>NW_027202271.1:12362914-13002914 GCF_024711535.1 Dipodomys merriami
CCTGAACTCTGGGCTTGGGCGCCGTCCCTTAGCTCTTCAGCTCAAGGCTAGCGCTCTACCACTTGAGCCACAGCACCACTTCCAGCTTTGTTCTTTTTTCTTATGTGGTGCTGAGGAATTGAACCCAGGGCCTCATGCATGCAAGGCAAGCACTCTACCACTGAGCCACCTTCCCAGCCCCTAGATTCACATTGAAATCCTAGGTCTTCCTAAGAAGTCAGGCCAAAGTCCTTAGTACATTTGGATTTTAGTTACTATTTTACTTTCACAAATCTTCCTAAGTCTTCTCTTCAAGTTCTTCTGAAATTTTTGGGACATATTTCATCCTCTGGCACCTGAAAGTAGTGTATTCTTGAGAAGCATTGGAAAATAATTAAAGAAATAAAATTATTAAGAAGGCACTTGGGAAATAGTGAGAAGGAGTGAACACCAGGATATGAATTTCTGTGTCCCAAGCTAGATACTCAGGCTTTAACTCTGACACCTGGAGAGGTCCTATGTGGACCAGCACCAGCCAGCAATCTGTTTGCTTAGGCTTTTCTTGTTTTTTTCATCCTGTAGGTCTTAAACAAATAGGAACAGCAGGAGTTAGTACAGACCCCTTGGGGAAGAGAGGAGCAGAAAAAAGAGCCAGAGAAACCCTTTCTCTCTCTGTTAGAGTTAAAAAAAACCTGGGGATCGTAGAATTCAGGTATACAGAAAAAATGAAGTAGGAGAGAAGGAAGGTATAATTTTTTTTAATTGTGTACCCTTTGATCTTTGTGAATGTTCAAGTTTATAATATATTGAAGAGGGGCTAACAGAACATGGAGACAGTGATGGCATAAAGACAAAGATTTTCTCTAGTTTGCACTCCCCCACTCCTCTATGCTTCTGACCCTAGGCTTTCCTAGACTTTGCCAGGAGCACCCACTCTGTATCAAATTGTGGTGAAGAAGCCCATTGCCTTTGGCAACATAGTTTAATGGGGAAAGATACTCTGTGCTTTAGAATTCAGGCATATAAGTAAAATTAACCAAGTATGTACCCTCTTATGTAATGAAATGATGGACCCTGATTGAAGTAATCAGGGAACACTTTATGGAGAAGATAGGTTTCAAGAAGTGAATTCCTATTATTTAAGTATGGTGGAGAGTGACTGGCATATAGTAAATGCTCCGTAAAAGGACTTTTAATAACTAGAAATGAATGATTGAGCATGGCCTCAAACAGGATGATAGGTGCTATATTTGCATCAACAAAAGACAATATTAACATTCATGGTTACTGGTATATTAATAAAGATAGACTTTAAATACATTTAAATGAACATTTAATTATTTTGTGGTGTATATTACGAATCAGAGAATTCTAGAAAAAAGAAATTGAGGGGAGAGGGCACAGAGGTCTGAGTGTAAAAAGTGGCCAGATCGTGAATGTAGGGTCCTGGTAGAGCCTGGAGAAGCTGCTGGCCTGGCTTTTATCTCTGTTCCCTTTACCAGCAGAACCTCGTGCCTATACTGAGCTTTACAGGATAAATTTGTGTTGATCTTGGATCCTTGATAGTGTGACCTGTGGTCAGATCAGAGAACCTGCTTTAAAAACAAAAAAAATCCTTATGATACACAGTGTATGAAATAATGAAGGAAGAGTGCTTTTGGGGAGGAAGATGGAGGGGGAGAGAGAGAGAAAGAGAGAGGCTGAGGGAGGGAGACAGAGAATGGAGAGAGATCACTGTGATTTAACTTGGATCTAAGAGCAGCAAAGTTATTTCAGCTTCTAATGCTGACCGGTGAGACCCTCCTGAATTAGGAATAAGCTTCTTGTGGTGAGGAAAGGGTTATTAATTTGGACATGGGCTCTGGATAAGCTCATTTAAAGAGGGTTCAGTGGAACCAGGGCCTGTAGGAGTCTGTGATACAATGTATTGAGGATATATCTCATCTGTGAATCCGCATAACAGGCAAGTATCAGTAGGACAGAGAGAGGTAGAACATGAAATTCTAGAGAGGCGGGATAGGATTGAGAGTCCCAGCTGTGGAGCAGCTCTCATAGAGAAGTGACTTGCCCAGAGTTAGGTTTGATGGACCTCATTTCTCTTAGGGAGAAAGTACAGAAATGCATTTTTTAAAAATATAATTTTGCTAGGTGCTGGTAGCTCACATCTGTAATACTAGCTACTCAGGAAACAGGATTGTAGTTTGAAGTCAGCCCTGCAGGAAAATCTGTGAGACTGTTATCTCCAATTAACTTCCACAAAAACTGGAAATGGACCTGTGACCCCAGTGGCAGAGCACTAGTCTTGAGCCCAAAATACTCAGGGTAAATGCCCAGGCTCTGAGTTCAAGCCCCAGAACTGGCAATATATATATAGTTATTATTAAAAATTTGTATAGAAGGTTTACAATTCCATAAGTCAGGTAGTAAGTACAGTTCTTCTTATACAATGTCACCTCTTCTTTCAGTTTCCCCCTCTGCCCATAAGTTGCATAGCTAATTTTTTTACATAGTGTATATTGAATATCATGACTGCATTTGTTCACTCTTCCTTTCTCCACAAGAATGCATTTTTCCCCCTAGGATCCATGGACTAAATGGGAAAGTAAGATGGAATGCTATAAAAATTCATAGACTAGCAAAACTTAGCTCTTGAAGCAGGAAAAGTGGCCAGGAATCAGATATCTGGAACTCAAAAACCAAGACCTCTGAGATGCTAGGCTGAGGCTACTTTCTAAACCTAGAACTTTCTAAACATAGAAAAGGCCTCAGCCATATTTAGCCTTATGAAATTGGGGTCTCCTGACTCTGGAAAGGACATTAGCCATCCCTCTAGCCCTCTGTCCCCAGAGATGGTTATTCTATGTTTAAATACAAGAATGGGGAAAGGCCAGCCCACAGGCCCAATAAGGTCCCCAAAAATCTTTCGGTACATGATGAGACAGATGCACCATGCTTCTCTTGAGCTGCATGCTGCCATCTGCCTGTGTTGATAATTTTGTATGGCTTGTAATGATGTCATAAATATCCAAATGGATCTTTTTCTTGGCAGAAAAATGGCTGCTCATACCCGGGAGGTTTGATCTTGTGGTTTGCTCTTCTAGGGTTTATGATGTTTAGTTATATATCCATTAGAAAGTACAACTCACACCTAAGAAACATTTATTCCTCATAATTTTTATTAATTTTCATTTCAAGCTCAGGTAGAAGCAACTTTTTCACATTGACTTTCAAAATATTTGTGCCCAAAACATTCACTAATTCTTTTCTGTCTAGTCTCATAGAGATCCATCACCCATAGATCTTCTCCCCCAAGTCTCTTCCCCAAGGGCTATAATTGGAAATTATAAACTACGTGCTTATAAAGTTCTCCTGAGCTCCTCGTGGCTGTACCCAGAATACCTTTTGCCTGGTGCCTGTAATATTATACTTTATCTTTCTTTTCATGAGTCAGGCAGCTGCTATAGAGGTTTATTTAGGGAAACATGGAACAGCCAAAAAGTCTGTACTGGCTTGGGGCCAGACTAGGCCAGTGAGGTTGGTTAGAAGAGCCCAGTGATTTTTAGAAATCTAGGAGTAAGGCACACAGATATCCAGAGTTTAGATAGAAGCACAAGGTGGGGAGAGGGTCTTCAAATTCATTTCTAGGAAAATACTTATTCAATTTAGAGGCAGGGAGGATTGCCTCTGAAGACTGGCAGAGTAGATAGTTCCAGAATGTTCTTTATTGAGAGATTTTTTTTTTTCTGCTGCTAAACAGATTTGGGTATACTCTCAGCCTATCAATTGTTCACTTTCTGCTCATTTGTTTCTCTCTATACACCTACTTCTTTATCATTTATTCAAGTTGGGAGCAGGAAACAGTCTCCTACCCAATATATTTTGGAAGAATTTTTTTTTATTTCCTAAGATTACAAATGCATATTCCAGAGCGCCAGGTAGAGAATTGCATAGGTCTATAGCAGGCTGGAAAATAAACACTTTGCATATCTGTTCTGATCTGCGTGTGCTAACTATTCATCTCTTCTAGAGCATTGTTCGCCTTGTATTGATTCCAACTTTGTTTCTGTCATACATGCAGACTTCCTAGCTTCTAATCAATCCCTTTGTCCACAGATGATGGTGATGATAGTAATGATGATGATGATGGTGATGATGATGATTTGGTTTGTTGATTCACACTAAGTGCATGAATGTAGACTTTTAGACGTAGGGACTTTGTCTTAATAATGTTGTAAGTAAGCTGTGACCTTGGTGCTAATAAGAGCTTGTTCCAGTCCTTACATTAGATCATTTACCCAAACCACTTAGCATTGTTCTCATTTCTTAAAACTGTCTCCTTTGGCTTCTAAGACATTGCTAAGTATTGATTCTCCTTTCATCTTTCCTGCTGCTCCTTTAAAAAATATTAAAGAAATGAATAACAGAAAAACATTTTTCATTAGCGTCAGTTCTCCGTACAAGGGAATTTCATTCCAGCATGTCGGTGCAGGCATGCAAGGTACCTTAATCAGACTCAGCCCCTCCCTCCCTCTTCCTCATTTCCCCCTTCCCAAACCAATCTCTAGGAGCCTCATTATTCCATTTCCACACATATTTGTGAAGTATTTTGATCACGTTCATTCTCTTTCACATTCACCTTCTCCACACCCATTAAATCTTGGACAGGACCTATTTTCATTCCTGTCTTTTTAATTTATTGAATATTAATTGTTCAAAGGGATTTTACTGTGGTATTTTATACATGCATATAGTGGTTTAATTAGATGGACTTTCTTTGTTTACTCTTACTTTCTCCATCCCTTTTAGCTTCTGTTCTTCAACAGCTTTTAATGAGGTTCATTTTGCCATTTTCATTCAGAGATGTCTTGCTGCTCTTTATTAGCCTTTTTCATGGAACCCCGTGGTTGGTTTTCCTCAAGGTTCTTTGCTTTGCTTTTATTCTTTCTAATTCTTTACATTCTCTTAGGGAGTCTTCCGAGGTTTGAGCTCAGGGTCTGGGTGCTGTCCCTTAGATATTTTGCTCAAGACTGATACTCTACTACGGGAGCCATACTTCCACTTTCAGCTCTTTGCTGGCCAACCATGAGTTACCATTGCCAGGCTTTAGATGCTCAATTAATAGTGATTGAATGAGTGATTGGGAGCTAGTAGTCATAATAAATACTAGGTCAGGGGCTGGGAAGGTGGCTCAGTGGTAGAGCGCTTGCCTTGCATGCATGAGGTCCTGGGTTCGATGCCTCAGCACCACATAAGCAAAAAAAAAAAAGCTGGAAGTGGCGCTGTGGCTCAAGTGGTAGAGCGCTAGCCTTGAGCTGAAGAGCTGAGGGACAGCGCCCAGGCTCAGAGTTCAGGCCACACGACCGGAACCAACTTAATAAAAAAAAAAAAAAAATACTAGGTCATTCTGTAAAAGAAAAGGAAAGGAAATAAAGCAAAGAAAAGATACTCTTCTGGGAGTTAGTGGCTCACACTTAAAGTTCTAGCTACGCAGGAAGCTGAGATCTGAGGATCATTGTTCACAGTTAGCCAGGGCAGAAAAGTCTATAAGAAATCAGGCACTGGTGGCTCACACCTGTAATTCTAGCTACTCAAGAGGCTGAGATCTGAGGTTTGAAACCAGCTCAGGCAGGAAAGTCTGAGACTCATCTCCAATTAAACACTAAAAAGATGGAAATGAGGCTGTTTCTCAAATGGTAGAATGGTAGCTTTGACCACAAAAGCTCAGGAACAGAGCCCAGGCCCTGAGTTTAAGCCCCAGTACACACACACACACACACACACACACACACACACACACACACACACACACACACACACACACACACACACACACACACACACACACACACACACACACACACACACACACACACACACACACACACACACACACACACACACATCTGTAAGACTCTTATCTCCAATTAACTACCAAAAAGCTGGAAGTGAAGGTGTGACTCAAGTGGTAGAGCAACAGCCTTGAGTGAAAAAGCCAAGAGAGAGCTCAAGTTCAAGCCCCAGTACTGCCCCCCCCCTCCAAAAAAAGAAAAGACATCCTGATTTTTTTTTATACTGTCCCATTCTAAATAGGTTTGGATCATTCAGTAGTTTGTAATGACTTTTAATCTGGTGCTGCAGATTTTTCTAACTTGTGGCTTCCCAGGTGCTTGCTAGTATATGGTATTTCTCTAGGTAAGGCTTAAGCACTATGTGAATAGATTTTGGATTGAAACAAAAATATATACTGGGATAGCTGAGAGAGAGTATGTGAAACAATTCATTAGAAGTTGATCCAGCCTGTCTATAAGATACTTAATTGTCATCATGAGCCCCTCCATATATTATAGCACAGAACAGGAATGTCTCCCTCTCTCCTACCCAGAAAGTTGTGCTTAATGCAACATCGGTAGCATTGTTCTTAATCTAGAACATACATATGGAGCATGTTATGCATTGGAACAGGTTGGCTGCTCCAGGTGCTTCTAGAAGAGTTCTTGATTTAGCAGCTACTTGAAAAAGGATGATACTCGGCTATAAAGAAAGGGAAACTCTCTGTTTTAGTCCTAATTTTTTTCCTCCCAATGGAAGCAGAGAGAATAATTAAAAGCACATTTGGAAGTTCTCTGTATATATCTTAATATGCAAGGCTGCTGCAGAAGGTCAGCAACTTTCCATTCACAGGCTGAGTGCATGCCAGGAGAAGGCCCCGAGAGAATAAGCTCCCCATTGATTTTTCTGCACTCTTGGTCACAGCCTGTAGAAGCTGGAGAATCACAACTGTGAGGCACACATTGGAATGTAGGCCAACCCAAATGACCCCAAAAATCTGTCTGTGTGTATGTCATGTACACATGTGTGTATGCACATGTGGTTGGGTTGAGAATATTCACCATCTGGTAATAGAGCCAGTTGAGTGCATTAGGTCACTGAACCACAGAAAGTCATGTCTTTTCAAAAAAAACAAAACAAAAACAAACAAAAAACTCCTAAAGCTGGATGTCTAGATACAGGGAAGAAAGCAAAGATAAATCTATGGAGATTGGTAGGATGGAGTACAGTGGTTAACAATGGGATCATAGGTATTTTAGGTCTTGGATTCAAATCAGAACTTTCTAAGGGTACAAGTACTATAACCTGACCCTTCAGAGTTTTAGTTTCCAAATCTAAAATGGAAGCAAGTCAAGGGGTGGATGGCATTAAATGACTTGGTATTTGACAAGTTCTCAACAGTGTCAAACCTAAACAATATACATTCCAAAAACTGCTTGCTTATTAATGCTTGCTTATAGTAGTGTGCCAGCAAGGAAAGGTCATGGGAAAGTCATGGTTTGGGGGAATGGAAATAATGAGGCATCTGGAGCCCCATTAACAGTGAATGCAGTGACTGGGAGCAGGGAGACCAGAAGACTTGAGTGAAAACCCTAGCAAAATGAGTGATTCCCATCTTTAGCCAGATGTCAGTTACATGGATTCCAGGCTGCCCTTCTTACTAGTAACTGTTTCCTGCCTTCTTCCCTGTGTAGGTATGAATGCAGCTGTCCGGGCTGTAGTTCGAGTTGGTATCTTTACTGGTGCCCGTGTCTTCTTTGTCCATGAGGTTGGTTCTCCATTTTGCACCCTACCATTCTTTCTCTGTTCTGTTAATCTGCCTCCCACTCCCTTCCCACTTTCTCTTCTTTACCTCCTAGTGTCATTGCTGTATTTGCTTTCCCTTGAGTCTCTGTGTCCATGAATCACTCCTTCCCACTCTTGGTTCCAATAATGCTACCAAGACCCAGATTTCTGTAAACCAGTCCCCATGTTACCTATTCAATTTAAAGGAAGAAGTAACTCTCTGCCTTCCTTCCATCTCCTAGACACTGAGAGAAACTCAAAAGGACAGTCTTTTTTTTTTTTTTTTGGTCAGTCATGAGGCTTGAACTCAGGTCCTAGGTATTATTCTTGAGCATTTTTGCTCAAAGCTAGTGCTCTACCACTTTGAGTTACAGTGCCACTTCTGGTTTTCTGGAGGTTAATTGGAGATAAGAGTCTCAGGGACTTTCCTACCTGGGCTGACTTTGAACTGTGATCCTCAGATCTCAGCCTCCTGAGTAGCTAGGATTATAGACATGAGCCACTGGTGCCCAGCAGGAACAGTCTTTATAGCAAATTTAGTATATATCTTGGGGTAGAAACCCAAGAAAGATAAATCTCATTGTCTTTCTGAGTTTTTTGCCTAAATTTGTGAGGTTCCAACTCTCCTTGGTTCCCTTCTCTCAGTTCCCTCTCATGTTTGTTTTGCCCACCTTTCTTTCTATAAAATATCTTCTCGTCTCACATTTTATAATTTCATTATGTCACATTTTTCCTTCCCTCTGCCCAATATGCCCTTTTCCTTCCTGATTATTGTTGTCAAAACCACCTGTTATCTAGGTCCTGGAAAGCAGATTGGAGGAAATGAAATGAGTAAGAGTTATTAAAGTTAAATATTAAGAAGGATATTCTAATGTCTAAAGAAACTAGAACAAGGAATTGCAAAAGTTGATACTTCTTCTTTGTATGGGGTAAATATAATATTCTCAACTGGGTGCTGGTGGCTCACACCTGTAATACTAGCTACTCAGGAGGCTGTCATCTCAGGATTGCAGTTCAAAGCCAGCCTGGGCAGGAAAGTCCATGAGATTCTTACTTGCAGCTAACCACCAGAAAGCCAGAAGTAGAGCTGTGGCTCAAAATGATAGAGTGCTAGCCTTAAGTGAAAAAGTTCAGGTATAGCACCCAGGCCCTGAGTTCAAGCCCCACAACTGACAATAAATAAATAAATAAATAAGAGCATCCATGAATCACTAGTGGGAAGAGGTGACTTGATTCTAAGAGACCCTCATTCCAGAGATCCTGTGCTAGTCCTGGGAATTTAGGGGAGCCTAATGGAAGCTAAATAAGTGTAATGTTCCCCACAGGGTTACCAAGGCTTGGTGGATGGTGGTGAGCACATCAGGGAAGCAACCTGGGAGAGCGTGTCCATGATGCTTCAGCTGGTATGTTCCAGAATACTCCTGAACTATATTTGTTGTCTCCCCATCTCCTCCCATTCCAACTTGGATTCATGGTCTTACACATTCCTTGACATGTGCTTTGATATGAAGAGATTCTGTGTTAAGAGAAGAGCTTACATTTGCCCTTTACTGTGTATTTGAAAACATCACCCTGGTCTGCGGGAGTTGGGGTGGGAGGATAGTCACAGGACAGTTTGAACTTTATGGAAAGGTCATAGGCAAGACTTTTGGAACTGGCACATGATAAACAAGTCTCACTGTGGGGTCACGGGGAAGGTCTGGCCCTGAAAATAACCTTACTAGAGGACCAAGGCCAGAAGCAGAGCTAAAATCTGTCTGTCCTCATAGAATGGAATTGAGATGACATAAAACCAGATCAAGGGAAGAAGAAACGAAGCCAGAATCTTTACAGAAATGCTAACAATATACTGATTTTTCATATCCCTATCTTTATGCTTAGTATTCCATGTTATTCTAAACTCTATTTAATATGTATCTACCATGGACTAGGAACCATTTCTTGATAATACTGAAAAATTTACAAAATACATTAGTATCATTATTATCCCCATTCTTCACCAAGATCCCTTAAAAACCCATGGGAAGAAATTTGTTAATGTACAATGCCTTGTGAAGTCTCTATACAAGCAATTTACATCATACCCCCAAGTCATGAGTGACTTGGAGCTTACGTGATTTGTGAACACCTTAACTCTCCTCATCTCCTGTGGGCTATTTATAAGTTTCTGGGAAGTTAAGGTTTCTACCCGCAGAACTGTTTTTGTTTTCCTATGAATACATGGGTGTTGTGGCTCCTACTCTTAGCATTGTAGATCTGTAGGAGCTAAGGGGAACAAATGGGCAGTGCCTGGTAGTCTTAGTTAGAAATCTCAATGTATTAGAGAGGAAAAGATATGATCACATTGTGATGAATTCCTAATGATAGTTTGGATACAATCCAATAATGTCAGGCCACTAGGGAAAATTCCAGAGACTGGTTATTGCTACTTCCTTCTAAAATGTAAAACATGGAGATAGTTCTAGAAGCTAACACCGTGCGTTCCCATACTCTCTTTGAAAATTGTCACGTTGATGATAAAATCTTCAATGTAAAACATGGAGATAGTTCTAGAAGCTAACACTGTGCGTTTCCATACTCTCTTTGAAAATTGTCATTTTGATGATAAAATCTTCAATGAGACGGGCATGATAGGTTACTCAAGAGGTGAAGAGGGGAGGATTGTGGTCTGACATCAGTCTGGGAAAAATTGTGAGACCCTATCTGGAAAGCATCAAAGGCACAAGGGCCCAGGGCTCAAGAGGCAGATTGACTATTCCATACACTTGAGGCCTTGAATTCAAGCCCCAGTGCTATTCAAAAATATCTTCAATGAAACGGTTGAGCTTACTAGTCTTGCAGGATATTTAGTAAAACATAGGAATGGCCCCTGCTGGTCCCTAGCCAGCATTATTTCTCTTTCCTTTGGAAGGCGCAAGAAACCTAGGCAGATCCGGGAACTTCCCGTGGAATCACATGGTTCTGTCACTCCATTACAGTGTTGGAATGGGGGTGGAAAGCTTAGCACGTGTAGACCACATTTGGTTGTGTCTCTGAGGAGTCGATTTCTACTTTTTCCTCCAGGGAGGCACGGTGATTGGAAGTGCCCGGTGCAAGGACTTCCGGGAACGAGAAGGACGACTCCGAGCCGCTCACAACCTGGTGAAACGTGGGATCACCAATCTGTGTGTCATCGGGGGTGACGGCAGCCTCACGGGCGCTGACACTTTCCGTTCTGAGTGGAGTGACTTGTTGAATGACCTTCAGAAATCTGGTGAGACGTTATTTATATCAGTATTACTTGTTTGTATGAGTGTGTGTATGTGTGTATATTCCTTACCTCCCATTGGCAAACAAGGTTATCCAGACACAAATAAGCAGGGCTTGTCCTCCTTTCTCTGCTATTGCTTACAATGGCTGCCTTTCTTTTCTTTCTAGTAATGTGCTGCATTGGCATCCTCACTCAGTGGCTTTTGGTGTGCTTCTCATTGTAGGTAAGATCACAGCTGAGGAAGCTTCCAAGTCCAGCTTCCTGAACATCGTGGGTCTGGTTGGCTCAATTGACAATGACTTCTGTGGCACTGATATGACCATTGGCACCGACTCTGCTCTGCATCGGATTGTAGAGATTGTAGATGCCATCACCACCACTGCTCAGAGGTAAGGGGCTTTGGAGGGTGGCAGTTGAGGGTAGCAGGTAGGACAGAAGAAGCTCTACTGAAAACTAAAACATTAGAGCTAGAGTGATGATGATCCATTTTCTTGGGCTAGCACAGTTTTGCTAACTGGATTACCCCTAGACCATGAAACTGCACTGTTTCCAATATGCTGTAAGAGAGGCTGGGAAGGTGGCTCAGTGGTAGAGCGCTTGCCTTGCATGCTCGAGGCCCTGGGTTCGATTCCTCAGCACCACATAAGCAAAAAGAAAAAAGCCGGAAGTGGTGCTGTGGGTCAAGTGGTAGAGCGCTAGCCTTGAGCTGAAGAGCTGAGGGACAGCGCCCAGGCCCAGAGTTCAGGCCCCACGACCAGACCCCCCCCCAAAAAAAAAATGTTGTAAGATTTGTCTTTTGCCATTGCTCTCCACCCATTGTCTAATCATATTACTGCGGTCCTGAGTACCTGTGGTCTCCTGAATGATTAATGATCAGACTGAGCCAGATCCAGGGAGTCCAAACCCACATTCTTTCCAGCTGTGTCATACAGAGACTATAAGTGTATGAGACCACTTTTCAGAAATAAGCACATATGAGTTAGGGAGAGGCCGAATGAGAGGATGAGAAGACAGGTAACTGTTTATCCCAGGTTAATCTTCATGATTACCTCCAGTTTAGTCCCCTATTCACATTCTTTTACTTTCTCCTTTTCCCTCTTGTATTATTACTTTTTGTGCCGTTACTGATTCAGGGCCTCTCACTCTCCTTGGCTTTTTCCACTGAAAGTTGGTGTTCACCATTTGTGCTATACCACCACTTTCAGCTGTGTGTGTGTGTGCATGCACATGTGCGTGCATGCATGTGCGTGTGTGCTAGGGCTTGCACTCAGGGCCTGGGTTCTGTCCCTTTTTCACTCTAGGCTAGCATTCTACCACTTGAACCATACCTCCATTTCCAGCTTCTTTTGGTAGCTAGTTGGCAATCAGGGTCTCCTAGGCTTTTCTGTCTGGGCTGACTTCGAACTATGATCCTCAGATCTCAGCTTCCTGAGTAGCTAGGATTACAGGCGAGAGCCACTGGTGCCCAACTCACTTCCCAACCATTTTTAAGTGGTTATATATGAGTCATAGACTTCCGTGCCCTGTCTGGCTCCAAACCAGGATCCACAGATCTTAGCCCCCTGATAAGCTAGGATTACAGGTGTGAGCTACCAGTGCTTGGCACCCCCCCCCCTCCCCTGTCCCTCTTGTGACCCATCCTTTTAGGAAATGGAGCCTCCATACTACCACCTCTTAACTACTGTGATTTCTCAGTCCTAGAAAGAACAACTAGTGAATAGTATTTTCTCTAGGTCTTCTTGGTTTCTAAGGAAACCTGTCAAGGGACTAGCAGCATAAATACATTTCCCAGGGGTTGTCTAGATGTTGTCAGCAGATAGAACCTGATTATGGGGACAAGAGGACTATGTAAGCTTTCTATCTCTCTCTTGCAGCCACCAGAGGACATTTGTGTTAGAAGTGATGGGTCGCCATTGTGGGTAAGATCCCTGACCTGACCCATTTATTTATTACATAGACACTGGAATGGCCCTTTCTTCTTCCCAGAATGCCCAGAGAGGTTCCTCATACTTTCAGACCTGGAGGTGTACACATTCCAGGCTGTGTCACTTCCTTTCCCGGCCTCTTTTCCACCTTCCTTACTGACCTGCATCTACTTGTAGGTACACACTTAGGCATCCAAACAGTGTAAAAGGATGGACATTCCCTAAGTAGGGAAGCCTCTAGAGCAGGTGAACATGAATCCTAAGTGTTCTCTATGGAAAACATCTCATCATGGAAAACATGCCCATTTACAAGAATGAAATGTCAGATGACCATACATTTCACCAGCTATGGGGACTTGGAGATGTTTCTGGGTATGGTGAGACTCTTTGTGGAGTATATTTCTGATTCTCCTCTCAGATACCTGGCCCTTGTCACCTCTCTCTCCTGTGGGGCCGACTGGGTTTTTATTCCTGAATGTCCACCGGATGATGACTGGGAGGAACATCTTTGTCGCCGGCTCACTGAGGTACTGGCACTTTATGTTGCCCCTTAAAAAAAAAAAAAAAAATCCCTCATCCTATAATCCTGTTCCACTGATGACGTTCCGTCATGATTTCTCATCCTCACCCTATTCCACTGACCACATTCCCTTGTATTCTTGACCAGACAAGGACCCGCGGCTCCCGTCTCAACATCATCATTGTGGCTGAGGGTGCAATCGACAAGAATGGGAAACCAATCACCTCAGAAGACATCAAGAATGTTAGTATGCATGGGTGAGAAGGTTGTAAGGGGTATTGTTGATCAAATAGCATAAACTGCTTTGTTGAATGGCAATTCCTTTGTACAACTACTGAAAGATAATTTTTAAAAAATTTAGATCACTCTAAAGAGATCACACTAGAGAGGCCTTAACATTGTCACCACCCTAGCCTGTTCCCTTCATAGTTTCTGAGTCTTCTGACAATATATTTCTTCCTGATGCTTCCATACAGCTGTAGGTCCCTGTCCCCCATTGTCCCCCATTACAAGACAAAAGGCTGGGCCATGTAAGGTTTGCCTCAGCTTCTCCTTCTTTCCTTCCCTTGAGTCTGTGTGTTCTTTTCTTGCTCCTTTCAGCTGGTGGTGAAGCGTCTGGGATATGACACCCGGGTCACAGTTTTGGGGCATGTACAGCGGGGTGGGACACCATCAGCCTTTGACCGGATCCTGGTAAGTCGCGGAGCTCAGTGGCTCTCAAACCTTCGAACACACTAACCCTGCTATCCCAGGGCAGGGCTTACATCATTGATCATGCTGCCTTGCCACCCACCTGTAGACTGTAATGGCCTTCACCCATTCCCATTCACTTGGGAGTTGTCTTCTCTTGCAGAAATGGGCTTCCCTAATACTGAGGACTGATATCCTAGCACTCTTAACATCAAGGAAATGATTGAGATCTAATCATAAACAGTTTGATTCCTCTTATCCCCCCCTTTTTTTTTTTTTTGCCAGTTGTGGGGCTTGAACTCAGGGCCTGAGCACTGTCCCTGAGCTTCTTTTGCTTAAGGCCAGCATCTACCACTTGAACCACAGCACCACTTCTGGCTTTTTCTGTTTATGTGGTACTGAGGAATCAAACCCAGTGCTTCATAAATGCTAGGCAAGCCCTCTACCACTAAGCCACATTCCCAGCCCCTCCTCTTATCCCATTTTAATAGAAAGAGAGAGAATCTACTTCCTTGTTTTATTATTAAGAAGGGATTAGTCTCTTTTTCATTTTGATGGTATTGGATTTGAACTCAGAACCTTGCACTTGCTGGGAGGTTATCACTTCAGCTATGTTTCTAGTCTACTAAGAAGGAAATATTCTTAAGTCTCAGCAGTCTTATTGATCCTTGTAGTGGACACGTTTCTCTGGAGTCAACAAGAATCCTAGGGTTTTGATGGCAAGAGGATAGAGTCATTAAACTTCAGATGAAATCTGGGTGGGGAGGTAAAGCCCAGTAGGTTCTTGGGTACAATCCTTAAATATGGATCTCAGCTCGAATTTGGGAAGGCTTTGTGTATCTTGGCTTTATAAGCTGAGCCAGATATTCAGGCCTGATCCACATTGTTTCTACTCCCTGGGCTCCTGCAGGGCAGCAGGATGGGTGTGGAAGCAGTGATGGCCCTTTTGGAAGGGACCCCAGACACTCCAGCCTGTGTGGTGAGCCTCTCTGGAAACCAGGCTGTGCGCCTCCCCCTCATGGAGTGTGTCCAGGTGGTAAGTACTGGCCCCAGTCCCCTTCTCAACAGTTTCATGCCCAGCCTAGGAGTTGATGGGTCTTGATATGATACCAACTTCTATAGGCAGGATGGCATAGGAAGAGATACCTGGGGGAAAGAACACAATGGGATGCAATCCCTGTAGTGAAGGAGCTGTAACCTTGCTACTAAGCCTGTTTCTTCAGCTACAAAGCATTCCTAAAGAAGATAGGAAATTCTACATCCTTTCTAGTAGTGAGACCCAATATCTCATAATATCCAACCTCTAACTCTCTTACTATGTCTTTATTGGCAGAGAAATACAGTATCACCCCTAATTGTGTTAAAAACAGGGGAACATTATTCAGTTATGCCTGGGTAGTTTTTGTGTCCACATGATACCAATCTTGGGTCTGTTTCTCTAAACCAACATGGGGTTACTAACACTCACCATAAGGGTTATTTAAAGGACTGGAGAGAAGATGTAAGGATCTGATGTTGAGTGTTCACAAAATGGTGGCTTTTGCTTTGGAAGAATAACTTTTCTGATTCTACAAACGTTCTAGCTGGCAGCTAGGATGTCAGGCCTGATTGTTGGGGCTGAATGCTTTCATAATGAGGTCTGCTTTTCTCTAAGACTCTGAAGTCCTAACAACTTACCAAATGTGCTTAAAACTGTGTCTCCAAATATTCAAAAGCTCTTACTCATAGAGCAGAAATCTACAGTCAAGCATCAAATTGTAGAGATCACTGCCTCTTCTGGGTTACCTTTAAGACCTTTCCATTTACTCAGTCATTTGGAGGCTGGGGACCTGGTTATGAGTGGACATAGGTGTGAAGATGCTCTCTTCCATCTGTAAGCATTCTTTTACTCTGCCCAGAATTCTAATAAATAGACTGTTGATTTAGCCCTTTTCTGTTGCTGTTCACTGCTCAGAAAATAACAGAGAAACAAATATACTTACATGAAAGTTTTAGGGGGAAAAGATGGGATGCAGGGTGGGACAGGATCCAGTCCTAAATCCAGAGATGAGCCATCTGACTATGGATGGAGACGGTAAAAAATTGTTGCTGTGCTCCTCCCTCAGACCAAAGATGTAACCAAGGCCATGGATGAGAAGAGATTTGATGAAGCCATGAAGCTAAGAGGCCGGTGAGGAAATTTCCTGAAACTTGCTAGCAATAGAACTTAGAAGCCAGAAGGAAGCCATATGATTTTCATAGCTTATATATGAGCTGCTTTATTGTCTCTGCAACAATTTCTTCCCCAAGAAAGTTAGTTGTGAAATGATCAGAAAGTTTAGTTCATCTCAAGGATGCTCTCTTTGGGATGAACCTTTTATACACAGTTATTTCTAGTTGTGGACCTCAGCTAGATCCAGCTTTCTCTAGCCACAGGGCTATCTCTTGTGCTAAGCACAGGGCCCGGGAGAAGAGTGCTCAGAAAGTGTTGGATGAAAGAAATGTATGCATTATCCTGCCCATGTAATTGTGTAGCCCATCTGTACAGTATGTTCTCAAATAAAATAAAGTAAAATTAAAAAAAAAAAAAAAAAAAAGAAAGTGTTGGATGAATGGGTGAACCCTGGGAAACTTCACTCTGAGACTCTGAGACTAAACTTCCTGTCAGAACCCTCAGGACTAGTGGCCATGAGGAGTGGCCTGAAGACACCCCTGTCTCTTTATACTGTTTACAGGAGCTTTATGAACAACTGGGAGGTGTACAAGCTTCTAGCTCACGTCAGACCCCCAGTCTCTAAGGTACTGGTGATTTGCCCACCTTCCTCGATCCTCTCCCTTCCCCAGTCTCTCTTTATTAAGTGTTATGCCTTGCCAACTTCTTTGTCCCTACTGTAATCTTCAGTGCTGAGTCTCTGACTCAACTATGTTGACTTTCTCTTAGCCACTCCAGATATCAGCCTTGTGTTTTTGGTGGTTCCTGAGTATTTTTAACTCAAAACTCATACCCACTCAAGACTAGCAAGATAGCATGCAAAGAATAGAAAAGAGTTTTTATTATGATGATGATAATCATTTTATTGCAATGGCCAGGAGCTAAACCTGCAGTATCTACTGGGTCTGCTGTATCTTCTCTCATCTCATTAAGGCTTACCCTGACCACTTTCTTTGATATGTAAGCTGCCCCATCCTACATCATCCCAATCCCTACCTCTGATGCTTCCTTACCCTGCTAGACTATACTATTTACTTTGACCACTTAATGTCTTAAATAATATATTTGTGTGTGATATTTGCTCTGTATTGCCTAGCTTTTCTTGGTAGAATGTAAGTCCCATGAAGTCATGTGTCCCAGGTTTTTAGAACAATGCCTAGGATATAAACAACACTTGGTAAATACTTGCTAAATTAAAAAAAAAAAAAGTTGCCTTTACAGGCCTTATCACATACATTCTGAGAGCTTTTCTTTGGTAATAATCACATCTACTCTTTCTATTGGAGTAGTGGCTCTCTATATTTACTATTTATAGAATTATATGGGTTGTTTATTTATTTATATATTTACATACTGGTCCTGGGGCTTGAGCTTAAGGCCTGAACTTAGGGCCTGGACAACACTTTTCCTGAGCTTTTCTGTTCAAGACTAACATTCTACCAATGGAGCCACAGATCCACTTCTGCCTTTTTTTTTTTTTTTTGGTTGTTAATTAGAGATCAAAATCTCATGGACATTTTTATGCCTGGGCTGGCTTCAATCCATGATCCTTAGATCTCAACCTCCTGTATAGCTAGGATTAAAGGCATGAGCCACTGAAACCAAGCTCAGAGTTGCTTATTAAACTTAGATTCCTTTCTCTTTCCCTCAGAGGGTACTCAGATCTATGGCAGGGGTCAGGCATATGCTGTTATACAAGTTCCCCAGAGAGTTTGTATTGCATGCAGTCCAAGAACTTTGGAGAATACTGCTCTGGAAGGCTATTATATAGAATGATAGTATCTGGGATTTAGAACAGTGACTTTATTCATTATCTGTGAAAATGAATTTTGTTTCTATAGGATGAGGAAATACGGGTATAGTCACAGGCAGATGTCTTGATTCCAGACATCCCACAGGAGGGGCTCACAGTTTTGCCTCTCTTGCTGACTCTCCCATCCCTACCCCTGTGGGGATGTCTGTCCTTTCCTCCCCTGCTTTCTCTTGTACAGGGTGGTTTGCACACAGTGGCCGTGATGAATGTGGGGGCCCCAGCCGCAGGCATGAATGCTGCTGTTCGCTCCACTGTGAGGATTGGCCTTATCCAGGGCAACCGAGTGCTGGTTGTACACGATGGCTTTGAGGGCCTGGCCAAGGGTCAGGTATGTGGACTCAAAGGAGCTAATGGGCAATCTTAGGGAAGATCAGTGTAGCAGAGGTCTCAGATCTGTTGTCCTTGCCTCCTTGTCTCAAAACTACCACCCTTCTCCTGTCCAGAAGTTCAAGAAGATAGAAATATTTAATTTTAGCCCAGCAGGAATAGGCAGGAACCACTGGAATTAATTTTTTACCAACATCCTCTCATTTGATTCTCCATCCTAAAGCTCAGCATACTTGCCTGGCTTAAGTAGGTGCATCATGCTTTTTAATGAGCAACAAAAGTAATAAGTAAGTAAAAGCCAAGATCTAGTAGTGTTCCTCTTCTGACCAAGGGCATCTTGGGATGGAGTCAGAGGTCAAGAGGTGGCATCAGTCCCACACAGGCTTCCTGGTGCTTCAGCCACAATGCAGAACTGTGTGGCTTTTTTCCTTTCAGATCGAGGAAGCTGGCTGGAGCTATGTTGGGGGATGGACTGGCCAAGGTGGTTCCAAACTTGGCACTAAAAGGTAAGGGGCATTATAGAAGAAACTCCTTCTCTTCATCTCTTCATGCTATCCCTTGAATGTGGGCATCAGTCCATTAAGTGAGGGTCTGCTTCTACCACTCCTGTGATCTGGATCCTAGCCTCAAGCTCATAATGGCTTCTGGGAGTATAGACTCACCCACCACATGTTATTTATAGTCTAAATATGGGGTGAGAGTATGAGAGAGAGTAGGGGGCACAAGTCAAGAAATTATAAACAAACTGGTTGGCTCGCACCTGTAATCCTAATTACTCAAAAGGCTGAAGTCTAAGGATTGAGACTCAAAGCTAGCCCAGGCAGAAAAGTCCATGAAACTCTTTATCTCCAGTTAACCAGCAACACTCTTGAAGTAGAAGGGTTACCTCAAGTGGTAGAGCATCAAACTTGAGAGAAAAAGCTAAGGGAGAGTGTCCTCACTCTCCATTCAAACCCCAGTCATGGCACCAAAAACACGTGTGTGTGTGCGCGTGTGCGTGTGTGTGCATGTGTGTGTGTGTCTGTCTGTCTGTCTGTGTGTCTGTGTGTCTGTGTGTCTGTGTCTAACTTTTCTCTTCTTTAATTTTCTCTTTCTTCCTCAAATTCTCATTTCCGGCTCCTTGCCAGGACTCTACCCAAGAAGAACTTGGAACAGATCAGTGCCAACATAACTAAGTTCAACATTCAAGGCCTTGTCATCATTGGAGGCTTTGAGGTGAGTATCCCCACCATTTCTTCCTCGCTCGCACCCACACTCCCTCTTCCTATGCCAGGTCCTGCCACTCTGTCCTTCTTAGGCATACACAGGGGGCCTGGAGCTTATGGAGGGCAGGAAGCTGTTTGATGAGCTCTGCATCCCATTTGTGGTCATTCCCGCCACGGTCTCCAACAACGTTCCTGGCTCGGATTTCAGCATTGGGGCTGACACGGCACTCAATACCATCTGCACGGTGAGAGTCCACCATTGCTTCCCATCCCTTTTCGCTAGGATTATAATCCCTGGGCAGATCGTGGTCCTGGAAAGTGACCAGGACCATATTCTTTGGTAGTATACAGGAAGCAATAATTGAAAAATGTTTCTTAAAAGTCAGGCATCTATATAGACTTTTGTGTGTGTATGTGTGTGTGCACTCGCATATGTGGGTGTATGTGTGTGTGCGTGCCAGCACTGGGGCTTGAACTCAAGGTCTGAATGGAGTTCCTTAGCTTCTTCACTCAAGGCTGGCACTCTGCCACTGAGCCACAGCTCCACTTCTGGATTTTGAGTGGTTAATTGGAGATGAGTGTCTCACCAGGATTTTCTTGCACAAGCTGGCTTTGAACCATGATCCTCAAATCTCAGCCTCCTGAGTAGCTAGGATTATAGGTGTGAGCCATGAGCACCCAGCTCCTGGGCTGGCTTTGAACCAGAATCCTCAATCACCTCTACAGTAGCTAGGATTACAGACATGAGCTAACAGTGCCTGGCAAAGCTTCATTCATTTTTTAAAAATGCTCGTTTGTCTGATTGAATTAACCCCAAAGGCTTGTTATCAGTTTCCGAAATTCTTTTTCTGTTTTTTCAACTGCTCAGGAAACTCTTAGATTCCTGATTAGTCCTTTTTATTAGATGAATGTGTGTGTGTGTGTGTGTGTGTGTGTGTGTGTGAGAGAGAGAGAGAGAGAGAGAGAGAGAGAGAGAGAGAGAGAGAGAGAGAGAGTTGGTCTCGAGGCTTGAATTCAAGGCTTTGGTGCTGTCCCTGAACTTTTTCATTCAAGCTGGCACTCTAAGAACTTGAGCAACAGCTCCACTTCCAGCCTTTTGCTGGTTAATTACAGACAAGAGTCTCAAAGTTTTTTACTTCCTTAAGTGGCTTCAAACTGTAACCTTCAGATCTCAGCCTCTCAAGTAATTAGGATTACAGGCAGGGAGCATTACACAGATTTTAATGGTATTCATTCTCCCCATCTACAGATGCATCAGTTATCATATTTTCCCCCGAGGTCATAGAGCCTAATTGCCCTACTCTGAGCAACAGTGAGAGCCCACCATTAATGACAGACACAGCTTCCTCTCTAGAAGAGAAGCTCTGTGTGTAGTTGGAGAATGAACCTACCTGAATGCAAAAATCTGAAGAGGTCTAGAGGCCCTGCTGGCCTGGGAAGATATAGCCATAGAGTTAAGTTAATGTCAAGAGCCAAAGTAGGGGCAAGAATCACAATCAGACCCTTGACCCTGTCTTTCTGACTTCGCAGACATGTGACCGCATCAAGCAGTCTGCAGCTGGCACCAAACGTCGGGTGTTTATCATCGAGACTATGGGCGGCTACTGTGGCTATCTGGCCACTATGGCTGGACTGGCAGCTGGGGCTGATGCTGCCTACATTTTTGAGGAGCCCTTCACTATTCGAGACCTGCAGGTAGATGGCCACCTGAACATACTGAGTGTCTCTTCCTTGTTCCAGTGTGTCCCCCTAACTGTCCCCACAGTGACTAGAGTTCTAAGAAGTAAAGATTGGCCCATGGAGCCCTTCAAAGACTAGGAGGGCTCCTGACAGGCATTGTTCAGTATACTGTCTTACATATGACTGTATTGTTGGAACCCTTATTTTGTCTGATGATTTCTGCCATGCCCTTTATGAGCAGTTTCCCCATCAGACATGTGGGGGAAAAAAAATCTCTATATTGGAGGCAATAAGGGTTTAGAGAGCCTAAAAAAAAAATAACTTTACTAAACTCCTCAGTGAGCAAATGACTTCACTGCTTGAGTGAGTGAATTTTCCACCTCTAGATTCTCTCTTGTTGCTTTAACTTCAGTTTCAAGGGAGACATCTTTACTTCTGTGGTAGGTCTCAGGCTCAGATTTCACTGAGAGATTATACAAATCTTTACTTTCCCATGTTCCAATTCACTGGAAAAGAAGAGAGCTACAGGATAGAGGTTTAGCCACAGGAGAAGGGAACTCCCCAGTCTAGGTTCCTAGCCAGCCCTTTCCAAAAAGTTGGAGGTGGGAGTCTGCCTTTTCACATCCAACTCAAAGCTCAAATGAAAGAACATACTCTCTCCCAATTAATCACTGCTTTTCATGCCATCAGCTCACTTAAAAACTGAGTTTGTGAGCAGATTCAGCCTTCTGAGGCAAAGAGAACCAGAAACTCATGGACAGAGAGAAATGAAGGCTGATATCTGATGGCTCCTGCCCTTAGCCCTAATGATCCCTCTTTTATCTCTGCAAGTTTCATCTCAGGCCTTTATGTAAATTCCAGTCTCCACTATACTTTTGTGTGGTGTGTATGCAGGTAGTGGAGCTTGAACTCAGGGCCTGGGTGCTATCTTTAATCTTGAGCCATAGCTCATGTCTGGCTTTTTGGTGGTTAACTGAAGGTAAAAGTCTCACAGACTTTCTTGCCTGGACTGGCTTCAATCTGTGATCTTAGATCTCAGCTAGAATAGTAGTTAGGATTACGGGTGTGGCTGGACGCTGTTAGCTCACGCCTGTAATCCTAACTACTCAGGAGGCTGAGATCTGAGGATCACAGTTCAAAGCCAGCCCAGGCAGGTAAGACCAGGAGACTCTTACCTCCAATAAACCACCAGAAAACCGGAAGTGGCACTGTGGCTCAAGTGGTAGAGCGCTAGCCTAGAGATGAAGAGCTGAGGGACAGTACCCAGGCCCAGAGTTCAGGCCCCACGACTGACAAAAAGAAAAAAGAAAAAGGATTACAGGTGTGGAACCTCTGGCACCTGGCTTACACTGTATTTCTTTAAAGAACTTAGGGAAAGCTCAAGCTTGAGATTGCAAGCAACTTTCATCTGTACCTGCTTACCTCTGTTTTTTGGTGTCAGTACTAGGGCTTAAACTTAAGGCCTGCGTGCTGTCACTTGGCTTTTTCACTCAAGGCTGGTTTGCTACCACTTGAACCACAGTTCCACTTTGAGCTCTTTGGTGGTGAAGTGGAGATGAGAGTCTCAGAGACTTTCCCACAGTGCTCAGATCTCAACTTCCTGAGTAGCTAGGATTACAGTTGTGAACTACCAGAGCCAAGCTCCCCCACCCCTCTTAGTATGGAAGAAGAGAAATGAATGTGTTTGCCCAACCTTGAAGCTTAGGATTTCCTGTTTCATTTTCAGGCAAACGTTGAACATCTGGTGCAAAAGATGAAAACAACTGTGAAAAGGGGCTTGGTGTTGAGGTACCTCATTCATGGTTTGTCCCTAAGTGTATTAAGTTAGGCTTTGTCTTAAGCCGTGAAATGGATTGGAGGTTGGGACACCTGAGGAATCTGTAGCTACAAAGGGAGGGAGGCTGCCTATGTCCCCTGAGCCTCGGGAGAAAGTAGCAAATGAAGAAGACTGTCTCCAAAGGTAGAAGAGAGGATGGGTCAAGAGTCATGAGCTTTTGGTTTCTACCTGGCAGGAATGAGAAGTGCAATGAGAACTACACCACTGACTTCATTTTCAACCTGTACTCTGAGGAGGGGAAGGGCATCTTCGACAGCAGGAAGAATGTGCTTGGCCACATGCAGCAGGTGGGGAAAAACAATAACCAACAACTATTACCAACAACAGCCATGGAGGCTCTCACTGGCCTTCTTCAATCTGTTGAGGCTTAGTGCCACCATGGAGCAAGCTGGAATCATGGACTCAAAATACCCTTTATCCTGAAAATGGCCTTAGAAATGAAGTGGTTCATCTTCATTTCAGGCAGAGCTCCTTAACTTTGACATCATTACCATTTGGGAATAGATAGTTATTTGCTGTGAGCAACAGTTTTCCATGTATTGCAGGGTGACTTAGCAGTATCTCTGGACTCTGTTCACTAGAAGCCAGTAGCACTTCCCCTCACCTCAGTGTTTATTTTTTGCTTTGGGTTTTTTAGTTTGTTTTGTGCCAGCACTGAACTCAGGGCCTCATGCTATTACTTAGCTTTTTTGATCAAAGCTAACACTCTACCATTTGAGCCATACCTCTATTTCTGGCTTTTTGCTGGTTAATTGAGGTTAATTGAAGAATCTCTTGGATTTGTGTGCCTCCAGCTGGTTTTCAAATTGAGTTCTCTCAACTTCTTGAATAGCTAGGATTACAAATGTGAGCCACCAGTGCCCAGCTGGTTTGTTTATATATGTATATGTATGTGTGTGTGTGTGTGTAATTCAGTTCTGAGGTTTGAATTCTGGACCTCTGGAGCTCTACCACTTGAGTCACACACCCAGCCCCTTTTGCTAGTTTGTCTTTTAGATATGGTCTCAGGCTTTTTTTCCTTAGGCCAGCCTTGAACTTCAATCCTCCTATCTCTGCCCCTAAATAGCCTGGAAGACATACTGGCTTTTACCTTCAATTTTAATTTTAAAAAAGTCTCCAAACATTGCCAGATGTCTCCTGAGGGGGAAAGTCATTTCCAGTTGAGAACTACTGATTCAGATGAAAACAATGAGATCCAGAGAGGGAAAATAATTTTTTTCAGGGTTAAAGCTAGAATAAGTTTGGTTCAATGCTTTTCTACCATATCATACTGCCTTTCATGAAGAACCTGTTGAATGACTATGAACTCTTGTTGGTGTTGGGCTCCATCTCCACTAACTGGGGTTTCAGGGGAGAGAACTTTCTACATGGATAGTCCCCACCTGATGTAGGTAGGCCTCATGCATAGGTGGCACTAGTTCCCAGTCTCCTAGTTGATGCCTCTGAAGCATTGACCTTTATCTACAAATGAATCCCAAGAGTGTCAGTTTGAGAGAACTTAGCAGCTCCTACAGAAATGGGGTATTACTGGATAAATATGAAGTTCTCTTTCCTGGTTTCTCTTCCTTCCCACTTTCCAACTTATTTTCTAGTTCAGAGAAAATATGTGTGATTGTTATGTGTATATACATATGCATTTTGTATGTGTTATATATGTGCTATATAATCTTATATATTATACATGTTCTGTTATATAATATACTGTTGTATATTATAATATATAATAAAATTTACATGTGTTATACATACATATATAGAGAACTATATATAGATATATTGTTCTGAAGTTCTACCAAGAAGAGTTAGACTGAGGTGCAGAAAACATGTCTTCTATGATAGTAACAGACAAAAGTGTCTAGGTTAAAGACGAGCCTGGTAGTAATAAGACTGAAATAGGATCTGGCAACTGCAGAGTTAAAAAGGAGAGTGTGGAATTAATCATCTCCTTTAACTAATTGCTCTCACATTTGGCAAATGGCCAGCTCATCTTTCATGTTAAATTTGGGGATTCCTATAAATCTAGGCCTGTTCTTTCCTTTTTTTTTTTCTTTTTCTGTGTAGCTAGATGTCTCTGCTACTTCACTGAAGTCCTTTCCTGTTTTTTTTCCTTAACCTTTTTTATGATTTGCCCTTTTTCCAGGGTGGGAGCCCAACTCCCTTTGACAGGAATTTTGCTACCAAGATGGGAGCTAAGGCTATGAACTGGATGTTTGGGAAAATCAAAGAGAGTTACCGTAATGGTAGGTGGGGTAAGATGGTGTACTCCTTCTGTATAGGCTGGCCATCTGGTATAGGAGCTCACTGACCATCCCTTCTTCCAGGGAGGATCTTTGCCAATTCTCCTGACTCAGGCTGTGTTCTGGGGATGCGTAAGAGAGCCTTGGTCTTTCAACCAGTGACTGAGCTGAAGGACCAGACAGACTTTGAGTGAGTAATCTACCATTGACAGTGGTCCTTTCCCTGCTACTTTACTCTCCCCAACCCCTCCGCAATGTGCTCACTGCCTTCAATGCTTTTCTTTTAGGAGTAACACCTATAGGCTTTTGCACTTCACATTTGACTCCCATGACCTAAATCCAGTCATTTTTGCCCACCTTCCTTCTTCCCATGAGGCTTTGGTAGAAATTCAATGGGATCCTATTATAAGACTACATAACCATCTATCTCATTCTTTTACAGTCACCGAATCCCCAAGGAACAGTGGTGGCTGAAGCTGAGGCCCATCCTCAAAATCCTAGCCAAGTATGAGATCGAATTGGACACCTCAGAGCACGCCCACCTGGAGCACATTTCTCGGAAGCGATCTGGAGAGGCTACTGTCTAGATTTCTTTGGAATGAGAGGAACAGATTACCTGATCATGGTCAGCTCACTGCCTGGTAGATCTAAGGCCATGATTTTTCAGTGTTTTAGCTGTTTTCATTAGGTTTCCTTTTATTCTGTACCTGCCATCATGATCAGCTCTGGCCAGGAGCTGGGGGAGGAGACAAAGAGTAGAATCTCCTTCTAAGTAGAATTTACCATTACTTCTACCCCAGCTTCACTTGTCACCCAGGCTACGTTCCTCCAAGTGCTATTGCTAGATTTCAGTTACTACCGTTAAGAGTTTTCCTAAAAATAAGCTTTATTTATTTCTTTGTGATAACAGAGTCCTAGTTCCTCTACTACTTTTATTACAGTGACAAACTATAATTACACTAATAAAAACCAACTGGTCACTGTGCTTTTGGTCCTCATGTTACCTTTACCAGTCTGATGTGACACTACCTTCCATCACCTCTGAGCACCAGACCTGCCCAGACAGAATCCCTGGGAGAAAACAGCCCACGTGAGCATCACGTACAATCCTCTCTACCTATTCGATTATTTTTCTTGAGCATCTCTTGGCTAGGGACACAATAGCCCAGAACACAGTATTGACCCTTAGTATTATCCTGTATTAATCCCTCTGGCATTCTTTGCAGCTAAGAGATGCTCCCAGTCTCCCTAAGCATAAAATTGTTTCACCTCTTGATTTTACATCCATTACCCAGGGTTGCTTCTTTCCTAGCCATCCAGCACTCTACTCCTCTAACCCAGTATTCTTTCTTCTCAGCTTTCCACCTATATACTATTTCCTGGATGAAAGCAAGATGTCATTGGGCAGAACCTTTGTGGGAAGGCCATATACATTTTGGAAGCCTGGAAAAATAGAGCCTCCCAGTATTGGCCTTGCTTTGGTGGGTTGGTTGGATTATGAGTTTTTGGAATGGTGTCAGGTCTTATTCAACTGCAATTTGTCTTCTATTTCATAACAACGGTTTCATCTTCCTCATTACTCAAGTGCCCATGTAATGCAATGGGTACTGAGATTGGGACTATAGACTACACTCTAGGTTGAAAGAGGATGTCCTGTTTTGTTATTGTTGTTTTGGGTTTTTTTTCTCTTTTTGTATGTGGGTATGTGAATGTGGGGGTGTGGTACTGGGATTTGAATTCAGGGGTCTGCACTTGCTTGGCAAGTATTCTCTTGCTTGAGCCATGCTTCCTGTACTCTTTGCTCTTGCTATTTTTTTAGATAGGGTCTTACATTTTTCCTAGGATGGCCTGAACTGTGATCCCCCTATTTATACTTCGCATTGTAGCTGGGATGCCAGATATGTACTTGTATACCCAGCCTTTTCTATTGAGATAGAATCTCATCAACTTAAAAATGTTTTTGCCCTGAACTCACCTAGAACTATGATCCTCTCAATCTTAGCCTCCTGCATAACTGGGATAACAGTAAGGGGCCCTAGGGCTCAGCTGGGTGTCATAAATTTCATGCTAATTAAGATTAGCTTACAATTCACCAGAATGTGGCTCTCAGCACACATGTGTGTGCATGTGCACGTGCGCATGCACACACACACACACAAACACACACACAGAACACATACCATTTCCTCCCTTGTGTGATAAAACAGGAAAAAGTAGAGAGAGGATATTCTCTAGTAGATCACTTTTGTTGGTTGTCCAAAGTTACTACTGTGACATCCTTAGAGCAGTTCTAAATAGTAACTGGGAAACTTTGTGGTCAGAGTAAAAAACTAACACCATCAAATGCTCTGAAGTTCTCTAAGGGGAAGAGAAACCAATAATAAATTAAATGCTGTTAAGAAATTTTCCTTGTTATCATTGAATCCTAAAAATAGTTTTATGTTATTTTTGTTTTTTTTTTTTGTCGGTCGTGGGGCTTGAACTCTGGGCCTAGGCGCTGTCCCTCAGCTCTTCAGCTCAAGGGGAGCACTCTACCACTTGAGCTACAGCGCCACTTCCGGTTTTCTGGTGGTTTTTATTGGAGATAGGAGTCTCACGGTCTCTCCTGCCCGGGCTGGCTTTGAACCGAGATCCTCAGATCTCAGCCTCCTGAGTAGCAAGGATTACAGGCATGAGCCACCAGCGCCCGGCAGTTTTATGTTTTATGAAGGGAGTGGTGACAGCTCTCTTCCAAGAGGACACTGGCTCAGGATGATTACGTAGTGTTTCCTAGGTCTTACAATCAAACAAACCTAGGAGTCAAAAATGGTTTATTGCCCATCGCATTTCTTTTTTTTTTTTTTTTTTTTTGTGCCAGTCCTGGGACTTAAACTCAGGGCCTGCATGCTGTCCCTAAGCTTCTTTTGCTCAAAACTAGTCCTCTACCACTGGAGCCACAGCTCAACTTCCAGTTTTTTTGCTGGTTCATTGGAGATAAGAGTTTCATGGACTTTGCCACCTGGGCTGGCTTTGAATCATGATCCTTAGAGCTCAGCCTCCTAGGTAGATAGGATTACAGACATGAGCCACCAGCACTGGTCTATTCTCATTTCTTATGCTTCTTCATCAGGCTGTTTAAATCCAAAAATCCACGAAAGCTATGATAATGAGAAGGGAAAGCTCGAGAAGTCATCTAGAACATTGTAAATGCTACCTGCTATTAATTTATAGATTCTCTTTCCTATCTTGAATTTCCTAGAATTATTTCTTTGAAAAAATGGTGGAGAAAGGGATGAGCATGTGGAAAGTTATTTGCAGAAGAAAAATGTTCCTTGCTAAAGAGTAGACTAGTTTTAAATATTCTAAGAATTTAAAGTGATCTAAGAAAAGAAAGTAAAGACCATTTAAAAATGAAAAATTCTATTAAGTACATGTCATTTCCTTAGAACTCAAAAGATAGGTGAAATTGTGTTTTGTGGAGTGGGAGCAGAATTTACTAGCCATCCACTCTATGAATGATTATGAGTTAAGAAACAGAATACTTTTCCCACATGTACAAAATATTTGCCCCAGGCTGGGAAGGTGGCTCAGTGGTAGAGCGCTTGCCTTGCATGCATGAGGCCCTGGGTTCAATTCCTCAGCACCACATAAGCAAAAAGAAAAAAGCCGGAAGTGGCGCCGTGGCTCAAGTGGTAGAGTGCTAGCCTTGAGCTGAAGAGCTGAGGGACAGTGCCCAGGCCCAGAGTTCAGGCCTCACGACCTGACCCAAAAAAAAGAAAAAAAAAGAAACCAAAATATTTGCCCCTTTGTAATTGTAACCCCTCTGTACAGTATTTTCACAATAAAAAAAAAATTAAAAAAAATATTTGCCCCTTTTAGAATATCAACAGGCTATATAAGAAGAAAGAGTAGCATGAAAAGCAGTAGTTTATAATGTAGTGTATATCATAATAGAATCATCTTGTGCACCGTTAAAAATACGAATACCCTGTCCTATTTTAGGCTGACTAAATCAGTTTTAGGAGTTGGAACATAGGTCTTAGTATTTAAAAATTTCTCTATGCTGGGCACCAATAGCTCATGCTTATAATACTAGTTACTCAGAGGCTGAGATCTGAGGATCAATTAGAAACCAACTCAGGCAGTAAAGTCTGGGTTTTTACTCAAGTAGCCACCAAAGATAAAGCTGGAAGTAGAGCTGTAACTCAAGTGGTAAAGTGCCAACCTTGAACAAAAAAGCTAAAGAACAATGTCCAGTCCCTGAGTTCAAGCCACAGTACCAGCACACACACACACAATTTCTCTACATGCCTGTAATTAATAACTAGGAGCTCATTCTTTGCTACCCCTTAGAAAAATCTGAAGGGAACTTAATAAGCCAACCCTCCCCCAAGAAATTCTAAACAATTAGTATTAGGTTTTAAACTAAATTGGTTTGGGCCTTAGTATGTTGAAAATTTCCCTAGGTACCTGATAGCTAGGATCTCATTCCTGACCACACCTAGGAACATTTGAAGGAACTTAATAGCCCAGGCCTACCCACAAGAAATTCTCAACAATTGGTATTAGGTGAAATCTTGGCACCAATGTTTTTAGTTTCCTTGGTGATTTAATGTGCAGGTAGTGTGTGTGTGTGTGTGTGTGTGTGTGTGTGCGCGCGCACACATGCGTGTGCACTTGCCAGTCCTAGGGCTTGCACTCAAGACTTGAATACTGTCTCTGAGCTTAAAGTTGTTTTTTTGTTGTTGTTGTTGGTTTTTTTGTTTTGTTTTTTTTTGGGTCCAGTCGTAGGGCCTGAACTCTGGGCCTGGGCGCTGTCCCTCAGCTCTTCAGCTCAAGGCTAGCACTCTACCACTTGAGCCACAGGGCCACTTCCGGCTTTTTTTCTTTTTGCTTATGTGGTGCTGGGGAATCGAACCCAGGGCCTCATGCATGCAAGGCAAGCACTCTACCACTGAGCCACCTTCCCAGCCCCCCTGAGCTTAAAAGTTGTAAGTCTACTACTTCAGCCATAGCTCCACTTCTGACTTTTTGGTGATTAATTAGAGATAAGAGCATCGCTGGGCGCTGGTGGCTCAGGCCTTAATCCTAGCTACTCAGAAGGCTGAGATCTGAGGATCTCGGTTCAAAGCCAGCCCGGGCAGGAGAGACCGTGAGACTCCTATCTCCAATAAACCACCAGAAAACCAGAAGTGGCGCTGTAGCTCAAGTGGTAGAGTGCTCCCCTTGAGCTGGAGAGCTGAGGGACCGTGCCCAGGCCCAGAGTTCAAGCCCCATGACCGACCAAAAAAAAAAAAAAAAAAAAAAAAAAGAGCATCATGGACTTTCCTGCCAGGCTTTTTGAGCTGGCTTCAAACCGATTTAGATGCGGGGGATTCAAGCCCAGGGCCTTATACCTTAGTAAGTACTCTACCACTGAGCTGTGGCAATAATTCTAAACTCAGAGTAAGGGCAGATATAAAGGGGAAGCTTTTTAAACACAGTGCCCAAGCTCTCTACCACCCTATGCCCACAATCATGATGGGAAAGGTTGGGCTAGAAAGATAGACTGAAAAACCAGGTAGTAAATAACTTTTTATAAATGGGAGGAGGAGGAAGTGGAGAAATGCACAAACAGAAATGATCAAACTTGCCTCTAGAACTATTTATTTCTTCTTTTAATGGGCAAAAAACAAAAAGCTCCATTAACAGCAAAAGGACAAAGGAAAACATTTTCAAGTTAGCTGGTAACAAACTCCATTTTGTAATTCCCAACCAGTTTTTGAAAATGGATTTTCAAATATGCATACAGACCATTTACAAAAAAATTTAACTTGATCTAATTTCAGAACATGAAAAGCAAGAGTATTGTAGATAAGTTATTGTTCACTGAATCTGATCTTTTTTGGGCAGGAGGTCCATCTCCAAAGTAGCTCTTTTATGTTCTTTCCCCATTCCCTCAACTCCACTTCCAAAGAACAATGAAAGGCAAAGATTCCAATACAATAAACGCTATCTCTTAGTAGAGCAAGCTTTCTACAGAGAATGGAGAAGACCCCGGGGGGTTTAAGCATCCCATCTCATTCTCCTGACTAAGGCAAAGACACCTTTGTCGAAAGCACAGGAAACGCCTCCTCAGCTCATCAGTGAAAGAACCACATCAAAATAGTTCAGGACTTTCAGGACTTCTTAGGATTGCTTCGAACCTGCTCTCTCCTCAGTGTGGGAACAGCAAGGTATCTGAAATAATCCCTGGGCACATTTATGAAGAGAGGCAAAGCCTGTTGTTTCCTTGGGTAAGAGGACAGTCCCTTCCAAATGCTCAATTCACAATCTATGATACCCTTGCAGGCAGGAGTACCTTCATCCCAGCATGCCAATTGTTGCTTAGCTGGAACTGTGATTTTTCTTAAATCTTTTTCACAAATCAACTAAAAAGCTTTCTAGGATTCTTCTGTACTATTAAATCCTATCCCCAAAGGAAAATCACACACACACCTTACTTGCCATCTTCCTAGAGAAATTTTAGTTGCATGGTTGACTCTCCCTAAAGGGGCAGGTGCTGGGGAGACCTCTTCTTTTGCAGTATAAAACGCCAAGTAAGCAATAAACAAGCAAAGAAAAGTGACGCATTTTTGTGGGTTTTTTGGGGAGGTTTGGTTGCTTAGCGTGGGGAGGGGAGGTTATGTGGAAGTTACTGCTGTGACATGTTGCTTTGAAATGTTTAAACCACATAACAGGAACAAGTTCTTTTCTGTGTTCCATGATTGAGAGATAGTATTGCAGGGAAAACCTCACCCAGAGTTGCCTGTGTGATGGTTCAGGGATCTCCAGGCTATTCTACAAGTAGCAGGTATTCTTTCAAAGAAGCTGGCAGTGGAAGGCCTTTCACTGCATCTGGTAGATACTGGAGGCCCAGGCTGTGGCGCACAGCATAGCGAGACAGTGTTTTTAGTGTTCCTGGGGCGGAGCAGAGAACAGTCAGTTTTTCACATAGCTGTTGGTCTTTGGCCACCTCTCGTGGCATGGTGCCGTTTTTCCTTAATTCAAAGTGTCCAACAGCTCTGTGGAGGAGCTCAAAGCAGGAGTCCTCTTTCTCTGTTCCAAGTCCCCTGACTAGCAGAGCGACTAGGCGGGAGATGGGTGTCTGGCCTTTTAGGTTGATGACCTTGACCTCTGCACCATAATCAAGAAGGATGCTGACACTTTCAAGATTCCCCTTCATAGCAGCCCAGCTGAGTGGTGTATCATTGTTGTAATCCAGGGCATTGACAGAAGCCCCACTCTCCAGGAGAGCCCGCACGCACTCAGCATTGTTCTTAAAGGCTGCCCAGTGAAGTGGGGTGTCTCGGTTGCCATCCAGAGCATTGGGATTTGCACCATACTCTAACAGGACCTCCACACACGCCTCATCTTTCTCTGCTGCATAGTGCAGTGCTGTTCGGTTGTAACCATCCAGGGCATTCACCTGTAAAAGGGGGACGAACTATATTACAGTGGACAGACAACTGAAAGAAAGAAGTGCAGCGAAGAATCCTCCATATATTTACCCATTACTTTTACTGTGCAGTGTTCTGAGCAAGAGGTTCAACAAACAATTCCCAGGGGGCCTTAAGTGATCAAGATGGAGGTATGACAGGAGCTTAGGTGCAAATCTAAAAGGAACTATCCCAGGATAATTGACACTATTCTGTGCATTAACTAGCTGGCCTGGCCTTATTTAGGGTTTTGCTGTAATGTTCATGTCTCTATTCACTAGACTCTCTACCAGAGAATATAGAATAAGGCAAGGGAAAGTGACGTTAGAGTCCTTAACACTGCTTTGTTTGCAGGAAATCCCTCTGGAGAACTGCTTGTTGTCCTGACTCTTTTTGTATCATGTAGCTAATGGAAACCAGAATGAATAAAGAGGTCAAAGCTCAGCCTGAATAGTTTTGCTATGTTCTCTAATCCTATAGAGCACTCGAAATGTGACATTAAGCTCTTTGCAAAACATGCAGTGAGTTCATAAGAGATGAAAAGCATGTGGAGGGAAGAGCACAAATCTTCCAATACTTGAAAAGGCAGCTTTTCAAGTGTGTATCATTTTTTTTCAAATTCTCAAGTTTAATAAACGGCATATCTCCTCTCATAAAATGAGATAAAAATTAAACCATTTAAGTAAGTTTAACTTTTTAGTTTGGCTAAGCTTCATTTTCCCCCTGGATATTTTCACTTTGATCACTTCACGGTATAATTGGTTTTCACTCAGGCCACTCACAAAGAAGTTTAATCCTGGGAGTTGGAATTGCTAATGGCAAGTTAGAGAACAGCTGGACTTGATAGACACAGGATGAGGGGTTCTATCTCAGGTTTACTGTCCAGTGTGTTTGGAACTGCATACAGGCTTCATCCTGATTCAAATTAATATCTCAGCATATACATCCTCAAGACTGTTCACAAATAATCAAGAGTGCTAGTTGAATAAATTAATATGTACTTACTTAGCAAATACCCCATACTGATTTTCCACACTTTATAACCTTATGGCATAAGATACCATGATCATTCCCTTTTTATAGATGGGGAAGGTGAGGCAAGGAAGAATTTAAGGGTTTTTTTTTAAGGTAACACCACAGGAAGTTACTGAGGTGGAATCTTAAACCATAAAGTCTGGCTCCAGAGTCTTTTCTTTCAGCCATTTATTACACAATGCTGCTTCATGCCAATGCCAAGGATCGACTTTCAAAAATTAATTTTTGGTTTTTGTCTTAAGATACATTAGAAGGAAAGCAAGAGCAGATGAACTAAAAACAATTGGTGAACAACAACAAAAAAAATACAAGTAGCCCAATCCCAAGGAAGGGATTGCCTCATTAAATTCTGTGTGATAGGTGGTCTCTAGTGGTTTAGATTTAACCAGAGTTGAAGGGTCTCTGCTTCCAGCACCTGACAGTCCCTAAGCAAAGATGATTCAGTGGAAATATAAACAGCCCTTAGGAAATGAGCTGGGAAGAAAGAGATAAAACTCCTTCTGGGAGACAGCTTAAATGAAGAAGAAAGAAAGGCAAAGGAATGAAGTCTGTAGGATCACTTTAGGGATTCACGGTTAGACTTTTCCTTAATATTGGCTATGCCGATGACGAGTATCAATTAGAAGGTCAATCTGGAGGATAGGAGGAGAAATTCAAAGAAATGATGAAACTCAAATTCTAGCAAGTCAATAATAGCAAAGTGTTGAAAACAGTAGTTACCTCAGCTCCTTTTTCCAGGAGTAACTCCACACAGTCAGCATCTGACACCATACAGGCGCAGTGAAGGGGCTTCAGGGTGCCGTGGGTACAGTTCACATCTGCTCCCTGTGGCAAAGAGGAAATTCAGTCTGTGATCAGCTCTGGCTCACACAGTCGCATAAGACTCAGAATAGTATACACAAACTACTGGTTCCTAGTTTCCATTTCTACTAGGTAAACAATATTGTAATGTCCATGTCCAAAACAAGGACTTACACAAAAGAGGAAGGAAAACACTGTCAGTTCCTCAGATCAAGTGATTACATTTCACCACAAGGTAGTATGCTAAAATGACCACTTGGACATTCTTTTCTTTGGTTTTTGTTTTCTTTAAGTTTTGAGGTTCACGATCAGAATTCAAACTTGGAACCTGACACTTTTGCTCATTGGCTAGCGCTCTACCAATTGAGCCATGCCTCCAACACCCCTCTTGGGCATTCTGAGGACATAACCTTATGTGTAAATGCTGAGGGAATCCTTTATCATAGGCAAAAGAGCTGGACCAGCCTCTGCTTTCTATAGACACCCTGCTCTGAAAACAAAGTGTGATAATGCCAGACTGAGGCCAGACCCGGCACATTCTTTTTGCCATTCAACGAATGACCCTTACTAACAGTATGGCCATCTACATATTTCCTTATAAACCCTTTTAAGGTAGCCCCTCAGTCCTGGCATGCTCTGCCACATAGTCCAAATCTGGTGTTTCAATTCCTAATCTGATGAAGGTGATGGAGATGCCAGTCAGACCAAAGTCATTGAGTGACTCAGCAGCAGAGCTAGAATTAGAACTGACAAAGTTCCTACTGCTGAGTCTTCTTGATCCCATTTTTAACGGGAACAAGCTAAGACCTTCCTTCTGCAGCTGTGCAGCATAACTTGGAAGCCATTACCCCACCGCAGGCTATAAAGGAGGATCCTACAGTTGTTTAAAAGGCTGTTCTAGCTTAGGGAAAAACATACAAAATAGGTAATCAACTACCATCTAGTATTTCAGTCATGTAACCATTGAACAGAAGTGGTTAGGGATATATCAGATCAAAGTATTTTAGTTACTAAGCAGATCTAGAACTGGCAGCTGTTAAGATAGAAGGGAAGTAACCTTGTCATCTCTCCAAGTAATCACTGTAATCTAGATGTGGAGAAAAGCTTATAAAGATTTGAAAACACCTCTATTTTTCTCATTTCCGACCACTCTTAGCAAAACATGTATGGAAGATGGAGAGCTTGATAGCTTCCTTGTGTACCATATTCAGAGCTTTTTTGTTTTGTGTTTTTTTAGCAAGAGCATGAAGCTAGGGTTATCTACAACATATTTCACAATACACACAAAAAAAGTGAGCAAAATAAAATATCGAGGGAAATATATTTTAATATCAACTGAATACATTTTAAAAGACTGGAAGAGGCTGGGAAGTTGGCTCTGTGGTAGAGCGCTTGCCTTGCATGCCTGAGACCCTGGGTTCGATTCCTCAGCACCACACAAGCAAAAAGAAAAAAAAGCCGGAAGTGGTACTGTGGCTCAAGTGGTAGAGCGCTAGCCTTGAGCTGAAGAGCTGAGGGACAGCACCCAGGCCCAGAGTTCAGGCCCCACGACCAGACCCAAAAAAAAAAAAAAAAGTCACGTAAAAGACTGGAAGAACTTCTTGTGATCTATTTCCAAGTTGCAAGCCTGTAATCTCTTCCGATTGACCAGAAATGTTCCCCTCCCACCTCTTCACAGAGCAATTGCATAAGCAGCAGCACACTTACCCCTCTAATGAGGTCCTCTACGTTATCATGTGGGAAGGAACGGATGGCAGCAATTGTTCGGATCAAGCGTTCTGAGAGAGAGTATTTGCTCTGAATGCTCTGCATAATATACCACATACTGGAACTCATCAAGGCTCAGATTGTGTTTACATGCTCCAAACTGCCTGAAACAAAAAAGTTTTAGGCATATACAAAATATCACTGAGCACGCCTGTCCTTAGGGGTAAGTGTTTTCTGAGGTTTCCCACCACTAAAAGCACATGTCAAGGAGATCAGTGGTTCTTTTTTTTTTTGGTCGGTCGTGGGGCCTGAACTCTGGGCCTGAGTGCTGTCCCTCAGTTCTTCAGCTCAAGGCGAGCGCTCTACCACTTGAGCTACAGCGCCACTTCCGGTTTTCTGGTGGTTTATTGGAGATAGGAGTCTCACGGTCTCTCCTGCCTGGGCTGGCTTTGAACCGCGATCCTCAGATCTCAGCCTCCTGAGTAGCTAGGATTACAGGCGTGAGCCACCAGCGCCCGGCTTCAGTGGTTCATTAATACCACCTTTCATTATCATAAGGTTGCTCGAGGCCTGAGTAAACCTGCATGTAGCCCTCTATTCTACTCTCTAGGCGCACAAGACTTCCCTAGAAGTTCAATGCTAAGATTTCCGTGAAATTCTTTGGGTTTGCAACCAAGACTAGTAAAATGGAAATATTTTTGAAGGCTTGAAGATTCCATAAACATTGTTTTCCTCTTTAGAACTTCTGTTACTTATTAACAGCATCCACATGTATGTGATACACATTACCTGGCAGTATAGCTGTGTACATAGTGTGTCTCCATCTACACTGTAATCAACTAGAAGGCAAGGACTTTGTTCTTTATTATTTTGCCCAGGTAAGTAAGGCCAACCACAGAATCTCCCAAAATACAGATACTTAACAAGTACATGGGCTGGGAAGGTGGCTCAGTGGTAGAGCGCTTGCCTTGCATGCTTGATACCCTGGGTTCGATTCCTCAGCACCACATAAGCAAAAAGAAAAAAGCCAGAAGTGGTGCTGTGGCTCAAGTGGTAGAGTGCTAGCCTTGAGCTGAAGAGCTGAGGGACAGCGCCCAGGCCCAGAGTTCAGGCCCCACGACCGGACCCCCACCCCCAAAAAAAACAACAACAAGTACTGGTGGTTGGCTGACTAAAGAGTATGGAAGTGATTGCTGCTTGTGAGAAGAGGAAGCAGGCTATGGCATAAATACATCTGTCTTAATAATGGCAAGGCACCTATGATATGTTTTTAAATGCGTCAGTCAAGGAGAAAAAAGGGAAATATGTGAGATAATATAAAATTTAAAAAGAATAAAATCTAGCCGGGCGCTGGTGGCTCACGCCTGTAATCCTAGCTACTCAGGAGGCTGAGATCTGAGGATCGTGGTTCAAAGCCAGCCCAGGCAGGAGAGACCATGAGACTCCTATCTCCAATAAACCACCAGAAAACCGGAAGTGGCGCTGTAGCTCAAGTGGTAGAGCGCTCGCCTTGAGCTGAAGAGCTGAGGGACAGCGCCCAGGCCCAGAGTTCAAGCCCCACGACCGACAAAAAAAAAAAAAAAAAAAAAAAAGAATAAAATCTATACTTTGGAGTCATCTATATATAAAATCTGAAAAACAAATCAAAGTTCACACCAGTAAAACATGTTCCAGTTGTAGAAAAACAAGTAGATTTAAAATTCATTAAAAATTTAAATTGGCTATTCATGACAGCTGAGAAATATATTGCAGCAGACTAATGTTGAAACTATGATGGAAGCTGTAGGATACATCAATTATATTTTGACAATAAGATATGCTAGGGAACATGTAAAATTGTAGCCAATTACAATGGTACATTTTTAATGAAACTGTACCTATCAAAACTGTAAATAGCTGGATGCAGGTGGCTCACGCCTGCCTGTATATCTTATTACAGTGTACCAACTCTTTAGGTGTAAAAACCTGGGCTCTCGGGGTTGGGAATGTGGTTAAGTTCTTGCTTAACATGCATGAAACCCTGGGTTCAATTTTTTAGTGCCACATAAACAGAAAAAGCTGGAGGTGGCACTGTGGCTCAAGTGGTAGAGGGCTAGCCTTGAGCAAAAGAAGCCCAAGGACAATGCCCAGACCCTGAGTTCAAGCCACAAGACAGGCAATTAAAATAAATAAATAAATAAAATTAAAAATCTGGGCTCTTATTAAAATACAAGTTCCTTAGGAATGAAGATAGTGACATTTATTTTTTCTCCCTGTAGTTCCTGGCACATGGTAGGTTCTCAATATTTGTTGAACCAATGTAAAGCTTATCACATTAGTTCCTAATAAGTGTGAGATTTGCAACAATTAGGCATATTATGTGTATTATTTTGGCCATTTTATAACATCATTTTTGAAATCTATCCCTTCACACATTGTACAATGTTTTATAAAGTCTACTAGTTTCTTTTTTGTGCTAATCAGTAGCCATTTGTATCTGTTTAAAATATATCAATAGGGCTAGGAAGGTGGCTCAGTAGTAGAGTGCTTGCCTTGTATGCATGAGGCCCTGGGTTCGATTCCTCAGCACCATATAAGCAAAAAGAAAAAAGCCGGTAGTAGCACTGTGGCTCAAGTGGTAGAGTGCTAGCCTTGAGCTGAATTGCTGAGGGACAGTGCCCAGGCCCTGAGTTCAGACCCCACGACTGGACCCAAAAAACAAAACAAACATAAAATATATCAATAAAAAAAACACAGCCAGGCAGTGGCTCACACCTGTAATCCTAGCTACTCAAAAGCGTGAGACCTGAGGATTGTGGCTCAAAGCTAGCCCAGACAGGAAAGTCCATGAGACTCTCAGCTCCACTGAAGTACCAAAAAAAAACCAAAAAACCTAGAAGTAGAACTGTGGCTCAGGTGGTAAAGTACTAGCCTTGGGCAAAAAAGTTCAGGCCCCAGGATTCCACCCCCCCATATACAATATATATATTACATATTTATAGCCATATATATATACACACAGCCATATATTCAGTTCAGGAAAAGAGCACATGCTAAGCACCTGTAAGGCTGTGGTTTTAAACCCCAGCACCCCCTCCTAATAATAGGTATACAGATGTATAGGAATATGCATATTCACACCCAACTCCTCAAAGACAAGAGTCTGTAGCTTATCCTTCTTTGCAGCAAATAAAAGTGGGGGGGGAGGGTAGAAATGAGTCGGGATTCCAAGGAAGGGAGCAAAGGACAGAGCCTAAAGCTGGAGGCATGGACTGGAGTGGTTCTCCCAAAAATTTCTGTCCCATGATAATCTGATGAATCCACACCCTACTCTCGTTGGTTTTTTTTTTTTTTCAGGATGCTCTTGGACTCTCAACTTAAGAGGATGGCCAATGAGTCCTTTGCTATCTCAAAGCCCCAGGTAAAACAACGAAACTTCAGAGCAGACTGACAATATTCACTGTCAGGAAGAGTCCAAGAGTAGTCTAACCCTACCTTCTCTCTAGATGTTAGCTAGTACACGGTTTGACCCTTAGGGAGTCCTTTCCTTGGTAAGGGCTGAAAGCCCCCCTCACTCCCCATTTCTAGAATGCAGAGCAAACACCAAAGGGTTATTTATTCGTTTATTTATGTTTGTGCCTACTGGGGCTTGAACTCGGGGCCTGGGCGCTGTCCCTGAGCTGGTGGTGTGCTCAAGGCTAGCGGGCTACCGTTTGAGCCACAGCTCCGCTTCGGTCTTTCTGGTGGTTCATGGGAGAGAAGACTCTCTCTCTCTCTCTCTCTTTCCTGTCCAGGCTGGCTTTGAACCGAGATCCTCAGATCTCAGCCTCCTGGGGAGCTAGGATTACAGGCGTGAGCCACTGGCAGCTGGCTTTTGATTCTTTGCTTTTCTATGGAGACCCTCAAAGCCAGGTGAACAGTGGACGAGCGGGAGGCGGCCTGCAGCTTCCCCTTCGGCCCTCGGGGAGAGCCTAGGCGGCGCCGCGGGGCGGAGGCCCGCGGAGGCCCGCGGAGCCCAGCGGAGCGGAGGGCGCGCAGAGCCGGGACGCGCGGCGGCATCTCTCCCGCCGTCCCGGCAGGCGTGCGGCACGGACCCGGGCAGGAGCTGCGCCTGGGCCGAGGCGCCGGCCTACCCCCACCCCACCCCCGCCCCGATCCTCCCCTTCCCCCCAGCCTGGAGGCTCGCGGACCTCAAGAGGGCGGAGGGGACATGGGTGGGCGCGGTGCAGGGGGGGGGGGGGACCGGCCTGCAGACCGTCCCGCCAAGGCCCGCACTCACCGAACAGCAGGGTGACGTTGAGCTGGGAAAGCCGCTGTCAAGACGTGACCCGGAAGCACAAGCTGTGGGCCGCGGGAGGCCGGGCTTACAGCGCGGGAAGAGCGGGTAGGATCTGCGCTTGCGCACTGAGCAGCGCCGGAGACCCCGGCCCTGCCTTGCGCAGGCTTGCGAACAGCTGCAGGTTGCTTTGGCATGGCTTTGGGCATGGGTGCAATGTTCGGCCACGGCCCTAGAAGCTCACCAATCCTGGCCTCTGTGTGTGTGTGTGTGTGTGTGTGTGTGTGTGTGTGTGTGTGTGTGTGTGTCTGTCTGTCTGTCTGTCTGTCTGTCAAGGCTAGCACGCCACTGCCACAGCTCTACTTCTGCATTTTGGCATTTAATTGGAGATAAGCGTGTCCTGGATTTAACTGCCAGAGCTGGCTTCGAACTGCAATCCTGAGCTCTCAGCCTCCTTCTCAGGAGGATTACTTCTCAGCAAGGATTACAGGTGTGAGCCACACGTACCCAACCCTGGCCTGTTTTTGTATGGCCTTGCCTATAGGGACCATTCCGACAGTGGAGCCATCACACTGTCCTTTGCTGAGATCGGGCTTGCACATCTCCTCCCACATTATTCCCAAATTCACTGACCCAAGATTGCTTTTGTCCACTAAATTCACAATGGTTTAGTTGCTTAGGAGAATAAAGAGTTAATGACCAGGGCTGGGAAGGCGGCTCAGTGGTAGAGCGCTTGCCTTGCATGCCAGAGGCCCTGGGTTCGATTCCTCAGCACCATATAAGCAGAAAAAAAAAGCCGGAAGTGGCGCTGTGGCTCAAGTGGTAGAGCGCTAGCCTTGAGCTGAAGAGCTGAGGAACAGCACCCAGGCCCAGAGTTCAGGCCCCATGACCAGACCCAAAAAAAAAAAAAAAAGAGTTAATGACGAGTGTCTTTAGTAATCAAACATCTGGCATTATTCAACTGGTCTGTGCTCCACCGATTTGTTATGGATATTGCCACTCTTCTTTTTTCCTTCTGTCCTCTTTCCCTCCTTCTTTTCTTGTCTCTCTTCGTACATCAGGGTGGCCCAGATCCAGCAATTTTCTCCTCTTCAGTGGTAAGAGTGTAGGTGTCACCACCATGCCCAGCTCTATCCTCTTTTCAACATAAAGTCAACCTCCCAAAAGATGCAATATTCCAAATGACCATAACCCTTCCCACACACAGAGAACCTGACATCTTTCCATGCCCAAGCATTTCAAAGTCAGCAACACATGGTAATTCATGAAAAGCATCAAGCAACCCACACAGGCAGACTGCTTATAAGTGCTGTGATCTACCCTGCATTCTGTTTAATGAGAGCGCCTAAATTGACCAGGCACCAGTGGCTGTCACCTGTAGCCTGAGATCTGAATATTGAGCTTTGAAGCCAATCCAGGCAGGAAAGATTGTGGGACTCTTTATCTCCAACTAACTACCAAAAAACCCAGAGATGGACCTATGGCTCAAGTGGTAGAAAACCAGCCTTGTGCGAAAAAGCTAAGGGAACAACACCCAGGCCCTGAGTTCAAGGTTCCAGTACTAGCACAATAATAATAATAATAATAATAATAATAATAATAATAATAATAATGATGCTGCTGCTGCTGATGATGATGATGATGTTCCAGATCTTACTCCTTATTGCTTCTTCTAAGCAACTAGTCTAACCAGTAAAAATGAAAGGAGAGTGCATTAGTCCATGTACATCAGTGAAGGGATGGTGAATTTAAAGTTTGGGAGGCTCAGGAATGCGTGCATCCTCTGAATTTCAAATTCAGAGATTTTTGCCATGCAGCAAAGTTTTCTTTACCATCTGCCATTACAGAAATGGCAGATGAAATTGTCCCATTTCTCAAAAGAAGCCGAAACCTAGATTCTATTTTTCTTTTTTAAAAAGCAAATTCTCCCAAATTGCAAATGTTGGCTTCTTCCCCTTCCCAACACAGGACTTGAATTCTGAGTCTCATCCCATCACTTGGCTTTCTTGCTCACAAACTGGCACTCAATCCACCCTTCCAGCCCAGCTTTTTGCTAGTTGATTGGAGATGGCATCTTCATAGTCTTTCTACCTGAACTGGCTTTGAAATGAGATCCTTCAGATCTCAGCCTCCTTAGTGGCAAGGATTATAGATGAAATGCACTGGTACTGGCTATGTTCACACTTTAAAAAAATTGTTTTTAAAAGACGCCATATTAAGGCTGAAAGCTATCTTTTCCAAACTCTGGACCAAAGGCTGTGTGGACAGCTCTGTGGATGAAGGGCTAAGGGCAATCCTGTGATTGATAGATCTCTGGAGGTTTACTGGTCTGAGAATCTACTGTACATCCAGCAAAACAAAGGATGGCATCTACCCTCCGTATGAAATTCAGTGTTTTGCTAACACTTGTGCATTGTGCCTGGTAGAAATTTGTTAGAAGACTTAACCATTTATCAATTTCTTCCATGAAAAAAGAAAAAGATATTTTCTACAGTATTGTCTCATTCTCAAATTTCTTGACTGATAAATGCTAAGGTACCTGAATCATAGGAAGAAATCTGCATTACAGAATGATTGAGGTAAACTAGCAGGTGATAAAAATAGAGTAGCCATGCTGGTTCACACCTTTAATCCTTGCCAATGAGGAGGCTGAGATTTGAGGATCACAGTTTGAAGCCAGTCCAGGCAGGAAAGTCAATGAGACTCTTGTCTCCAATAAACAACTAAGAAAAAGATGACTGGTGCTGTGTCTCAAGTGGTAGAGCACTAGCCTTGAGCAAAAGAAGCTCAGGGACAGTGCCCAAGCCCAGAGTTCAAGCCCAAAGACCCACAAAAACAAAAATAATAGAGTAGCCATATGGTCATTTTCAAGTGTCTTCAAGAGACCATTGCACATCAAAAGGTGTTTTCAGATCCATCTATTCACCAAACACTTATTAAACACCCCCACTTTTTTTTTCAGGTTCTGTGCCTAGATGCATAAGGGAAAGAGAGAGATTTAGTTCTTTTTTTTGGGGGGGGGAGGGTCATGGGGCCTGAACTCTGGGCCTGGGCGTTGTCCCTCAGCTCTTCAGCTCAAGGCTAGTGCTCTACCACTTGAGCCACAGTGCCACTTCCGGCTTTTTTTCTTTTTGCTTATGTGGTGCTGAGGAATCAAACCCAGAGCCTCATGCATACAAGGCAAGCACTCTACCACTGAGCCACCTTCCCAGCCCATGAAGAGTTTTTCATAGGGAAAAAACTTGCATGTGCTATTTGTTAGGTTTTTAAAAAGAGGTAGCCGAGTAAGAACAGCACCAGCACGCACGTGGTATTCAGGTAAGGTTAGTACAGATATTCCCAGTATTTTTGGTTACCTCTTTTTTTTTTTTTTTTGTCAGTTGTGGGGCTTGAACTCTGGGCCTGGGAGCTGTCCCTCAGCTCCTCAGCTCAAGGCGAGGGCTCTACCACTTGAGCTACAGCGCCACTTCCGGTTTTCTGGTGGTTTATTGGAGATAGGAGTCTCACGGTCTCTTCTGCTCGGGCTGGCTTTGAACCGCGATCCTCAGATCTCAGCCTCCTGAGTAGCTAGGATTACAGGCGTGAGCCACTAGCGCCCGGCTTTGGTTACCTCTTTTTAGAAACCTAACACTATTGAGTGCCCATTGTCTTCTCAGCTATTTTTTTTTTCCCTCAAGCCTAAAGAAGAACTTCCTTGGGATAAGAGAGCTTGAAAATTGTTACTTGTAGTTAGCTGTAAGGTGGACAATTGCACTAACTCTTGTCTGTAAACTAAGGATGGCTGTAGCCACAGAGATGGTATCTGCTTTAGTTCCCAGATCATCGGGGTCAATGAATCCATTGGTCCTTGTTTCCCTGGATACCAATGCAGTTCACATAGAAGGCAGATAGACAAACATAAGGTTGCCTTTGGTCTAGTCTAAAGGGCTACCTAGAGGTGTGGAGGACCAAGTGACCTGAAGCTAGAGAAGAATTCAGAATCCTAGGATCTACTCTTTGTCACTTGCATGTATCTAGGCCATGGATATTCTACTCACATAAGAAATCTCTGATGATGGAATCTCCAGCAAAATTTTAAAGCCCTCTTTAAAGAAAAAAAGCCACCTTTGACCATTTGCCAAATTCAGAGTGATTCTTCCAAGGAATTACCCGGTTCTCTCAGCTGTCCAGCTTCCTCCTAATTTTACATAATCAGTCTGCACGACAGCTGGCTAGTGGGGGAGGAGGTAAGTGGAGGAGAAAGCTGAGGGCAGGCAGCCAGCCATTGGCCTTGGGGAAGAGGAGAGGAGGGAGCAGTCTTAGGATGACCAACACCTTATAATGAAGACTGAAGTATTTGATGAGAAACGTTAACACTACAAAAGCTAGACTGCCTTTTTTTGTTGCTGTGGTTGGTAGTAGGGCTTGAAATTAGGACCTGGAAGCTGCCCTTGAGCTCTTTTTGCTCAAGGCTAGCATTCCAGCACTTTGAGCCACAATACCACTTCCTGTTTTCTGGGGGCTAATTGGATGGACTTTCCTGCAGGGCTGGCTTTGAACCATGATCCTCAGATCTCAAACTTCAGAGTAGCTAGGATTACTTTTGTGGGGCACCAGGGCCTGGCTTAGACAGCCTGGTTTAGACTGCCTTTTAAAAAGAAAAGATTTAAAGTAATTATTACTTAAAGGTTTGTCAATGATTGAAGAGTGAACCAAACCCCAAAATTCTTCCCTATTTTCCACTCAGGGGCCAAAGGTAAGATGATGCCTTTCTTCTCAATTAAAAAATATTAAAGACAGGGCTGGGAAGGTGGCTCAATGGTAGAGCGCTTGCCTTGCATGCCTGAGGCCCTGGGTTCAATTCCTCAGCACCACATAAGCAAAAAGAAAAAACAAAAGCCAGAAGTGGTGCTGTGGCTCAAATGGTAGAGTGCTAGCCTTGAGCTGAAGAGCTGAGGGACAGTACCTTGGCCCAGAGTTCAGGCCCCACGACCAGACCAAAAAAAAAAAAAAAAAAAAAGAAAGATAGTAAAAGCCAAGAAATAAAGATGTATCTTGATCACATCTCATGAATACTGCATTCCATAACTAGATTCCAACTATATTATGTATTTTAGTTGGTTATTTCTTTTTTTCACATTTTGGTTACAATTAATGCCATGAGATTTTTGCTTACTGCCTGCTTATATTTTTTCTTTCCTTCCTTCCTTCCTTTCTTTCTTTCCTTCCTTCCTTCTTTCTTTCCTCTTTTTCTTTCTTCCTTCCTCTTTCTTTCTTTCTTCCTTCCTCTCTCTCTTTCTTTCCTTTCCTTTCTTTCCTACTTCCACCCTTCCATTCTTTCCTTTCCTTCCTTTCTCTCTTCCTTTCCTTTCTTTCTTCTTTTTCTTTTCTCTTTCTTTCCTTTCTTCCTTCCTCCCTTCCTTTCTTTCCTTTTTTCTTCTTTCTTTCCTTTCTTTCTTTTCTTCCTTCTCTTTCTTTCTTTCTTCCTTTCCTTCTTTTCTTTCTTTTTCCTGCATGCTGTGTCTCCCATAAGACTTTTAGGTCATTAATCTTTCTTCTCTGCTAATTTCAGATCCACACTCAAGAAGTATTCATTAGATGGTCTTGATGGACAGGAAAATCAGTGTGTCTGTTTTCCTGCTGACTATTTTCAGAGCTTGCATGAACTTGAGCTGGAAATTTGATAGTGATGTTGTGGTTGTTCATGATTCCTGCAGTCACTGCTCAACATGGATTAGAATCCACACTCGGTTGGTAAAGGTCACAGATCTGGTATCTTGCCCTTTGCGCCTTATATGAAATGAAATGATTTTTTAAAAACCCTCATTTTTCTGCTGTCTTCGAATAATTTTCTAATTTCCAGTGGATCTTTCAGCGTGACAGTGTGTGGGAAGAGAGGAATTCTGCCCTGTAACCTTCTAAGCGGTCACATGAAACCTTTCATGTGGCCTGTTTTTGGCCTTTGGCCAAACTCATCAAACATTTTCTATCACAGAGCACCTTGTCCTGGAACTACCTGTCCAATGTTGGTGAAGTTTCTCTGATCTCCTTCCTAGAGAAAGGTGACCTTGGCATGAGGAAGAGATTCTTTCTAAATAGATGCTCTTATCACCACAGGAAAAGAACTAATGGGAAGTTTGATACTCTCTAAGCTGAAAGGAGGGAAGAGATCAGTCAAAACAATAGAGTAGGATGAAAAAAAAACTAAATATGACTCATTGACTAGTTGGGGAAAAATAGCTTTGCCTCACTGATGGTATATATATATTTTTACTTTAAATTTCTTTGATTTTTAAGATTATCACTCACAACACATTCTTTATACTTAGAAATAATATAATAGCTGGAAGTGGTGCTGTGGCTCAAAGTAGCAGAGCATTAGAGTTGAACAGAAAAGCTCAGGATCAGCATCCAGGCCCTGAGTTCAAGCCCCATGACAAACAAACAGAAAAGAAAGCTGGATGTGAAGCCGTGTCTCTAGCAGTAGAGTACCAGCCTTGAGTGAAAAATCTAAGAGACAACACCTAGGCCCCTTGAGATTGAGAGAGACGGAAAGAAAGAAAGGAAGAAAGAAAGGAAGAAAGAAAGGAAGAAAGAAAGAAAGAAAGAAAGGAAGGAAGGAAGGAAGGAAGGAAGGAAGGAAGGTGAGAGAGAGGGAAGGAGGGAAAGGGAGGGAGGAGGGAGGAAGGAAGAAAGGAAGGAAGAAAAGAAAGAAAAAAAATAAAAAGAAAGTTCAAAGGAAATTTAATATAAACCTCAGAAGACTTTTCATATGCTTCAGCCTGTAGTGGAGAAAGTTTCTTGGCCAGGAACAGAACAGTATTAGTGTGCATCAGGGACTGCCTCCCCGCATGCCAAGGGATCAAACAAGGACTTCTTTTACTTTTAGAAACTGCTCGAGGCAGACGTGCTCTCAATATTCAAACATTACTCTTTTTTCTTATTCCTTTTAACTTTCCCCACAGCTCTGGGTAATTTGTGAATTAGGTTGTTGCTTGTTTCTTTTTCCTTAACTCTCTTTTCATCTATATTTTATTAATTTTGGTCTTACAAAATCCCAGTATTTTCCACTATCAGAATAATTAAAAAATATTTGGATCTTCATGGAGAAAGATTGCCTGTGAGATTTTGGTAAAAACAAAAATGTAATAAAACTATAAACAATTGGCCAGGTGCTAGTTGCTCCCATCTTTAAACCTAGCTACTCAGGAAGCTGAGATCTAAGTATCATGGTTTTGTTTTTTTTTTGAGGGGGGGGCCCCCCTCCGGTCATGGGGCCTGAACTCTGGGCCTGGGTGCTGTCCCTTAGTTCTTCAGCTCAAGGCTAGAGCTCTACCACTTGAGCCACAGCACCACTTCCAGCTTTTTTTTTTCTTCTGCTTATGTGGTGCTGAAGAATCGAACCCAGGGCCTCATGCATGCAAGGCAAGCGATCTACCACTGAGCTACCTTCCCAGCCCTAAGTATCATGGTTTTAAGACAGTTCAGGCAGGAATGTGAGACTCTTATTTCCAATTAGCCACCAAAAAGAAAATGGAGGTGGAGGAGGAGGAGGAAAGCTAGAAGTAGAGCTGTGGCTTAAGTGATAGAGTGCTAGTTTTGAGTACCAACAAAAGCTTAGGGACAAGCCAGGTGCTGGTGGCTCATGTTTGTAATACTAACCACTCAGGAGGCTGAGATCTGAGGAGTAAAGTTCAAAGCCAGCCCCGGCAAGAAAGTCTGTGAGACCCTTATCTTCAATAAACTATTCAGAAAAAGCATGAAGTGGGGGTGTGGCCCAAGTGGTAGAGTGACTTGAGCACAAAGAAGCTTAAGGACAGTGCCTATGCCCTGAGTTCAAGCCCCAGGACCAGCAAAAACAAAACAAAACAAAAAGAAAAACCTAATAGCTTAGGAACAGCACCCAGGCCCTGAGTTCAAGCCCCAGAATTGGCATGCACACATGCATGCGTGCGCGTGCATGCACACACACACACATACAACTATAAATAATAACCTTCATGGTAATATTGAAATAATATAGATATGATACTGTTTTTCCAAAAACATAGGCATTCATTGAAGTAGATAAACTTTAGGAGCAGAATTTTAAATATTGGGCAAAGAAGAGGATTAATGGATGATATATCCATTAGTCTGGTAGCTTTGGGTGGTTCTGACCCATGTGTAGAGCCCTAATTAGCAAAGCAATGATCAGGTTGTTTCAATCTATTTCAGGGTCCTCAGAGCTGATCTAAAATTTTTAAGGTCTCTTGCTGCGGGAGCTATTTTTAGTAGAAGTATGTCTCCTCCTAGCGGAGAAATAAAGCATTTGCTCCTTCAGACTTATTCAAAAGTTCAATAGTGAATTCTTTGTTCATTCATTGGTTCATTGACTATTTGGATCATCCATTCATCAATCCAGTACTTATGATATCCTGTTACTGTGCTGTCAATCCAACTGAAAATGATATAAACAGGATTCCTTGTCTTGTTCCTGATTTCAGAGGAAACGGTTTGTTGTTGTTGTTTTACCACGTAGTATGACATTGGTAGAGATTTACAACAACCTTAGACCCCAAATACAGCCACCCATAAAAATACATGTAGAGGCATATGCTTAGGTACATGATTTAACTGCCGAAAGTATAGTAACACAGGAGTGAAACTCCAGGGAGCAAACCTTTCAAGCAATTAACAGACAAGTCAACAAAATAAATATCAGGAAGCTGAAATGAGTTGTGAAAGAGAAGGTAATAGGAGGATGAATAAATGAACAGAGAATAGAATACTCAATATACATATATGATAAAGGAAGTGGGATATGTATGTGAAATGAGTCTGTGGGGAAGGACCAGACTGGATGATGGAAGGGATGACACTGATCAAGAAGCACTGGACACTTAAATGGACATGGCAAATCTATGAGAAATTTCTATTGTTGTAAAACCACCCAGCTGTTCAGTTTGTTATACTATCCCGAATGGCCTAAGATAGAAAGTATATAGTGTAATGTGACTACTCACCAAATGGCCTTATTTAGGCTAAAAGATCAAGAAAAGCTTTCTCGAAAGACAGGAAAACCAGTCCGAAGGCATAGAGAGAGGGCAGGGATTTGGATTTCCAGCAAATGGAGCAGGGTTTGCAAAAATCTTGAGAGGAAAAGAGCTTAGGAGGTTGGAAGATGAGAAAGAGGTTAGAATGGAAAGGAGACAAGAAACCCAAGTTGAGGCTAGAAAGGTAGGGAGGGCTTTGGGGTACATGCTCGGGATTCTGAACTTGTATGAGAATGAGTACTTACTGACAGCTCTCATGTAAATGAATAATCACACCTGTTTGTTTGTTTGTTTTGTTTTGATTTGTCAGTCATGGGCCTGAACTCTGGGCCTGGGTGCTGTCCCTCAGCTCTTCAACTCAAGGCTAGCACTCTAACACTTGAGCCACAGCACCACTTCAGGCTTTTTCTGCTTATGTGGTGCTGAGGAATCGAAGCCAGGACCTCATGCATACAAGGCAAGTACTCTACCTCTGAGCCACCTTCCCAGCCTTGGTTTGTTTTTTTTTTACCCAAGACCAGGACTCGAACTCTGTAACTGATGCTTCTTTCATTGAGCCATGTCTCCAACACACACTTGTAGTTTTGAAGAGTCATTTTGACTTTCCAAAGAAGACCATATGTACGGAGAGGGAAAGGTAAGAATTAGCATTAGGAAAACAACAGTCATGATCCAACCAAAAATGATGGGGATTAAGACTAAGATGGGGACCACAGAAAAGGAGCACTGTAGGTGCATTTGAACTATTTTCATGTCAGAGCTGATAGGACTTGGTAATGATTACAAGCTGGAGATGAGGTGCACAGTGGTCAGAAAGGACAATTACATTTCTACTGTGGTCTTCTGGATGAATTAAGGAGCCATTTACTAAGTTAGGGCCTAGATATAATGTGTGTACTTGCATGCATGCATGCATGCGTGCGTGTGTGTGTGTGTGCACGTGCATGTGCATGTGTGCATGTGAGGGGGGAGTCTGAGTTAAGATTAGTTTAAGTATTTATCAGGGATTCTAGTATGTATCAGGAACTATGCTTAGGACTGAACTCTGGAAAACAAAAGTAAACACAATACAGAATCCTTATCTTCAAGAAGGATAACTGGTGGAGGATAATGGTTCCACTAGTGGGCTGTTTCAATATAATGTAGCTATATACTTATAAATGGACTTTGTCTAGTAGAAGCCCAGAAAAGAGGCGCTTAGCACAACCTGAAGAGTTCAGAGAAAACTTTATTTTTGTCAGTCATGGGTCTTGAATTCAGGGCCTGAGCCTGATCCCTGAGCTCTTTTGCTCAAGGCTAGTGCTCTACCACTTGAGCCACACCTCTGCTTCTGGCTTTTTGGTGGTTAATTGCAGAGTCTCATGGACTTTCCTGCCCAGGCTGGCTTTGAACTGAGATCCTCAGATCTCAGCCTCCTGAATAGCTAGAATTACAGCCAGGAGCCACTGGCACCCAGCCAGATAAATCTCCTTTGTACATATTAGGACAAAATAGTAAATAAAATATTAGAAAATGGAATCAAAGAGCACAATATGGCTGGGCACTGGTGGCTCACATCTGTAATCTTAGCTACTCATGACGCTGAGATCTGAGGATCACAGTTCAAAGCCAGTCCTAGCAGACAAATCTGAAAGATTCTTTTTTTTTTTTTTTTTTTACAATAGAATACTTTTTTATTGTGAAAATACTGTACAGAGGGGTTACAAATACATGGGCAAGATAATGAGTACATTTCTTATCAAGCCTTGTAGCCTCCTCCTTTGTTTCCCCTTCCCATCCCATCCACCCTCCCCCCCCCATCCTGCACCAAAGTTATGAAGTTCTTTTTCAAAATAACGACTTGTACATCTCATTGTTGCAATGGGTCCACCTGTATCCCTATTTAAACGATTTGTTTTTCCACTTCCCCTCCACAAATTATACCAACATCAAATACAGTGAAAGCAGGGGTTATACTGTGGGGGAGGGACATACAAACCAACAAAGAAATAATCTTATAAATGTGTTAGAAACAATCACATGAAAGAAAAGAAACAGGGGCTGGGAAGGTGGCTCAGTGGCAGAGCACTTGCCTTGCATGCATGAGGTCCTGGGTTCAATTCCTCAGCACCACATAAGCAAAAAGAAAAAAGCCGGAAGTGGTGCTGTGACTCAAGTAGTAGAGCACTAGCCTTGACCTGAAGAGGTGAGGGACAGGGCCCAGGCCCAGAGTTCAGGCCCCACAACCGGACCCCCCCCCAAAAAAAAGAAAAAAAACATTTGAATACATATATTAGGGTTCATTTCCCTAACATTAACTTATCTGACCTTTTCTGCTTGACTCAGACATATACTAGATATTGCAAATAAGGGAAATCATGGGACCTATGTTTCTTTGGGCTTGGCTTACTTCACTTAATATAATTTTTTCCACGCCTTTCCATTTCCTAACAAATGGGGCAATGTCATTCTTTCTGATGGAGGCATTGAATTCCATTGTATATATATACCACATTTTCTTGATCCATTCATCTACTGAGGGGACAAATCTGAAAGATTCTTATCTCCATTTAATCAGCAAAAAGCAGGAAGTGGAGGAGTAGGTCAGGTGACAGAGTACCATTTTGAGGGGAAAAGCTAAGCAAGAATTTAAGGTCCTAAGTTCATGCCCCAGTACCACAAGAACAAACAAACAAACAAACAAAAAAACCAATGTGTTATGTGAATGGAAATTACTTTGTGAGTGCAAAGGTGATTTAATGTTAGGAAATTTGTCAATTCAATGAATATTCCTATAACTAAAAAGTCTTTATGTCCATAAATGCTAAAAAGCCTTGAAAAATTGAAGATGTATTCCTACTAAAAATAATTTTAGAAGAGGAACGGGAGCATATTTTCATATTGTAATGCATCTTATTTACTAAGAGCTTACTATTTTCATTGGAAAACACTGGAGGCATTCTTGTTAATGTCTGAAACAAGAAAAAAATGGCCACCATCACTGCAACTTTTAACATAGCTTTGAAGTATTTGCCAAGGCATTTTTACAAGAGAAAACAATTAGCTTTATGAGAATTATTGGTGACATGATAATATATGTAGAAAAGGCTAGCCAATGTGGCACAATGACTTATGCTTGCCACCCTAGATGCCTGAGAGGTAGAGAACAGGAGGATCAACAAAATGATGTGATGTAGTGATGTGCATCTGTGATTCCGGTCATGTGGAAGGTATAAACAGGAGGATCACAGTCCAGACCATCTTGGGCAAATGTAGCCCTACCTAAAAACTAAAGCAAAAAAGGTCTAGGAGTATGGCTCAAGTGTGCCTTGGAAGTATGAGGCAAGAAGGAAGAAGGAGAAGGAGGAGGAGGAGGAGGAAGAAGAAGAAGAAAGGGAAAGGAGAGAAAGAAAAGGAAGAAAGCAATGTAAAACTGCTGTAAACAAAAAGATGATTGAGGATTTGAAAACCACAAACAGAAGTTAGAAGGTTTCATAGATACAAGGAAGAACCAGTTAGAAGATAATATGGAAAGCCAGGCAACCAGTGGCTCACACATGTAATCCTAGCTACTCAGGCAGCTGAGGCCTTTGAGTGTATCTCTGTTTATGTACTTTTGACTCTAAAATCATGTAATTGTTTTACATCTTCAAAAATTTGCAAAAATAAAGAAAAGGTAAAGAACAAAGCAATCCCTAAAATTGAAAACACATAAAATAAATACACATAATTACATATGAAACTGGTAATACTATCAAGAACATTTATTTCAAAAGGCCTTTTCCCCTTTTTGTTAGTACTGGGGCTTGAACTTAGAGCATCCTGATTGGTAGGCAAGTACTCTACCACTTGAGCCACATCCCCAGCCCATTTTTGCATTAGTGATTTTATGGATAGGGTTTCATACTTTTGCCATCCTACTTATAATGTTCCCCCCCCACATACACACACACATAGGGTTACAGGCATATACCACTATAACCAGCTTATTTGTTGAGCTGGAATGGTCTCATAATTGCTATTTATGTATCTGCCTCCAGAGTAACTGGGATACAAGCATACGCCACCATTCCTAACTTCCAATGGCTTTGAACACAGACTTTATCTTTCCTCGGTGGAATATATTCTAAGAACAAAACAAACTGCAAAGAACTCTTACACTTCATTGTACTATTTCATGGTTAACATTCATAGCAGTGTTGCTAATGATAGCCCAAATTGGAAAACAACAGTGAATCTCACCAACAGAAATGACTGTGCAACAGTAGAATGCAGATAAAACCCAAAGTGGCATGCTCACACAATACAATACAGTAGAATGAGGAAAATGAGCAAACCACAGACACCCCAATGTCACTGATGGCTTTTGCAAATATAATGCCCCAAAGAAACAAGATGAAAAAATTGCAAGTCCATTCATGTAAGTTTTTTTTTTTAAACACTTATTGTGATCTGGCTCTATGATATTTTAAATCAGTTACACTGAACTGCTTAGAAATGTATAGATCTATTAAACTATAAAGAAAAGTAAGGTGATTACTATTATTATAAAATTAAGGTAGTAGTCATTTTTAGGATGCAGTAGGTATGACTGGGATAAGAGTGAGGACTAGGACAGAGATGCTTAGGGAGATGCTTAGTGATTTCTTTCTTTCCTTCTTTCCTTCCTTCTTTCCTTCCTTTCTTCCCTCCCTCCTTTCTTTCTTTTCCTTTTTTTTTTTTTTTGTGTGCCAGTCCTGGCACTAGAACTCAGGGCTTGGGCACTGTGCCTGAGCTTTTTGTTGCTCAAGGCTAGTGCTCTACCACTTGTGCTACAGAGCCACTTCCAGCTTTTTGGTGGTTAATTGGAGATAAGAATGTCATGAACTTACTCAGGGCCTTGGCGCTGTCCCTTAGCTTTCCCCCTCAGGGCTGATGTTCTGCTACTTGAGCCACAGCTCCATTTCCAGCTTTTTGTTGATTAGTGGGAGATAGAGTCTCATGGACTTTTCTGCCCCAGTTGGCTTTGAACCATGATTCTCAGATCTCAGCCTCCTGAGTAGCTAGGATTAAAGGTGTGAGACACGAACACTCATTTCTTTCCTATATCTTGCTCTCACAGTGGAAGTGACAATAATACTATTACATTCAAAGTTAAAAATCCACCGAGAAGTCCCCTCTAGCTCTGCCAATTACTTCTGCTTCCTCCTTAGAGTTTAAGTCCTGAATTATAACCTCAGGTTTCCAATCACATTATATCTGTGCTCCATCTCCCTTTCCCAGCACCTTTCTCCACACTCCTTTCTACAAAGAGAGTGTTTCTCAAAACATTAATAAAACCCCCAAGCATGAAGGAGAGAGACCTTATGTCCCCCAGACCTTATCACAATTTAAGCATCAGTATAAATTATGTGAAATGGTGGGTAGATTATTGCCTATCACACAGGGGGAGTCTTAGCTGAGAGTAATTTTTCTGCTGAGTGGCATCAGCCACTAATGCCATTTGGTAAGAGGAAATTGAATTTTAGTCGGATAAGAAACAACTGGAGGCGTGTTGTGATAATGGTGATGGGTGAGCCGTATGAACACTCAAGATGAGCCTCTGAGGAAAATCTAGTCCTGTTGAATTCACTCAGTCTAAGCAATCACCAGTGAACCTCACACTTCAAGTTTCCCTCTGCTTCTTGGGGAGCTGAACCACATTGTAGTGGATAAACAGGGATTTACTGAAATTGTCCCACTTAGGCTATTCATAGACTAACCTCAATTCCCAGAACAATGTTTCTTTGATCCCTGTTTGGTTTGATTTGGTTTTACTCTACTGGGAAGATTGATCTCCATATATTCTTTCTTATATATTTTGTTATTATGGAGTTTTTGATTTGCTTTTAGAAAAGAAGCAGGAAAGGGCTTAAGGAAGGAACAAAAAGGCCTCAGTTTTATTATAATCAAAAGTGCTCTGTGCCAGGCACTGGTGGCTCACACCTGTAATCATAGCTATTTAAGAGGCTGAGACTTGAGATCACAGTTCAAAACCAACCCAGGCAGGAAATGAGGCAGGAGAATCAAGAGTTCAAGACCAGCTTGAGCTTCATAGTGAGACCTTGAAGTTACCTGGTTCCATTTTCACATATGCACACAATTGCTTTTTGATTCCTTTTGACTACTGAATGTGTTTCTTTTGAATGTGTTACCCTACTGAGATGGGCCATAAGAAAGCACATCTTCAGAGCTTATATTTGGAAATATATATATATATATCTGGGCCTGGGCGCTGTCCCTCAGCTCTTCAGCTCAAGGCTAGCACTCTACCACTTGAGCCACAGTGCCACTTCCAGCTTTTTTTCTTTTTGCTTATGTGGTGCTGGGGAATCAAACCCAGGGCCTCATGCATGCAAGGCAAGCGCTCTACCACTGAGCCACCTTCCCAGCCCCATATTTGGAAATATTGTCTGAGATCTTGGACTAAGGTGCTCCAGTAAACTGTACTTTGATTTAGCTGACTGCTCTAAATTTGAATAAAGTGAGCATCTTCATTAATTGGTTGTCCAAAAATTACACCAGCTATCTGACATAGAGGCTACAAGCAACTAGATATCAAGCAGAGGAAAATGGCCAGGTCTCTTCAGAATAATAATTATACTGGGCATATGCTATTTGGGACTAGATGTACTGATGGAGACATGTATCCATGTAGTAAGGGCTATCTTCTCCCAGTGGGTTAATAAGAACAAGATGAAAGAACAGACTCAACTTGGTGATCCTCAGAGGATAAGCAAGAAGTGGAGGAGGGTGTAGGGTTTTTTTGTCTCTTTCTCTGAGGAGTTTCTCTGACTACTCCAGCACCATGGCTAGGATATCAGCTTCCTTTTATTTGGTAATGGATCACCCAACAAAGCCTTGGCATTCTGAGGACTCAACCCAGAAACCCAGCCTGCCTTGGAGGGCTCTGTTCTTTGCATTCATGTTCCTTATTTTCTTCACACTAGAACTCTGTCTTATTTTCCTTTGTCTGATTTTCACACAGAATCTCTGAAATGGATCATTCTATATCTGAAACACATAAATGTCTCCTCCCTAAATGTTTTCAAATTCTAGTACTGGTTTACTCCCCCAGTTCCCACCTACCCTCTCAAATGTCTGACCTGGAACTGGATCGGATCAGCCACACTCCTGGATCTCTGCACCTTTTTCCCATGGTCTTTGGTGCTTCTCCAATAATTTCCCCTCCCTCTTGGCTCAGATCCCCTGTACTCTCTGTGGGACTGCATGGCCACATACATGATGTAATCTGATGCTGAAAGCCTTGACATACAATGGTATCCCCAACAATGTAGTAGCAAAGGGCCTTGTATGATGGCATAACCCAGCTCCTGCTGTATGAGGGGCTGTGTTTCATGTAAATTTATGGGATGTCAAAGATGGGAGGCTTTACACTGGAAACAAGATCGTTCTTTGTAAGTAGAAGGTAAGGACCTCCCTAAAGGCTGAAAAACTGGCAAGATTAAAGTCTTCCACATGAACTATTGGTTAAGAAATAGGAAGTCATAAACTCATGCAGATAGACTAAGACTAACCCAGTGTCTGTAAGCTATCGTAGAGGTTTCTTGGTGGAGGGAGAGGAGCAACAGTGTTAACCCTATAAACTCTGAGAATATATTTACTGTAGTGTGATCAGAAACTTATACTGTGTAAGCTCAGTTATCTTATATATCCTGCTTCCGTTTCTAGCTTTCTTAGAGAATGTTGTTTAATCCAGTCTTTTTGTAAAAACCAGCTTACTGTGGCTATGCTTAGAGATACTAAAGAAAGCATGGGGTCTGGGAAGGTGGCTCAGCGGTAGAGTGCCTGCCTTGCATGCATGAGGCACTGGGTTTGATTCCTCAGAACCACATAAGCAGAAAAAACTGGAAGTGGCGCTGTGGCTCAAGTGATAGAGTGCTAGCCTTGAGCTGAAGAGCTGAAGGACAGCATCCAGGCCCAGAGTTCAGCCCCCATGACCAGCAAAAGAAAAAAAAAAGCATTTCTGTACACTTCTGAGTCAGTGCTTTAAGAACAATATAAATTTCATTAAATATGTGTTGGGTATATGGCAAAAGCAGATGTGATACTGAAGATAATAGCACGACGTATTTGTAGAAGAACAAGCACAACGGTTGAATCATTTTAGACTATACTGTATTGTAGGATTTCCTTTACAAATTTCTTTGGGAAAATCAAATTTCTAAGTACTGCATAATACATATTTTTATGTCAGCAGTGTCTTGGATTATTTAAACATTCTGTGGTACAACACTTAGGATATTCCCAACTTGCTTTTCAGAACAGTTAGAAAGGGAGAACGCTTCCTTGGTGCCATACAACTTTCCCTCATTCTTCAGTATGAGGGCATACAAGGAGGAAAGCCCAAAGGGAACATATTTGCTCTCAGTGAACCACCAGTGTTTGAAAATACTCATACCTTGTTCTTCCCTATCTTTAAGTGACTATTCATTTCTCCTTTCCAGGTTTATTTGTTCTTGTGAATGTCATCTGTTTTGGTTTCTGAAGATTTGGCTTCTCTGGTTTGCTAGGGTGGCTACTAAATTGGTATGCTACTGCTTATGACACCACTGCTTCCCAATCTGTGTTATCTGTAAATACATCCAGTTTCCTTCTCCTCTCCTGTTTTCCCTTTAAAACAGGAAAAAGTTGGTCACAAACGTGACACTGAGTCAATGTGTGGGAATGGTCCTCGCATACACTATGAACCAATAAGTGGCAGAATGCAATTGAATGCAAGCCTTCTAAAAATCCACTACGCATGAGCCAGAGTCTCCTGGCTGAGGGAATGGAACTCGATATTTTGTTGTTGTTGTTGTTGAAGTCTTCATTCAAGAAACACATTAAGTATCGACTTACTAGGTCCTAACCATTATTTGAGGTGTTGGGAACTCCACCATGGCGGTTGCAGATGAGGCAACCAACCAACTAAACAAACAAAAAAACTCCTTTTGGAAATTTCATTATCAAAACTTAGATAGTAGTTTCATCATCCTGAACAAACTCTTTCATGAGAAAGAGAATCCCATCTTTTCCCAATTTCTATTCTCTCTCTCTCTCTCTCTCTCTCTCTCTCTCTCTCTCTCTCTTTCTCTCTCATTTATTTTCTAGCGAGAAGGATGATTTACTGCAGAAGCCTACAGGAAGGCTGCACCCTCTGGGATATCCCCCCCTCTCTCCCTACTTCTGCACCACCAGGCCTAGTCCGACCCAATCCGGATCCGGATTCAGGGTGTTATGGAATCCCAGGTCAAGCTGAGGATTGCTAGCATCGGTTTCAACCTCCTTTTGCTTTCCTCTGAGCCGTGCCAGCCGATGATGGAGGACAAGGAACCCACCTGGCTCTGCACCGCCTCTGAGAAAGGAAGGAGGAGGGCTGGTGAAAATCCTCCCAAGACAGCTGATCTCATGATCTGATACCTAGACTGGGAGCTGGGGTGGATGGTCGGTCGGTCGCTTAGGCTTGGGGAAGTTCGTGCATCGAACTGCTTTCTCATGCTTTTTTCTTCTATTCAAAACAACCGATCGCCCTTTCCAGTCAAGCGGAGGCCACTGCAGCGTCCCGGCCCCGCCCCGTTTGCTTGCCCAGACAACAGAACCCCTTACTGCAGCTTCTGGACCATCCTCGTCTCCACCTTCTCCTCCTCCCCCCCCCCCCCCCCCCCCCGCTCCCTATTTCTTCCCTACTTCCTGGTTACCATGGAGACACACGTCATTTACGTGCCGTGCGTCGCCTTGGAAACAGAGGAGCATCCGCGGCGCCGCTAGGGGAGACCCGCCCCTGCCGCCGCTGCTTCAGCCACACTTTGCGGGGCGCTGCCGGTTAATGGCCTGGGGGAGTCCCGAGTCCGAGGACGCGCTGCGGAGCTCAGCCTCCGACCCGGATCTCCTCCTCCGCCGGCGCCTCGGGGACACGGGGAACCTGCAGGCGCGCTCTGCTCGCCGCCGTGCGGGGCAAGCGGTCGGGCGGACACACGGGTGCAGTCCAGGAGGAGAGGAGAGAGTGCTTTTGCACCCCTAGAAGGGAGACCCCCTCCCCCCAAAAAAGCTGTCCTTGGGACCCTCTCCGGGCTTCGTCCAGCTGAATCTTCTGGGTCTCCCTGGATCCCGTCAGCGCCTTCTGCCTCTCTTGGGAGCCTCTGAGCCCCCCACCCCCATTTGGGTCCTTCCCCACCTTTCCAGGCTCCTCTGCACCTTCATATCCTCTCCTCCACCCCGTCCCTCACCCTCCCCCCCCCCCGGAGGCCGGGCTGGACGCCATCCAAGGCCACCACCACCCGCTTGTGCCGCTCAATGGAGGACGGTCTGCTGGAGATGATGACCAAGGACGGCGGCGACATGCCTGCGCCCCTGGAGGTGTCCACCGTTCCGGCCGTGGGGGACGTGATCTCCGGGGAGTACAACGGCGGCATGAAGGAGCTGATGGAGCACCTGAAGGCCCAGCTGCAGGCCCTGTTTGAGGACGTGAGGGCCATGCGAGGGGCCCTGGACGAGCAGGCCTCGCACATCCAGGTGCTCTCGGACGACGTGTGCGCCAACCAACGGGCCATCGTCTCCATGTGCCAGATTATGACCACCGCGCCCCGCCAGGGCGCCTTGGGTGTGGTCGGTGGCAAAGGGAGCTTTCCCGATGCCCCCCAAGAACCGGAGAGCCCTCCACCTGGGATTGGGGACACCAGCTTGCTGGATCACGATCCGGAGGACGAGGAGGACGAAGATGAATTGGAGGAGAAAGAGACGCCCAGCCTCCCCACACCCACGAGTCACTGTGAGCGCTCGGAGAGCCCCTGTGCTGATCTCCTCGGGGAGGACGGGCCACTTGTGGAACCCCTCGATCTGCCTGACATTACGCTGCTGCAGCTGGAGGGTGAGGCGTGTCTGTGAGGGGACTCCTTGGCGGGCTGGGTGGGTGGATGAGGGGCGGGGGGGTGGGAAACCACTAACTTCCACGGCTGGCTTTGGGTTTCTGAGTATTGACCGCTGCCAGGGGACTGAACCGCGAGGTGTGTAGCCTGTGCCCGTCCTAACAGCTGCGCCTCTGAGGCCAGGTGTGGAGAAAAGACTCCCTCGGGAAGGAATTGTAGAAGAAAGACTTTGGGAGCCTCGAGATTTCTATTTTTGCCCAACCTAGCGTCATAACCAACTGCGGAAAAGGTGAGATTCCGGGAGAGAAAAGTACGCACCTCCGGACTCCTGATCGAAACCCTGCCCTGCCCTTTCCCCTTCCTCCAGGCAACCGGAGAACCCCTGAATTATGTAAATAAAATTAAGCTTTTTTTTTTTTTCTACTCTGAAAAGGACTTATCTAGGACTATGGGGGAGGGAGGGCAAATGACCTCTTAACGATGTACCTAGAAAATAAAGGAATCTGGGGGTAATTCTGTTCCGGCAACAGGAAACGAACCCTTTTGCTGAAATCCAAGATATTCAGAACTCTGCAGAAACCTCTCCCCCCTCCTCACTCCCCCCTCCCAGATCTCTGCGGCTTGCTGATTGGTAAAGGAAGCATGAGGAGGGAACTGGCAGCCCTAAGAATCTGAGTGAATGGGGTTCCTTGGGCCCCTGGGCTGGGAGGAGCTGGCTTTGAATGTGCATGAAGATATAATAGATCAACCTCTAGGATTTTTGCATGCAGAGCCGATCCTCCCTGGTCACTGACTTCATCTGGGATTGCTTTTCTACTGGCTGGGACTTAGAGAACAAAGAGCCCAGTTCACAGGACACAGGAAAGAGACTTGGGGGTGGGTGGGTGTACACTCAGCAACAGCCCAGATTTAGGGGACATTTGTGGGATTGGGGAGGGAGGGGGGAGGGCAGGGCTACAGCCAAAAACTGTCTCTTCTGGCTACACCTGCTTAACTTCAGTTCCTTTCCTTTCTGACTCGCTGCCTCTCGGTGTTGCCTCCATAAATGTCTTGTACGTGCTTCTGTGTGTCCACTTGTGCAATAGTGTGTGAGCCCTGAGGGGCAGGGCTGGTAGCTCTGGTGTTAGGTTCCTGGGGCTTCAGACCCTTCTGTGAGCCCCAGGTGATCATGGCGCTTTCCCTTTCTCTCTCCCCTTGTGTTCCCCTCCCCAATCAGGGCATGGAGCATGCTGCTGTCCTGAGTTTCCTTAGCTGATGTGCCTCTCTCCTATCTTTCTGAAGTGATGACTTTGTGTGCCCGTTCCCCTCCTTGGTGTATTCCTTTTCAATGCTTTCCTTGGTGTGAACCTTAATAAAAAGGCGTCATCTCCCCTCCTTGCTGACTGGTGCTAAGGGGAATGTCAGGGTGGGACTTTTGGGTTCACTGCATGGACCAGGCTGAGTGTGTAACGAAGGGCCATGCCTTCCCTCCTCTCTCCTTGCCTCCAGTTTCAAGGAATTGGCTGTCCCTGTTTTGATTGGGACAGGCATTGCCACTGCTACCTGCTTCTTCTGCCCTGAATATGATCTCAAACTGGACAGACAAAGGTGGGGGTATGTATTAAGATTCCCAAGCTAACAAGGAGTTTTTAGTAGCCACCACTCCACATGTGCATTGGACCTTTCCAATCAAGCATCTGGCCCCTGGGAGATAATTTCTGAACTGGAGTCCTGGAATGGCAGGTAGGACACCTGTTATACAGAAGGAGTGAAGGGTGTGTGTGTGTGTGGGGGGGAGGGAGTGGGTATTATTCCGGAAGGATTGCCCAAGATCTCTGGGAATAGAATGACATATCACAAAGGAAAGCACAGTAACTGCCCAGGGACCTCTAGTGGAGGATGCCTGTAAGGTATTCCCCCAGGAGTGTACACTGACATCAGCTCAAAGCTGCTCCTCTGGGCAATGGAGATTTCCCCAGACTGCTCCAGATCAAAATCTAAGAGCAGAATAAGCAGGAGTGCTGCCTCTGTGTGTGTGTGTGTGTGTGTGTGTGTGTGTGGGTGTGGGTGTGGGTGTGGGTGCGCGCGTGTGCGTGAGTGCACACGCATCTTTGAAAACTTGCTCATGCTTTTTGCAGAGAGACACCTATCTTCGTCTCTCAGTTCCAACACAGAATCGATTTTATGGGTTGCATAAAATGGGGATACAAAAGTTGTAGGGGAGAAAAATGTTTAACACCTAGAAAAAAATTGTACTTATGAAGCAACTGTGCAAACGTTAGGTTTCCTTAGCGTATTCTTGAGGGTAGGTGAAAGTGGTCATTGACACTTCTGGGAAAATAAAACCTCCCAGGGAATGTTCCAGAAACACTCTTTTAAATATAACCCGATCCAAGTACTCATTAGTAAAGAATTAAGGATAGAGAATGATGAGATTCCCAAGCTAGCATGGGTCTTTTCATCTTAAAGGTCCTATAGCTATGACTGTATGACTATATGTCATATAGTTAGAGGTCTTGGGGACCAGCTCTGTATGCACAGGATGCTACAGGAGGCCTTGAGTTATGCAGTGGCTGCGAAATGTGTGCCAGGGCCCTAGGGAGGGTAGCTAGAATATGTAAGTAGGCAGGTGTCCCTGAGGATTGGGAGATTGCTGTCACAGTTCTAGATTTCAGCACTCATTACCAGCTGTGGGCATCATTTATTGAGCATTGTATCCAATTTTATGCCCCAAGAATCCTAGGAAGTGGGTATTAGTATTATTATTTTAACATAACCATTCAAAACCAGACTGATTTGTTCAAGGTCACAGACTGCTACTGGGCAGAATCAGGACTTATACCTGAGTCTGATTGAAAGAACCCTGGATGGGGACACGCTGCTAATTGCTCTTATTGAAGCATTCAGAGAACCCCATTTTCTCAAAGACCCTAAAAGAATCCTGAAAAAAAAAGGAAATCATCTTTAGCCACTTTTTGTCTTCTCAATTGGAACAGGAAAGTTCAATTTCAGTTTAGATTAGTGATTCTTATGAGACTCTAGTGTGTGACAATATACAAACAGAATCAAGACGATGGTGGGCTAGACATGCTGTTTGATTGGGGACAGCCGATGTTGCCGGGTATGTATTCCCGACACAGTTCCATGTGTTGGTGCCTTCCCATTCCCTGGAGCTCAGGTCACCATTTCCTGACATAGCTTAGCCATTTTGACTCTTTACAAAGTTCTTGTTGGGTCCTTTAACCCTTGACCACACTTTAGTTCCTCTTTCTTATACACACTGTTCCAAAATACATCCTCATTCCCTTAGGGCCTTCTAGAAATTCTCTACTAGCTATTTTCTTTCCACAAGTCTTTTTAATTTTTTTGTAAATCTCCCCAGAGAAACGGATTCTTCAGCCTCTATAGTCACCTGCACCCAGAGCCCCTCACAGAGATAGAGCACATGTTGGTTCTCCCACATCATCTGTTCTCCTGAACTCCCACAAATGTCATGTTTCTTCTATGGAAAGTTCTAGATAAGTGAGTTTTAGCTGGACCTTCTAATCACTGACTTATGGCTAGAGGTCACAACTGAACCTCTGGGAGGCTTACTTCTTGAAATCAAATGCAAAGCATTTACATTTTCTGGTCAGAAGGGCCATGGTTTCAACTTAATCCTTAAAACACAGGAATTAGAGCTGGGCCATGGGTAACTAATCCCCATTATCCCAGCTATTCAGGAGGCTGAGACCTGAGGGTTGAGGTTGAAAGCCAGCTCAAGGCAGACAAGTCCATGAGACACTCTTATCTCTAGTTACTACACACGCGCACACGCGCGCGCGCGTGCACACACACACACACATACACACACACACACACACACACACACTGGAAGTGAAGCTGTGGCTCAAATATTAAAGCACCAGGGGGCTGGGAAGGTGGCTCAGTGGTAGAGTGCTTGCCTTGCATGCATGAGGCCCTGGGTTCAATTCCTCAGCACCACATAAGCAGAAAAAGCTGGAAGTGGTGCTGTGGCTCAAGTGGTAGAGCACTAGCCTTGAGCTGAAGAGCTGAGGGACAGTGCCCAGGCCCAGAGTTCAGGCACCATGACTGGCAAAAAAAAAAAAAAAAAAAAAAAAAAAAAAAAAAAAAAAACCAAAAAAACAACAAATATTAAAGCACCAGCCTTGAACGAGCAAAGCTAAGGGATAGTACCAGGTCCTGAGTTCAAGCCCCAGTACAGGCAATATAAATAACAAAAAACAACAAGAAATAACCTGCTTGCACCTGGTACTCTTAGCATTCCTCCCTCCTACAACCCCCAGAATATCCCCCACTCTAAACTTCAATCTTCATCTAAATCTGATCACTTGCCATCTGGTCAACCAACTCAAGCTTTATTGACACTCATCACACTTCCCATAGCTTCTGAGTCTGGTAGTCCTTGATGTTTGCCAGAGCACTACTGCTGATGAACAAGAAGTAAGCAAATGGATCCCTTCATGGCTCTGTGCTGTCCTTTATGTCTGGGCCCAACACCACACTGCATATCTCATCACAACTGACTTTGAGGCACTCAGATCTCTAGCTGGCTTTTGAGGCCTCTCTCAGGGGTTAGGCTTCATTTCAGTGCAAAACCACACACACCTTTACAGCACTAAGGTACAACATTAGCTTGCTAACATCTACTCTTAGAGAATTAGTTACTTCCCTAAAGTGCCTACCAGCCTCCAGCACGAACATGCAGTTTTATATGATCTTCAATATCATCACAGATTATGGTTGCTGCTTGATAGGTATAATGACATGAGTCACCTAAAAGCTTTCCAGAAATAAGCATCATTTCTTCCCCACATGTACTCGTGTATATTTTTTGCAAGAAATAAAATGCTTTGCTTTTTTTTTTTTTTTTTTTTGGTCGGTAGTGGGACTTGAACTCTGGGCCTGGGCGCTGTCCCTCAGCTCTTCAGCTCAAGGCGAGCGCTCTACCACTTGAGCTACAGCGCCACTTCCGGTTTTCTTGTGGTTTATTGGAGATAGGAGTCTCACAGTCTCTCCTGCCCGGGCTGGCTTTGAACCGCGATCCTCAGATCTCAGCCTCCTGAGTAGCTAGGATTACAGGCGTGAGCCACCAGCGCCCGGCTAAAATGCTTTGCTTTTAAAAGGCAACTTTTCATAAGCATCTTTCCTCACCTATGTGCTTAGAATAGAAATGTCAGCTAAGATGTTCTGAGATGATAGAAATAACAAAGGACTTACCCTTCCAATTTTTAATTGTAGCCATCATCCCCCCCCTTTCATTTCTAGACTGTCCCCAGAAGGTGAATTCCCTCAGAGGGGAAAAAAATAGCTTTTCTGCTTGGAAGCACTGTGCTTAGAGAAGGAATCCTACTCTGTAAATAATGCTGTAATGGTGCCACCTGTCGAGAGAAAGAGACATTACAAGTGAATTTATGACTCCAGCTAGCACTACCGAAAACCTCCTAAAGGCCTGGCTTTCTGCCAAATGGTGGGTGGCAAGGAGAGATGAAGAAGCTGAATAAATAGAATGCAGTGACTCCACATTGGAATCCCTTCCCGCCTCGCCCACATATCTCTAGTCCAAAAATTAACCAGATCTCTGAAAATTCATGCTCAGCAATCTGCTCCATGTCCCCAGGGCTTCTTAAGTATAAAATCGGATGTGTGGGTGACTAGGTGGGGGGAAGCAAAAGTTTTCCCATTTTCTACTCATCTATCTAGTTTCTCAAATACATTTTCTAGACCAAGTCAGGAGCACATTTCATCCAAGCAAGAGCTGGAAATGATTCCCAAAGATGGTCCCAACTCCTTTTAATCCCTAAATGAGGGGTTTGAATGGGTCATCCTGACACAATCCTAGTTTCCCCCAAATGCAGGCAAACACAAATCCCTCCTCCAGGAAAGGGTGTGGGTGTAGGCACCCACACCACTGGCCCCTTAACCTCCTCCCTATGTGCCTTTCTTCTTTTTTTATTTTTTAAATTTATTTTTGTCACTTGTAGAGCTTGAACCCAGGGCCTGGGCACTGTCCTTCAGCTGTGTGCTCAAGGTTAGCGCTCAACCACTTTGAGCCACAGAGCCACTTCCAGTTTTTAAGTTGTTAATTGGAGATAAGAATCTCACGGAGACTTTTCTGCCCAGCCTCACTTTGAGCCACAATCCTCAGATCTGAGCCTCCTAAGTAGCAAGTAGCTAGGATTACAGGCACAAGCCATCGGCAACTGGCTCCTTTCTTTTATGCTATCTATGAGTGAGAAATCCTCCAAAAGAAAGTAAGCAAATCTTTTTGGCTATGCCTTTATGCTTTTTTTTGGTTGGTTGTGGGGCTTGAACTCTGGGCCTGGGTGCTGTCCCTCAGCTTTTCAGCTCAAGGCTAGTGCTCTACCACTTGAGCCACAGTACCACTTCTGGTTTTCTGGTGGTTTATTGGAGATAAGAATCTCACGCAGTTTCCTGCCGAGGGTGGCTTTGAACCCTGATACTCAGATGTCAGCCTCCTAAGTAGCTAAGATTACAGACATGAGCCAGTGGTACCCGGTTTCCTTTATGCTTTTAATTCTAGGAATGTAGTAAATAATTTCTATCAATTAAAAAATTGTGTGTGTGTGTATGTGCTGGTACTGGGGTTTGAACTCAGATCCTGGGCACTATCTTAATTTTTTCACTCAAGGCTGGCATTTTATCACTTGAGTCACACCTCCACTTCTGGCTGTCTAATTGGAATAAGAATCTCACAGACTTTCCCTCCCCAGCTGGCTTTGACTCATGGTCCTCAGATCTCAGCCTCCTGAGTAGCTAGGATTGCAGGCATGAACACCCAGATCAAGTTCCATTCTTAAGGTTTTTATACTTGCTTGGACTTAGCACTTTAAAAGATCACTGTTAGGTACACATATATCACTAAAAGTCATTATGGTATTATAATTTCCTCACCTTGAGTTTGACCCTTCTGAATCACTTTCTGATTCTGAGTTGCCTGTACTTTTCCATCTCTTCTCTAGGCCATGTTGACTATGAAGTGCAGTGAAGCAGCACTTCTTACAGAGAAGGAAAAAGTTATTTCTGAAATTCCTCCAGGTCACAATACCTGGTCTACACTGCTGGCACTTTAAAAAGAAATCTTACCAGAAAGAGCTCAGTGAAGCTGACAATAAGCAGGACTAATATTCCTTTAAGGACCCTGTGATGTTGATTAATTGAAATATTTAGGGACTATAGATTCCCAGATGGACCCACTTGGAATAACTGCTAGGTTCAGGCAAGTGTTGGTTTGTGTTAGCTGCTTGGCCACCAATAATTACAAGTTGTCATTTCAGAAATAAAGATATAAATAGACAATTGCAAAATATATAGCCACGAATTAAAATAACATGATAGGGGCCCTTGGGCAGGTGGCTCATGCCTGTAATCCTAGCTATTCAGGAGGTTGAGATCTGAAGATTGTGCTTTGAAGCCAGTTGGGACCAGAATGTTCAGGTGTTTCCAATTACCTAGTAAAAAGCAAGAAACAGAGGTATGGCTCTCAAGTGGTAGAGCTCTATCCTTTGGACAGAAAAGTTCAGGGACAACACTCAAGCCCCAAGTTCAAGCCCCAGGATTGGCACAAAGCCTCATGTAAAATGGTAGTCAATAAAGCAGAATCCACGAAGCCATAGCCCTTTAAGGAGCTCTCAGTCTACTGGTTAGCAAATAATATGTTTTGAATTGGAACAAAGTGTTTTTCAGAGACTGAAAACGTGTTCTGTGAGCATTGCCAACTAAATTGAGTATTTGCAAAATGGGCCGTGTGTGTGTGTGTGTGTGTGTGTGTGAAAGAGAGAGACAGAGGAGGAATGTGTGTAGATAGAACAAGGTAAAATAGAAATGAAAGTTAAAAAAAAGATGAGTCATACAAATACACAATTTTTTTTGGGGGGGGGTCCAGTCATGGGGCCTGAACTCTGGGCCTGGGCGCTGTCCCTCAGCTCTTCAGCTCAAGGCTAGTGCTCTACCACTTGAGCCAGAGCTCCACTTCCGGCTTTTTTCTTTTTTCTTATGTAGTGCTGAGGAATGGAACCCAGGGCCTCATGCATGCAAGGCAAGCGCTCTACCACTGAGCCACCTTCCCAGCCCCCAAATACACAATTTTATACTAAAGAGAATGTTCAGTATGAAGTGGAAGAAAAGCAGTAGCAGAGGCAGCTACTTACTTTGAAGAAAGTAAGTACCAACTAACAGACACTTTCCCTCCCCCCAAAACTAACTATACATGGCATCGAAAACATCTAAACCAAATATGGGTAAGAAAAACATGGATTTGAGGGTTTTGTACAATGAGGAAAATAAAATTACACAGAAACACTGTAGGACAGGATTCATTCCTAAAATTGGGAAATCACAAGGAATCCAGTATCAGAGCAACTAATAGATGAAGTTGAAATGAAAAGGTTCCATTTTAGAGCTTGGAAATAGAGAAATGGGTGAAAAGCCCCAGGGGACAGGAATTCAAATTTTAAGTAAAGAGCTTGCCATAATCCCCACAGAGAAAGCATTATATATATTATATACCCAACCTCCAGTTCCCGCTTCCTTCTGAGCTGTCTTTGGTGCTGATAGGCCAAAACTCAAGAGGAAACAGAGCAAAAGGAGCTTACTGTCCACACAAGTCAGCCTTCCAAGACCATAGCTGGGTGAATTAGGATGGGAGACTGATGTGAAAGAGGTGAAGAGAAGATAGGTAGGTTTTTAGATTGGAAAAATGAAAGCAAATATTACAATTATATTGGAATCCCCTAAAGATGAGATTTTAAAAAAGTGTTCCTAGAGGTTCTAAACATATTAATTGTCCTGTCCTGAATAAACCATATTTCTAGATGTTAAACTGAGTATTTCAGAGGAAGCCACTAACATGATTCAGAGGCCTCTTTGAGGACGGAGCAGAGAGCCCAGGCTCTGGATATTCCTCTCCATGGCTTGGCTTTTAATTGGTTAATACATCAGGATCTGCTTGAGTTCACCGAAGAAATAACATCAGAGCGCCGCATCTGGTCAGGTACTGTGACAGTGCTTAAGAAAAAACTCCCACTGAGTGGAGGGAGACAACAATAAACAGATTCCAAGCGAGTGAAGAGGATACCGCAATAGGAGAAGGCACAGATGATTGCGGAAACGCAAAAAAGAAAAACAAATCTAGAAAGGGATAGGGTGCTGAGGGAGGATTCCTGGAGTGGTTATGGGGAATGAGGCGGTGAGACAGTTTAGAGGACACTGCAGGTGCACCAGCAGGAAGAGGAGCTCCATATTCAACAATTCTCTAAAAAAATGGGGCAACCTCTCGGAAAGGACGAGGCTTGGGTAGCGCGGATTGGACAGCCCGAGATGATTGGCACGAGTCTCTGCTCCAGCCCGCCTCTGGTCTGGCTCCGCCCACACCCTCCACCTTCCTCCGCCGAAGGGGCGGAACATCTCCATAATTCCACGCAGCTGGCAGGGTATCCCAAGCTCCCCGAGTCCGCATCGCCAGCTGCCGGGGAACCGCTGCAGCCGCAATAACTTCTCAAAATAGATCGTGTCTCCCAGAGGTAGACAAATGAGCTCACCACCCCCGCCCGGCGCGCGGAGGGGGGCGGGGGCGAGGGAGGGCTGTTGAGGAGAAGACGTTCATTGGTTGCCACAGCGTCCGAGAGGCTGATTGGCTACCGTCGCTCAGCGCGGGCCACGCCCACCGGCTCTAATTGGGTTAGGGTTGCCACAGCCTCGTGGGCAATGGCGCAGCCGGCTTGGTAGTGTTTGTGTCCTGGTCAGCTCCAGGCTAGGATTTCTGGGTACCCTCTCTACTTGGAGCAGGACGACCTTGGATCTTGGCTGCGCGTTTTGTAGCTTTTGTCTGAAAATGGACGGGGACTCGGAAGAGACGTGGGTTTTTCTGGGTGGCGTCTCGGGATTGTGTTTTTTTGTGTTTGTTTGAGGGGGGTGGGTGGGAGGGGAGGGAAGGCTCTTTGTGTCCTATCGAGGACCAATCTGCGGCCCTGGGGTGGGGAGGACGCCGCCGGGGTGCGTGTCTGTCCTCACCACGCCTGGAAGAGAAAGCTGACAGTTCTAGGTCACCCACCTCCTGCGTTACCGGCCCCAACTTATGTTTTCCAATGCGAGTTGATCCTATTGGGAATCGGGCAATTCCTCTCGCATGGGATCTTACTGATCATTAGCACCCAATACCTCTGCCTTATTTTCCAGTCTAATATAATGTCACCTCCTTGATACAAAGCTGGCCCCATTCTTCCAGACCTCCTTAGAAGGAGTCTGACTTAGCACCACAAAGATAGCATCTTATGCAGTGTGATGATGAGCAAGTACCTTTACTGTATTTTTATGAATCTGCTTTTGCCTCTGCAAATAGGCAAGTATCTCATAATGATTTATAAGGATTAAATGTAAAACTCTAGGACATAATACTCTTAAAAATATTAGCTGTGGAAACAGAGCTGTGGCTCAAGTAATAGAATGCCAGCTTCAGGCAAGCTAAAAGACAACATTCAGGCCTTGAGCTCAATCCCCAGTCCTGGCAGGAAAAGAAGAAAAAAAGAAAAAAAAGCAAGAAAGAAAATAACATTAAAGGCGTGGTAGAAAAAAAGAGAAAGCAATAATTTTAGCCAGACATTGGTGACTCAGGCTTACAATCCTAGCTATTCAGGACAATTGAGATCTGAGGGTAGTGGTAGCCATCTAGGACAGGAAAGTCTGTGAGATGCTTATGTCCAATTAACCACCACAATGCTGGAAGTGGAGCTGTAGCTCAAGTGGTAGAGCACTGGCATTGAGAGGAAAAGCTAAGGGACAATACCCAGACGTTGAGTTCAAGCCCCAGGTCTAACACACACACACACACACACACACACACACACACACACACACACACACACACACACACACACACACACACACACACACACACACACACACACACTATATTGGCTAGTTTTGTTACTTTTTTTTTTTTTCTCAAGACTAATTCTCTGCAACTAGAATCATAGCTCTACTTCTGGCTTTTTTATGGTTGAGATAAGAGTCTCAGGGACTTAACTGCCCAGGATGGCTTTGTACTGTGATCCTTAGATCTCAACCCCCTAAGTACTTAGGGTCACAGGCATGAGCCATTGGTGCCCGGCTTCTCTGATGTTTCTTTTTCTTTTTTTTTTGGGTCCAGTCGTGGGGCCTGAACTCTGGGCCTGGGCGCTGTCCCTCAGCTCTTCAGCTCAAGGCTAGTGCTCTGCCAGTTGAGCCACAGCACCACTTCTGGCTTTTTTTTCTTTTTGCTTATGTGGTGCTGAGGAATTGAACCCAGGGCCTCATGCATGCAAGGCAAGCGCTCTACCACTGAGCCACCATGTTTCTTAATGTCAACATGGTTCTTGTTTTCTTCTTTACCTACTTTCTCTCATATAGGAGTTGAGCAGATGCAGCCAGATCTAGCAAAGGAGAGTAGAATATAAATTAAAAAAACAGGCTAACATATGTAAAGAGGAAAAAGATTATTTCTAAATATATATATATATATATATATATATATATATATATATCAGGCTGCAGAATAACAAGGAAAAATATAATACAAATGAAAAAGTTAATGTGCTTATTTATTGAATCTTAATGTGAGAACTTAAAGGAAAAATTCCAGGAATGTCTCAGAGTTGCTTAAGGAAGGGGAAGGGGAAAACAGCTTAAAAAGCAGTGAAAGAGATAAGCCTCAGACAAGAGGAATTTCCGCTTTAAGTTCCAAGAAAAAAAAATTTCCTTTAGCCTTTGGGTACTGGAGAATTATTTCAGTACACTGCTGAGGAAGAGGAAGATTTCCTCATCTCCAGGAGTTGAGCTTCTTCTGGAATGGCCTCACTGCTAGACAGCTCGTGCCTGGGCAAGGCCAGTTCTCTTGAGGGCTCTCCCCATGGCCCCCTTCATTTCCTTGTTACGGAAACTATAGATGATGGGGTTGCACATAGGGGTGACCATGGTGTAGAGGAGGGAGAAAGGTTTGTCTTTGTCAGGCCCATGAGTGCTGCGGGGATTCATGTAAGAGAACATAGCTGAAGTGTAGAAAAAGATGACCACGGTCAGGTGGGAGGCACAGGTGGAGAAGGTCTTTCCCCGACCTGAGGAGGAGGCTTTGCTGAGGATGGAGGCCAGGATGCGGGCATAGGAGGTGACAATGAGCACCATGGGGCTCAGCAGCACCACAGTGGCATCAGCAAAGATCATCTTCATGCTGAACTGGACGTCCCCACAAGAGAGGGCGATCACTATGGGGGCCTCACAGAAGAAGTTCTCAACGTGGTTGTCTCTGCAGAAGGGATTCCGGAATGACATGTACTCCAGAAAGATGCCATTGATCATCCCAAAGATCCAGCAAGTACTCACCAGGCTGACACAGACCTGCCGCCTCATGATCTGGGCATAGTTGAGTGGGTGGCAGATAGCAACATAGCGATCATAGGCCATGAAGGCCAAGAGGATGCACTCCGCCACACCCACAAAGAAGACTAAATACATCTGGGTCATGCAGGAGACAAAAGAGACAGTGTGGTTCTTAGTCAGCAGGTGGACCAGCATCTGTGGGATGGTGGTGGTGATGAAGCAGACATCCAGCAAAGACAGGTGGCCGAGGAAGAAGTACATGGGGCTGTTGAGCCTGGGATCTGTCCAGGTGATGAAGATGATGAGGCCGTTCATAGCCATGGCGAGGCTGTAGAGGACTAGGAAGAGGGTGAAGAGGAATGCCCGTGTGTAAGGGGAGCTCTTCTCAAAGCCCACAAGGATGAACTCTGTGACTGTGCTGCTGTTGCTTGCATCCACAGTATGGGGCCTGTTTGAAGATGGAGGACAGGAAAAGCACAGTCGAGATTATTGTAGGGTAATGCAAGGTATTCACTTGTGTCCTGAAAACCAAGGATAAAACTGGGTTGATGAGTGGTAGGAAACCTTTGGGACTTGGACAGCTCTAATAGACTGGTGGTATAATGGATAATGGAAAATGCCAGGCTCTGTAATTATCATCATGATATTGAACATGAAAGAGGAAGTGGCTATACTTTGTTTTGATCAGGTCCTCTGTGAAGTGTTGCCTCTGTTCCAATATTACAGAATTAGTCACTAACAGAATGTACTGAGGTGAAAAAATAAAGTAGATTTGCTTATGACCAGTGCTGAATGAAAAAGTTTTAAGGAATTAAGAAATGGAATGTCGGGGCTGCAAAGGTGGCTCAGTGGTAGAGCGCTTGCCTTGCATGCCTGAGGCCCTAGGTTCGATTCCTCAGCACCACATAAGCAAAAAGAAAAAAGCCGGAAGTGGTGCTGTGGCTCAAGTGGTAGAGCACTAACCTTGAGCCAAAGAGCTGAGGGACAGCGCCCAGGCCCAGAGTTCAGGCCCCACGACTGGACCAAAAAAAAAAAAAAGAAAAGAAAAAAAAAGAAATGGAGTGTCTGAGGAAAGGAGATGGTGGGTATTACCATATGGAGACAGTATTTATGATTCACTTCACAGCTCCTTGAAGGTGTTTTTCTAGGAGAAAAATAGATTCAGGTTTTCGTGCAGCTAATGTAATATCATGACTGGGTTCCATGTTCAGGGGAAATAAAAAATCAGTAACTCTTGGCATTGGACCTAGCTTGGGACTGATTTGCACCATTTGGATATACTCAGCAGACTGGTTCCTCTTAGCCCACCTTTTCCCAGTCGTACTCTGCCTTCTGTTGCCAATGCTACATCAACCACTGTTCTGATTTGAGTCTGAAACGTCCACTCCACAGGTTTGTCTACTGAATTCATAGTCCCCCATAAAGTGTCCCTCTTTGGGGGAGTTCTGGAAACTTTAGGAGCCTTGCTGAAGGGAGTAGATTCCTTGGTGCATGTCCTGGGGGAGTATATCTTCTCTTGGACCCTCTTCGGTTCTGCTTCCTGGTACCCATGGTGTGAGTAGCGTGTGCTGCATTCTTTCACTACCATAATGTTCTGCCCCATCACAGGCCCAGAATTGATGGAGCCAACGGCCATGGAATGAAACCAGAAGCCCCAGTTAATGTTGCTGTTCTTAAGCTGTTTTGCTCAGGTATTTTTGTCTCAGTGATGGAAGCTCATAACACAGCCACTTAGGCTGTGAGGCTGGAGATGGGACCTTGTTGGGAGCTCTAACTTTCTTACCAGGAGATAATTTGGAACATATACTCCTTTGGATGAAAAACATCCAACTCTATCCATGAGAATGGTGTATCTCTGAACAGGGCACACATCTATCCTTTCTAGAATGGACTTTGATTGATCTCTTCCTCCACGCAGCAAATCTTGTTTTTCTTCCATCTTCAGAGAATTAGCATTCATAGGGCTCATGCTCTGATCTTGTAGGAAGTCAGTACATTCACACTAATGGCTCTTGCATTTTTCATCTCATTTTGAAGTAGGATGTATCAGACTCTTAGATAGTTAATAAATGTTGAATATATTTCTCTTTACCTGCCAGCTCTCTTTCACTACTTTCCATTTCTTGTCTATTCTCTTTTTTATACATTTTTACTCAGTCTTCAGTTAGTTGGTTTTGTTTCCTTTTCTACCTACTTTGTGACTATTTTCTCTTCTCTCATCCTTTCTCATCTTTGGTAATGAGGACTCACTACTTATCTAAGTGTTATTGAATCCTCACTCACCTCTGTTTCCCATGTCTCTCAAGTTCTTGTGTTTTCTGTCTGCATTTTAGTCATTGCCTACCATAAGGCCTGCCATTCCTTGAAGCTCTGGATTCCCTATTGGGGTGATTTGTTGGTAGGTCAATGGAGTGTTTGGGCAGCAGTCTATTCCTACCATCTTCACTTTGGGATTTTTCTTATATCAAGGCATTCTTTTGAGGATCCAGAATGGGACAGGGGAAAACAAAGAGCATGGTTTAAGATGTACAGTTGAGTGGATACATGGAGACGGAAATCAAAGTATGGAGAAGCTAAGTCTATGAGTTAAGACGCCAGAGTAAACCAGGTGCCAGTGGCTCACACCTGTAATCCTAGCTACTCAAGGCTGAGATCTGAGGATCATGGTTCGAAGACAGCATGGGTAGAAAAAGTCCCTATGAGACTCTTATCTCCAATTAACCACTTAAAAACTGAAAGTGGCACGGTGGTAGAGTGCTAGACACAAGGAGGTTCAAGAACAGCACCCAGGACCTGAGTTCAAGCCCCACATTGGACAAAAAAAAAAAGACACCAGAGTAATATTGGACTTGTCCAAGAAAAAAAATGAATTTTAACCCAGTAAAACAGTAGGAGCTCTTAGAGTTCACTGTGCTGGTAAGAATATTCTGTGATTCCCAGTCTTGAGTGCCGTGCTATCTACCATTAGCCTCTATGCTAGTGAACATCCTAATACATAAAGCAGTGTATCCGTTACCATCATCTACCTCATTCTGTTCTCTTCTGGCAATGATATGTGTCACTGAATCACCATAACAAGTAGTAGAGAAGATCTCATAGTATTTGAAGAAGAACTAGTCCAGGGAGGATGGTCTGAGCTGGTGGGCCACTCTGGAAGAGAAGAGTATCTTGTGATTTAGTTATTCTTTTGCATCTCTGCTTAAATAACTACTAAATTACATGTATACAGGACTATGTAGCATACTTATGAAATATCACATACCACTTGTTGTTAGCACATTGTATTCATATTTTGTCTTTTATACTATATAGTTTTACATATTCAAGCCTTTATAATTTTTATTTCTGAATACTTTTTGTGTGTGCTGATTCTAGGGCTTGAACTCAGTGCCTGGGTGCTGTCCCTGAGCTTTCTTACTCAAGACTAGTGCTCTACTCCTTGAGCCAAGCTCTACTTCTGGCTGCTTGCTGTTTAGTTAGAGCTAAGAGTCTCATGGACTTGGCTGCCTGGGCTGGCTTGGACCAGATCTTAGCCTCTTGAGTAGCTAGGATTACAGGCTTGAGCCTGGCACCCTACTTCCTAAAACTTTTTGACCTAAAAATTACATTCCCTTCCGTTACCTGAAGAAATTCCAGGTAAGCATATATATTATTTCCAGACAAGCATATATTTTTATGTAACAAAAAAACCCTTGTCTTTGCAAATATTCCTAACAAAGAATCTCTTAAGAATGAACATTAGAAATGATTGTGATACAGCATCATCCCAAATGGGGAACAATCTGAAACCATGTCCTCTAAGGTCATGAATGAGACAAGGGCATACCTTGTGCCCACCTTTATTCAAATAAAGTGCTTGAGTTCTTTTTTTTTTTTTTTTTTGGGTCCGGTCATGGGGCCTGAACTCTGGGCCTGGGTGTTGTCCCTCAGCTCTTCAGCTCAAGGCTAATGCTCTACCACTTGAGCCACAGTGCCACTTCTGGCTTTTTCTGCTTATGTGGTGCTGAGGAATTGAACCCAGGGCCTCATGCATGCAAGGCAAGCGCTCTACCACTGAGCCACCTTCCCAACCCCAAGTGCCTGAGTTCTTATCCAGAGAAATAAGACTAGAGAAAGAAAGAAAGAAAGAGGGTGGAAATGGGAAAGGAAGACATCAAATTGTTCTTATGCTCCTATACTTAAAGGACCCTAAAGACTATACTAAAAAACTCTGAGACCTGATCAATACCTTCAGCCAAGCAGTAGGATACAAAATCAACAATAAAATAAATCAGCGTAACTATATACCAATAACAAAATGAGTCCTAAAAATTCATTTAGAAGCACAAAGACCCCAAGCAGCCAAAGCAATTCTCAAGAAAAAGAGCAATTCAGGAAAGATGATAATAACCCAACCTCAAATTATACTAGAGAACCATAGAAACAAACAAACAAAAAAAACATGGTATCGGCACAGATAGACACATGGATCAATGGAATAGCATACACAAAAAGAAATGCACACAGATACAGTTCTCTGATATTTGACAAAGGTATACAAAATTATTTTCTCAGAGAAAAGATACTCTCTTTAACAAACAGTGTTGGGGAAACTAGCTATCCATAGACAGATCAAATTGTTTTGTTTTTGTTTTTGTTTTTTGTTAGTCATGGGGTCTGAACTTGGCCTGGGTGCTGTCCCTCAGTTCTTTAGCTCAAGGCTAGCACTCTACCACTTGAGCCACAGTGCCACTTCCAGCTTTTTCTGCTTATGTGGTGCTGAGGAATTGAACCCAGGGCCTCATGTATTCAAGGCAAGCACTCTACCACTGAGCCACCTTCCTAGCCCCAGATCAAGTATTTTAAGATAAGAGCAGAAACTTTGAAGATGCTAGATGAAGCTGCTAGGGAAAATCCTAGAAGGTACAGACATAGGTAACACTCTTCTGAATAGAACCCTAGTTGCTCAGGAAATAACAAGAATTGAAAAATGGGATTTCATTAAATATACTACTTGATTGAATAACAACTTCTTTACAATTAAATAAATAAATAAAAATTAATGGCTTCTGCACAGCAAACAATTACCAGAAACAAAAGAAAGCCTACAGGGAAGTGGAGGGATGACTCAAATGAAAGCGTTCCAGCCTTAAGAAAAAAAGTTAGGCAAGAGTACAAGGCCCTGATCCATTGCAACAATGAGATGTACAAGTCTTTATGTCGAAAAACGAACTTTACAACTGCGGTGGGGGGTGGGGGGAGGATCGGGTGGGAGGAGGCAGGAGTATGGGAAGGGATGGGAAGGGGAAACAAAGAGGAGGCAACAATGCTTGATAAGAAATGTACTTGTTGGGCTGGGAAGGTGGCTCAGTAGTAGAGCGCTTGCCTTGCATGCCTGAGGCCCTGGGTTCGATTCCTCAGCACAACATAAGCAAAAAGAAAAAAGCTGGAAGTGGCGCTGTGCCTCAAGTGGTAGAGCGCTAGCCTTGAGCTGAAGAGCTGAGGGACAGTGCCCAGGCCCAGAGTTCAGGCCCCAAGACCAGACACACACACACACACACACACAAAGAAATGTACTTGTGATCTTGCCCATGTAATTGTAACTCCTCTGTATGGTATTCTCACAATTAAAAAAAAAAAATACAAGGCCTTGAGTTCAAGCCCCAAAGCTGATGTGTGTGTGTGTGTGTGTGAGAGAGAGAGAGAGAGAGAGAGATAGAGAGAGAGAGAGAGAGAGAGAGAGAGAGAGAGAGAGAGAGAGAGGAGAGAGAGAGAAAGGAGAGACTAAGTGAAATAAAGAAAAGGCGGGGAAGGGTAGGGCAAAATGAACTCTAGGAAACTGAAACAGGTTTGTGCTTTTATTTTTTTCAGTGTTGCTGTTTTTTGTTTTCTTTTCTCTTTGTCTTGTTTGTTCATTTTTTTTGTCTTTTGGAGGGTAATAGGGGCACAAAGATGAAGGGACATAGGGTGAATAAATGCAGCATGGTTCTCACTAGACAGTATGTTGAAAATGAACTATACAACTTGTGGGTGGAGACAGGAGGGAAAACTGGGGGAGAGTGAGAGGAGTGACATTATCCAGAAAGAAATGTACTCATCACCTGACTTATGTAATTGTAACTCCTCTGTATATCACCTTTATAATAATTATTAAAAAAGGAAAGACTACAGAATGGAAGAAAATCTTTACAAGTTATTTATTGGATAGAGGATTAATAACATGTAAAATATTCCAAAAACTAAACATCAAAAAGAATAAGTAGCCTGGCACTGGTGGCTCACGCCTGTAATCCTAGCCACTCAGGAGGCTGAGATCTGAGGATTGTGGTTCAAAGCCAGCCTGGCACAAAAGTCTGTGAGACTCTTATCTTCAACAAACCACTCAGAAAACCGTAAGTGGTGCTGTTACTCAAGTGGTAGAGTGTTAGCCTTGAACTGAAGAGCTCAGGGACAGCACCCAGGCCCAGAGTTCAAGCCCCATGATAGACAAAAAAAAAAAAAAAAAAGAAAAAGAAAAGTAATCTAATTAATAAATGGGCAGTCAAATAAATTTTAATAATAAGTACAAATCACTAATGCATGAAGAAATGCCCAACCATAAAGGTATTCCAAATAAAATATTATTGAGATTCAACCTCGTCCCTGTTAGAATGTCATCAAGAAAGAAACAACAAATACTAGCAAGGACAGAGGAAAGAAGAGACTCTTAGACATTATAGGTGAGAATGTTAATTAGTGCATTCACTATGGAAATAAGTATGAAGATTCCTTAAAAATAACTAAAGTATCCTGCTATTCCACTTCTAGGCATATATCTGAAGGAATGTAAGCCAACATACAGTCAAGATACCTGCACAGTCATGTTTATAGTAATACCATTCACAATAGCCAATATATGAAGTCAGTCCAGAGGCTCAGCAGCCAATAAATGTATAAAAATGTGGTATGTATACACAAGGGAGTATTACTTATTCATAAAGAAGAATGTAATTGCATCATCTTTCAGGAAAATGGATGAAACTAGAGATTATTGTGTTAAGGTAAATAAGTTAAACTGAGAAAGATGAATACTGCAAATTGTCTCTCATATGCAAGAGCTAGCCCTTAAATATTGTCAGAGCTGGGTGCTGGCTTCTTATGCCTGCAATCCTAGCTATTTAGGAAGTTTAGACCGGGAGGGTCAAGGTTCAAAGCTAGCCCAGGCAGCCAAGTCCATGACACTCTGTTTCAATTAACTAGCAATTGGAGACATGGCTCAAATGATAAAGCACTAGCTGTGAGCAAGCTTTCTTGCTCAAGTAAGAGCTGAGGCCCCAAGTTCAAGCCCTAGAATGGAAAAAAAAAAGAGTGATAGAAAGCATAAAACATGTTCTGTTTGGGAATGGATACTAGTGGTGGTGAGGGGGAGATAAAAGGAGAAGGTTGAATAGGAGGAATGTGCTCAAATTATTTAGTATACAAAGAAATGAAAGAAATAAAATTTGTTGGAATTGTTTTAAGAGGCAGGGAGAAAGGATGAGAAATAGTGACAGAGAGGGTAAACTTGGAGTATATTACATAAATATATGAAAATGTTATGAAGAGACACCTTTGAACAACTCATATTTGTACAACTAATAAAAATGTAAAGAAACAAGTAGTTACATTTTCTAAAACTCATTTTGAACTTTTAAATGATATGTTTATTGGTTATCTTAATTAGCAACTGTGGAGCTGTTTAGACTCTCATTTTGAAATGTATACATACATACCTCTATACATACCAGTATACAAATAGTATATATTATATTATATATGTAATGTATTATATACATATGTAACATTTCTCTTTTAAACCAGAGCACAATAGTATTTTCTCCTGCAATCAGCACTGAGATAATATAAACATGACTCTTAGCTTTCTTTTACTTGAAGACTCAAGGACTTGTGATCCCGTTTCAATTACAAATAATTTGCAAAATAGTTTAACATTTAAGCGTACATTTTCCTACTGCCTTCTAATGATGTAATTGAATGTCATGGAAGAACTGCTGGTAAGTTAGACAACAGAACGGAGCAGTTTGTCAGAAGCAAAGAACCAAGAATAAGTTTTAGGCTATGGGTTTAGAGTGGTACCATGGCTGACTTAATTTACTGCTTGACCCATTTTTAATCATCTGTGAGCCAAAGAGGAAGTTCCCAACATCACCAAAGCCTCTCAAAGAGCAGGGATTTCTTTCAGGGGAGCAGCCACATGAGGCTGGAAGCTGGACGGTCTTGATTGCAACCCTGTACGATAAACTTAAGGGGCTAAATAATAAAATACTGGTTACTGAGAAGGGCAGGGCAGGGTAGGGACACACTTCTTTCCACATTCCAGATGTTTCCTTCCAAGTGAAGAGAATTGTGATAGCATGACACTCCTCATCTGTGCCTCACCTTCCTTCATGCCATGGTAGGAGAGAAAGCTTACCTGATTGGAGATAGTAGAAGGAGGAACCCATTACATGTGTTCTAGCCCTTTTACCTCTCCTTCCTCTTAGGAGTGAGCTGCCCTGTGCGACAATCTGTAAGGGCTCTACTGCTGTCTAGAGCTGTCAGTGGCTTATGAGGAAGTCTCGGTATCCTTTGTGTTAGGAAGTCCACATCTGTTTTGCTCTTAATAAAGGCGACATTTCCCCCAGATATTCTGGCATACCCTAAGCAATCAAAGAAGAATGAGCTCTGAAAATAGCTCTACTAAATGCAAAGACAACCCAGCTCTCACAGAAATCCTTGTTTAGTGAGACCTGGGGCAGGGAAGGACCCATAGCCAGTAACAAAAGGAGAAGGCACAAGAAGCAAGAAATTAGCTCTGGTTGAACAGGAGCCTCATATTAGACATTTCACAAAGAAAATACAATATCAATCTTCATCAGGAGCAATAATAAAAGTAAAAAAGAAAGAAGGGAAAAAACATTGTCGATACAAAGACACGATAGAACCACAGCTTTTGTATTTCAGACTGTCATTAGAAAAACAAGGCCATGGCCAGGCACCAGTGGCTTATGCCTGTAAATCCTTGCTACGCAGGAGGTTGAGATCTGAGCATCACGGTTTGAAGCCAGCCCAGGAAGGAAAGTCTGTGAGACTCCTATCTCCAATGGAAAGACAACAGATAATAAAAATTTGTCATGTATTTCCTGACCAAAAAAAGATCAATAAAAAACTGTTGCATGTTCATGAGATTCAGAAGCTCAAAACAACTCAATATCAAGGAAGCAAATAACCAGATTATCAATTGATAGAGGGCCTGACTAGATATTTCTCAAAAGAAGGCACAAAATAACCAATAAATGCATTAAAAATTTCAACATTTCTAAATGATCATGGAAATGCAAATTAAAATCACAATGAGGTAACAATCTTATACCTGTTAGAAATCTTGACAAGTGTGTGAAGAAAAGACAAGGCTGTGCACTCTCTTATTAGGAATGTAAATGATTTCAACCACTAGGTAAAACATTCTAGAGGTTTCTCGACAAATCAAACATCTACAATATGAACCAACTATTCATATCTGGGCAATCAGTGTATTGAAAAGACAGTTTTACACATATTCACAGCATTATTCACAATAGCCAAGATAGGGAATCAAATACAATTCCCCTCCATACATGAATAGCGTTTTAAAATAGTATATATACATACAAGGAAATATGATTCTTTTTTTGCCAGTCCTGGAGCTTGAACTCTGGGGCTGTGCACTGCCCCTGAGCTTCTTTTGCTCAAGGCTAGCATTCTACCACTTGAGCCACAGTACCACTTCAGGCTTTTTCTGTTTATGTGTTACTGAGGAATCGAATCCAGGCTTCATGCATGCTAAGCAAGCACTCTACCACTAAGCCACATTCCCAGCCCATGATTTGTTCTCCTACCCCCCCCCCCCCGGGCTGGGGGCTCTCCCTCAGTTCTTCAGCTCAAGACTAGTGGCTTTACCACTTGAGCCATAGAGCTCCTTCGGTTTTCTGGTAATTTATTGGAGATAAGAGTCTAAGTGACTTTCCTGCCTGGGCTGGCTTTGATCCACAGTCTTCAGCTCTCAGCCTCCTGAGTAGCTAGGATTATAGGTGTGAGGCACTGGTGCCATGCTTCATGATTTATTCCTAAAAAAGCATGAAATTCTGTTGCTTGGGAAAACATAGATGAGCCTAAAGGAAAGTATGTTAAATGAATTAGGTGAGGCACAGAGACACAGACCACATGAACTCACTTCTATGTTAAAAAAAAAAAGTGGATTGCATAACACCCAGAATCAAAGCTGGAGCTGGGAGCAGGAATTGGGGAGATGTTGGTCCAAACTGATTTCAATTAGACAGAAGGAATAAAATCAAGAAATTGTTGCACTAGTTCCATGCCAGTGACTCTTGCCTATAATCCAAGCTACTTGGGAGGCTGAGCTCTGAGGATTGTGGTTCAAAGCCAGCCTAAACAGTAAAGTCTATGAGATCTTTATCTCCAATAAACCTCCAACCCCCCCCCCCCCCCAGAAGTGCTAGCCTTGAGCAAAAAAAGCTCAGGATCAGTGCCTAGGCTCTGAATTCAAGCCCCAGGACGCCTCACCTCCCTCCCTGCCCACCCCCACCACACACACACACACACACACACACACACACACACACACACACACACACACACACACACACACACGAAACAATTGTACAACGTGTTGCCTGTCTGATGACATATACTATATACTTAAATTTTGCAGAAAGTAGATTTTAAGTGTTCTAACCACAAAAAGTGGTAAGTATGTGAGGTACTAAATACATGAATTAGCTTAATGTAGCCATTTCACAATACATACATATATTAAAACATTCTTTTCATCATAAATACATATAATGTTTGTTTATTAAGATAGAATCCAATCTTACTCTGAGTCAGATCTGAGTCCCAAAATGACATGACTTTATTATTCAAGCTAAATGACTTGCCAAACAATAATTTTTCCCTGACTACTTCATCTTTCCTCCATGACCTCAGACCTACTCATTTAAAAATGATATGTAAGGCTTACATATAAACTTAAAGGCACGATCCATAAATGTTCATGCATTAAAGAGAAAAATGTAGGAAAGTTTAGCACATCATATATAGATGCAAAGGCGCATAGGAGAACATGGATGCCAGGCTCCCAGGAAATGTACTCAATGTGTCAAGTTGGCTGGTAGGCACCCAAGTTCATTTCTCCTTTAAAATAAAGATTAACTAGAATAAGATAATTAGTGGCTGGTACAGTCTAGACAGCAAACATTAGTGAGTTCTGATCTCTATTTCTTCTCCTGTCCCAGTGGCTTCCTTCCTACATGGAAGGAATATTGCAAAGGCTTGGCCAGCCTCCCACTCATCCACTGAAACGCTCCTGCGGAAACTGGAGGAGAAATAGGCTCTCTCTCACCTTGTCTAGTCCTTCCTAATGTTCCCTGTTTCTTACTACCTGGAAGTACTTTATATCTAGCTTGGCTTTTTTTCTTGATTTATTTAAGTACTTATTCTTTTAATTCTGGCTCCTAGAAATGTTGGGGGGGGGAAGCAAATGACAACAAAGTGTGGGAAATCTTATTGCATCACAATCTCTAAAAAAGGCCCATCCTTCAGTTACTTTTCAACATCCCCTTACCCAGAGAAGACAAATGTCAATACTAAAGAAGCAGGGAAAAAAAACCCTAACATACAACAATTTAAAGTGCAAGATTCAGGAAAGACTAAAATGCAGATGGCTTGTGCCTGTAGTCTGTAGATGCTGAGATTTGGAAAAGGATGATTCAGGCCAGCCCAGGCAGAAATGTCTACTAGACTCCATCTTTAAGATAGCCAGAAAAAAGCTACATTGGAAAGGCATGGCCCTAGTGGTAGAGTACAAGCTGAACAAGTTAGAGGCCCAGTACTGGAAAACAAACAAATGAGAGTAATAGGGCATAGGTGAGATCTCATCACACAAAAGAAACAGAAAGGTAAAAGCCAAATAAACATTTTCACTGCAGGTATGGGAAACCTTTTTACTGCCAAGGGCCATTTGGATATCGAGCACATTATTTTAGGGCCATTCAAAATTATCAATATAGGGAGAGCAACTAGTTGTGGGCAGCTGACAAGATACGTAAATATCTGTCCTGTCAGAGACCAGTGATTTCTCTAACCTTACAAGGCTTGCAGGCTAGATTTTACTTATGCTTGAATCAGAAGACCGAGGTACCAAAAACCCAATCTACAGATAGGAACTTAAAATGCAAGCGATAAAAAGCCAAACATAAACAAATTCCAGGAAATGGCAAAAAACAAAACCAAATATGGAACCTAATCTGGGCTGCTGACCAACAGGCTGGGCAGGCCTACCTGCTTACATGGATTCAGAACAAAGAAGCCATGTCTTTCACCTAGTTCTAGAAACAAAAGACTGACTCCGGTTGTCTCTCCCTCCCAAGTTCGTGGAGACACAGCTGTGCAAGCAAGCTGGCCATCTCTGCCACACCCAAGCCATCTGCAGCCAGTACCGGAGGGCAGGTGGGCAAACAGAGATGAGAATGGAAATACAAAAGGGAGATAGGCAGAAGTGAGAAACCGACGGGAAACAGGACAACAGAGCCTGGGCTAGAGACCTACAGAAGGAGACTGAGCAAGAAAGGGGTTCATGGAGTCAAGATCTGCCACTTTTCTCCCCGGGCTTTAGTGTACAGAATCCCGGGAGATATGAACACACATGGTCACTGAGGTAGCCAGGGAACATTCATTTCTGAGCATGGTCATGAAGAAAAGGTCAGCTTCACAGAAGAAGTGAATTCACTCACTGACCTTGTCCATGAGCTTCGGCACAGGCTGAGGAGGACATTGGCTGTGCTGGTTTCAGGCTCCCAGGAGGAAGGTGGAGGTACAGAGTGAGTTTGCAATGGTCCCGTTGCAGAGTGGCTGCTCACTTATAGGCTGGTCATCTGGGTTCCTTCTTCTGTGCCCTCCTCATCTCCTCATTTCTCATCTCAGTTCCCTCCTACACACACACACAGATACACACACACACACACACACACACACACACACACAGAGACACACACATACACACATGCACACACGCTCACAGACACAATAGGCACTGGCTTCTAATTGGTTACTGTTGGGAACCAATTGTAATATGGCCAAAGATTTATTCTTGAGGCCTGACCATTCCAAATTATCCCTAGGGATAGTCTTGTACCATTCCTTTCCAAGACTCCTTTGTGAGGCCATGAACGTGGCAGGTGGCCAGGGAGATCTTACATAGTCCCAGGTGCTCTTAGCAAATTTATGTTATATATACATATACATATACATATATATATCTTATTGAGAAGAGGGTCTTGTGATCTTTGTGGCCTAAGTTTTCAACATGGGTACCTTTTTAAGTCTTATCCACATGTTTGCCTATTAAACCCTGAATTCTTTTGTTTATTTCTGGGGTTTTTTTTTGACAAGGCTTTCTGCTGACTTAATTTTTCCAAATTTAAAGAGCGTCCAGTATCTTACTAAGTATAACTGCACAGTAAATGTTGGTTGACCACTCATTCTATGCCAGAACTATTCTGACTGCCCTGGTCATGTGGTATCAGATAGACAAAGGATCTCCCTGATGGAGCAGACATCTTCTCTATTGTTCCTCTTCTGCCATCCTCTCCACCTCTTCAGTAGCACAGTTCTCTTCTTCAAAGCTGACATACCCCAAATAGGCTCTGTACATGAGTAAGGACCACAAGGAGGGTGGAAATGAATGGAGAGTGAATAAGGGTGAATCTGATTGAAGTGTTTTGTATACTTGTATGAAAATAGAACAAGGAACCCAATTGATATTGTTTTAACAAAAAGGTAAGGAAATTTAAGAGAAGGGTGAGGTCGATGGAATGCATTTTGTGCCTGTATGGAAATAACACAATGGAACCTCATTTCTACAACTAGTATATATTAATACAAAGTCCTTTTTTAAAAAAAAAAGCTGAAATATTCTGTTTCCCTGATCTTTTCTCTGTTGTTCCAAATTTCTCTCTGGTACTGAATTATCAGCCATTTAAATTCTGCATAGCCCAAAATATTTTTTAATTCTCAGACTACCTCAATCCTCAGGCAGCTTTTCTACTTCTGGAAATCTTGATCTATTAACTAATTTAAGTTTAAAAAAGTGTGTGTCCTGACTTATTCCCAATGTGGTGGTTCTTCTATCATGTATTTCTAACACCATCTCTTAAGTTGGGATATTACTAAATCTAGTATACTTAGAACATTTTTGATAGCATAAATTAGTTTGTGCCTTATCAGGCATAAATTTAGCAACAGGAAACAAGATGTCTAATGACCATTCATATTGGTAACCATTTGATGAATCCAAGTCAGAAAAAGACATAATTAATGCCCTAATTCTCAGCCAATGTATCAAATAGGTTACCAGAATGTTTAGGGCGGCTAAATAGCCATTAGCTTTGGTCCTTGCATCTGGCAAGAGGAGAATTCAGACCAGATGTGAACATAAGTAAAGGTGATAAAAAAAAATCTATTCAAAGAAATATGGTAGAGAAAGAACCTGTGGCACAGATTTGTTGCAGGGAGACCACACTTCATCTTTTTTTTGGAGGGGGGTCCGGTCGTGGGTCCTGAACTCTGGGCCTGGGTGCTGTCCCTCAGCTCTTCAGCTCAAGGCTAGCACTCTACCACTTGAGCCACAGTGACACTTCCGGCTTTTTTCTTTTTGCTTATGTGGTGCTGAGGAATCGAACCCAGGGCCTCATGCATGCAAGGCAAGCGCTGTACCACTGAGCCACCTTCCCAGCCCCCCACTTCATCTTATTGCAAACATCTTGGCTGTCTTCCTCCTTACAGAGCTTTGCTTTAGGGTAAATAGTGAGAATTGGAGTTTTGATGGGTGGGTCTCCTTTCTGTGCCCAAAGATATACTGTTCCATTCTTTTTTTTTTTTTTTTTTTTTTTTTTTGCGGGGCGGGGGGGGGGGGGTCCGGTCGTGGGGCCTGAACTCTGGGCCTGGGTGCTGTCCCTCAGCTCTTTAGCTCAAGGCTAGCGCCCTACCACTTGAGCCACAGCACCATTTCCGGCTTTTTTCTTTTTGCTTATGTGGTGCTGAGGAATCAAACCCAGTGCCTCAGGCATGCAAGGAAAGCGTTCAACCACTGAGCCACCTTCCCAGCCGCACTACTGTTCCATTCTTATGTTCTCATTCTCTTGTCCTTCTTACTTCCTCATTCTTACATTCTTCATTCTCTTTCTCATTCTGCCTGCCCCGCCCCAATTTTGTTCCAGGCAGGTTTTTGGCTTATCAGTTTATCTTACCATCTGCAAGTTCTACAGGTAGGCTGAGAATTCCTGATTGCTGCTTTTCTACTAACTCGTATCACGATAGCTATTCAAAAGCTCCTGGAAATGTCAACCATTCTAGAACTTTAAAAGCATTTATCTCTATACTTCCTTGCACTGAAAGGCCAATCAATTGATACACTAAGTGGCATGCTCATTGGACAACTCACTTCCCAGTAACCTCTGCTCCGGGACATTTTATGGACAGAATTTTATTGACATAAAACACAAAGTGCAATTCCAGATGCTCCAAATGATTTCTCTCTTCCTAGAAAGTATTGAACCAAGTAAGTTAATGAGTGTGTGTTTTGCTTGAGTTTGGTAATTTTGCAATATCACTTCTGATGGGTCTGGCACCAGTTCCTAAATTAATCAGTGGGTTGGAAGATTCAACAGGACAGTGAAGGAACTTATAGAAAAATAAGCCTGATTAGAAAGGATGATACAGGATAAATGAAGCATCCTGGTACTACTACCTGTCAAGAGCAGGGGGCATGGAGCACGTTAAGGGGCAGGGAAGGAAGAAAAGAAATATATGGCTATAAAGAAAGATAATCAAGGAAGTGACTAAATGAATAAACACCCTCATAAATATCCTCTGTTCTCCTAGATCCTGCTAGCACGCACTCTTATTACTTGAACCAAACCAGAAATAAAAGGCAGTGAAGGTCTTTAAGGCTGTCAATAGATTTCGCAAATGTGGAGTAAGACATGGTTATTTGGCTCTAGAGTCCAAAGGGAAATACCCAGCACGCAGGGAAGGTAGAGCTGATGCTTCTGGGTGAGTGGAATGTATTTCCAGTGTAGGAGATGTTAAGAGGGAAATTAATTGGAAAAGGGCCAGTTAGATTCTTAAGGTTGGAATGGGAGAAATGAGGTTCTACAACAAGGAAAGCTCAGTTTTGTGCTCGGTAGGGGAAGATAGGCATTGATGAAAAGAAAGGATTCTGAAAGAGAATGAGAAAGAAGTGTTCAAGTTTAGCTGGGCTTGCACCTGTAATCTTAGCTACCAAAGAAACTGAGATCTGGGGGTCAGGATTGGAAGCCAGCTCAACCAGACAAATCCTTGAGAATCTTACCTCCAATCAACCAGCAAAAAGCTGGAATTGGAGATATGGGTCAAATGGTAGACTACTAGTTGCAGCGTGCACACGTGCACCCGCACGTGTGTGCGCACACGCACGCGCGCGCACGCACACACACACACACACACACAGTGAAATTGAAATTCTAGGAAGTTTTCTCACAAGTGGCCACAGATGGCACTAAATAGCATTTATTGGAGCCCCAATGAAGAACAGATGGAATAGAGTATCAGCCAGCCAGGAATGTAAAATTGGTAAGGGCAAGAAAAGATAGCTGTTGGGTAGATATGATTTGGTTTGGAGTAGGAAAAAAAGAGAATCTGTAGGCGAGTGTGCTGGTGACAGACAGAAGGGCATGACTGGACAGGAAGAGACCTGTACTTTATAAAAATTGAAGTTGTTGCTGGGTGCCAGTGGCTTATACCTGTAATTATAGCTACTCAGAAGGCTGAGATCTGAGGATTATGGTTCAAAGCCAGACAAAGCAGCAAAGTCTGTAAGACTCTTATCTCCAGTTAATCACAGAAAAAGCCAGAATTGGCACTGTGGCTTAAATGTTAAGAGTGCTAACCTTGAGCAAAAGGAGCTCAGGGACAGAGCCTAGGCTCAGTGTTCAAGTGGCAGGACCAGAAAAAAGTGAAGTTGTTGGGCTCAGCACAGATAGAGACACACCAAGAGGATTTAGAAAGGATTTTTATTATAGCTACATAAGGCCAACAGGTACTTTGAAGATGACTTTTCAGAGAACTCTATTCTTTGCAGATGGAATAATTTCCTTCCATTTCTTTTCTTCCCATATTAATATTCCTATATTACCTCTCATTATCTTTCATTTTGTTTTATAAGAATGTATTTTCAATTTGATGCTGTTCATATCTTAGACTTCATATTATTTTGTTCTGTGTATTTTACAATTCATAACTTTCCTAACCTGTGCCCTTTGTGTGTGTATGTGTGTGTGTTGTGTATGAGTGTGTGTATGTGTTTGTGTGAGTGTGTGCCACTCCTGGGGCTTGAACCATGAAAATAAGCTAAAGTGCTCTTGTTCTATTCATATATATATATATATATATATATATATATATATATATATATAATTGTAAAGATACTGTACAGAGGGGTTATAGTTACATGAATAAGGTAATGAGTACATTTCCCATCAAGCATTGTAACCCCCTTCTTGTTCTATTCTTGTAAAGTGCAAATGTCTCTCTAAGATTCCATGACCCCAAGGCATTTTGTTCTTTAAGTCAAACCCCAATTTACAACTTGGGGCAGGCATGCAGGCAGGCTCCCGGCTTTCTTCCTTCTTCAACTTCGATTCATCTCTATTTGGTTTAGGTGACCTTCTGTGATGCCTTGGCAAGTAACACACACCCATTGATGAAATCTTATCTTTTACCTAGGAACGTGACTGAAGAATTTTATGCCTTTTGAAAAGGAAACCCTACCATTTGACTTTCTCCTAGAAATGGATACTGTCAGAACTATGGTCTGATGGTCTTCTTCAATCCTGTTCCTGTGAAAACTATGCCTACCTTTCTCAAATGATAAAAATAGACCCTTTCATTGCACATGTCCCTCCAACTATGGAAACACGTCACTCAAAGGTGTCAAGGAAGATTAATCTATCCTGGAGGTGAAATCAGATCGATGGGCTTCAGAGAACATAAGGTCCATCCACTGCAATCTGGGTCCAAGGATGCCATACACCCTTTCTCCTGAAGCCTTTCAGCACTGGGGAGTAACTCATCTGTCAAAGCCTGGGATGGGGTACTCTCCCCCATCCCCAGGGGAGGAATCTTCTTCTCCAGGGCCCTGTCTTCTAGACAGGTTCTGCCTGGGCTGGGCCAGTTCTCTTGAGGGTTCTCCCTATGGCCCCCTTCATTTCCTTGTTGCGGAAACTATAGATGATGGGGTTGCACATAGGGGTGATGATGGTGTAGAGGAGGGAGAAAGGTTTGTCTTTGTCAGGCCCATGCGTGCTGCGGGGATTCATGTAAGAGAACATAGCTGATGAGTATAAAAGGATGACCACGGTCAGGTGGGAGGCACAGGTGGAGAAGGTCTTTCCCCGACCTGAGGGGGCGGCTTTGCTGAGGATGGAGGCCAGGATGCGGACATAGGAGGTGACAATGAGCACCATGGGGCTCAGCAGCACCACAGTGGCATCAGCAAAGATCATCTTCATGCTGAACTGGACGTCCCCACAGGAGAGGGCGATCACTATGGGGGCCTCACAGAAGAAGTTCTCAACGTGGTTGTCTCTGCAGAAGGGATTCCGGAATGACATGTACTCCAGAAAGATGCCATTGATCATCCCAAAGATCCAGCAAGTACTCACCAGGCTGACACAAACCTGCTGGCTCATAATCTGGGCATAGCTGAGTGGGTGGCAGATAGCAACATAGCGATCATAGGCCATGAAGGCCAAGAGGATGCACTCCGCCACACCCACAAAGAAGACTAAATACATCTGGGTCATGCAGGAGACAAAAGAGACAGTGTGGTTCTTAGTCAGCAGGTGGACCAGCACCTGTGGGATGGTAGTGGTGATGAAGCAGACATCCAGCAAAGACAGGTGGCCGAGGAAGAAGTACATGGGGCTGTTGAGCCTGGGGTCTGTCCAAGTGATGAAGATGATGAGGCCGTTCATGGCCATGGCGAGGCTGTAGAGGGCTAGGAAGAGGGTGAAGAGGAATGCCCGTGTGGAAGGGGAGCTCTTCTCAAAGCCCACAAGGATGAACTCTGTGACTGTGCTGCTGTTGCTTGCATCCACAGTATGGGGCCTGTTTGAAAATGGAGGACAGGAAAAGCACAGTAGGGTAATGCAAGGTATTCACTTGTGTCCTGAAAACCAAGTATAAAACTGGGTTGATGAGTGGTAGTAAACCTTTGGGATTTGGACAGCTCTAATAGACTGGTGGTATAATGGGTAGTGAAAATGCCAGGGTCACCACAGTTTCTGTAAATACAATCATAATATGATTATCATACTTTACTGTGGTTTAATAGGATCTCCTCTGAAGTGTTACATCAGCTTTCAGGCCCTCAATAAAAAAATTAATTACTAATCAGAATGTACTCAGAAGTGAAAAAATGAAGTAGACATGCCTACACATGTATCAAATGAGGTAAACTTTAAGGAATTGAGTAGTGGAGTGCTTGAGGGGAGAGCATTGTCAATTTTAATTTATTGAACATCATGTTTAGAAAGTCCTGGGGAGATATATGAACCTACATATTTCTAGAAGAAAAATTCAGGTCACCTTTGTGTTCCTGATTTATGATGATGAATAGCTTCAAGTTTCAGGGAAAATGAACATGTTGTAACTCTCAGGATTGTTCCTTGTGTAACTCATTTGCATACTTCTTGAGTGAGTCATGTGAGGCTCTTCCCCCAAACCCACATTTCCCCAGACATTTGGCATCCTGCATTTGCTGATGCTACATCAACCCCTGAAATGGTTTGATTATAAAATGTCTCCCTTAAGCTTATTACTGAATGGTTAGTCTCCAGATGGTGTTGCTGTTTTTTGGAGATTTTGAAACTTCAGGGGTACACAGGTCCTGATTTGGGGTGTGTGTTGCATTGCCATATCTTGCCTTGGATCCCATTCTTGTACTTTTTGCTACCCCAATTGTGAATAGCTCTCATCACCATGGTGTTCTGATTCACTACAGGCCCAGAATCAATGGAGCCAAGGACTTTGGACTGAAACCTCTATAACCAGAAGCTAAAATGAATCCTCCTCCTTTTCCATTATTTATACTAAGCATTTTGTCATAGCCATGAAAAACCAGACGAACACATCCACATATTTTTTTTAAGCTGGAGAGATGGGGCCTGGTTTTGAGCTCTTGCTTTCTTATCAGAAGACAATAAGATGGGTACAAATCCAGTTTGTTTTTCTAGAATGGACTTTGACCACCCCTTCCCTCCAGGAGAAAATCCTGCCCTTCCTCCATCTTTCATAGAATAAGGGTTCATAGTTTTCATGCTTTGATCTCACTACTGAAATTTTATGTCATTAAGTCCATACTAATCTCTATTGTACTTTTTGTCTTATTTTGGAGTGCATGTGTATCATATCTATTCCAACTGTGATGCTTATACATGGTGTGTGTATTCCTGTTGACCTGCCTGCTCTCCACGACTCCTCTTCAATTCTCTTCCTCTATTCCCTGTTCTATACATTCTCGCTCTTCTCTTTTAGTCATTTTTTCCTTTTTTTTCTACCTCGTCCAATCATCTCTATTTCCTTTTCTGGAGTCCATTCCCATCTTTGATAATGGCAAATTGCCATTTATCTAAATGAAGTGAAAATACCCACTCTTCTCTTTTATTCATGTCTCTCAAGTTTTCGTACTTTCTGTCTCCATTCTAAAAGTTACCTAGTGGAACTCCCATTTCTTGCAGGTCTAGATTCTCTCAAGCTGGGATTTCTTGGCAGGGCAAGGCAGTGTCTGCACAGTAGTCTATCCTTGTCCTCTTCCCTTCAGGATGTTCTTATACCTAGAGCTTTTCTTCAGGGCCCAGAGAGGGAAGAGAAAGGTAGATACCACTGTATAAGCTGGGACTTAAAATCCTGCACCACTAGACATACTGAAACTGAAGTCAAAATTTCCCAACATTAGTGGGGGGCTTAGTCTCTAGAGAAGTCTGGGAGTATTCAAAGAAAAAATTCACGTTTAACTTAAGGAATCACTAAGAAATATCAGCAAATAATGTTAGAACTAAACTATAAGTACATACAGGATCCTATGTATATATATGTATGTATGCAAGCATGTACATATGCTCAATCTGACTAATTATGGCAGCCAGATGTGCATGGTATGCAGATATGGTAGATATTCAGACATGGTAGTCTCATATATATATATATATATATATATATATATATATATATGAGACTATATATAGTCTCACATGTAAGTATACATGTATGTACATGTGCTATATAGATAGATATCATATAAACAAATATGTATACATACTATATATGTAAGAATATGTATAAAGATACATAGATATACATATATATGAGAGATCTTTTTAAAGCCCTTCAAACAAGTGACATGCACTTTGACAAAAATGGATATTCCAGTGTAAACATATCTTATCTGGGGTACAGATTATAGTGGGAGGGAGCAGACAAACACTGAGGGATAAGGAGGACAAATATACCAAAGATACACTGTGTACATAGCATGAAAATGAAAAAAGGAAACTTGATAAGACTGATTTAGGAAGGGAGTGAGAAGGAGGTAGAATGATGGAGGCAATGACCCTGATTAAGAATATGTATAAATGGATATTAAGATGAAATCCCCTTGTCCAACTAATTGATGCTAATTTTAAAAACAATATCAGAGGATAAATGGTTTCCTGTAAGTTCTCTGTACCACAGAGAATATTCTGTGGTTCTCTTGCACTTGATGTTTAGCTTGCTACTATCAGCTGTAAAGTAGTCAAACATTTATCTAAATAAATGGGACAGTTTATTGAAGGTCACATCCTTCCTCATTCTGTTTCTCTGCTGTCAGTGATATTTGTCAATGAGTCATTGTGGCAATATAGAGACGATCTCAGACATTTGAAGAACTGCTCCAGGGAGAATGGGCTGGAGAAGAGTTAGTCCAGAGAGGATGGTCTGGCTTGATGGGCAATACTGTAAGAGAATGGGACTGGGTCACCTTTGTTCTTTGATATTTGTGCTATTGCAGATGAAGGTCTGCTAAAATTAGCATTTGAGATTTATAGATATACATAAGTAGAAAATATACATCTTAGCCAGGCGCCGGTGGCTCACGCCTGTAATCCTAGCTACTCAGGAGGCTGAGATCTGAGGATCACAGTTCAAAGCCAGCCCGGGCAGGAAAGTCCGTGAAACTCTTATCTCCAATAAACCACCAGAAAACCAAGTGGCCCTGTAGCTCAAGTGGTAGAGTGCTTGCCTTGAGCTGAAGGGCTGAGGGACAGCTCGCAGCCCCATGACCGACCAAAAAAAAAAAAAAAAAAAAAAAAAAAAGAAAGAAAGAAAATGAACATCTTCTACATTTGTCTTATTTTTTCATAATATATATTTTCCCCTTTATTTTCAAAGTTTTGTGTGTCCTTGATTGACTTAAAAACTACATACGTTGAAGAAATAATGAGGCAAGCTTATGTTATTCTATAACAAAACTTTCCCTTGAAAATGTTATTTTCACTAAGAATCATCTAATAATGAACATGAAACACCTTTGCTATGTCTCCTAAAAGGATTATCAAACCTAAAACTTGTAATTTTCTTGGTTATCTAAATTTATGACTGTGCTTATATTTACATTTATATCACTTTTCTGAAAGGTGTGTACTCATGTGTTTTTTTTTTGGGGGGTCCGGTCGTGGGGCCTGAACTCTGGGCCTGGGCGCTGTCCCTAAGCTCTTCAGCTCAAGGCTAGCGCTCTACCACTTGAGCCACAGCACCACTTCCGGCTTTTTTCTTATGTGGTGCTGGGGAATTGAACCCAGGGCTTCGAGCATGCAAGGCAAGTGCTCTACCACTGAGCCAGCTTCCCAGCCCAGTGTTGTTTGTGATTACTTGTAGGATTTCTTAATTAAACAAGAATCACACAATAATATTTTCTTCTGCAAATTACACAGATAAAATAAAACATTATTTATGATTCCTTGGGTTTCCAATCCATAGCCTCAAGATAATGGTCTCATTTAAATAAAAAAGTAGTTATAAAGTAGTTCCTATATAGTATGATATCTGACACTTAATTTTATTAATATCCCTTATTGATGTAATTTAATCTCGTTGAAGAACCTTTAGTAAATTAGCTTGACCCATGTATATAATCTTAGTCTGGCAGGAAAATAGTACAGAGAATGAATGGAAAGTGCTTAACAGGTGAAGAATAAATTTGTATTGGGGATGTAGCCATGTAAGGATAGCATCAGGACCATCTTTGTTACTCCTGGCCTTCTAACCATAGATTCGATGAGTTAAAAGAATGAAATGCTGGATACTAAAATAGGCAGGAGAGGGTGAGGACTAACTTCCTCCACATTCCAGATGTAGTCTTCCAATTGAAGGGAATTATTATAACATGGCACTCCTGATCTTTGTCTCATCTTCCTTCATACCTCGGTAGGAGAAAGAGCTTACTTGATTAGGGATATTAGAAAGAAGAATCCATTATATGTGATCTAGCCCTTCCTTTCTCCTTCCTTTTAGGAGGTCTTTCTCCAGCCACCCTGTTTGACCATTTGTGAGGGCTGTGCCACTGTCCAGAGCTATCAGTGGCTGGTGAAGAAGTCTGTGTTACTTCCATATTAGGAAGTCCATGTCTGTTCTGTTATTAATAAAGGTGATCTTCTGGCCTTCATCTGTCACCTCTTGGTCTTATTTATTTCACTTGACTCAGAACCAGACAAGAAGAGTATGAATATGTATTGGACCCCTTTAAATTCCCAAGCAATAGTTATTAAGATCATCATCATATATATGGAAATAAAATTATAAGCAAAGAAACATGATGAGTTTGAGTTATAATGAAAAGAAACTCTAAAGCAGATTCTGGAAGGAAAGAATCCTACTGCTGAAACACTTACATACTCAAGCATAGTCCTGGCGAGGTAGGAAGAGAGGGCTACACTCATGAACTCGCTGTAGAGCTTGCTGATATGGAAAGGTCCCAGTAGGATGTGAGGCTCTGACTCTTCAAATATGCTAGAGAGCAGTGGGACACATTGACCAGCTCACCACATCATTTATCTTGTTCTTTTAGCATCCTCTGACTCCAGGAAAATAAATCATAATATTGTATTTTATGATTCAATAATCCTATAGAATCATTTTAGGCCTGGAATCGGTTCCTTTGAATTGTAATGAACTCTCCAGCCTCGATTAAAGTATATAGATCATTTTCTTAGAAAGTTTCATTCTCTGCAAGGCTTAACTATCTTTTTGTGGGTCTGCTTTAAGTATAATGTACCTCTATAATTTCAAATTTCACTTGACAGCTGGTTTCTAGTAGGTATACTTAAATCCCTTGTGTTTAGAAGTAAGCATATCATTTTATAACACAGAAAATCATCTTCTTTTACTGTGTAAAAAAACCCTATAGGGTAAATTTAACCTGGAGTTTATAGAATCTTTTCCTTGAGACTATCAGTAATCCTTTTCAGTATGTTTGTGCACCTCTAAAACATTTTAGTGAATTTATGTATATTAGAGCATTTTTCTTAGACAGTCTAAGGTTTATCAACTTCTGAAAGGCAGGTAGAAAAGTTTTCAAAGAGTTCTGATAAAGAGAGTTGAAGTTGAGTTGTTACATAGATTTATCTTATTTTGTCTTCTGTCTGTCTCTGTCTGACTCCTCTTTTCTTCTGTGTCTTTCTCTCTGTGTGTGTCTGTGTCTGTCTGTCTCTTCTCTGTCTCTCTTTCCTGTATTGCCAGTAAAGTGGTAGGCAATCACACTACCACTAAGACCACATTCCTGGTTAGACCTCTCTTCTTCAAGTATACTCCTGTCTTGCTAACTTGAGAGTATGAATTCCTTAAATTCATATTCTCAATACCTTTTCTTATTTGATTACCTTCTACTTCAACAGGACCAAACTCAACTTTTCCATTCATAGTGAAGCTTTCAGTAACTCCTGTTCTCCTCAGCCCATGTAAAATTTTACTTGTTCATGCCCCTATTTGCTGTTATGTCTTCCCCTCCAGCTTATGAACTCCTTGCATACAGAGATTATTAATTTCTATTAGTCCTTATATTATATTTTCAATATAATTTTTGAAATAGTAACAGAATAAAGATGAGTTCTAATTTTCTATATTATTAAAACCTGTCAATTATGACAAATGGCACACATAATCTTGTTACTTTCTCTTTTGTAAATGAACTCCCATGTATTTGTTCTCTTTTCTAGGTTACTGGATAAATGAAAAATATTAATTAGGACATACCTTTGTTTTTCAATGCTAGTAATCTCTAACATGCTTGAATCTTTTTTTCTCTTTATTTTGTCAATCATAGAGCCTGAACTCTGGGCCTGGACACTGTCCCTCAGCTCTTCAGCTCAAGGCTAGAGCTCTACCACTTGAGCCACAGTGCCAATTCCAGCTTTTTCTGCTTATGTAGTGCTGAGGAATCAAACCCAGGGCCTCATGCATGCAAGACAAGCACTCTACTTCTGAGCCACCTTCCCAGCCCCATGCTTGAATATTTTAAAAATGAAATCCATCATTTAAACTATATTTCCTAGCTACTCAGGAGTTTGACATCCAAGGATCATGGTTCAAAGCCAGCCCGGGTAGAAAAGTTCCCATCAGACTCTTATCTCCAAGTAACCACTCAAAAACTGGAAATGATCTTTACCATAAAGTGGAAGAGCACTACCTGTGAGCAAAAGAACTCAGGGACAGTGCCTAGGCCTTGAGTTCAAGCCTCACAACTGACACACACACACACACACACACACACATCTCTCTCTCTCTCTATATATATATATGTACATATATATATATACGTATATATATATATTCTGTTGTAAAATAGTGACCCATGCCTATAATCCTGACTACTCAAGAGAGTAGAACAATGGACCATGGTTTGGAGCTTGCCAAGGAAAGACAAATCTTTGTGACTCTTGTTTCCAATGAACCAGCAAAACACTGGAAGTGGAGGCATGGCTCAAGTGGTAAAGTGTCAACCACAACAGAAAAAGCTGAACAAGAGAGTGAGATTCTGAATTCAATCCACAGTGTTGAGATTAAAAAAAATAATTTGTTTTCTAAGCATTGTTAAGTGCTATGGACTCAGTGTCCTGGAAGAGCTATAGTACAATTGAGGTTGGGCTATTTGTCTAGTATTACCCATATGATTAAAACTCTAAACTTACCTTCAGTAACAGCTGAGGGAGCTCAAGAAACCTGTGGCAACAAAATAGGAGGGAAACCCATGAGGAACAAACCTCTTTGATACTGAGTTTCTTCACATCTCTCTGAAACTAAAGGTCTCTGAGGTACCTTGCCACTCTGAAGATGCCTGGCTAGGACTGAGAGTTATATTATGCCTTGCGTTGGCATTCTAAATCCCTAGTATGAGCCAGATCTCTGCTTGAAAAAGGCAAGTGCAATCCACAAACTCTCCTGGAAGGTTCTTTTCGAGATATATCAATAGCAAACACCATAAGTAATAGAAATTCTGAATGATTATATGAGAAACAACTCTGATCTTATTTGATGGGTGAGGACATACTCTGTATGTGCCTTCATCCATCTCCAAGACCTGATCTCCTGCCATTATCCCTAGTATTTCTCTAGCTCTGTTTAAAAGTGAAGCCGGGGCCAGTGGCTCACACCTGTAATCCTAGCTACTCAGGAGGCTGAGATCTGAGAATCACAGTTCAAAGTCAGCCTGGGCAGGAAAGTCCGTGCGATTCTTATCTCCAATTAACCACCAGAAAACAGGAAGTAGCACTGTGGCTCAAGTGGTAGAGTGCTCACTTTGAGCTGAAGAGCTCAGGGATAGCGCCCAGGCCCAGAGTTCAAGCCCCATCAACGACACCCCTCCCTCACACCACCGAAAGTGAATCTAGAACCAGGCACAGGTAGCTCATACCTGTAATCCTAGGCTACTCAGGAGGCCAAGATCTGAGGATTACAGTTCGAAGTCAGCCTGGGCAGGAAAGTCCAGGAGACTTATATCCAATAAACTACTCAGGAAGAGCAGGAATGGCAAAAAAAACCATGAATCTACTATCCCACTAGAGGATAAATTAAAACCAGACAGACTTGCTGTTCTCTCCCCTTGTTGTGATCTCCAACATGGGTTAAAAGTTCAAGAAAACAAAGGGAAATAGAGTGAATTGTGAAGACATCTACATTGATGTTCCTCAGAGCCTATGTATATGTTCAAGTAAGTGAAAATAAGAAATTAAGAAGGAGAATTTAGTAATCTTAAAGAATTACTCAATATCAGAGTAGGCAATAAAGCTCTTCTCTGTCATTGAGTAATCTGAACTATTTTGCTAGTTAATATGCCACACAAATCTGGAATGGAAGTGGACCCGTTGCAACAATGAGAAATACAAGTTGTTATGTCAAAAACGAACTTTACAACTTTGGTGGGGGGGCGGGGAGGATTGGATGGAGAGGGCAGGGGGGAGGATGGGAAGGGATGGGAAGGGGAAACAAAGGAGGAGGCTACAATGCTTGATAAGAAATGTACTCATTATCTTGCCCATGTAATTGTAACCCCTCTGTACAGTATTTTCACAATAAAAAATAAATAAAAATTAAAAAAACAAATCTGGAATGGCTCTCAATAGCTCAGGGAGGAAGAAAAAGAAAAAGTGAATAAGATAAGAGGAAAAGAAGAAAGAGAGAACATGCATAGAGCTTAAAAATTAAACCCCCAAAACCAACAATCCAATTAATAAATGGGTAATGACCTAAAGAGAGACTTCTTAGAAGAAGAACTAAAAATGTCCAATAGACACATAAGAAATGCTCAACATCTCTGGCCAGAAAGGAAATACAAATCAAACAACATTGAGATCCTACCTTAGCCCAGTCAGAATGGTCAATATCAAGAAAAAAAACACACATACACCAATAACCAATACTGGTGAGTATGTGGCCAAAAGGGAACCCTATTGCATTGTTGGTGGGAATGTAAACTTGCTCAATCATTCTGGGAAGCAGTATGGAGTTTCCTTAAAAAACTAAATATATTTATAATAACAATGAAAAAACTCAACATAGAACTAAAGTATGACTCAGTGATTATACTCAGGGTATTTATCCAAAAGATCACAAATCAGGATACAGTAAAGTCACGAGCATTACCATGTTCACAGCAGCACTAGTCACCATAGCCAGATGCCCCTCAGTGGACAAATAGATCAAGAAAATGTGGTATATATACACAATGGAATTTTACTCAATCTATTTTTTTGGGGGGATCCGGTCATGGGGCCTGAACTCTGGGCCTGGGCGCTGTCCCTCAGCTCTTCAGCTCAAGGCTAGCGCTCTACCACTTGAGCCACAGCACCACTTCTGGCTTTTTTCTTTTTGCTTATGTGGTGCTGAGGAATTGAACCCAGGGCCTCAGGCATGCAAGGCAAGCGCTCTACCACTAAGCCACCTTCCCAGCCCTTTACTCAATCTATTAGGATAATGAACCATTTATAAAGAACTGGAAAGTCTTGGAAAAACTATATTAGGTTAAGTAAGTCAGGCCCAGAGAAACATAGTGTGCATGTTTTCTCTCAAATGTGGTAGCTAGAACTAGCTTATCATCTCATCAGGAAATAAGTTGGTTTATATAAAAGTGGTAATAAATGTATTAACTGAAATATGGTAATTTTAAGGGAAAACTCAGTGTGTAATTCCTTAGAAAGGCAAAGTCAGTGCCCATCAAAATAAGTGCCAGTATGTGGGTACTTGCGAGAGGTAGGGTGGGACCAAGGGGAGAGGGATAGATGAATGAAGAGGAAAAGGTGTGGATGCAGTCAAGAATGCAAAGTAAGTACTACAATATTAGGATAAGTAGGGAAGGGCAGAATCAGGGAGGTATTGGTGAGAATGTTGAAAGAAGTGACACTGATCAAGATGCATTGTGCTCATAAACTGCTTTGTTAAATGGCAACTCCTCTGTACAACTACTTAAAGGTGATAAAATAAAATGAGGATTAACTACAATAATATAATTAGTGGCTGGCACAGACTAGACAAGAAACTTTAGTGAGTTCTGATCTCTGTTCCTTCTCATATCCTGATGGCTTCCCTCACACATGGAAGGAACACTGAAAAGACTTGGCCAGACTCCCACTCACACACTGAGATGCTCCTGCAGGAATCCAGACAGGCTCTTACTCACCCTGTCTACTCTTTCCTAAGGTTTCCTGCTTCTTACTGCCAGGAAGTACTTTATATCTAACTTGGCTTTTTTCCTAATATGTTTAAGGATCCTTTCCTCTGAATCTGGCTCTGAGTAAAATTGCAGAATAGTAACAATAACAAAGAAAGCAGAACATGATGAAGCTAGGCTACATACTACTAAAAACAAATGACTGCCGGGCACCAGTGGCTCATGCCTATAATCCTGGCTACTCAGGAGTTTGAGATCTGAGGATCCCAATTCAAAGCCAGACTGGGCAGGAAAGTGGGTGAGATTCTTGTCTCCAATAAACTACTCAAAAAAAGCTGGAAGTAGCACTGTGGCATAAGTCGTAGTGCTAGCCTTGAGCAAAAGAAGCTGAGGGACAGCACTGAGGACCAGAGAACAAACCCCAGGACCGTTAAAAAAAAAAAAGTCAACCAAGTGTAGAATGCCTGCTCTGTATCACAGTCTTTGAAAGGAACATCCTTGAGTCATGTTCCAATGTCCTCTTCCCCAGAAAACCAACAAAAAAGATAAATACCAAATACATAGATAAAAAATTGACATACACAAACCAAAAAAGAAAGATTCCCGGGGCTGGGAAGGTGGCTCAGTGGTAGAGCGCTTGCCTTGCATATATGAGGCCCTGGGTTCGATTCCTCAGCACCACATAAGCAAAAAGAAAAAAGCCAGAAGTGGTGCTGTGGCTCAAGTGGTAGAGTGCTAGCCTTGAGCTGAAGAGCTGAGGGACAGTACCCAGGCCCAGAGTTCAGGCCCCACGACTGACCAAAAAGAAAAAAAGATTCCCAAAGTTGAAAATGAAAGAAACCTAAATTATCGGAGAGATTTCTTTAAAGAAAAAGGGAAAGAGAAAAAAAATAAAGAAAGCATTAGAATGAAACAGAAGGAGATGGGGAGAGTGAGAAACTATTAACAGAGCAGGGACATCGGGAGACATAGTTACCAAGGGCTTCAATGAACAAACTGCAAAATAAAATGAGGTGAGAAAAAGACAGATAAGGAAAGAGTCTGGGATGCCGACCAACAGACTGGGCAGGTCATGTCTCTCCCCTAGTTCTAGAAAGGAAAGACTGACTCTGGTTGTCTCTCCCTCCCAAGTTCGTGGAGACACAGCTGTGCAAGCAAGCTGGCCATCTCTGCCACACCCAAGCCACCTGCAGCCAGTACCAGAGGGCAGGTGGGCAAACAGATGAGAATGGAAATACAAAGGGGAGATAGGCAGAAGTGAGAAACAGAAGGGAGACAAGACAACAGAGGCTGGGCTAGAGACCTACAGAGGGAGACTCTGAGCAAGAGAGCGGTTCATGGAGTCAAGATCTGCCACTTTTCTCCCAGGGCCTCAGTGTACAGACCCCAGGAGATGTGAACACACATGGTCACTGAGGTAGCCAGGGAACATTCACTTCTGCGCATGCTCATGAAGAAAAGGTCAGCTTCACAGAAGAAGTGAATTCACTCACTGACCTTGTCCATGAGCTTCGGCACAGGCTGAGGAGGACATTGGCTGTGCTGGTTTCAGGCTCCCAGGAGGAAGGTGGAGGTACAGAGTGAGTTTGCAATGGTCCCGTTGCAGAGTGGCTGCTCACTTATAAGCATGGGCGTCTTGGCTCCCCAAGCCTTCATGTATTCCTCCTCCTTTCTCATCTCATTCCTTCCCCTCTCTCCCGCTCCTCCCCCTTACACACATACACACACATTGAGGCAGGCAGTATCTTCTAATTGGTTACTATTGGGAGACAAATTGTAATAAAGCCAACTTCCTGTTCTTGAGGACTGGCTATTCCAATCGAATCCCTAGAGATATCTTGTACCATTCCTTTTTAAGACTCTGTTGTGAGGCGTTGTCTATGGCATGTGGCCTGGAAGGCCTTGTAGAGTCCCAGGTTTATCTAGGAAATTTATGGTCACTCTACTAGATAACTTTATGGATAAGGGGACCTGCAAATATGATGATCCTTGTGTCCTAGGTTTTGAATCTGTGTCTCCTTTAACTATTATTCTTTGATTTCCAAATTAAACCTTCAATTGCTTTTCTGCAAGGGTTTCTGCTGACTTAATTACTATTCCTGTGTCCTCTAGTAGACATGTCCCATTAATATTATACTATGTGAAAATGAGCAGTAAAGGTCTTAGCACCCATGCTGTACCAGACCATATTAATAAATAGACAAAAGAGCTCTTGGATTCAGTATATATATATATATATATATATATATATATATATATATATATATATATATATATGCTCAAGGCTGATGCTATACTACACTGCCTCAGCTCTACTTCCTGCTTTTTGACGGTTCATTGGAGATAAGAGTCCTAGCCCTTGCCTCAGCTGGCCTCAAACTGTGGTCCTCAAATCTTAGCCTCCTGAGTAGCCAGAGTTATAGGTGTGGGCCACTGGTACTTAGCAGTCTTTCCTCATAATCTTCATCCTTTCTACCTCTTCAATAGCAAAATTATCTTCTTGAAAGCTATAATACCCTTCCTATCTCCAATCCATTCACTCTTCTTGCAGTATCCTTTATGGTACTGAAGTATCTGCCAGTAAATTCTGCACAGTCCAGAGAACTCCAGAAATTCTCTAATGTCCTCAATTCTCAGCCAACTTTTCTACTTGAAATCATTTACATTCCTAATAAGGGAGTGCACTGCCTTGTCTTTTCTTCACATACTTGTCAAGATTTCTTTTTTTTTAATTTTTATTTTTTTTGGGGGTCCAGTCATGGGGCCTGAACTCTGGGCCTGGGCGCTATCCCTCAGCTCTTCAGCTCAAGGCTAGTGCTCTACCACTTGAGCCACAGCGCCACTTCTGGCTTTTTTCTTTTTTGCTTATGTGGTATTGAGGAGTCAAACCCAGGGCCTCAGGCATGCAAGGCAAGCGCTCTACCATTGAGCCACCTTCCCAGCCCTAGAAGATCAATTTTTAAAGAGGACTTCATCAGCGTAGGAAATAATAGCATCAATTGGTAAGTGGCAATATATTAGACTAGAATATATGGACACCAATGGCAATAATTACCAAAGTGAAGAGACATCCTATACAATGAGAGGAAATTGTTGCCTGAAAAGGGACAGAAAAAGAACAGAATATGTAAAGAACTGAAAAATGTAAAGAAATATGTAAAAAAAAAAACCTTCAGAAAAGAAAACACAAAAGAACAAATACTTGCACTCATTACTTGACATATAACGGTAACTCCTTTGCATTCTACCTTTACAGTTAAAAAAAAAGAACACATACTGTCTTTATCTAGACATACAAATGAAACAGTTCTTAAATTTATTTGGTTTTTATTGTTTAGCCAAGGAGTAGCAGTGAGCCAGCCAGGAATGTAAAGTTGGTGAGGGTGGATATATTTGGTTTGAAGTAGGACAAAGGAGAGAATTTGAGTAGGAATCTATGTTAGAGGTAGATGGAAGGGCATGATTGGATAAGAAGCGTTCTATAATTTGAAACAACTCAAAGTAGTTAGGCTTATCCCAGATAAAGACAAAGAGGTTTTAGAGAAGGTTTTATTACCTCCAATGCAAACAGAAACCCTGCCAACAGGTGCGGTGATGATAGCTGTGCAGACAGAATTTATATTCTGTTTTCTTTTGTTTTTCTTTCCTATTAATACTTTTTGTCATTTTTTTCTGCCTCTTTTTAGTAACCTTTGTCAACTTGACACTATTGATATCTTGGGGTTCATTTTATTTTGGTCAGTATATTTTGGAGCATTTAGCAGCTCCCCTGGTCTGTGCCTTCTAGATGCCTGTATTATACCCTTTTTTCCAGTTGGGATCCTCCTCCCCCAAATTGACAAATAATCATTTTGGAGGCCACATTGCCCTTTATTGAGAACCCTATTCTACACCATTAATAGAGAAATAGTTGTAGAGAGGCTAGAGAAACATGATTTTATTGTAAGCAAAAGAAGAAACAAGCAGAAAACTTTAAAAATTGTAAATACGTACTCCATGACCTACATCTAGGCCAGTGACAAATTTTCAAATAGAGACATGTATGTCAGTGCATGCCTGTAATCCCAGTAGTTAGAAGGTTGAGGAAAGAGGACAATGAGCTGAAGAACTTGTTTCAAACAGCAACAATACAATATTCGCAAGTAAATACACAAGTAAGTTGAAGTGCTCTTGTTCCATTTTTGTATAACTCAGCCATCTCTATAAAGATGATGAAGATGTTTTGTTTTATGGTTCAAATCCCAGTTTACAACTCAGGGAAATTGATGCTTTCAGACTTTCTATTCTCTTCAGCATCAATCTATGCCTATTTGGCATAGAATACACGCTCCTGTTGGCTTTGGCAAGTAATAAACACTCATCAATACTTTTTTTCCCCTAGACACTTATTTGAAGAACTTGGCAGCCATCACATCCAGGTGGAATTACATAGCACAAGGTGTGTTTGCTGTTCCACACATCCACTTGTGCCTTTCCATCTCCTCATTTCTCCAAGCTCTACGTCTTACTAATTCACTTGGTCTCAGAAAATATTGGTCCCCACAGCATAGTCTGGTTGACTTCTTCAATCACGTTTTCATGAAAAGCATGCCTGTCTGACCTTTCTCAAAATAAACTCCCTCTCCACAGCACCTGTGTCTCTAATTCAGAAAACCTGTTTCTGAATGGCATCAGGGAGGATCAGTCTATGCTGGAAATGATAACACATAGAGGGACCTCAGACAGCATGAGGAACCTTCAGTGACTCTGGTTCCAAGGACACCATAAACCCTTTCCTAGAGCCTTTCAGCACTGGGGAGTGACTCATTTGTCAAAGCTTGGGAAGGGGCAACCTCGCCCTCCACAGGTGAGGGAGCTTCTTCGCCAGGGCCTTCTAGACAGTTCTCCCAAGGGCTCTCCCCATGGCCCCCTTCATTTCCTTGTTGCGGAAACTATAGATGATGGGGTTGCAAATGGGAAAGATGAGGGTGTAGAGGAGGGAAAAAATCTTGTCTTTGTCAGGCCCATGAGTGCTGCGGGGATTCATGTAAGAGAACATAGCCGATGAGTATAAAAGGATGACCACCGTCAGGTGGGAGGCACAGGTGGAGAAGGTCTTTCCCCGACCTGAGGAGGAGGCTTTGCTGAGGATGGAGGCCAGGATGCGGACATAGGAGATGACCACAAGCACTGTGGGGCTCAGCAGCACCACGGTGGCATCAGCAAAGATCATCTTCATGCTGAACTGGACATCCCCACAGGAGAGGGCGATCACTATGGGGGCTTCACAGAAGAAGTTCTCAACGTGGTTATCTCTGCAGAAGGGATTCTGGAATGACATGTACTCCAGAAAGATGCCATTGATCATCCCAAAGATCCAGCAAGTACTCACCAGGCTGACACAAACCTGCTGGCTCATGATCTGGGCATAGTTGAGTGGGTGGCAGATAGCAACATAGCGATCATAGGCCATGAAGGCCAAGAGGATGCACTCTGCCACACCCATGGCAAAGACCAAATACATCTGGGTCATGCAGGAGACCAAGGAGACCACATGGGTCCTGGTCAGCAGGTGGACCAGCATCTGTGGGATGATGGTGGTGATGAAGCAGACATCCAGCAAAGACAGGTGGCCGAGGAAGAAGTACATGGGGCTGTTGAGCCTGGGATCTGTCCAAGTGATGAAGATGATGAGGCTGTTCATAGCCATGGCGAGGCTGTAGAGGGCTAGGCAGAGGGTGAAGAGGAATGCCCGTGTGGAAGGGGAGCTCTTCTCAAAGCCCACAAGGATGAACTCTGTGACTGTGCTGCTGTTGCTTGCATCCACAGTATGGGGCCTGTTTGAAGATGGAGGACAGAAAAAGCACAGTCGAGATTATTGTAGGGTAATGCAGGGTATTCATTTAAGTCTAGAAAGCCAACCATGAGACAGTGGTAGAAATCATTTTGGAACTCATTAATGTCTAGTAAATTGGAAGCGTAATTGAGTAGTAAAAATGACAGATTTAACCTGTAATTCTAGCTATTTAGGATATTGAGATCTAGAGAATTGTAGCTAGAAGCCATCCCTGGCAGAAAAGTCTTTGAGACTCCATCTCCAATTAACTAACAAAATCTCAGACTAGATGCTTCACTCAAGAGATAGAATGCCAACTGTGAGCAAGAAAGCAGAGTGTGCAAGGCTTTGAGTTCAATCCTAGTTCTAGCATGCATAAGTGCATGCACACACACACACACTCACTCACACACACACACACACACACTCACACCAGGGTCCCCAGACTCTGTTATTAAAATTACTAAAGATCGGGCTGGGAAGATGGCTCAGTGGTAGAGCGCTTGCCTTGAATGCATGAGGCCCTGGGTTCGATTCCTCAGCACCACATAAGCAGAAAGTGGCGCTGTGGCTCAAGTGGTAGAGTGCTAGCCTTGAGCTGAAGAGCTGAGGGACAGCGCCCAGGCCCAGAGTTCAGGCCCCACGACCGGACCCCCCCAAAAAATTACTAAAGATCAAGAAGGTTAGGATTACCCTTTACAATAAGCTTACCTTCTTCATGAATTTATTTAAAAAAGTAGTAAATAACAAATAATGAGAAGAAATCTCAACATTTTAAAATTCACACACATTATTATACAGTCAATTAATATGGAAAAGTTCTCAGTCCTATGTTATGTTCAAATCACCAGATGATTTGCCAAGTCTTTCTTATCCCTTAGCCAAGTGAAAACACTCCTATACCACAGCAATTGGTGCCAATAAAGCATGGCAAAAGTAAATGTGCTCCATTTAAATGATCAAGTGTAAAATTTAGATTTGCTGAAATGCAGCAAGTTTCTGTCAGGAGTTTGGTGGTATTGTGGGAAAAATGAACCAAGTATCTATTGTACAGGACTAAACTCTAGGCATCCTAGGTATTTGTTGTTTTTCCTCAATGGTGGTCTCATTGGACTCAAATATGAGGGGGATACCAAGAATCTACTATGCCTGGTTTGGTCAGGCCCTCTGTTACAAGGCCTTCAATATTAAAAGATTAGCCACTTTTGCACTCAGAGATGAGAGAGAGAGAGAGAGAGAGAGAGAGAGAGAGAGAGAGAGAGAGAGAGAGAGAGAGAGAGAGAGAGAGAGAAGCAAGAGCGCTAACTATGCCTGTGGCCTGTATCAGATGAATGGTTTAAGGAATGGAGGAATGGAGTGAGTTGAAGGGAGAGCATGGCACTTGTAGCGTACAGAAGATCACAATTAAGAAGTAGTTGCGAGACATTTAAAGGTGTATATTGATAGAAGAAAAACATGGTGAGTCATGTGTGTACCTGCTTTAAGATGGTGAGTAGCATGAAGTTTCAGAACAATAGAAGCATTCCAAGTCTTAGTGCTATTTCTCCTGGGAAAGTAATTTGCACAATTCCGGAAACAATCGTGTCAAGATCTACCTAGTAGTTCAGCTTTCCCCAGATTCACCGCCCCCCTCCCCCTCCAGCCCCGCCACTAGTCACTGCTGCTACCCACTCTGTCACTGCCACTCCTTGCAGGTCTAGATTCCCTTTAGTTATGCTCTACTGGCAGGGCAAGGCAGTGTCTAGGCAGTATCCTCCTCACTTCAAGAGGTTCTTAGATAAAGGACTTCTTTTAAGTGTGCACAGATGGAATTGAAGGAGAGATTCTACTATTTCCGGTGTGGCTGGGAATCCTGCACTCAGTGGACATGTTGAATGTCTCAGTGAGTTAGAATTCAAGAATCCTGGGGATTGTTTTCTTTTGTTCTGGTCCTTGGGCTTGAATTCAGGACCAGGGCTCTGTTTCTCAGCTTTTTTTTTCCTCTCAAAATTTGTGCTCTACCACTTGAGTCACAGCTCCACTTATTGCTTTTGCTAGTTAATTGGAGATAAAAAGTCTCAGATTTTCCTACCCAGGCTGGCTTCGAACTATAGTTCTCAAATTTGTGCCTCCTCAGTAGTTAGAATTATAGGCATGAACCATTGGCACCCAGTTCTTGGAGTTTCTTAAGGAGATATTGAAGCTTAACCCAACAAATCATTAAGAAGTTCAAGAATTTACTTTGCCACGTACAGTATGCTTTGATACCCAACATTGACTGTCTCATTGGATACTATTGCCAGCAACGCAAGCAGGCATTTATCTGAATAAGTAGGATAATTTATTGGTAATAATAGCCTACCTCATTCTGCTTTTCTGCTGACAATGACATTTGTCACCAAATTACTCTGGCAAGTAACAGAGAAGATCTCATGATGTTTAAAACATTGCTTGTCCAAGGAGGATGGTCTGTCCTAGAGGTCCGCTCTGGAAGAGAGAAATGTCTACTGATATTGTTAGTTCTTTACTATTCATAATGAATGTTTACAAGAATTACTGTACATATGTACAGCAATTGGTAAAAGATGTGAAATATTTCATGCCCATAAAAGCTGCTTGTTGCTGAATAATATTATTCTCTACATTTATGGTTTTTATCTCCATCCTTAACTTACAAACTACACACACCCCTGTTAGTTGAAGAAATATTAGCAACAAAAGAAAAGTGTTTAGTTTTTAACTTGAGACAAACCCATATTTGTCTGTAAAAGAAAAACCCTTGACCTTGTGACTATGATTTCTGAAACAAATCTTTTAAGAATGAGCATTAAAAAGATCATTTACCAGCTGGGCACCAGTGGCTCACACCTGTAATCCTAGCTACTAGGAGGTTGAGATCTGAGCATCACAGTTCAAAGCCAGCCCAGGCAGGAAAGTCCATGAGACTCTTATCCCCAATAAACCACCAGAAAACGGAAGTGGTGCTGTGGCTCAAGTGGTAGAGTGCTTTTCTTGAGCTAAAGAGCTGAGGGACAGAGCCCAGGCCTAGAGTTCAAGCCCCATGACTGACAAAAAAAAATCATTTACCATGATCAATTTGGTTCCATTTTATGGATGCAAGTATGGTTCAATAAACACAAATCAATAAACATAATGTGGTGCCTAAACAGAGGCAAGGATAAAAATCTTATGCATTTACAAAAATGCCTTTGACAAATATTCAACATTCTTTTATAATAAAAGCTTTGAAGAAGCTGGGAATAGAAGAATTATACCCAATATATATATATATATATATATATATATATATATATATATATATATATACACAGAATAGATGTATAGTCAACCTCATACTATATAAGGAAAACCTGAAATAATTTCCTGTAAACTCAGAAATGAGATAATGAGGGCTACACTCCTCACTCCTATTTGATATTAGTAATATTAGTGATTTTTGCTTCACCAGAAAAATAAAACAAAAGAAAGAAATTATAGAGTTTCAAAAAGGGAAGGAAGAATCAAATTCTCCTTATTCACAATGCCATCATTTCAAATGATCAACATTGAACATGTACAACGTGAGCATGGAAATGTGCATTAAAGCCACAGTGGAATATAACCTCACCCCTTTTAGGAGTGTTGGCAAGAATATGGAGAAAAGCAAACCTTTGCACACTGTTGGTGTGGATGAAAATTGCTTCAACCATTAGGCAAAACATTGTAGAGGTTCCTGAAAAAATTAAAAATAAATCGACCATATGATCCAGCAGTATATATCTGGCTATATATTGAAAGAAATGAAATCTGTGTATTAAAGAGATAATTCCACTTAATTTCAATGCAGCATTATTTACAATAGTGAAGATATAGGATCAAATGACAGCTATCATTACAGGAATAGTTTTAAATGTGGTATATAAATTCACACACACACACACACACACACACACACACACACACACACACACATATATACCTATACATACATGAAGAAATAACTAGTCATTTAAAAGTATTAGAGTCGCAGGGTGCCAGTGGCTCACGCCTGTAATCCTAGCTTCCTAGCTACTCAGGAGGCTGAGATCTGAGGATCACAGCTCAAAGCCAGCTCAGGCAGGAAAGTCCATGAGACTCTTATCTCCAATAAAACCACTAGAAAACTGGAAGTGGTGCTGCGGCTTAAGCAGTAGAGCACTGGCCTTGAGCTGAAGAGCTCAGGGACAGGGCCCAAACCCAGAGTTCAAGCCCCATGACCGACCAAACAAAACAAAACAAAACAAAACAAAACAAAACCATTGGAGTCTGTCAGTAGGGAGAAGAGAGATGAAACTAGAGGACATTATCCCATTATCCTGAGTGAAGTAATCTGGGATGAGGGGAGCTGTTTATTAATGGGCACAAAACTTCACTTGGGGACAATAAATTCAAGAAATCTGCTTTAGAGCATGTTGACTATACTTGACCACAATATATTGTATAATCTTAAATATGGGAGAATACATTTTACATGTTTTTATTAGTAAAGAACTATGCCATAGAAAATAGGTTATTTTTAACCATATTTTTCAACATATACTAGATTACAATATTACAGTGCACACTATCAATATAAATAATATTCTTTTGTTAATGAAAAGCAGAATTCCAAGGCTTACTCTGAGTCAAATTTGGGTCAGAAATTGAAATGACTTTGTGACTCAAGGTAAATCACTTACAAAATGTTTTCCCCTGACCACTTAATCCTTTGGCTTCTAGATCAAATCATTTTAAAATGATTTGGAAAGCTGATGTATAAATTAAAAATATAGAATATTAAGTGTTTGTGCATTTAGAAAATGCACCCAAAAGTTAAGCTTATCATATATAAGAAGCAGTGATGCCCAGCACAAAGGAGAGTAAAATACTGATTTAAGCCTTACATAGAATATGACTCAATGTGTGGGGTTGGCTGGCGGAGTCTCCACTTCTTTTTTCCTCTAAAATGAAGATGAACTAAAATGACATAATGAGTGCCTGGCGTGGACTAGACAATAAACATGAGCGAGTTCTGATCTCTGTTTCTTCTCATCTCCCCAAGGCTTCCCTCATTCATAGAAGGAACACTGCAGGACTTGGCCAGCCTCCCACTCATCTGCTGAAATGTTCCTGCAGAAACCCAGAGAGAAGAGAGGCTCTCACTCACCCTGTCTAATCCTTCCCAATGTTTCCTAAATACTTTACCTCTACTTTGGCTTTTTCCTGATCGATTTGGGAGCCTTGCCTCTGAATCTGGCTCCTAGAAGCATTGCTAACCACCCTCCCCCCCCCCAAAAAAAAACAATAACAACACGGAGAGAAAGCAACAACCATGGAATCTCTGCTGTGCATCATAATCTCTTTTTAGATGCCCAGCTATCCTTGGCTGGGCATGGCTGGCTCACATCTGTAATTCTAGCTAGTCAGGAGGCTGAGATCTGAGGGTCATGGTTCAAAACCAAACCAGGTAGGAAATGTCGTGAATCTTTGTATCTAATTAAACACCAAAAAGCCAGAGGTAGAGCTAGGGCTCAAGTTGTTGAGCACTAGCCTGGAATAAAAAAGCTCAAGGACAGTGTCCAGGCCTGAGTTCAAGCCCCAGGATTGGCACAATAAAAGAAATGAAAAGAAAAGAAGGGACCATCCTTGAGTCATTTCTTAGCCTCCTTCCCTAGGGAACAAGAAAGAAAAATATCAATTAATTAGGGGGCAAATGTACAGACATGCACAGACCAAATGAGGAAGATTCAGAGTTGAAAATGAGACTAATAGTTGGAAGAAGAGAATCTATCCTGGGAGAGAAATCTCACTAAACATAAGAGAAGGAAAAAGGTGAAAGCCAAAGAAAGCATTATAGTATAATCGAGGACTGTAGGGTAGATTAATACACCTAGTTCATCAGCAGACACAGGTAGCAAGAGCCCTAATGTATAGACAAAATGAATAAATAAATAAGAGGAGACAAAATACCAATATGGAAAAGAGTCCTAGAGGCTGCCAACAGGCTGGGCCATGCCTTCCCAATGAGATAGAATAAGAACTAAGGAGCAGGAACCCTCCCAAGTTCTAGAAACAAGAGACTGACCTGGGAGTCTTCCTCCCCATCCCCAGCCTTTGGAGACTGATCTGTGCAAGCCAGGCTGGTCATTTCAGGCACATCCAAGCCATCTGCCCATCAACAAGTACCAAAAGGGCAGGCTGGCAACCTGGAGAACCTGAGGGAAACACAGAGCGAAGAAACAGAGGCAGTAACTAACAGAAGAGCCAGGACAACAGAGACTTAGGTAGACCTATAGAGTCAAGACCTGCCACTTCTCCTCGAGGACCACGGTGTGCAGAGTCCCAGGTGATGTGAACACAGATGGTCACTGAGGTAGCCAGGGTACATTCACTTCTGAGCATGCTCATAAAGACAAGGTCAGCTTCATAGTAGAGTGAATTCACTCACTGGCCTTGTCCATGGTTTTTGGCACATGCCAAGGAGGATATTGGCTGTGCTTGTTGCAGGTACAGAGTAAGGTTGCTCATTTATAGACTTGTCATCTGGGCTCCTTCTTCCAGTGCTTTCCTCACCTTCTCTTCCTTTTTCATCCCATCACACACAGACATACATATGAGCTTTCAACTAGTTGCAGTTGGGAGCCAGCTGGAATAAGGCAAACTATCTATCCTTGAAACCTAATATTTCAACCTTATCCCTGAAGATAGTTTTGTACTAGGCCTTTCTAAGACTATTCTGTGAGACAATGTCCAGCACAGGTGACCTGATAGATCTAGCACAGTCTCAGATTTTCCTAGGAAATTTGTGTGCCTTCTATCAGATACATTTATAGAGAACTTGCAACTATTATCCTCAGCCTCCAATCTTCAAGTCCTTTAACTCTTGTACACCTACTTCCCAATTTAACTTTGAATTTTAATTTTCTTCCTGGGTCTCTGCTGACTTAATTACTAGGACTTGTGCCCCAATTAGATATTTTCTTATATCATTATATTAGGTTTATCCCAAATGGTCCTGTATCAGAGCCATATATTAACTGATAACTCAATAAACTGATAGACAAAGATCCCTGATGGAGCATACTTTTCTAGTAAGTTGTTCTTTCTTTTTTGGAAGGAGGGAGTAGCTGGTCCTGGGGCTTGAACTCAGGGCCTAGGCACTGCCCCGAGCTTTGTGCTCATAGTGTGCGCTCTACCACTTAAGCCACAACTCCACTTCCAGTTTTTGGGTGATTAATTGGAGATAAAAATCTCACAGATTTTCTTGCCTAGGCTGACTTCAAATTGCTATCCTTAGATCTCAGCTTCCTAAATAGTGAGGATTACAAGCATGAACTACTGGCAACTAGGTTACAGTGGCCTTTGTAAAATTAGAATTTTTCCTATTTTATATTTGGAGACTTTTCAGAATGGTATCTTCTCTCACTCCTCTGTAGAATGGAAAACTGCTAACTGCATGATAGTAGAGAGTAGATGATCCTTACAAAAGATTAGAGAGGAGAAGAGGAAGGAAAGATGAGAGATGGAGCAATGGATGCAAACTTTCAAGTAGAAAAGAGGAATAAGTCATTGTGTAGTAGCATGTGGGGAACTAGTAATAATGCATCATATATTTTAAAATAGCTAGAATAGAATTTGTTTTGTGTGTGTCAATACTAGGGCTTAAATTCAAGACTTTGCTTGGCTTTTCTTCTTAAGGTTGACAATTTACTACTTGAGCCTCAGCTCCACTTTTTGCAACTTTCTGGTATTCATTTTATAAGACAATGAGTTAGCTTTTCCATGGAGTTACACCTTTTGAACTATCTCCTGCATATACCTCAGCTCCAGCTTTTTGCTGGTTCATTGTGATACGAGTCTGACAAACTTATTTGCCTTGGCTGGCTTCAAACCTTGATCCTCAGATCTCAGCCTCCTGAGTAGCCAGGATTACAGGCATGAACAACCAGTGCTTCTATAGTCAATTGCCTTTTTAACTATTCCTACCAGCCTCCAGCTGGCTTGGGCTCTCAGCAAACTGTGAAACTCTGATCACCTTGTCCCAGTGTTTGGTTGATAATTTGCTCTGAGACTTCCATGATCTGCTGAATCCAAACAGAACAGTTGTGATTCAGTTTGTCCAGTCTTCCTCATTTGGGTAGTGAAGGCAGGCAAGTATTCCAAGATTTGTACTCTTTATTGTTAGACTGCACTTACAGCTTATTCTTTATCTTTTGGTTAGAGTATACATCTTCATTTCCAAAAATGAGAGTTCTTATTATTAATGGTTACCATTCCACATATCAGTTTATAAGTACAACACAACTTGATCAGTATCATCCCTTTCATCATTCTTCCACATTCCTCTCCACAATTTTCTTCTTTTCATGGGATGTGCATTTAATATTATGACTGGATTCCCACTTCCTCTCTTCATTTGTCTCCCCCTTTTCTCTTTGACACCATCCCACACATACCCAGCTTCCTGGTATTCATTTTATTAGACAATGAGTTAGCTTTTCCATGGAGTTATACCTTTTGAACTATCTCCTGCATAGACCTTACTTTGATTCATACATTGTAAACCCTCTCATATGTATGTTTGCTTGTATATTTATATGTTAAATCTTACTTCCAAATATAAGAGAAAACATGCCTCATTTGTCTCTTAGAGCCTGACTTACTTCAATTACGATCTTCCAGGCCCATCCATTCTTTGCAAATGATGTAATATCATTCTCTGTAAAGCGTGAGTAAACTTCCATTCTGTATATATACTACACTGTCTAACAATTGCATTGTAGTCAGATAATATGGTCTGTGTGGTTTTAATTCTTTGAATGATTGACTCCGTGAAACAGTATGTGATTTGTTCTGAGAAATTTCCCATTTGTGGTTGATTCTGTCTCTAGTATGTACCAATTTTACTGAATTAATCAGTGTATTGTAAGGAAGGGAATGACACCTTTAACTAGACAATTAAAGACTGTACAGAAATATAGTCAAGATGAGGTGACTCAACTAGGGGTAGTGAAGCACCCAGGGGCTACATTATAAGGAATATATATCACCTTTAAAAGGACAGGGAGAGCTGGGAAGGTGGCTCAGTGGTAGAGCGCTTGCCTTGCATGCCTGAGGCCCTGGGTTCGATTTCCCAGCACCACATAAGCAAAAAGAAAAAAGTCGGAAGTGGCACTATGGCTCAAGTGGTAGATCGCTAGCCTTGAGCTGAAGAGCTCAGGGACAGCACCCAGGCCCAGAGTTCAGGCCCCATGACCGGACCCAAAATAAAATAAAATAAAATAAAAGGACAGGGAGGGCGCAGAGGTATCTGTAGCCAAAGGCCAAGCTCATAGGATATGGATGACCAAGGAAAGCAGCGGGAGAATGAATACCTCACAGAATGTCCTCCTGGCCTTCTGATTTCTGCTAGCAGCTGGAATTAGTTGAACTCAACTAGAAATCAAAGGCAATCAAAAGCACTAACAGTCAGTAGTAGAGTGCCTAGTATGGCCGAGATCTGGGGAGAGAAGTGTGTTATTTGTTTTCAGAGTATAAGAAGAAATATCCAGCACACGGGAAATGTAGAGCAGACTCTTCTGGGTAAGTGGAACACATTTCCTATGTAGGAGGTATTAGGATGAGGAAAATTACTTGACAAAAGAAGCAATTGTCATTTTCAGGTGGGAGGGGGAGAAGTGAAATGCCATGATACGATAGCTTAAGTTTATGTGCTGGGGAAGGAAAGGAGATGGGAAGATAAACTGGAAAAACTGTTGAAATTCCAGAAAGATTTCCCATAAGAAGCCACAGAGGGCATTGAATAGCATTTGTTGACGCCCCAATGAAGATCAGAAAAGTCAACAGGTGGGAGTGAGCCATCCAGGAATGTGAAATTGTGAACATGTGGAAAGAACCACTGGGTGGATATGATTTTGTTTGGATTAGGGAAAGGAGAGAATTTGAGTGAAAATCTAAGCTAGTGGCAGGTGGAAGAAGATGACTAGATAAGAACAGTCCCATAATCTGTATATATTGGAGTAGTAGGCTTTGGCTCTGATATACATAAACACAGAGGTTTAAAGGAAGATTGGAGGGGTGCAGTCATAGGGCTTGAGCTCAGGGCCTGGGCATTGTCCCTGAGCTCTTTTGCTCAAGGCTAGCACCACTTTGAGCCACAGCTCCATTTCTGGTTCCCTGGTGGTTAATTGGAGATAAGAGTCTCATAGACTTTCCCGCCCAGGCTGGCTTTGAAACCATGATCCTCAGATCGCAGCCTTCTGAATAGCTAGGATTATAGGCTTGAGCTACCATTACCTGGAAAGATTTTTTTTTTGTATCACAACTACTTACAGAGAGCATTGGTTACCAGGGCAATACCAGCACAAATCCCACCTACAAGCAACTGGATAGTGACTTTGCAGATAGATTTCTGCATTCTCTTTTCTTATAGGTTTCCTTCTGTTTCTCTTCTTCCCATTTGAATATCTCTCATCTTTTTTTTTGTGCCTTTTTCATACCAGTTTTCAACCATGGCACTATCAACAAGTAGGCTGTGTGTGTGTGTGTGTGTGTGTGTGTGTGTGTGTGTGTGTGTAATGTAGAGATTCTCCAGTGTGTTTGGGAGTGTTTAATAGCATCCCTGGCCTGTGCTCTCTAGATGTCTATAGCCTAAACTTTCCTCCAAATGGGATCTCCAAAAATGTCTGAAGACATTGTCAAATATCCTTTTAGAGGCTAACCTATCCCTGGTGGACAACTTCATTTTGCTCCATAGATGAAGGAGTAAGAGTAGACAATGAAATTAGAGATGTAGGAAGAGTGTGAAGGAATGAATGCATTGTGAACAACACAAGAGATAAAATGGATGCTTCTAGAATATATATACAACAAACACCAAGGCCAGTGGTTAAAAAGCTCCAAATGGAGAAAGTTTTGGTGGTGTTTGATGGTAATCAATTATCTGTTAAGCCTTTCTGTGAATAATTGAAATCATTTGCATATAAATATGCAAAGAAGTTCAAGTGTCCTTGTTCCATTCTTATACAAGGCAAATGCCACTCAATGATACCCTGACCCTAAGATATTTTGTTATATAGCTCTATGGTCCATGTACAACTTGAAAAACTTGGTGTTTTCAGGCTGTCTTCTCTTACTTCTGCCCACCGTCTTCATCAACAATCCATACCTAATTGGTATACAATACTTCCTCTTGCTGGCTTTGACAAATAATATAAACTCATTGGTTAAATCTGATTCCCCCCCCCCCATGAAACCTAAAGAACACTGGGACTACTATCCATAGATATAATAATATACATCACAGTGATTTTTTTCTCCAACGTACTGTTTATATCTATCCTCTGTGTATTTAATCTACTCCTTTTCCAAAGCAAAGCACTACTAACTGATTTCTCCCCTTGAATAAATGCTCTTAAAGGCATAGTCTGGTTGTCTTTTTCAATCACTTTTTCTTGAGAACCATGCCTGCCTCTCCTCAAGCTATGAAATATCTATCTATTCTATGATGGAAGTGTATTACTAAAACTAATGAAACAGATACTCTGCAAAGACAGGTGGCCAAGGAGGAGGTACACAGGGTACTGGGATCTGTCTGAGCCTGGAGTCTGTCCAGGTGATGAAGATGATGATGCTATTCAAGGCCATGGTGAAGCTGTAAGGGGCAAAGAAGAGGGTGAGGAGGAATGCCACGTGCAAGGAGAACTCTTCCCAACTTACACTGGAAGTAAAATCAGACAGATGAGCTTTAGACATTAGGAGAAACTTCCAAGTCTAGCTCTGGTACCAAGAAATCCATGGACGCTCTTTTCCTGAAGCCTTTCAGCACAGCGGATTTACCTGTTGAGTTGGGAGAAGTGGTAACTACCCCCACACTAGGAAATCAGGCCTCTTCTCCATGGCCATGTCTACTAGACAGATTCTGCCTGGGCTGGGCCAGTTCTCTTGAGGGCTCTCCCCATGGCCCCCTTCATTTCCTTGTTGCGGAAACTATAGATGATGGGGTTGCACATAGGGGTGATGATGGTGTAGAGGAGGGAGAAAGGCTTGTCTTTGTCAGGCCCATGAGTGCTGCGGGGATTCATGTAAGAGAACATAGCTGAGGTGTAGAAAAAGATGACTACAGTCAGGTGGGAGGCACAGGTGGAGAAGGTCTTTCCCCGACCTGAGGAGGAGGCTTTGCTGAGGATGGAGGCCAGGATGCGGGCATAGGAGGTGACAATGAGCACCATGGGGCTCAGCAGCACCACAACTGCATCAGCAAAGATCACCATCAGACTAAACTGGGGGTCTCCACAGGAGAGGGCGATCACTATGGGGGCCTCACAGAAGAAGTTCTCAATGTGATTGTCCCTGCAGAATGGACCTCGAAATGTCATGTAATCAAGAAGGATGCCATTGATCATCCCAAAGATCCAGGAAGTACTCACCAGGCTGACACAGACCTGCCGCCTCATGATCTGGGCATAGTTGAGTGGGTGGCAGATAGCAACATAACGATCATAGGCCATGAAGGCCAAGAGGATGCACTCCGCCACACCCACACCAAACACCAGATACATCTGAGTCAAACAGGAGGAGAACATGACAATGTGGTTCCTGGTCAGCAGGTGGATCAGCATCTGTGGGATGGTGGTGGTGATGAAGCAGACATCCAGCAAAGACAGGTGGCCGAGGAAGAAGTACATGGGGCTGTTGAGCCTGGGGTCTGTCCAAGTGATGAAGATGATGAGGCCGTTCATGGCCATGGCGAGGCTGTAGAGGACTAGGAAGAGGGTGAAGAGGAATGCCCGTGTGGAAGGGGAGCTCTTCTCAAAGCCCACAAGGATGAACTCTGTGACTGTGCTGGTGTTCCTTGCATCCACATTGTGGGACCTATTTGAAGATGGAAGACAAGAAAGTTATAAGCAAGTTAGCTAGCTAGAGGGTAGCTTTGATACATAGCTACCTAGTGGGCACCTAGCAGGTAGCTTACTCACTTCTATAAAAAGAGGTCAGGGGTCAAATGAATAGAATTGACTGTAAATTAAAATGGCATGAAACCATAAGAACTGGTTGCATCAGGGTCCATGTTATTAAGCTACAGGAATGGAACCATATCCCAAACCTAGGAAAGTGAAGTTAGCCAGATTGCTCTTGAAATTTTGTATCCAGTCCTGGAATATTCTAGATAGGCTTTCTCATTGAGAGCAGTTTTCCAGTAACAGCAAAACTGAGCAGGAGGTACAGATTTCCCTTATTTCTGCATCCGCCACCTCCCTGACATGAACTGCCTACAGCATAATGGTACACTGTGGTCTATTCATGTATTTACATCGACTCATCCTTGCGATCCATATCTGAAGCTTACACCAGGGTTATCTCTTTGACTTGCACAGTCCGTGAGGTTGAAAGGGCATGCTGACCATCCTAACTAATAATACCCAGGGTAACTCCAGTATCACTTGATGTTTTTCTCTCATTTCTGCCCATCACCCTCACTGATGTGTTTTGCTCTTTCTATTGTTTTGATAGGTTCTCTAACTTTCCATGGTTATCCACTGGCAGGTCTGTGACCATATACAAACAGGATGGTGGAGGATGGAGGAACCATGTAACAAATTCTTGAGGAAGACAGGGGAGAATCTGAGAGACTTCCTTAAATAGCAACATTTTCCTATTTAGAATAGAAACTTTGCTTTACTGTGTAACCTCATTGAGAGGGACTAGATTCATAGGAAAAATAATAGTTGTGTACAGTGCTTCAAAAAATTCTGTGATGCTGGGTGCTAGTGGTTCATGCCTGTAATCCTAGCTACACAGGTGGCTTAGATCTGAGGACGTGGTTTAACACCAGAGCACACAGGAAAGTCTGACACTCTTACCTCCAATAAACTACCAAACAAACAAACAAACCCAGAAGTGGAGCTGTGGCTCAAGTGGCAGAGCACTAGCCTTGAGCAAAAGAAGTTCCGGGACAGTTCTGAGGCCCTGAACTTAAGCCCCAGGACTAGCACCTCACCCCCTTCCAGATAATTCTGTGATAGTTGGAAAGCACAGGGAAAGAGATCATTTTTCAGATGACTGCTGAAAAGAGAGACAAAATTAAACTGGTAGCTGAGCAAAATGAGTGTTTACAGTAGTTCTGTATATTAGCTCCACATTATAGACACTTGCATTGTTTAAAAATATCCCATGCTGTATACAATAGCATTAAAATGGAAGCTATTGACAGGGTTTCAGTCATGAACAGTTAAGAATTTAATTGAGATATAACTCTATCTATCTAATCTATCTATCTAATCTATATATTTATGGTATGTTCAGTGGTGTTATGATATAGTTTTACTTTGTGGAATGGTTAAAATCAAAATAATAATATATCATGGCCACATATACCATCAATAATCTATAATGTTCTCCAGGTGATTCTAATATATAACTAAAGCTGAGCATCATTCAACTGGAGAAAGTTGTCAAATAGCCATGGGCCAATAGAGGTACAAAATCTGAGAGTTCCATAAGCAAGTTCTTTCTAATTTTGCAGCAATTTTCAGAGGTGTTTCCAAGGCTATTAAAACTCTATGAAGAACAGAAAAAATAAAACTGTTGGATGACTCTCACAATGTCATTACATTATGATGACCAAAACCTGAAAAAGTACACAAAATAAAGTTATAAACAAGATAATTTATTAATAATGGAGAAATACACAAAAGGAGTGGTCAGCAAATATAATTCAGCAATATATTCAAAGAAAAGCCAAGTGAAATTCATTGCTGGGTTCAGGTTATTCTAGTAGTAAGCATCTTATTAAACTATCTTACCATATTACTATATTGAAAATTAAGAACTTGGAATCAGTTCTATACACATTAAAGAGCTGCTTGGCGAAGTTTGCCCTTAATGCCTGATTTTTAATAATTCTGATTAAAGTAGGATTAGAAATGATTGTAAAGCAAACTATGTTTTGGAGATTGTTTGTTCTATATGTCACTAGTAGCTCCTCCAAGCTTCACTGGAAATCTTACCTATTATATAGTCTTTCTGTAATTTTGTTTTGTAGAAACAGTGAAAAAGGGTTAGTAACTAGCATAAAGTTGTAGTGAAATAGTGAAGGTCAAAATCAAAATGAGGGAGTGTGATTCCAATAGTCTCATTGTCAACTACCTCTTCACACTGCTCTGGGCTTTTGGATGCCTGAAAAAAAAACACTAGCCATAGTGTCTAGACAAATGAGTTGAAGGAGTGGCATACTGGTAAATGCTTAAAAACGACTGTAACTCTTAATAAATGAATCATCTTATTTGTAAGGTATGCCATTTGCTTGAGTGTAAATACTCCCACTATGACCTTTTTCCGCTATGGATGTGACACTGGAGAAGAGATGCATCGCTATTAACTGGATTTCCTACCAAGAGGATATAGATAATAGGAGACTATAGTAAGAAGACTAGGAAGTGATGAAATTTGAGTTTATTCTCTTTGCTTTTAATTATAGGTTATTTATATGTTTATATAATTTAATAGTTGACTGTGTTTAACAACAAATGTTCAAAATTCATGAAGAATTAACAGTGAGCTCTTCTGAGTTGGTACAGCTGTATTTCAATACTTCACTAAGATAAAAATGAGTGGGTACAATTATGATTTGCAAGTGCCTGTTGCAAGTGCTTACAGTCTCAGGCTATAATAAGAAGGCCAGAATTTCTACCTAAATTTCTCCCAGTAGGTGAGAGTAACAGGCAATAATTCTGACCCCACTGTTCATTTTTGCCCTGGAAATAACCCAATATCCTTCAATTGGGCAATGGTTGCATGAGCGGTACATACCCAAATTGGGAGAGGATTGTGGAAATCATGTCTTACCCCATTCTGTTGCTAGGAATGGAAATGGTCTGCCATAGAAGCACTGACGCAGGTTAGAGCGACGATTTCATGGAGCATGAGGATGAACTAGTCCAGATGAGACATCTGATGTTTGGATATTTTCTGGAAGAGAAGATGCTCTTGTTGACAAGGAAAATGAAATTACTTACCATTATTTCAGAGACATATGTACTTAGAAATTATCTACTATGTCAAAGTTATTTACCCATTGTAGTTTACAGAGCACATAGTATCTCACCTAATCCACTACAGTTCAATAAAACAGATCCTATCTCCATTTACAGTTTCAACAAGCTGAAGTAACTTTGCTAAGGTCATTTAGCTAATAAATGAAAGTGATGAGACAGTTGAAGCATTCTTCATCCTTAGAATGTGTTTCCCTCTACATCAGGGTGTCTGGGGTACTACCACCTCTACGGGCAGTTATACCTTATACCATTAATGAATGCCCCATTTTGCTGGGAACACACACACACACACACACACACACACACACACACACACACGCATGCACGCACGCACACACACACACACACACACACACTTTTCCTTAAAGCTGATAATATAGTTCCTTCTAGCTTCTCATTCTTTGGTTTAATACACAGGAAGGAATAGTAAGGAATGATTTATTAGTGCTGAGTGAGGCTCAGGCGTAGGGTTCTTGTGTGGCATCACCAGCCCCTGGGATTGATCTGTACCACCACCACGAAAAAAAGTGATTTATTATCCTTTGTATGTAAGAGAATAAGCCTTTGAGATCTAAAGACAATCATTAATCTTCTTAGCCTATTTCCTCAGACTTTCTTACTATTCTTATCTCCTCATTAACAAGACAAGAAATAAAAAAATAAGAAAGATATTAACTAAAGACATGGAGGTAAGTTATGATAAGAACAACTAAATAAGCACATACAATTTGCATTTGAAAGTCAATGTGTAGGTCAAACTTCAGCACCCAAAAAGAGGGAAAAAATTTTTAAATGAAAACAGGAAAAAGTCCATATAATTACAGGCCAAAGTGCAGATCAAAGAAAACATTCCTAAAACAAAAAATTATGTTATGATGCAGGAGATTGAATCAAAAGAATGCTGAAAAGAGAGACACACAAGAAAAAAATCCTGGGGATATCCTTTCTCAAATATTACCATCAGCTGTTTCTCTCTCATAAGACAAGGTAAGACTAAATAGAAGCAAAAGGAAAGCATTAGGCTAGAGAGAGGAGGGCTTCCTAAATAGGGATTTTGAACTATAAAAATGACTGGCAAGGGAGTGATGAAAGCATTTTCTGTCATCTTCAGAAATGGGATAGATTATGCGATAGCATGGCTCCTTTTAGCTCAAAAAGGTCCTAGAGCCAAGAGTAGACAGGACTTGTATGTCCTTCTATACATCCAAAATTACTTACTTTATTTATTTATTTAATGTGCAGGTCCTGGGGCTTGAATCAGGCCCTGGACACTGTTTCTGAGCTTTTTTTGCTCAAGGCTAGCTCTTTACCACTTCAGACACAACTTCACTTCCAGTTTTTAGTAGTTAATTGGAGATATAAGTCTTATGGGCTTTTCTGCCCACACTGGCTTTGAATCACAATCCTCAGATCTCAGCCTCCTGAGTGGTTAGGATGAAAGGCATAGGCCCAGCTTTATTTTTTAAATAAATAACTGGTTGGAAAAATATGCAAATACAAGAAGCAGTACTATATTTTAATAGAGAAATTATCAATGACAAGATTATGAGAGAAAAGTACAAGACCTCAATATATAGAAAGGGAATACCAATTCAAAGCTCATTCAAAGTCACTGATGATCAACTAATACTATAAAATATATTAGATTCCATTTCTAACCCATTAAATTAAAAAAATAAAAGCCATAACATTAGTGCATCTTGAAGATCCCTTACAGATGGGAGTATGTGTCAAGGGCTTTTCAAGATCTTTATTTTCTTTAATGTAGAGTACTTTATAATCTAGGAAATCCATGGACCTGTTTGAATCTGGCTTCACTCCACAACTGTGTGATCTGAGGTGATTTAAGTTACCATGTCTAAATCTTTTCATCTCTAAAATGTAACAATATTGGTGCCTACATTATTAGATTATTACTATTAAATGAACAATGCAATTATTGTTTTTTTTTTTGTCAGTTATGAGGTTTGAGCTCAGGGCCTAAATGCTGTCCCTGATCTATTTTGCTCAAGGCTAGCACTCTACCACTTTGAGACACAGCACCACTTCCATTTTTTTGAGTGGTTGATTGGGGTTAAGAGTCTCACAGGGACTTTTCTGTCCAGGTTGGCTTCAAATCTTTATCCTCAGATCTCAGCTTCCTGAGTAGCTAGGATTACAGGTCACCGGTGGTGTCCAGCTAAAAAGCAATTTCCTCCCTCCCTCCCTCCCTCCCTCCCTCCCTCTCTTCCTTCCTTCCTTCCTTCCTTCCTTCCTTCCTTCTTTCCTTCCTTCCTTCCTTCCTTCCTTCCTTCCTTCTTTCCTTGCTTCTTCCTTCCTTCCTTCTTTCTTCTCTCTCTCTCTCTTTGTTCCTTCCTTCCTTCCTTCCTTTTTTTTTTGAGCAGTGCAATTCTTATGAGGTTCTTGGGACAGTGACTGGCATAAAGTGGTACTAGAGAAGTTTACTTAATAATAGATTCATCTATTTTTAAAATTTAGTCTAACAAATAACTTATTACAAAACTATGTATAAATTATACATTATAGCATTGTTAAAAATAACAAAATCCTAGGAGTTATATTAGGGAAATGCTTATAACATAGGAAATAAAATTGTTTGAAATATATTATAATTTAAAGTGAAACAAAAGGCAAAATATCTATTGAGCCGGGCACTGGTGGCTCATGCCTATAATCCTAGCTGCTAAGGAGATCTGAGGATCATGGTTCAAAGCCAGTCTGGGCAGGAAAGTCTGTGAGACTCTTATCTCCAATTAACCACCAGAAAACCAGAAGTGGCACTGTGGCTCAAGTGGTAGAGCGCTCGCCTTTAGCTGAAGAGTTCAGGAACAGCGCCCAGGCCCAGAGTTCAAGACCCACGACCAACCAAAAAAAAATCTATCAGTATATCTGGTATATTCATAACTATATTCATTTAAAAAATTCATTTGCATTGGTAAAAGACTGGATGAAGTTTGTTAAAATGGGATGAGAGTGGCTGCCTATGGGAGGTATCTGGGTGTGTATGCATACATGCATGTATGTATTACTTCATAATTGAAAAATGAGCCTCTATATAGTACAGGCTGGTATCAAGCTCACAATCTTCCTGCTTCAGCTTCTCAAATACTTAAATTGTAGGAACACACCACTATGTCATTTCATTTGATTTTTTCATTCTTTTCTATATTTTCGAATTCTAAACTAGTATTTTTTTTTACATTTGCATTTTTTTGGGGGGGGTTAGTTGTGGGGCTTGAACTCTGGGCTTGGGCACTGTCCCTCAACTCTTCAGCTCAAGGGGAGCACTCTACCGCTTGAGCCACAGCGCCACTTCCGGTTTTCAAGTGGTTTATTGGAGATAAGTGTTTCACGGACTTTCCTGCCTGGGCTGGCTTTGAACCGCAATCCTCAGATCTCAGCCTCCTGAGTAGCTAGGATTACAGACGTGAGCCACTGGCACCCGGCAACATTTGCATTTTCATATGCACTTGTAGAGGGGCAGTCCTGGGGCTTGAACTCAGGGCCTGGGTGCTGCTCCTGAGCTTCTTTGTGCTCAAGGCTAGAGTCATATTTCTAGTCATTTTGGTAGTTAATTGGAGATCAGAGTCTCAATTACTTTCCTGCCTAGGCTGGCTTTGTATTGTAATCCTTAGAGCTCAGCCTCCTCAGTAGCTAAGATTATAGGTGTGATCCGTCAGTGCCCAGACTTCATATACATTTTTAATGTACAGAATCATAGTATATATAAGGATTCAAACAACAAGAGTGTACCAAATTTAGCCGGGCACTGGTGGCTCACGCCTGTAATCCTAGCCACTCAGGAGGCTGAGATCTGAGGATCGCGATTCAAAGCCAGCCCGGGCAGGAGAGACCGTGAGACTCCTATCTCCAATAAACCACCAGAAAACCGGAAGTGGCGCTGTAGCTCAAGTGGTAGAGTGCTCGCCTTGAGCTGAAGAGCTGAGGGACAGCGCCCAGGCCCAGAGTTCAAGCCCCACGACCGACAAAAAAAAAAAAAAGAGTGTACCAAATTTAATAGCTCTCAGATAATACAAACTTCAGACAATCATATTCTGAGAGGATTTAAATAACTTAAATATTAAAATTAAGAGAAAGAATAATCAATTTCTCTAGAAATGGATGCAAAGTAATGTTGTTAAGCAAGATGTTAAGTAATATTGTTAAGCAAGATGTTACAAATTTAGTCAATGTGAATCCTAGGTAAATGTGTCCTTGAAAATTAATCACTAGGTTTATAGAAGAATGAGTTTTCATGATAGAATTAAGATTTCAGTAGCTGTTGAGATTGTTATTGGAATTAAAAGGAATACCGCTATCAAATGCCAGGCTAGGTCTTCATGGAATCTCTTCTGGGTTCTATTCATTTTTGTCCTAGCCTTAGCAAAGAGTGAGATTTACGTTTGACTTCAGCTGTGTGCTAGACAAGTTTAATAAGTTTATTAAATTATGATAATATGTTCTGTGATGTTATTAAGGCCTTTTTTCCCAAGGTAAATGTAGTTTATTTCTTTTATTCTCCATCCATTCTCAATTTGTTCTCTTTTGTATTGTACTGCATTTTCTATGAAATTCTCTAAATATCAGTAACTGAGGGCTCCTGAATCTCAATTCCCTTAAGTGATGGACTGAATGCCATGCTAGAGTTTTACTACTACAGAGAAAACAAAAGCATAGGCTCTATTCACAAGAAAACCTTTCCAGGATCCACACAAGTGGAAGACAGCATACAAGACCTTGCTTGGTTTCAATCTACTTTCCTCAGGCTGAATGAATATTATATCCACTTGTCTTGTTCACTAAAATACTTAGCAACTGCTTATCATCTCCTCACCAGTGTCCCAAACTAAACAGAAAGAAAAAAAATCAAACATACCAGAGCATAAGTTCTTTCTCTTGACAATAACCATCTCTATGTGGTGGCTTCATTAATTTGTAATAACAAGCAATAAAAAAACGAAACCTTCCATGCTGAGATCATAGCTAGTCAAAAGGCTAAGATCTGAGGATCACTATTAGAAGTCAAACTGAGTAGAAAAGTCTGTGAGATTCTTATCGCCAATTAACCACCAAAAAGCCAGAAGGAGAATTGTGCCTCAAGTGGTAAAGCACCAACCTTGAGTAAAAAAGCTAAAAGACAGTGCCCAGACCCTGAGTTTAAGCCCCAGTACTGGCACAAAGAAAATGAGAGACCTTCATATCTATCTATCTATACAGACATGCATATGTACATACATATATAGATAGATATGAAAGTCTAATTTTCTTTGTACATATTTGCTTGTATGTATACATATGTATATATACACATATGTAGTATTATATATATATATATATATATTCTTTTTTTTGTAGGTCGTGGGCTTGAACTCTGGGCCTGGGCACTGTCCCTCAGCTCTTCAGCACAAGGCTAGTGCTCTACCACTTGAGCCACAGTGCCACTTCAGTTTTCTGGTGCTATATTGGAGATAAGAGTCTCACAGACTTTCCAGCTAGGGCTGGCTTTGAATTGTGATCCTCAGATCTCAGGCTCCTGAGTAGCTAGGATTACAGGCACAAGCCACTGATGCCCAGCTTATATATGTATATTCTAAAATAGAAAACATAAGTTGAAGAGGTGACCAATTAATTCACATGCAGAATTAGCCCGAATGCTAATAGTGTGATTATTTGTATAAGATGAGTTTGCAGAAAACTATACAAAAGATCTTTGCTATTGAACACAGCAAAACTGTGTAGGACTTTTTTCAGTAGTCTGAGAGAGACCATGATCCCCATAAATTACAGTGCCACTTGTCTTTAAACAAGAAATTATATTGATTGTAAGAATAATCAGAAACACTAAGATAAGAGGATGAGATAATCATATCTGAAAGTCTTGGAAAGAACTGAACAGTTAACTGGTCAATAACCATTAGAGAGTGAAATAGATACTTTTCTAGAGACTCAGCATATACAGATGGAACCCACACTTCTGTGGAAGATCTATAGAGATCAGAACTAGAGCATCCTTGGTCTAAAATACTCAACACTGGAAGCATTTTCTATTTTGGAATATGTGTAGGTACATATGATGATATATCTGGAAGAGAGGACACAAGCCTAACTCTGAAGGTCATTTTCATTTAGGCTTGCGTATATGTTTATGCATCTTATACACATGGCCTGAACATTATTCAGCGATTGTGTGCATGCAACAACTTGTACAACACAGAACCATCAGAAAGCAGAGGCATCATTACCTCCATCCAAGTGTGTCTCATTTTCCTTGGAGATGTTGAATAAACTACATGATTTACATCTACACTCTGATGGCAACTGGGTCACATGAGGTCAGTTGCACATTTGTGGCATCATTTGGCCCTCAAAAAATGTTGCCTTTTAGATAATGGCACCAGATAATTTGAAGGGATGTCTGGGGTTGGGAGAGATGGGGAAGAATGATGGAAAGGATCAAGATGCATTATACTCATAAACTAACATTGAATTAAAACCCCTTTGTAAAGTTTATTTCCAACATAGTGTCTTGTATTACTGTTGTATTGGGTCAGCCTTTGTCCTTGTTTCAGCATTTTGTTATTCCCTTTCTCTTCCAAAACTTTACAACTTGGAGAGGGAAGGAGTGGTGTGGGGGAGGGGGAGCAGATAGCTGGAGAAAAACAAAGGAGTGGGTAACAATGTTTGACAAGAAATGTATTCATTGCCTTACTCATGTAACTATAACTCCTCTGTACAGCATCTTTACAATAAAATAAAATTTAAAGAAATAAAACCCCTTTGTACAACTATTAAAGATATTTTTTTAATTGGGGGCCAGGCGCCAATGGCTCTCTCCTGTAACTATAACTACTTAAGAGGCTGAGATCCGGGGATCTTGGTTCAAAGCCATCCCAGTAAGGAAAATCCATGAGACTCTTATCTCCATTTAACCACCAACAAATGTAAAAGCCAAAAGCACAGCTGTAGCTCAAGTGGTAGAGTGCTAGCCTTAAGCAACAAGAAGCTCAAGAACAATACCCAGGCCCTGAGTTCAAGCCTTAGAACTGGCAACAACAAGATAGATAGATAGATAGATAGATAGATAGATAGATAGATAGATAGATAGATAGATAGATAGATAATTTTAGAGTATTGTAACTATTGGCAGTTCAGATTAGGGATTTTCAAACTGTGCTTAAATTTCCATTTTCCATTTGCTGGTGAACTTTGGTACAATCTTTGGGTTGATGTAAAAAGGACTGACAATTTACATAGTATGCTTCATGTGAATGATGATCAATAATTGCTTGTTACCTATTCATTACCTTCTTTTCCCCTCCTTTTTTTCTTTATAATACATGTTAGAAGAGCTTTCAGAGACTCCAGAAATATTCTACTTCCACTAAGCAGAAGCTATGGTTTTGAAAAGACTACTTTTCTGGGTTTTTCAGGAAATTTTTTGTGCGGCACATTAAATTCCTATCTTATTTGTGACTCCTCACTCCTTTTTCTTTTTCTTTTTCTTTTCCTTCCTTCTTTCCTTCCTTCCTTCCTTCCTTCCTTCCTTCCTTTCTTTCTTTGCCAGTCCTGGAGCTTGAACTCTGGGCCTGGGCCCTGTCCCTGAGCTTCTTTTGATCAAGGCTAGCACTCTACCAATTGAGCCACAGCGCCACTTCCAGCTTTTTCTGTTTTATGTGGTAGTGAGGAATCAAACACAGGGCTTCCTGCATGCTAGGCAAGCACTCTACCACTAAGCCACATTCCCAGCCCCTCTCACTCCTTTTTATTTCTATTTATTCTGTAGCTCTTAGAGGAAATGAGGAAAACTGGGTAACCGTGTTCTTTATCTCATTTTGGAATGTACTCAGCAAACCACTTTAGGACACTTCTGCCATCTTTTCTCAAAGGAGCAGGAAATTAAAAACGCACAGATAGACAGAAAGACTATTCATGGAAGGAAATGAAATGAGACAAAAGCACACATGGGTGAGGAGGAAGAGGAATAAATTATGAGGCAGATAAAAGGGGGAGAGAGGCGGACGAAGAAGAAGAAAATGTTGAAACCCAACAGGGAAATCAACAAAAAATTCAGAAACAAGGGAACACAATTTCAATTGCAAAGATCCCTCCTATTTTTGTAAATCTCCACAGTTTACATTCTCTTGCGTGTACCTCACAATGCGTGGGAAATTGTTGGTTGAAGAAGGAGCCTCTGATATGACTTCAGGATGGAGAAAGAAAATCAGGAAAGAGTAAAAAGTAATAGACCTAACTTGTCAAGTAGATGAAGAGCCACAGAAGCAAAATGTTTTAGCATCAAGCCCACTCGAGTATAAATTACTTGAACCTGACACAGTCCTTTCTTCTGTTCCTGTTGAAAGAGGATGAAGAAATGGTGAAGAGTAAAGAGAGGGATATGAGGGACCAAGGGAGACAGTTAGAAGGTCAGAGAAACAGGAACAACAGCCCAATGGACCACAGGCTGACAAGTCCTTACGAGCATCATGATAACGTCCTCAATGACGTGGACCAACCTCCTCTCAGTACATTCTGGCATCCTCTTACCTTTGCCAGATAGGCCTGAGAACACTTGATTTTTTTCTTTTCTTTTTAAAAGTTCTTTCGACCCTGTACACAGATCACTACAAAATCAGACTGGTCCTGTCAGTCACATGCAAAGCTATCTTCCCTTCAGACATAATCAGGACAGTAGGGTGGAGAGATCCTTACAGAACTACAGAGGAAGGAACCACTAACCAGACAGCACTGGAATTGCAGGCACAGAGCTAGACATCTGGAGAAGCAGCGAGAGGGAGACCTGTGGAGTTAAGGTCTGTGACTTCTCTTCCAGGGCCCATACCGGAGTGCTCATCTCTGTAAAAACCCACCAAGGCACGCTTTCTTTCCCTGCAGAACTGAATGCATTCACTGACCTTCCACATTGGCTTCGGGATATGCTGGCAAGGCTATCAGCTGTGCTGGTCTCAGGCCAGAGCAAAGGTGCAATGAGTTCTGCAGCAAACTAACTGCCTATTTATAGAATGTCCATGTTACACACACACACACACACACACACACACACACACACACACACACACACACACACAGAGAGAGAGAGAGAGAGAGAGAGAGAGAGAGAGAGAGAGAGAAGCTTCAGCATACTTACAGATAGGAGGACATCCAATAGGATCTCATCACCAAGAAGAAGAAACTACTTCTCCTTGCTCACCAATGGGAAAGCGTCCGGAATAAATGAACAATTCCTTCTTGAAAGCTTAGTCTGTGCAGGTTTCTGAAGTTTATGCAGATCAGAAAAGTCCTAAGATCTCCAGGGACATGTGCTTCCTGCCAAGAGGACCTTGAATTTCTGAGTTTGTTTTGATCATCTAGGTACATTTTTTTCTCATTCAGGATTGTTAGCATGGTATTTCCAAATTCTTGTTGTCTTATTAGTGAAAACCCAAACAAACAAAGGTAAACCCCTATGTAATGAAATGTTAATAAGGATTTGTGAGAAAATGATTAGATCACAAATACATTTAGGAAATGCTCATCCAATACAATAATTATAATAATAATATTAATTGGAAATCTACACATTAGCAGAAGAAAGATTTAAGATACTTTGCAGCAAATTTGGTTAACCCAAATTTATTTGATCTCAAAGGGCATCCTGCTTTTATTTTTTATTTATTTATTTTTGTGCCAGTCCTAGACTTGAACTCAGGGCTTGGGCACTGTTCCTGTGCTTCTTTTTGCTCAAATTCAAGGTTCTAACACTTGAGCCACAGCCCCACTTCCAGCTATGGGTAGTTTAATGGCTTCAAACTGCAGCCATCATATCTCAGCCCCCTGAGTTGCCAGGATTACAGGAGTGAGTCGCTGGCACCTAGCTGCATCCTCTCCTCCTGTCCCCCCCCTCCCCTGCAGTTTTGTCTGTCTTGGGGCTTGAAGTCAGGGCCTGCGCACTGTTCTTGAATTCTTTTGCTCAAGGCTATTACTCTAACACTTGAGCCACAGCTCTACTTCCAGTTTTCTGGTGGTTAATTGTAAATAAGAATCTCAGAGAACTTCCTTCCCAGGCTGGCTTCAAACCTTGATCCTCAATTCTCAGCCTCCCGAGTCATTAAGATTACAGGAATGAGCCACTGCTACCCACATTCATCCCCCTTTTATCTATCTATCTATCTATCTATCTATCTATCTATCTATCTATCTATCTATCTATCTATCTATCTATCTATCTATCTATCTATCATTATTGTAAAGGTGACATACAAAGGGGTTACAGTTACATAGGACAGGTAATGTGTACAATTCCTTTTGAACATTGTCACCTCTTCCCTTGTTTTCTCTCAAGTTTTTACCTCCTGAACCTCCTCCCCTGCAAGTTGTATAGTTCATTTTCAACATAGTGTTTAGTGAGTATCACTGCTGAATTAATTTACCCTTTGTCCCACTATTTTTGTGCTTCCCCTTACTCTCTCCAAAACAGATAAACTTACATACAAGACAAAAGGTACAGAAATAAAAAAAAAACAGTGACAAAGAGAAAAAACAAAAGAAGCACAAAAAGTAAAATAAAAAAAATCCTTGTTTCCATTTCTTGGAGTTCAATTCGATAAACATCATTTTGTAGGATCATATGTAAATATCTATTGAGTCTTTGTGAGTTTCTTCAAAGAATATCTCCCTTTGATCTCTGCATGAATGGCTAGAGTCTTGTTTAATATATCACGTCCAAGTGCAATTTTCTTGTCTTTTACTATCCATTGTGCTTACTTGTAGATTTATAGGCACATTCTAATTACTAAAAATGAAGGAAAACATGTACCTTATGTTTCTTTGGGCCTGGCTTACTTCAATTAATATAATTTTTCCAAGTCTTTCCATTTTCTTATGAATGGGGCAATGTCATTCTTTCTGATGGAAGCATAGAATTCCATTTTGTATATATACCATATTTTTTGATCCATCCGTCCACTGAAGGGCATCAGGTTGATTCCATATCTTGGCTATGGTAAATAATACTGCAATGAACATGGTTTTGCAGGTAGCTTTAGTGTGGACTGAATTGTGATCAGTTGGATAAATGGAAGAAAGACAGCCTCTTCAACAAATAGTGCTGCAGAATTGGCTATACACATGCAGAAAACTGAAGCTGTATCTTTATACATCACCCTGCACCAGAATCAATTCCAAATGGATCAAAGACCTCAATGTAAGACCAGATACAATGAAAATATTATAGGAAGGGATAGGGGAAACACTAGAGCTCTTGGTGTTTGTTGCAACTTCCTAAGTAAAGATCCAGAATCACAAAAAATCAAAGAAAGACTGGGAAAATGGGATTGCATCAAACTGAAGCGTTTCTGTATGACAAAGGACATAACTAGAAATATAAATAGAAAGGCCACAGAATGGGAGAAGATCTTTACTAGCTCTGCATCAGACTAGGGCCTCATATACAAAAATATACTTAGGGCTCAAAAAATTAACCCCCCTAAATCATCAAAGACACAACAACCCAGTTAATAAATGGACTAAAGACTTAAAGAGAGACTTCTTAGAAGAAGAAGTAAGAATGGCCAGTAGATACATGAAAAGATGTTCAACATCTCTGGCCTTAAAAGAGATGCAAATCAAAACAACATTGAGATTCCACCTCACCCCAGTTAGAATGGCCATTATCAAGAAAAGTAACAATTTAACAGATGCTGGCAGGGAAGTAGCCAAAAGGGAATGCTACTACCCTGTTGGTAGGAATGTGAACTTGTTCAACCACTCTGAAAAGCAATATGGGGGTTCTTTAAAAGACTAAACATAGAGCTTCCCTATGACCCAGTCCCATTTAAATAGAAAATTAAATAAACTTCAATCACAGAGGGCTGTGTTGACAATATTGTAGTCACAAGAAAATCCAAATGATCAAACTTTAGCTAGCAGAGGTCTGAGCAGTTCTTCAGTGTCAGTATAGGAACAAGAGACTGCTGCTTTGGGATGCTGGTATAGATGTGGCCCAGCCATGACTCCTGTGTCACTCACTCTAGATTCAGATTCTTTGGGGAGAAGTCTTACTGACCTATCTTGGATGGAAGGCTCATCTGACCAGCCTAGGTATGGGAGGACTAATGAATGAAGCTGTGACAGTTGAACCAGGGTTAAGTGGAAAAGGAATATATAGTTTCCCAGAAAGCTAAGGTGGAGTGCGATTTCCAAAAGAAGGAATAAGGCAAATAAAGCAGATAAAAAGTAATATATTAATACCAGAAATGGTATTGGAGAAATTCCATTCTAGAGTTTTAGAGTTAGAGTCTACTTGCTTTAGTTAAAGACTAGGACCTTAAACCACAGAGTCCATGTGACTTTCTCAAATGTAGGTGAAAACCTAAATTTCAGTCCATTGTTGTTGTTTTTAAAATCATTATTCTATGGCTCATTTTTTAAATTTGGTGGTATTGTGATTTGAATGCAGGGCTTCATGCTACCTAGGTGGGTATTCTACCACTGAGCTATGCCTCCAGCCTTTTTGGGAGCTGGTTATTTTTATTTATTTTTTTGGGGGGGGGTCTGGTCGTGGGGCCTGAACTCTGGGCCTGCGCGCTGTCCCTCAGCTCTTCAGCTCAAGGCTAGTGCTCTTCCACTTGAGCCACAGCGCCACTTCCAGCTTTTTTCTTTTTGCTTATGTGGTGCTGAGCAATCGAATCCAGGGCCTCTTGCATGCAAGGCAAGCGCGCTACCACTGAGCCACCTTTCCAGCCTGAGCTGGTTATTTTTTAAACTATGATCTTGCTTCCTGTCTGGTATGCACCTATGCTGAAATCCCCCTTATTTTAAGTTTGCTGTTGTAGTTAAAATAACAGATATTTGTGTTCAACTATTGATGGGAAGCTGGGAAAGTGGCTCAGTGGTAGAGTGCTTGCCTCTCATGCCTGAGGTACTGGGTTCGATTCTTCAGCTTCACATAAACAGAAAAAGCTGAAAGTGGCACTGTGGCTCAAGTAGTAGACTACTAGCCTTGAGCTAAAGAGCTGAGGGACAGCGCCCAGGCCCAGAGTTCAAGCCCCATGACCACCACCACCAATAAAAACAAAAACCAAAAACCAAAACCAAAAACAACCTTTTTTACATGGGCTGATCTTGAACTGTGGTCCTTCAGTTCTCAGCCTCCTATGTAGCTAGAATTACAAGAGCGAAACTGGTGCCCAACTTCTGCAGCTCCTCCTTCTTTGTTGTTGTTCATTAGCAAAAGAAATCATAGATTCTTAGAGACTTTACAGATGATTTGGTCCAATTATTCATCTTAAGTGGGAAAACTGTAACTTAAAGAGTGTAAGTAAGAGTGTGTCACTCAGAGTAACTTGCATCTGGTTCTTAGTCTGTTTGGCTCTGAACAAACTATTTTTTAATTTTTTTAAAAGAAAGATATAAGCAGCTTATCAATGGTGGCTTATGCTTATAATACTGGCTACTCAGGAGGCTGAGATCTGAGGGTTATGGTTTGAAGCCAGCCTAGGCAGAAAAATCCATAAGAATCTTGTTTTTGTTTTTGGTCGTGGGGCCTGAATTCTGGGCCTGGGCACTGTCCCTCAGCTCTTCAGCTCAAGGCTAGCACTCTACCACTTGAGCCACAGCGCCACTTCCAGCTTTTTCTGCTTATGTGGTGCTGAGGAATCGAACCCAGGGCCTCATGCATGCAAGGCAAGCATTCTACCACTGAGCCACCTTCCAAGCTTCATAAGAATCTTATCTCTAATTAGCCACCAAAAAGCTGGAAGTGGAGCTGTGGCTCATATGATAGAGTGGCAGCCTTAAGTGGAAAAGCTAAGCAAGAACATGAGGCCTGAGTTAAGCCCCAGTACTGGCACAAAATAAAAGGAGAAGGAAGAGAAGGAGGAGGAGAGGACATGGAAAACCACTACTGGGGTGGAATTAGTCAAGGGTTTCACTGATGGTGATCAAATCATGGCTTCTATGTCCTTAGAAAACAAAGGTTTCACTATCATTGCCTAATAAGATATTTGAACATTCATTCATCCATTGTACAGACAGCTGCTGACAAGAATCCAGCAGTGTGCTTGATTCTGGGAATACAAAGATGCAGTGACATGGAGAGACTTACAGACTGTTACAGTGCAGGGAACGTTGCCACTTGGATCACTTTTAAAATCCCTCCTGTGGTCTCTCTGGACTGGTAAAGGGCAAAGTCCTAAGTTGTTAACATGGCTGTCTGAGCTGAAATCCAAACTGTACCACTTCTCAGCTCTGTGGACCTAACTGGATGACTTGACTTAGCTCCTTCATTTCCTCAGTTTCTCTTCCGGATAAAGAGAATTAGTAGAGTAGCAACAGTATTAGGATTAAATAATATAATATATCTAAAGTATTTGACATGGTATATAGAATATATGATATGCTCAATAAATTATGATAATGATGATGATGCCCTCTTCTGGAAGGTAACTTTCCTTCCATGTTTCTCTCTCACTATGGTATCTTATCCCACACCATTAATATGTGCCAGACATTCCTCTAAAGTGTCTTGCTCACACTGCTCCCTCTACTGGTCATGTGTGTAATTACAGGCACTGCATCCATTCCACCTTCATTTGCTATCAGGCTGGCCCACACCTGCTTCAAGACAGCAACTTTAATGCAGACTTTGATGACCATCTTTAAATCTCTCTTCCTGTTGTCTTTTCATCATTGGGTCACTTGACCACTCCCTCCATGGGAGACAAAGTTAAGCCGAGTTCATAGAATGAGAGTCTTTTTTTTTTTTAATGGAGCAATAGACTGTGGGTTATAGATAATGCTAAAGTGGCAGGTTGTGTGTAGGGTCATGATTTATTCCTTCCTTTTTCCAACCTCCTTAAAAAAATATAAAGTAGCTTGAAAAGTCCCTAAAGGTTAGAAAGTATGTCTTTTATCCAATGCCTGGCAATTGTAGGATCTGAAAAAAATATTTGTTGTGATTGAATTTCTATGGCTGTGGTACTACTTATCCCAAAGGAGGATAATACTCTTTTTCCCCAAATACATTTTTCTCTGCTCTCCTGGTTACCTTTGCCTGTCTTGGAGGGAATGGTCAAGTGACTAGAATTCTATATATTCATGTCTTCAACATGGCAGGTACCACAATTTATCAGATTTTTTTTCTAGTTGAGTCACTTCATTTTCTTTATTTTGCTTGGTGAATAGCAGTTCTCTTACTATGTTTTCTTTCTTTCCTTCCTTCTTTCCTTTCTTTTTTCTTTCTTTCTTTTTTGTTGGTCATGGGGCTTGAACTCAGGGCCTGGGTGCTGTTTCTGAGCTCTTTTGCTCAAGACCAGTGCTCTACCACTTTGATCCACAGTGCCACTTCTGGTTTTTGAGTTGTTAGTTGGAGGCAAAAGTCTCACCAGGACTTTTCTGCCCAGGCTGGCTTCGAACTACGATCCTCAGATCTCAGCCTTTCGAGTAGCTAGGATAACAGGCACAAACCACTGGTGCCCACCTAAAAACATTTTCCTCCCCGCCAGTCCTGGGGCTTGAACTCAGGGCCTGGACTCTGTTCCTGAGCCTTTCTGTGCTCAAGGCTAGAACTCTACCACTTGAGGCACTGTGCCACTTCCACTATGTTGTCCTAATTTAATAACAAGACCAGAGTTAAGAATGTAGCTCAGTGGTAAAGGTTCGAGGTCCAATACCTCAAAAAGAAGAACTTCACAACCTTAGTTCTATCAGGAAGATTTTTTTGTGATGCTAACAGAATTTTAGGTTTCATAGCCTTTCACGTATTTGGAACTTTGTAGAGATTTGGGAAGAGCACAAATAAAGCATAGATTTTTGCAAAATTAGCAAAAAGAAAAAAACAGTTATTGGGAGTGTAAACTTGTTCAACCACTTTGGAAAGCAGTATGGAGGTTCCTCAAAAACTCCACATAGAGCTCCCCTATGACCTAGCAATCCCACTTTTGGGTATTTACCCAAATGTTTACAAACAAGACCACACTAAAGCTACCAGCACAACTATGTTTATTGCAGCATTATTTACTATAGCTAAGATATGGAACCACCCCAGATGCCCCTCAGTAGATGAATGGATCAAGAAAATGTGGTATATATACACAATGGAATTCTATGCCTCCATCAGAAAGAATGATATTGCCCCATTTGTTAAGAAATGGAAAGACTTGGAAAAAATTATATTAAGTGAAGTAAGCCAAGCCCAAAGAAACATAGGTCCCATGGTTTCCCTTATTTGCAATATTTAGTATATGTATGAGTCAAGCAGAAAAGGTCAGATAAGGTGATGTTAGGAAAATGAACCCTAAGATATGTATTTGGATGTTTTTTTTCTTTCAAGCATTTGTTTCTAACGCATTTATAAGATTATTTCTTCGTTGCTTTGTCTGTCCCTTCCCCACAGTATAACCCCTGCTTTCACTGTATTTGATGTCGGTATAATTTGTGGAGGGGAAGGGGAAAAACAAGTCGTTTAAATAAGGATACAGGTGGACCCGTTGCAACAATGAGAAGTAAAAGTTGTCATGTTGAAAATGAACTTTACAACTTTGGTGGGGGGGGAGGATTGGGTGGGGGGGACAGGGGGAGTCTGAGAAGGGATGGGAAGGGGAAACAAAGGAGGAGGCTACAATGCTTGATAAGAAATGTACTCATTATCTTGCCCATGTAATTGTAACCCCTCTGTACAGTATTTTCACAATAAAAAAATTACTACCTAAAAAAATGGTTATTTACACATAATTGGTTATTTTGCTTCCCCCCCAAAAAACTATTCTAAAATATTGATAATGAAAAATAGATTCCAACTAACTGCACCACAGAGAAGACCAAGTTATCTTTATTTCATTTTATGAGAGTAACATAACAAAATTTCTATTTTATGCCTGGTGCCAGTGGCTCACACCTGTAATCCTAGCAATTTAGGAGGCTGAACTCTAAGGATTGTAGCTTGAAGCCAGCCAGGCAGGAAAGTCCATGACACTCTTACCTCCAATTAGTCACCCCGAAAGCCAGATGTGGAGCTGTGGCTCAAGTGGTAGAGTGCTGGCTTTTGAGCACATAAGCTCAGGGATAGCACCCAGGCATTGAGTTCAAGCCCCAAATCAGCATACACACACACACACACACACACACAATTGTTTTATGTTAGTAACATTTTAACCACTGTAACCAACATTATGGAGGATTCTCAACATACTAAAAATGAATTACCAAATAATCCAGCAACCCCCAAACTAAGGACATGCAAATGAAATGAAATCCATATGCTAAAGAGATAGCTACACTCCCATGTTTATTATAGCACTGTTCACAATAGCCAAGAAATGGAAACTGCCTAAGTATCCATCAAATAATGGATGGGTAAAGAAAATATGCTGGGGCTGGGAAGGTGGCTCAGTGGTAGAGTGCTTGTCTAGCACACATGAGGTCCTGGATTGGATTCCTCAGCACCACATAAGCAGAAAAAGCCGGAAGTGGTGCTGTTGTTCAAGTAGTATGTTGAGAATCCTCCATAATGTTTGTTAGAGCGGTTATACTAATTGGCATTCCCACCACCAGCAATGGGCAAGTGTTACTTTACCTCTGCATCTTTGCCAGCATTTACTATTATTTATATTTTTTAGTATACCTATTTTGAAAAAAAATGTCATTATGTTAAGTGAAATAAACCAAGTACAAAAAGGCAAGTTCCATATTATCTCACTCATACATAGAATGCGAAAAGGTTTATCTCATATTTGTTGAGAAGAGTATTGTTGGATATAAGCTAGCAAGGGTCCTGAGGGTCCTGTGGCTCAAGTGGTAGAACACTAGCCTTGAGCTGAAGAGCTGGTGAAGATTGGGGCTCAGCTCCCCTTTCAGTTTGGACTGATAGCAGTCATCTGCATTCAAGGGTTCAGCAGCATATACCTTCACATTAGGTTTCAGAGCCTGGAAAGAGGAATATATGTCTGATATTGGCCTGTAGTTGCTTGAACCATTGTCTGGGAAGGTATTACTGCTGTAGGCAGTAGGTTGATAAGTGGGGTCTGGGAAAGGTCTGAGGGTACTGTTCCTAAGTCTCTGTTGTTTTTGTTTTGTGCTGTAAGATTATCACAATGGCAGGCAAATAGGAGCTTTCCATATACAATTTAAAGAGATGATGGTAATGATGATGTACTATGATGTAAATAAATCTGTTCCTAATGCATGAAAAAAAAAAGAGCTGAGGGACAGTGCCCAGGCCCAGAGTTCAGACCCCATGGCCAAAAAAAAAGAAAAAAAAAAAAGAAAAAGAAAATATGCTATGTATCCACAAAAGAATCATGTTAAGTGAAGTAAGCCAGGCCAAAAGAAACAGGTCCCACATGGTTTCCCTTATTTGCAATAACTAGTATCTATCTATCTATCTATCTATCTGTCTATCTATCCATATCCATATCTATATTTATCTATATATTTTTTGAAGAAATTCCAGTCGTCATATAATTTCACTCTCCTGTAAATATCTCTAAAGATAATAACCATTAAAATTAGCATGATGCTATTTAATACCTAAAACTATTGATAAAAGTCTTAGTAAACTTCAAGTATCTACTCAATGTCCCTATTTCCTATCTTATAAACTGTGATTGGTGATTTTATCTCAAGTCTCTTCTAATTTATGCTAGATTTTTTATTTTCTCATTCTTGTTTTGTTTTTTGAGGCAGGATCTTGCTATGTAGATCAGGCTGACACATGAGCCTCCTGCCTCAATCTCCCAAATTCTGAGATTATAGGTATGTGCCACTTTGCCTGGCCTAATCTATATTGTTTTCCTGTCATCCTCTTCCCTGTGAGCTAATCCTTCTTGTTTTTGTTTTGTTTTGTCAGTCATGGGCCTGAACTCTGGGCCTTGGCACTGTTCCTCAGCTCTTCAGCTCAAGGCTAGTGCTCTACAACTTGAGCCACAGCACCACTTCTGGTTTTCTGGTGGTTGATTAGAGGTAAGAATTTCACGACTTTCCTGCTCAGGCTGGCTTTGAACCACTATCCTCAGCTCTCAGTCACCTAAGTAGCTAAGATTACAGGCATCAGCCACTGGCGCCAGGCCGAGCTCATCCTTAATTGCTGTGATTGAATACTTGACATAACTAACATAAAAAAGGGAGGATTTACTTAGGTTCATAGGTTCAGAATTTTCAGTCCAAGGTCAGCTGAAGCCATTGCTACAACATGGATAAAACATGATGACACTATGCTAAGTGAAGGAAGTTAGTCACAAAAGGACAACAACAGTTTGGTTCCACTTTATAAGGTACCTACAATAGTCAGAAAGTCAGAAAGTAGCTGGGCACTAATTTTTAAGTCATTTTTTAAAAAAATATACTTTATTGTTATTGTATAGGTGGTGTACAGAGGGGTTGCAGGTAATAAATATATTTCTTTTTGAACCATATCACCCCTTCCTTCACTCTCCCAGTATTTCCCTCCCGTTCCTATCCACAGCTTATATAGTTAATTTTCCACATTGTGTCTAGTGAGTGCTAGACTGCATTCGTTCACCCTTTGTCCCATCTTTTCTGTGCCCCTTGTACACTTCCAAACACAAATAAAGTAACAAACAAAACAAAAGGACAACAAAAACAACAGCAGCAGCAACAAAAAGCTCTTGTTTCCATTTCTTGGGAGTTCATTTCAAAAATATTATTTTATATGTTCATATGCACATAGCTCTTGAGCCTCTGTGATCCACTCCTGTGAGTAGCCTCCTTTGATCTTGCTGTGTGCATGTCTAGAGACCTGAATAATTTATCTAAGTAAAGATCCCAAATCACAACAAACCAAAGGAAGACTGCATAAACAGGACTGCAACAAACTAAAGAGTTTTTGCATAGCAAAGGACATAGCTAACAAGATAAAGAGAAAGCCCACAGAATGGGAGGTTTTTTTTTTTTTTTTTTTTTTATCAGCTTTGCATTAGATAAGGGCCTCACATCTAAAACATACCTAGAGCTCAAAAAATTAAACCTCTCAAAAACAAACCCTCAAAGATTCAACAGCCTCATTAATAAACGGGCTAAAGACTTAAAAGAGAGACTTCTCTGAGGGAGAAGTAATGATGGTTAATAGACACATGAAGAAATGTTCAACCTCTTTCACCATAAAGAAAATGCAAATCAAAACAACATTGAGAATCCACCCCACCCTAGTTAGAACGGCCATTATCAAGAAAACTAACAACATATGCTGGTGGGATGGTCAAAAGGGTACTCTATGACACTGTTGGTGGGAGTATAAATTTGTTCAACACTCTGAAAAGCAGTATAGAGGTTCCTCAAAGACTAAACATAGAGATACATTATGACCCACAAATCCCACTCCTGAGTATTTATCCAATACAGCACAAACAAGGACACAGAAAAGCCACCACTACAAACATGTTCAACAGAGTATTGTTTACCATAGCCAAGCTATGGAATCAACCCAGAGGCCCCTTAGTGGATGAATGGACCAAGAAAATATGATTTATATGCACAATACAATTCTACTCTTCCATCCAAAAGGACAATACTGTACCATTCCTAAGGAAATAAAAAGACTTGGAAAAAATTGTATTAGGTGAAATATGAAAGACCCAAAGAAAAATAGGTTGCATAGTTACCCTCATTTGTGGTAATTAGAATGTGCTTATAAATCTACAAGTAAACAAACTGGACAGTAAAAATATACATATATGTACACACACATTTATACCACAACCCTTTTTAAATATATATTTTTTATTGTAAAGATACTATACAAAGGGGTTACAGTGACATGAGTAAGGTAGAGAGTATACTTCCTATCAAATATTGTTACCCCCTCCTTCATTTTTCCTTACCATTCCTTCCCTCCCCATCTCCCCAACTTCTCCCCCCCACCCCAAGCTGTAAAGTTCTTTTTCAACATAGTGAATTGTACATCTCATTGTTACAATAGGTCAACCTGTATCCTTATTTCAGCACTTTATTTCCCTTCCCCTCCCCAAATTAGAAAAATGTCTATACAAGATGCAGGGCACCAACATCAAATACACCGAAAACAAGGGTTATACTGTGGGAGAAGAACATACAAAAGAAACAAAAAAGATCACATGGTACATTATAAATACATTAAAAACAACAGTAAGAAAGATAAAAAATCACTTGTGTCCCTATCTTGGGGTTCATTTTGCTTAGCATCATCTTGTATGGTCATATGTACATAGCTTTTGACCTTTTCTGCTTGTCCTAGATATATACTAGTTATTGCAAATAAGGGAAACCATGTGGGACCTATGTTTCTTTGGGCCTGGCTTACTTCACTTAATATGATTTTTTCCAAGTCTTTCCATTTCCTAACAAATGGGGTGGTGTCATCCTTTCTGATGGAGGCATAGAATTCTACTCTGTGTGTGTGTGTGTGTGTGTGTGTGTGTGTGTGTGTGTGTGTATCACATTTTCTTGATCCATTCATCTACAAAGGGGCATCTGGGTTGGTTTCATATCTCAGCTATGGTGAATAATGGTGCAACAAACATAGTTGTGCTGGTAGCTTTAGTATGGTCTTGTTTGTGATCATTTGGATAAATGCCCAAAAGTGGGATTGCTGGTTCAAAGGGGAGCTCTATGTGTAGTCTTTTGAGGAACCTCCATACTGCTTTCCAAAGTGTTTGAACAAGTTTACACTCCCACCAACAATGTAGTAGGGTTCCCTTTTAGCCACATCCCCTCTAGCATCTGTTGTTATTAGATTTCTTGATTTTAGCCATTCTAACTGGGTTGAGGTGGAATCTCAATATTGTCTTGATTTGCATTTCTTTTATGGCTAGAGAAGTTGAGCATTTCTTCATGTGTCTAGTGGCCATTCTTATTTCCTCTTCTGAGAAGTTTCTCTTTAAGTCTTTTTTTTTTAATTGGGAAAATACCATACAGAGGGTTTACAATTATATGAGCAAGTTAATGAGTACATTTCTTATCAAGCATTGTTGCCTCCCCTTACCATTGCTTCCCATTTCCCGTCCTCTGCCTCCCCAACCGCTCCCCCCAAACCCCCACCCCCCCTCCCCCGCGCCAAAGCTGTAAAATTTGTTTTTTTTGACCTAACATCTTGTACATCTCATTGTTGCAATGGATCCATCTGTATCCCTATTTAAACAATTTGTTTTTTCCCTTCTTCTCCCCAAATTATACCACCATCAAATGCAGTGAAAACAGGGGTTATACCATGGGGGAGGGACATACAAAGCAACAAAGAAATCATCTTATAAATATGTTAGAAACAATAGCAAGAAAGAAAAACCATTTGAATCATTATCTTGGGGTTCATTTCGCCTAACAACAACTTATCTGAACATTTTTGCTTGTCTCAGACATATACTAGTTATTGCAAATAAGGGAAACCATGGGACCTATGTTTCTTTGGGCCTGGCTTACTTCACTTAATATAATTGTTTCCAAGTCTTTCCATTTCTTAACAAATGGGGCAATGTCATTCTTTCTGATGGAGGCATAGAGTTCCATTAGATAGATAGATAGATAGATAGATAGATAGATAGATAGATAGATAGATAGATAGATAGAGATTGGTAGGTAGGTAGGTAGATAGATAGATAGATAGATCACATTTTCTTGATCCATTCATCCACTGAGGGGGCATCTGGGTTGGTTCCATATCTTAGCTATGGGAATAATTCTGCAATGAACATAGTTGTGCTGGTAGCTTTAGTATGGTCTTGTTTGTGATCGCTTGGGTAAATGCCCAAAAGTGGGATTGCTGGGTCATAGGGGAGCTCTATGTGGAGTCTTTTGAGGAAACTCTATACTACTTTCCAAAGTGGTTGAACAAGTTTACACTCCCACCAACAATGCAGTAGGGTTCCCTCTGTCCACATCCCCACCAGTATCTGTTGTTAATAGAGTTCTTGATTTTAGCCATTCTAACTGGGGTGAGGTAGAATCTCAATGTTGTTTTGATTTGCATTTCTTTTATGGCTAGAGAAATTGAACATTTCTTCATGTGTCTATTGGCCATCCTTCTTTCTTCTTCAGAGAAGTTTCTCTTTAAGTCTTTAACCCACTTATTTATTGGGCAGTTGTTTCTTTGAGGATTTGTTGTTGTGGGATTTAATTTTTTGAGTTCCAAGTATATTTTAGATATGAGACTCTTATCCATTGTATGGCTAGTGAAGATCTCCCAATCCGTGGGCTTTCTATTGATCTTGCTAGCTATGTCCTTTGCCATGCAGAAGCTCTGCAATTTCATGCAATCCCTTTTGTCCAACCTTTCTTTGATTTGTTGTGTTTGGGTCTCTATTAAGAAAATTTCGGCTTGTGCCAAGGAGCCCTAGAGTTTCTCCTATTCCTCCCTGTAATGTTTTCAGAATGTCTGCTTTGACTCCAAGGTCTTTCATCCATTTGCAGTTGATTCTGGTGCAGGGTGATATAGAAGGATCTAGCTTAGTTTTTTACAAGTGATTAGCCAATTTTGCCAGCACCATTTAGAGGTTGTCTTTCTTCCATTCTATTTCTTTAGCTCCCTTATTGAAGATTAGATGGCTATACTCTATGGGTTCATTTCTGGGTTTTCAATTCTATTCCATTGGTCCTGAGGTCTGTTCTTGTGCCAATACCAGGCTGTTTTGATTACTATGGCTCTCTAGTAGAGTTTGAAATTTGGTATTGATATTCCTCCAGCACTGTTCTTTCTGTTAAGGATCGTCTTTGCTATTTGGGGTCTTTTATTGTTCCATATAAATTTTTGGATTGCTTCTTCTATTTCCTTGAAGAATGAGGTTGGAATATTGATAGGTATTGCATTGAATTTGTAGATCGCCTTGGGAAGTATTGCCATTTTCATGATGTTGATCCTTCCAATCCAGGAGCATGGGAGTTTTCCACTTTCTAAGTTCTGTTTTGATTTCCTTTTTCAGGTTTTTAAAGATTTCATCATAGAGGTCCTTCACTTCTTTGGTTAAGTTAATACCTAGGTATTTCATTTTTTGTGGGGCTATTAAGAATGGAGTTGCTTTCCTGACTTCAGCCACACTTTTCTCATTGTTGGCATACAGAAAAGCCATTGATTTTGTGTGTGTGTGTGTGTGTCTGGTTGTGGGGCCTGAATTCTGGGCTCAGCTGTCTCTCAGCTCTTCAGCTCAAGGCTAGCATTCTAGCACTTGAGCCACAGTGCCACTTCTGGATTTTTTCTTTTTGCTTATGTGGTGCTGAGGAATCGAACCCAGGGTCTCATGCATGCAAGGCAAGCACTCTACCACTGAGCCACCTTCCCAACCCAAAGCCATTGATTTTTGAGGGTTAATTTTATACCCTGCTACTTTGCCAAGGTTTTGAATCAGCTTGAGTAATTTGGGAGTGGAGTCTATGGGATTCTTTAAATACAAGATCATGTCATTTGCAAAGAGGGAGAGTTTTACTTCATCTTTCCTTATTCGGATCCCTTTTATGTTTGCATCTTGTCTTATTGCTGTAGCTAGACATTCTAATACTAAATTGAAGAGAAGTAGAGAAAGTGGACATCCTTGTCTTGTTCCTGAGTTTAGAGGAAATGGCTTTAGTTTTTCACCATTAAGTATAATGCTGGCTGTAAGTTTGTCATGTACAGCCTTTATTGTATTGAGGAATGTTCCCTGGATTCCTAGTTTTTCCAGAGCCTTCATCATAAAGGGGTGTTGGATCTTGTCAAATGCTTTTTCTGCATCTATTGAGATAACATGTGGTTCTTTTCCTTGCTCTTGTTGATGTGATGAATTATATTAATTGATTTGTGTATATTGAACCAGCTTTGCATCCCTGAAATGAATCCTATTTGCTCATGATGTATGATTTTTTGGATGAATTGTTGAAGTCGATTGGCCAAAATTTTGTTGAGAAGTTTTGCATCAATGTTCATCAAGGAAATGGGTCTATAGTTCTCTTTCTTTAATGAGTCCTTGCCTGGCTTTGGGATGAGGGTTATGATGGCTTCATAGAATGAGTATGGTAGTGAACATTCTCTTTCAATTTCATTGAAGGGTTGGAGGAGTATTGGTGTAAGCTCTGCTTTGAAGGCCTGGTAGAATTCCACTGTAAATCGCTCTGGTCCTGGGCTTTTCTTAGATGGGAGGTCTCTTATTGCTATTTCTATTTCAGTGCTTGATATGGGCCTGTTAAGTTGGTTTAACTCATCTTGGTTTAGTTTCAGAATGTCGATATTTGCTAGGAAAAGGTCTATTTCTACCAGGTTCTCAAACTTTTAAGTCTTTTTTATATGTTTTTTTAATTGTAAAAATACTGTAGAGGAGTTACAGTTACATGAGCAAGGTAATGAGTACATTTCCTATCAAGTATTGTTACCTCCTCCTTTGTTTTTCCCCTACCATCCCTTCCCTCCCACCTCCACAACTACACTCCCCCCCCCCCCGCCACTGACTAAATTGTAAAGTTCGTTTTTCAATATAGTGTCTTGTGCATCTCATTGTTACAATGGACCAACCTGTATCCCTATTTAAGCATTTTGCTTTTTCCCTTCCCTTCCCCAAATTAGAAAAGGGTATATACAAGATGCAGGGCACCATCATCAAATACATTGAAAACAGGGTTATACTATGGGAGAGGAATATACAAAGAAACAAAAAAATCACATGGTACATTATAAATATGTTAGAAACAATAGCAAGAAAGAAAAAAACCACTTGTGTCCCTATCTTGGGGTTCATTTTGCTTAGCATCATCTTATGGTCATATGTACTTAGCTTTTGACCTTTTCTGCTTGTCCTAGACATATACTAGTTACTGCAAATAAGGGAAACCATGGGACCTATGTTTCTTTGGGCCTGGCTTCCTGGCTTACTTCACTTAATATGATTTTTTCCAAGTCTTTCCATTTCCTAACAAATGAGGTGATGTCATTCTTTCTGATGGAGGCATAGAATTCCAGTGTGTGTGTGTGTGTGTGTGTGTTTGTGTGTGTGTGTGTGTGTGTGTATCACATTTTCTTGATCCATTCATCTACTGAGGGGCATCTGGGTTGTCTATATCTTAACTATGGTAAATAATGCTGCAATAAACATAGTTGTGCTGGTAGCTTTAGTATGGTCTTGTTTGTGATCACTTGGGTAAATGCCCAAAAGTAGGATTGCTGGCTCATAGGGGAACTCTATGTGTAGTCTTTTGAGGAACTTCCATACTGCTTTCCAAAGTGTTTGAAGAAGTTTACATTCCCACCAACAATGCAGTAGGGTTCCTTTTTGGCCACATCCCCTCCAGCATCTGTTGTTGTTAGAGTTCTTGATTCTAGCCATTCTAACTGGGGTGAGGTAGAATTTCAATGTTGTTTTGATTTGCATTTCTTTTATGGCTAGAGAAGTTGAGCATTTCTTCATGTGTCTATTGGCCATCCTTCTTTCCTCTTCAGAGAAGATTCTCTTTAAGTCTTTAGCCCACTTATTGGGCAGTTGTTTCTTTGAGGATTTGTTGTTGTGGGATTTAATTTTTTGAGTCCCAAGTATATCTAAGATATGAGACCCTTATCCATTGTATGGCTAGTGAAGATCTTCTCCCAATCTGTGGGCTTTCTATTGATCTTGCTAGCTATGTCCTTTGCCATGCAGAAGCTCTGCAATTTCATGCAAGCCCATTTATCCAACCTTTCTTTGATTTGTTGTTTCTGGGTTTTTATTAAGAACATTCGGCCTGTGCCAAGGAGCCCTAGAGTTTCTCCTATTCCTTCCTGTAATGTTTTCAGAATGTCTACTTTGACTTCAATGTCTTTGATCCACTTGCAGTTAATTCTGGTGCAGGGTGCTATTTAAGGATCTAGCTTTAGTTTTCTACAGGTGTTTAACCAAATTTGCCAGCACCATTTACTGAAGAAGCTATCTTTCTTCCATTCTATTTTTTTTAGCTGCCTTATAGAAGATTAGGTGGTTATAGGTCTGTGGGTTCATTTCTGGGTCTTCAGTTCTATTCTATTGCTCCTCAGGTCTGTTCTTATGCCAGTACCAAGCTGTTTTGATTACTATGGCTTTGTAGTAGAGTTTGAAATTTGGTATTGATATTCCTCTGGCACTATTCTTTCTGCTAAGGATTGCTTTTACTATTGTTCCGTATAAATTTTGGGATTGCTTCTTCTATTTCATTGAAGAATGAGGTTGGGATGTTGATAAGTATCCCATTGAATTTGTAGATAGCCTTTGGCAGTATTGCCATTTTCACGATGTTGATCCTTCCAATCCAGGAGTATGGGAGGTTTTTCCACTTCCTTAGTTCTGCTTTAATTTCCTTTTTCAGGTTTTTAAAGTTTTTGTCATAGAGGTCATTCACTTCTTTAGTTAACTTCTAGGTATTTATTTTCTATGAGCCTATTACAAAAGGAGTTGCTTTCCTGATTTCAGTTATGCTCTTCTTGTTATTGGCATACAGAAAGCCATTGATTTTTGAGGGTTAATGCTATACTCTGCTACTTTTCCAAAGTTTTGTATCAGCTCGAGTAACTTGGGAGTGGACTCTTTAAATACAAGATCATGTCATCTGCAAGGAGGGAGAATTTTACTTCATCTTTCCCTAAAGGAGACCCATCCCCTTTATGTTTGCATCTTGTCTAATTTCTCTAGCTAGGCATTCTAATGCTAAATTGAAGAGAAGTGGAGAGAGTACCATGACACTCTTATCTCCAATTAACCACCAGAAAACTAGAAGTGGTGCTGTGGCTCAAAGCAGTAGAGTACTAGTCTTGAGTGAAAAAGTATAGCACACAGGCCCTATAGCAGAGAAAAGAAAGAAGGAAAGAAGGAAGGAAGGAAGGAAGGAAGGAAGGAAGGAAGGAAGGAAGGGAGAAAGAAAGAAAGAAAGAAAGAAAAAAGAAAGAAAGAAAGAAAGAAAGAAAGAAAGAGAACGGAAGAAAGAGAGAAAGAGAGAAGAATAGAATGGTTGTGAGGGGCTAGAGAAATAATGTCAGGGCTTCATGGAAGCAGTTTCAGTTAGGAAACATAGATAATAAGTTCTAGAGATGGGCAGTGATGGACTCATAATAGATGAACCCAATGGAATAGAACGATACACCTAAAATCACTAAAGTACTAATATAGTTTACCACAATTGAACAATGGAAAGCACACTTGTACATGTAACATGTGTGCTTCTGTATATGAACTAAATAATAAGCTTACATAAGCATGGGTATCTGTTCTAACCTGAGCTAGTAGGAGGACCAATAGCTGTTCAAATTTGAGGATATCAATGAATATAAACAATAATTAAAATATCGGCAATAATTGCAATGTAATATAAAAAAAATCTGGTGACAGTCAAAGGGCCTGCTAATACTACTGTGGTATAATTAAATAAAATAACAATTTTCAGCTAGATTAAGTGAAAATGAAGATGTAAAGTTCATCCAAGTTTCTATGTAGGAATCTCTTCAGTGTCTGTGGAATCTTAAGTAAGAATACTTGCATTTGTGTTGGATCATCTTTTTCTATATTTGATTATTTTTTATCATTAAAAATTTTATTTCATTTCTTTTTTTAATTTTATATAAATATATATGTCCATCTAAAGTGAACAATTCTGCAAGTTTTGACAAAATATATATGGTTATATAATTACTATCTCAATTAAGATATAGCACATTTCAGCTAGGCATTTAATCCAACATTCATGAGGCGGAGTCAGGAGGGTCACAAGTTCAAGGCCTTACATAGTGAGTTCTAAGCCAACCTGATTTCCATAGTGAGATCCTCTGTCAAGAAGAAGAAAAAGATAAGAAAAAGGAAAGGAAGTGATGGATTAAGAGAGCCAGTCAACCTTTTCCTGCACCTCCACAAACCTGAAACAAAATCATCATGTGTGTGGCTCAGGAGGAAGACTGTGGTGAGAAAAATCAGGGGAGGCAACAGTAAGGAGTAGATGGATTTATAAAGGAAACAATGCATCTAACATAGAGAAATGGGTAAATAGGTAAGGAGGGGGGGGAAATTGCCCCACAATCAGGGTTACGAGCAAAAGACTGGCCCTAAAAATTAGCCCTCAGAAGATATACAGGAGTGAACGAGGGGTGACTCTACAAAATGCAGGAAGAGAGATCTAATACCATGCAACATGTGAATGAAGACTTAGATAGATGATAGAGATAGGAAGATACATTGAGATAGAGAATGAAAGAGGGAGATAGAGATACAGATAAGAGATATATGTGGGGGGAGTGGAGAGAGAGAGAGAGAGAGAGAGAGAGAGAGAGAGAGAGAGAGAGAGAGAGAGAGAGAGAGAGAGAGAGAGAGAGAGAGAGAGGCGGGTATCTTTAAACCAGAAAGATTTCCTCCTTCCTTGGCTTAAACAAATGGCTTCAGATTGACCTGGAGAATCTACATGGGGGGAGGAGGAGAAGTGCCTACCAGAGGTCAGCTGCTGAGCCAAAGCCTCAAATAATCCATAGAATAATAATAATCTATGTCAGCAAGGACTCCCGAGGGGCAACAGAGGTGGAACTGCTACACAAATTGATCTCTGCTAAAAGGAAAGATGTAAATTGTCAGTGCCGGAGAATTGCAAAGCTAAGGCAGTTGAGATTGATTAGCATCTCCTGCTTGTCCAGCTACAGCAAATGGCATGGTTTTGACCACTTTGCACATTTCCAGAGGGCCAGAGAGATGGATAGATGGATAGCAGTCACTCCTCAGGAAGGTAGTGTCCATGGTAAACCAACATGGAGAACCAATAATGAACAGCTTATGAAGGCATCACATCTGAAGGAAGCAGAGCCAGAGTACTTCCTAAGTAGGTCCAGGCTGGTGGTGGTCAAGGTCAAAGCAGGCCTCTCTCACCACCCTGAAGCACATACAAGTGTGCTGGCTGAAGGAGACTGGGGAAGAACCAAGTCATGACAGTAATGTTCCAAAGGATGAGCTTAGTACAGAATTTGCAACGTTCTTCACTTAGTAGAACCAAATCCCCTCAGGGAGTTACCTTGAAAATAGACACAAATTTTATATTTCAGGAAATGATGTGGGTTCTATGCATATACCAGAGGATCCTCCCCAAAGAGGAAAGTTGTAGACAGCAAGAGTTGTAGACAGCAAAAAAAAAAAAAAAAGGTAACTATGTCAACTTCCTTGTTGATTTCCTCCTAGCCCTAATCTTTAACTACACACTGAGAGATTTGTATGACTTTTCCTGTGGGACTAAACTCAGCATGGAATTCTATTGATGCTATGCAATGTTGACATATCTTTTATTTCTGCAGTTTTACAGCCCAAGTTATGTTTTCTTCTAAACAAAAGTTTACAACAGTTCTGGGGTCAGGGAATGGGGAAAAGAAGATATGGTAGGAACAAAATGCCAATAGATTCGTAGGATGAAGAAGCCAAGGCCGAATACATAAAATGCTGGGATAAGAAAATAAGACTGAGTAGATGAAACATTCCTGCATGCACCTAATTAAAGCCATGCTCTGAGGAAAAAGCAACTAATCAGCTGGGTTCTGGTGGCTTATGCCTGTAATCCTAGCTACTCAGGAGGCTGAGATCTGAGAATCATGGTTCAAAGCCAGCCTGTGCAGAAAGCCCATGAGTCTCTGATCTTCAATTAACTAATTAATTACCTCCCCATCACCAATAAAAATGCCAGAAGTGGAACTGTGACTCAAGCGATAGAGTGCTACCCTTGAGTAAAAAAGCTTAGACAGTATCCAGGCCCTGAGTTTAAGCCCCAAGACAAGTACTTAAAAAAAAAAAGTCATACAGGATATGGAACTTTGAAACTACTATGGGGAAACACTTGAAGATGTAGTCTTGGGCTATGAGTTTCAGAATAGGACCCTAGTTGCCCAGGAAATAAGAACAAGAATGGGACTGAATCAAATTAGAAAGGTTCTGCATATCAAAGGAAACAATAACCAGAGTTAAGACACAAATCTGCATAATGGGAGAAAAACCCTTGTCACCTGACAAAGGACTCATATCCATAATCCATGAAGAACTCAAAAACTTAAACATCAAAGGAATAAATGCAGCTATAACAGTGTGTGTGTGTGTGTGTGTGTGTGTGTGTGTGTGTGTGTGTGTGTGTGTGTGTGTGTGTGAAAATGGAACAAGAAAAGTTGAGATCCTGGGAAGGGTTGGGATAGATGAGAGAATGATGAAAGATGTGACAATGATCAAGAGGCATTGTACTCATAAACTGAGCATAATTTTTGATCGAAAGCCTTTTGCACAACTCCTTAAATAAGGTGACAAGTAAATTAGTTATGCAGATAATTTTCAAAAGAAGAAATACATATGGGCACTGAACACAGGAAGAAATTTTAGCCATCAGAGAAATGCAAATAAAAGATATTGAGATCCACTGTTCACCCCCAGACAGAATGGCTACCGTCAAGAAAACACCACCAAATGCTGGTGAGAAAGTGGGAATAACAGAACCCTTATACCTTGTGTGGGGGGCTGTAAATTAGTTCAGCCACCACAGAAAACAAAATGCAAGGGTCTCAAGAAATTAAAAGTAGAATTGCTCCCTCCATAACTCCACAAGTCATTTGTAATTCCTTCATATTTGCCACTCATCATATACACTCTCGGGAAGTCTTGATAAATCTTTTGTCAAAGTGCATACAGAATCCATACATTTTCCTCTCTGCCAGAGAAATCTAGAATCTTTAAAGATTGATGAAATGCCTAATCCTCTCTGAGAGCTTTCCTCCTCTTTCCAGTCAGAAACTGAGTATAGTCCCACACTGAACAACTTGCAAATTCTGTTGTGTCTTGTTCGGAGTACATACCATTTCCTCTCACAGCGGCTATTTCGAATGACCTCTCTTTCCTGTTAGAATTGGGCCTATTTTAGGCAAAGGCCATACTTCATTCATGTTTCCATAATCCTCAGTACCTTGCTTGGTACACAGTAGGATGAATATGTTTTGAATGAAAGAGTGAAAAACTGACGTGAACATTTTGTGGTTCTAGGGCAAGTGTAAAGGGTCTTCATAGATTTGGTCACCTAGAGTCCATCCTCTTGGGGAAGGGCCCAATCTGCTTCCAAGATGTTTCTCCTAATTGCAAACATTCTGTCAAAGGCATGATGTTGCCATATGCTACTTTCAGAAGTAGACCAGAGAAAGATATAAGTAATGGATGGATCTTTTTGTAGATTTAATCATCTCAAGTATTAACAGCTTGCCATTCTCTTTGAACTCCCCAACTTGCCTCCGTGGGGAAGCAGGGTGGCAGCATTGAGCAGGCTGAGGAGGCCCTTGGGTAAAGCAGTCTCTGCCCAGTTTGGGCCTTCTCTGGTGTCTATGGGAATAGACCTAAGGGGAATACAAGGTAGATTCAAATAAGACCCTCAGGGCCTCATTAGTATTTGTTACTTTAGATTGTCCCAGAGATCCTCAAAGTGGAAATCTCCACAGGCATCTTTACTTCACATCAATTAAGGGAAGCCTAAGTTTTGCTTTGACTCTAAATGAATCTCCAGAGGTTAGTTAGTAAGTTGCCTACAGAGATAGATCAGAAGCTGCTAGAATTTATTTATTTATTTATTTTTATTTTATCTTTGGTTGGTCATGGGGCCTGAACTCTGGGCCTGGGCACTGTCCCTCACCTCTTCCCGCTGGAGTTCATTAAAAGAGGGGTTGAAGGGCATGTGTTCAAGAGATACCACTGAAGCACCTTCAGTAAATTGGTGACTCTTCTTGTGTGTGACTTAACGACTGTCCCTGAAGGCCCTTTCAAATCACCCAAAATCTCCCTCCCTCTTGGTATGGAGAGATTGACCCCTCCCTTTAAGATGATCTGTAAACATGCACTCAGCACAGATAGCCAAGTTAAATCTCCTTTTAGCAGCAAATGAACACTCTTTCATCTCATCTCTCTGTGTTGTCCATCACACACATTTCTAATAACAATAGAAACTACACCACTAATAATTGTGTTTTGACTAATAAAAAGATACACTTTCAAAATACAAAACACCTATAAAATGGCATTTTATGCAGTCATCGAGGGATCTACCATGCTGTGTAGACCATGGATATATGTTTTACTATAAATTTAAGTAAAAAAAAAATCAGAGTGAAAAATTCTACATAATATGTGGGAAATTATGTTACATCACATTTTGGTCAATACCAAAATAATCACCACAGAAGCTCCAGATACATTTTCTTTATTTTTTTTTTGGGGGGGGGGTCCGGTCGTGGGGCCTGAACTCTGGGCCTGGGCGCTGTCCCTCAGCTCTTCAGCTCAAGGCTAGCGCTCTACCACTTGAGCCACAGCACCACTTCCGGCTTTTTTCTTTTTGCTTATGTGGCGCTGGGGAATCGAACCCAGGGCCTCAGGCATACAAGGCAAGCACTCTACCACTGAGCCACCTTCCCAGCCCCTCCAGATACATTTTCTAAATGTTATTTTTCTTTATATTTTAATGCCATGGGATATTATAATTAGGAAATAATTTTAAATCGAAAGTTTAAAAATTTCAAATTGGAATTATAATTAGGAAAAATAATTGTGATGGAGCCATACAGCACAGAGATATAATTTCTAACATAACACCTGAGAAAAATGGATGAGCCATGTAAGGTTGCTGTAACAAATTACCACAAACTGAAAGGCTTAAAACAATAGAGAAAGGGCATTTTATTGTCCAAGTTTTTCCTGGAAGCTGCGTGCTTTCAACAGACTCCAATTTTCTAAAAAGTAGTTCAAAGTAAGATGGATTCTGCCAGTGTAACTGTTGTCTAGTTAAGAAAGACTTCTGGATCTTCTTGTGAAGCCATCTTCCCTGATCCCTTTCTAGCTGTTTGCTTTCATTGAATTGGTGTTCCATATATTGTGAATGAATTAACTGAGAGGCAATGAAAGAGGTAAAAATTCCTGGGAACCAGCAGACTGTGGCTTGAGCACATATATCTAACTTTGTACCCTGCTTAACTCCTTTAAAATTACAGAAAAGAAACCAGGCACTGCTAGCTCATGTAATCCTAGCTACTCAGAAGGCTAAGAATTGAGGATTATGGTTCAAAGCCAGCCCGGGCAGGAAAGTGCATTCCACGAATCTCCAATTAACTACAGAAAATCAAAAGTGGAGCTGTGGTTAAAAGTGGAAGAGGCCTAGCAGATGTGTGGGCCATCTAATTTGATGGGGCTAAGAAAAAATACAAATCAGCAGGGAGTCTAGAACGTGGAACTAAGAATCAACTTTGGAATGCACTGGAAAATCCTCTGGATTTGGGAGTGAAGGGTGTCAAGTGAAGGCTAAAATAGGAAGAACTGGTTGGAAACTATCTCTTACCCACTCTAGTAGAAAATTGAAAGATTCATTCTTTGGAGAGACCAAATGGTCATGGACATACTAGGCTGACTTGAAAGTATTGATATTGTGCCCCATATAGAGGAATTGAAAAAACAAATGATTCCTAACTCTTCCACATTTTTTTCCTGTTTAACTCTCAGAATATTGGCAGCCAAGCTTTTAGCTTTTAGATAGAACACAAAAAACCTATGTATGTTTATATAAGGGTTTCCCAGAGAAGTAACAAGGTTAATTAATTAAAAAGCTCAAAGCTGAAAATTCCCAAACACTTGGAATTTCAATATATATTTTAGCCTTCTCTATAAATATAAATAGGCAAATGAGGAAAATCATCAATATGAAGTACAAAGACTAAATCAAACTAGGTTAGGTTCCATTGGCCAAGGTGCCTCTATCTTAAGGCACCTTGGCCAATGGCGCAAATGTTTTGATTGGCAAATGCCTCACGTTAGCCCCACCCTCCCCATTAGCACATTATTTGGCCACTTCCCTAGTCTGAAACTCACATTAAAGTTCAATCCCCTAGTGAGATAGTAAGCTCACAAGCTTATTATCTTATGATGTTTAAGAGTGACTCCATGTAGGTGGGGGATGGAAGGAAAAACTGGGAGAGAGCCAGGGAAAGGGTGACATTGTCCAAAAAGAAGTGTACTTTTTACCTGACTTACATAACTGTAAACCCTCTGCACATCACCTTTATAATAGCAATTAACATTGTTTTTTAAAGAGTGATTCCAGCCAGGTTTGACGGCCCACACCCGTAATTCTAGCTAGTCAGGAGCCCAAGTGACACCCAAGGATCAAGGTTCAGAGCCCACGCTGGCAACAAAAAAGCTGCAACTGGGGCTGTAGCTCAAGTGGTAGAGCACCAGCCTTGAATTAAAAAGCCAAGAGAGAACGTGAGGCCCTAAGTTTAAGTCCCAGTACTGGCACCCACATGAGTGCGCACAGATATATACAGAAAAGTGATTCTAGGGCTCTGCCTTTATGAATGAGTTACTCCATTCACACAGCGAGTGGATCAATGAAGTATCTAAAGAGAAGGCTAGCTTTAAAATGAAGTCTTACTATGTTTCATGTTTCATGTTCTTTTCCCCCTGCATTGCCTCAGGAATCTGCCAGCAAGAAGGCCAACACCAGATGTTGCTCATTGACCTTGAGCCAGAATCATGAGGCAAAATAAACCTCTTTTGTATCCTGTTAAGTATCCTGTAACTAACCTGTCTGTAGTGTTGTGTTATTAGCAACAGAAAAAAGACAAAGATATTCCCTGATTACCTGCGTGTTCCATCTCATCTTGTGGAGGTTCCAGGACTCTTTAAGTTCTCTTTTGTCTTGGCCATAAACTTCTCATCACTTTTTAGATGCTGCTCCTGAACTCACTTCTACATATCCTTAGGCAGAACATTAAGAATTTGCTCCTGTAAGTCTAAGATGTACTTTTAGGAGTGGCTTTGGCTTCAGCCCCTCAAGGTATGGAGTCACAGCTAGTTTAAAGAAGCTATGGAGGAATTTATGAGGGTCAAAAGACTTCCCAGTAAGGTTGAACATTGGATTCCATTAGCAGGGGAATTTCACAAATAGGCATTCTTCTGCTCTAATATTTGACCTTCTTGAAGGTGTTAACTAGTCCAGCTTACAACCGTTGATCATGAGTGAGCCAGCTCCTAAGAAAAAAAGATACAGACTTTCAGAAGTTCAGTCTTTCACGTACAGAAGCTGTGTAGAAAATAAACACTGTCTCTGTCTATGTGTTAGCATCCCAAATTACTATCATATACCCCATACTGACCCAGGAGAAAGATTTTATCCACAATAACTTATCCATGATGACTTCTGCTAACAATTTTATTTTTTGGGTCCAGTCTTAGGGCCTGAACTCTGGGCCTGGGCGCTGTCCCTCAGCTCTTCAGCTCAAGGCTCTACCACTTGAGCCACAGCGCCACTTCTGGCTTTTTTTCTTTTTTCTTATGTGGTGCTGAGGAATTGAACCCAGGGCCTCAGGCATGCAAGGCAAGAGCTCTACCACTGAGCCACCTTCCCAGCCCCTGCTAACAATTTTTTATCTTTATATTTTAATTAATTCTGAAATCTTAATTAATTCTTTATTACAATCAGGGACACTTGGAGACCTGAAAGAAACCATGTTCAAGTCTTTTGGTAAGTGCTTAATTACAGTAAAAGTCTTGTGTTTGCCAAAAGTTTTATGAAATAAGTACTACTGCCCTCATTTAATAGGTGAGAACATTTAGATAATTTGATGATGTCAGACTTAATGGTAGATCTGACACTCAAAGCCAGGCTTTTCTAAAGTTAGGCCTCTGCTCTTCCATTTTCCATGCTGCTGAACATCACTCAACTAGGGATTCCATTTCTAAGGGATTCAGGAAGGAAAGGAGTAAATCCTCTAATTCCATCATTTCTGAGGTTAGTTTTTAAGTGATGATACTGATCGCTAGGAGGGGATGAAATCTGAGGCTGTCTTTGCATAATTTAGCTACCCAGAAGATTCTCAAAGAGCAGGAGATTTCTATCTACCTGGACCAAGAGGCCAGATTATGGCATAATCTACCCCCAAATGCTTCCCTAGCCTTTATTTACCCTTCAGAGCTGTGAGTGGCAGATCTCCATGCTTCCTTAGCTGGCCTGGAGGTAAACCCAAAGAGAAGAACCCTAGGTCCTCATATCACTATTGATGTGCAGTGGTAGGCCTTGGGTGGCGTCCTTTGTCTCTGTTTTCTGGAAAATGAGAGAGCTGAGATGTATTTTGACCTCATAGATTCTCTCCCCCCACCCCCTAGTGCCACTGTGAATAATCAGCTTCTCTTTACCATATTAAATTCAACAAACATATCTGGGTACCAATGGCTCACACCTGTAATCTTACCAACTCTAGAGGCTGAAATGGAAGGATTTGGGTTCAAAGCCAGCCCGGGCAAGAAAGTCTATGAGACTCTTATCTCCAATTAAGTACCCAAAAGCTGGAGGTGGAGCTGTGGATCAAGTGGCAGAGCACTAGCCTTGAGCACAAAAACTCAAGGACAGCACCCAGGCTTGGAGTTCAAGCCCCGGGACTGGCACCAAAATAAATAAATTTGACTAACACCACACACCCATGGGCTCCTTGGTGCCAAGCCCTGTGCTGAGCACCTTCACATACTTGAAACTTTCTAGTGAAAAGTACTAGTTAGGAGCTCTCAGGGAAATAGACAAGCAAACAGAAAGAAAGAAAACCGGCTTGGAAACACTCAAGTTTCAACAGAGAGACTGAATGAGAAGGACCAGGTCTCCACAAGGTTGAAATTCAAGAGGTTATCAAATTCTACTCCAGCTTGTCTGTAGTCTCCTGCAGAATCCTTATTCACCCATGTCTCATTAATGAGAAACAGAGGTGAAGCCAAAGCTTTGCAGGGCACGTGCCCGGGAGACTACAACTCCCAGAAGCCCCCACCCAGCTTCCATCCTCCGCCTGCGCCAAGGGGGCGGCGCGCGGGATGGGGGCCTGGCGTTTGGAGGGCCGGCAAACCCAGTTAGACTTAAGGTGCAGGAAAGGGGTGCCCAGCGAGATAGGAGAGACTTTTCCATCCTTATCCACTCCAGGCCCCCTGACTTTCACCTTTGAGGTAGCTCTGGGCCGCCCCCGGGTGGACAGATGGGCTGCGTGCAAACACCACATTTTCATGTTCCTTGTCGTTAGTGGGCAGGAGATTGTGGAAACAAGGGGTCAGTTCAGCCAATCGTAGCCAGAGATTGACGTTGCGGAGCTAGAAGCCCGCTCCTTTGCGGCTGCGCAATCTAAGGTGGACACCATCCTGTCCCAGCAACGTGCTAGACATGCGGGCGTGATAAGAAGAAAAACCATTGTCCACCTCTCATGCAAACTATCCGGAGAAGTGATGTGCGCTGGGAACCCAGCTCCTCCCTCATGAGGAAAAAGCTCCAGGAAGCTCCCCAGAAAAGGTGATGGCTGTGAATTAATTCCTAGCCCATGCTGTCGTACTGGGGATACACACACACACACACACACACACACACACACACACACACACACACACACACACACACACACACACACACACACACACACACACACACACACACACACACACACACACACACACACACACACACACACACACACACACACACACACCCCTCCATAATCTGTACATAAAATTAACATGGATTAGAAGCCTAAACATTCAAACTAGTAAAAAATATTAAAAGAAAACAGGGAATACATTTTTTTATGTCCTAAGGTAAAGAAACATGTCACAAAGCAAAGAAGCCATAAAGGATAAGACTGATAAAATTGAACCTAGCAATAAGAGAAGATACCTGGAGCAAGGTGAGAAGGACAAGGAGAAAGTATCTATCATGCATGAAAGCAAGGGGTTAACATCTACACATCCAATATCAGGAAACACCAGCTAAAGATAGCAGGAAAGACACCTGTAGACAAGCAGCATCTATCTCACAGACTTTCCTGCCTGGGCCAGCTTTGAACCGTGATCCTCACATCTCAGCCTCCTGAGTAGCTAGGATTACAGGTGTGAGCCACCAGCACCAGGCAGATCTTATTTTCTTTAAAAAAGATTTAAAAAATAGTATTAGATAATTATCTAATTATAATGTATTATTACATATTATAATCTAATAATATATTATTAGATATTAATACTATCTATTGATATTGTCTATTAATATTATTATCTGGGAAGTGGATGGAATTCAAATGTAGTTAAAACTGCAATTGGCAAAACAGGAATAGAACCTCATGTTAGTGGTGAGAGAACGATGTGTGGTCATTTCTGTGAGCCATCCGCTGTACCTGTCTGTCTGCTCAGCCATGATTCCAGAGTATTTCTCCTGACATTTAGAAATGATTGCACATGTTTCACTGTGGCATGTTGTTTTTGTTCTGGAGTGTATTCTCCACCTTCCTTTGGGAGTGTGATGTGAGATCCCTTGTGAGAGAACTTGGAATGAATTCTCCTTCTTAGGAATGTTACTGCACACCTTACAGAGACTCCATATTCGAGTCACTGTCCTCAACAACTGGACTTCAAAATACCTCTACACTCAATTTGACTGATGTTAGGTAAGTTAAATCCATGGCTTCTTATTTCTGTTGACCTCCCGACTCTGGTTTTGAAAGGGCAGGCACAAAGTGGCTGATGTGACATGACCTCCTCTCCATGGTTTATTGTCAGATCTGGCCTCCTCCTGGGGGTCTAGGTGCTTGTTGCTGAGATAGCTTGTCCTAGTTGGCATTCACAGGTTTTGAACTCAGGCCTGGGCACTGTCCCTGAGCACTTCTGCTTGAGGTTAGCACTCTACCACTTTGAGTCATAGTGCCACATCCAGCATTTGGGTGGTTAATTAGAGATGAGTCTCTTGAACCAGGCCTCCACCCTGGCTCTTTCTTTGCTGGTTAGTTGGGAGATGGAGTCTCAGAGGAATTTTTTTTGCCCAGGCTGGTCTTGAACTGCAATCCTGGATTCAACGAGTCTTTGCCACAAAACAAGGAGAACAACAGAAACAATGAGCAGAGCTTACCTGTAACTTACTAAGAATTGACCAACAAATACTTGTGTTGCAGTTATTTTTCTGTGGGTCTGCCTAGATAATGCAAGGAGGAAAATCAGTAACAAAACTCAGTGGTCATAATGAGAGTTTTAACTTACATTGTGGCCAAATTAAATTAAATTATCTCTGGAGGGGTGAGAAGGGGAGATAGAGAGAGAGACAGACAGAGACAGAGAGACAGAGAGAGAGATTGAACTATAAGATCAAACCTAGAATGGCTAGCCATTGAGAGGGAAATTAGAGGGGTGTCCCGGGGACCCAACTTGTATCACCCTCTTGAAGGCACAAGCCAAAAGGATGGAGAAAAGAAAGAGGGAGAGAGCAAAGGAAGCCTGAAAGTAAACAGACTTCTGACCATTACCATAGCAGCAGCAAAAACTGTATATTTTGACTAAGCCCCATTGCAATTGCAAGAGGCATTCCAACCGAAGAGTCTCATGGCGTTTTGAGGCAGTTCGCTTAATGCTAAAGGGGTGGTCAGGAAATTCTAACATTCCATGGGGCTGGGAAGGTGGCTCAGTGGTAAGGTGCTTGCCTCGCATGCATGACGCCCTGGGTTCGATTCCTTAGCACCACATAAGCAGCAAACACCGGAAGTGACACTGTGGCTCAAGTGGTAGAGTGCTAGCCTTGAGCTGAAGAGCTGAGGGACAGGAAATTCTAACATTCCTGACTCAAAAACCCCTCCCCCGTTTCAGCACCATTCAGTTAGGTATTCAAACCTAGGTATTCATACCATGTGGTATTCAGGCAGGAAGAGAAGTTTATGTTACCCAACTGCTGCCCTGCCGTGCATGGTGGACAGCACATGGCCGAAGTCCAGAATGCTCGTCCTTAAATAGAGAAGGGGTTGGGGAGGTGGTGTGACCAGGGAAGGGAAGGTGTGGTACTACTGGATGAGGATGTGACCTCAGAGCCTGGGACCCTCCCACAGTCCCGTGTACAGGTACTGGGAGGAGACTTAGCCAAGAGGAGGGAGGAGTCTGCCCCACCTTCCCAGGGCAGACCTTACAACTGACACTTTGAGAACTTAGGCTGTGAAGATATACTCTGTTAGCTGCTTCTTTGAAGACCCAGAGAATATGCCACGACAGGCTACAAACTCCCAAAACTGAGAGCTCAGGCCACAACAAGGTGACACTATATTAGCTTTGGAGGGTTTGAAGGCCCACCTGCCAGTACCAGTACCCCCTTCTCCTCTCCAGGGACCTCCCATGTCACCACAGATCACCAGGTGGTGACACAATCATAGCCTCTCAGGAATTCTTTGATTAAAGGTATATCTTTAGCTTTAATTAGACTTTATTTTTCACAAATACCTAATTTCATCCTAAGTAAGCAATTGGACTTTATATAATTTTGGAACTCACCAAGGATGTGAGTAATGCACCTTTGTCTGTCAACCATATTCCCTGGGAGATTTTTTTTCACATATTTCCTTACTTCTTTAACCATTGTAACCTACAAAAACTTCTTTTTGTTTTTACCCTTTCTTTTTCAAAATTATCTTGAAGTAGTTGTACAAAGAAGTTCCCATTCTACAAAACAGTATATGAATACAAGGTGTCTGACCATATTGTCACCCATCGCTCCTAACCCATCCCTTCTCTCACTTTTTTTTCTTTAATTGAGATTAGGTGATTACATACATTTCATATATTTCACAGGATTGTGGAATAGTGATACTTAGTTAAAGTCACCAACACATTTTAACCTTCACAAGGCAAATTGTCAGTATCATGGTCTATCTAGTTTGTGAATTCTATGAGCTTTGACAACACAAATTATTTTTCCCACATCAGGTGTATGCTATTCCCAAGTAGCTTCCCTCTGTTGTGTGCATATATGTACCATATGTATGGTTAAGAACATGGAGTCGGAAGTGGCGCTGTAGCTCAAGTGGTAGAGCGCTCGCCTTGAGCTGAAGAGCTGAGGGACAACGCCCAGGCCCAGAGTTCAAGCCCCACGACCGACAAAAAAAAAAAAAAAAAAAGAACATGGAGTCATTTAGCAATGATATGACCAAATGGGTGGCTGTCCTTTGTTTCTTGAGTCCTATGACTTTACCATATCTTCTTGTATTTTGACTTTAGCATCTACATATCAGGGAAACCATGTGCCGTTTGTCTCTGTTCTTGGCTTACTTCACTCAAAATAATATGCTCTAGTTCCATCCATTTCCCTGCAAATGCCATTATTTTGTCCTTTCTAATGGCTGCATATATTCCATTGTATATAGGTACCACAATTTTTGGATCCACTCATCAGTAGTGGGGCAACTGGGTTGTTTCCAAATCTTGGCTATTGTGAACAGTGCTGCAATAAACATGGAGGTGCATGTGTCCTTGTATACTGGCTCCTGTTGCTCAGGGTAGATGACTAGGAGTGGTATGGCTGGGTCATAGGGGAGGTCTATATTTAGCTTCCTGAGGTACCTCTAAACTGTTTTCCAAAGTGGTTATATTTAGTATACATTCCCACCAGCAATGCAGTAGGGTTCCTCTTTCTCCACATCACCTCCAGCATTTGTCGTTGACTGACTTTAGGATGTGGGCCATTCTGACTGAGGTAAGGTGGTATCTCAGTGTTGTTTTTATTTGCATTTCCCTTACAGCTAGGGATGATGAACATTTCCTCATGAGTTTCTTTGCCATTTTTATCTTTTCTTCTGAGAAGTCTCTCTTTAGTTCCCTTGCCCACTTCATGATTGATTTGTTAGATTTGTGAGGGGTCAGTTTCTTGAGTTCCCTGTATATAATGGATATTAAACCCTTGTCTGATATTTTGCTGGTAAATATGTTTTCCCAATTAGTTGGCTGTCTTTCTAGTTTGGCAGCTATTTCTTTGTCTGTGCAGAAACTTTTATTTTAAGGTAGCCCCATTTGTCCAGTCTTTTTCCAATTTGTTGTGACCCTGGGACTCTGTTCAGGAAGCTCCTGACTGTGCCTATAAGTTCAAGTGTCTCTCCTACTCTGTCCTGCAGTAGTTTCAGAGTATCAGGTTTGATGTTAAGGTCTTTAATCCATTTTGAGTTGATGTTAGTGCACGGTGACAGGCTAAGATCCACTTTTAGTTTTCTGCATGTAGCCACCCAGTTTTCCCAGCATCAATAGTTGAAGATTATGATTCTTCCACTGTATGTCTTTGGCTCCTTTGTCAAATATCAACTGACTGTACATATGCAGTTTTATTTCTGGGTCCTCTAGGCTGTTCCATTGGTCTTTGGGTCTCTTTTTGTGCCAGTACCAAGCTGTCTTTATTATTATGGCTCTATAGTAGAGCTTGAAATCCAGTATTGTGATCCCTCCTGCATTGTTTCTTTTGCCTAGAATTGCTTTGGACTGTTGTTCCATATGAACCTTTGGACTATTTTCTCTGTTTCAGTAAAGTATGTCATTGGGATTTTAATAATTGCATTGAATATGTATATCAATTTTGTCAGTATAGCCATTTTCACTATGTTAATTCTGCCTATCCAGGAACATGGGAGACCTTTCCATTTCCTGGTATCCTCTGTGATTCCTTTTTTAAGGCTTTAAATAGTTTTCATGAAATAGACCCTTTATATCTTTGGTAAGGTTAATTCCTAGATACTTTATTTCACTTGAGGTTATTGTGAATGGAGTTGTTTGCTTGATTTCCCTTTTTGCTTGTACATTGTTGGTGTACAGAAAGGTGAGTGGTTTTTGTGGGTTAATTTTGTATTCTGCTACTTTGCCGAAGTGGTTTATAAGCTCTAAGAGTTTGGTGATGGAGCCTTTGGGATCGTTAAGGTATAAAATCATGTCATCTGCAAAAAGAGATAGTTTAACTTCTTCCTCCCCTATGCAGATCCCTTTAGTGTCTTTTTCTTGCCTTATTGTTCTGGCTAACGATTCCAGAACTATATTGAGAGTGGGCATCCTTAACTTCTTCCTGTTTTTAGGGGAATTGGTTGTAGTTTTTCCCCATTACGTATAATATAGGCTGTTGGTCTGTCATATAAGGCTTTTGTTGTTTTAAGGAATGTTCCTTCTATTCCTATTTTTTCCAGAGTTTTTAACATGAATGAATGTTGTATTTTATCAAAAGCCTTTTCTGCATTAATGGAGATAATCATGTGGTTTTTGACCTTGGATCTGTTGATGTGATGGATTACATTTATTGACTTACATATGTTAAACCATCCCTGCATCTCTGGGATGAAGCCTACTTGATTATATGATATTTTGATATGTTTCTGGATTCTGTTGGCTAGAATTTTATTGAAGAGCTTTGCATCTGTGTTCATCAAAGGGATTGGTCTGTAGTTCTCTTTTTTTGTTGGGTCTTTGCCTGGTTTGGGAATGAGTGTGATATTGGCTTCATAGAATGAGTTTGGGATTACTTCCTCTTCTTCTATTTCTCTGAAGAGCTTGAGAAGTATTAGTTCCTCTTTAAAGGTCTTACAGAATTCTGTAGTGAATCCATCTGGTCCTGGGCTTTTCCTTGTTGGAAAGTTTCTGATTGCTTCCTCTATCGCATTGTAGGTTACTGGTGTATTTAATTGATTTATTTCTTCTTGGCTCAGTTTGGGCAATTTGTATTTCTCTAGGAATTCATCCATTTCTGCTAGGTTTTCCTTTGTGAGTATAAAGTCTGGAAATACTTCTTTATAATTGTTTGGATGTCTTGGATGTTTGTTGTAATTTTTCCTGTGGCATCTTTGATCTTATTGATTTGGGTCTCTTTTTTTAATCTTGCCAGTGATCCGTCAATTTTATTGATTTTTTTTAAAAAATAGCTTTTTGTTTTATTAATTTTATTTATAGTTTGCTTAGTTTCTATCTTGTTATCTATCTTCTATCTCGTTTTCAGCTCTTATTTTGGTTATCGTGCTGTCTAGCAACTTTAGGTTCAACTTTTTCTACCAGTTTTAGTTGCATCATGAGATTGTTTATTTGGTCTGTCTCTGTTTTCTTTGTGCACTGAGAGCAATATACTTGCCCCTCTGGACTGCTTTCACTGCGTCCCATAGGTTTCTTTGTGATGTGTCTTCATTTTCATTGACTTGTAGGAACTTTTTAATTTCTTCTTTAATTTCTTCTATGACCCATGTGTTGCTCAGCAGTGTGCTGTTTGATTTCCATGTGTTTGAGTTTTTTCTACCATATGCCTTGTTATTGAGAACTAGTTTGATTCCACTATGGTCAGATAAAATACAAGGGATTATGTCAATCTTCTTGTATTTGCTTAAATTCTTTGTATGAACTAAGATATGATCTATTTTAGAAAAAGTTCCATGGGCTGCTGAGAAGAATGTACTGGGTTGTTGTTGGGTGGAAAACTCAGTATATGTCAGTTAAGTCTGCTTGAAATATGACATCATTTAACTCAGAGACTTCTTTGCCAATTCTTTGGTTGGTAGACCTGTCCTTTGGTGAGCGTGGAGTATTAAGTCTCCTAGTATTATTGTATTTGAATCCATTATTTCCTGTAAATCTGAGAGTATTTGTTTAACATTTGGGTGCACTAATGTTTGGGGCATATAGATAGATATCCTCTTCTTGGATTGTTCCCTGTATTATTATATAGTGACCTTCTTTGTCTTTTCGTAGTGATTTTAGTGTAAAGTTAATTTTAGCAGATATCATAATGGCAACTCCTGCCTTCTTTTTTTTTGAGGGGGGGTCCTGTTGTGGGGCCTGAACTCTGGGCCTGGGTGCTGTCCCTCAGCTCTTCAGCTCAAGGCTAGTGCTCTACCACTTGAGCCATAGCACCACTTCCAGCTTTTTTTTCTTTTTGCTTATGTGGTGCTGGGGAATCGAACCCAGGGCCTCAGGCATGCACGGCAAACGCTCTACCACTGAGCCACCTTCCCAGTCCAACTCCTGCCTTCTTGCAGGGGGCATTTGCATGATAGATCCTCCTCCATCCTTTCACTCAGAGTTTGCTTTTATCTTTGGCTGTGAGGTAGGTTTCTTGAAGACAGAAAATCTTGTTTTCTGATCCAATCTGCAGTTCTTTTTCTTCTGTTTGATGAATTGAGTCAATTAATATTTATGGTCATTTTAGAGAGATATATTGTATTTCTTGTCATTTTCTACTTTCCTGAGTTTTTCTTCTTTCCTTTCCTCCTGTGTTTACTAAATTGGTCTCCTAACAATATATATCTGGTCTGGATCCCTGTTCTTTAATGCTTTCTTTGGATTGTAATCCCACTCTTAATATTCTTTGTAATGCTGGCTCATTGTTTATGAATTCATTTAGTTTTTCTTTACTATTAAAATTTTTAGTTTCTCCATCGAATGTGAATACTAGCTTCACTGGATATACCAGTCTGGGCTGGCAGTTGTTGGTCCTCAGGGCTCAGATGGTACTTTCCCAGGCTTTCCTTGCATTCAATGTCTGTGTGGAGAGATCTGCAGTGATTCTAATTTTTTTCCCATTGTAGTATAGCTCCTTCTTTGCTTTTGCTGCATGCAAGATTGCTTCTTCATTGCTAAAGTTTAGCATTTTTCACTATAATTTGCCTAGCAGTGTTCCTCCTGGGATCTTGCATGTTAGGTGTTCTGTAGGCCTCTGTTATGCAGGTAAGATATTCTCTTTTAAGACTGGGGAAGTTTTCAGTGATAATCTTATTGAATAAGTGTTGCATTCCTTTATTCTGGTATTCCTCCCCATTGTCCACCCCAATTATATGAAGGTTAAATTCCTTGGCACTGTCTGCTTATTCTTGGGCTTCCCTTTGGCATGTTTTAAGTGTTTTTTCTATATCTGTAACTTTTTTTTTCCAGTGCCTGCATTTTGTCTTCAGTATCTGATATTCTCTTTTCCCTTTCATTTATTCTATTAACTGTGGCTTCCATTGTGGTTTGCATGGAGGAAATTGAATTTTGCATGGAGGAGATTGAGCAATTTATAATTTCTATGTCATTCCTTAGAGTACTAATTTCATCTTTTAGCAAAGTGTGTACTACATCTAGTTTTGTGTGAAGGCCTGGATCTCTTTTGATAGCTCATTCCTTTGTTCTTTAATTTCTGATCTATTTCTCACTTTGATTCTTGAGTCATTGCCTCTATCATCTCTTGGGTGTAGCGTTTGTCTTCCATTTCTTTTTTGCTCCCACTGGCATTCTCCCCTGTGTGGTCGCTGGTTTGAGTCTGGTTTACTGTCTTAGCCATTGATGAATTTTGGAATTTTTCACTGTGATTTTCACATGTGGATTCAGCGATTGTTGGAGACCAATGTTTTGGTTACTAGGTGGCTACCTTTCCGTGGTTCTGGATTTGTTCCTGGATCAATTGATGTAGCTTGCTCTCAGCACTGGGCTGGTTGAGAGAATTTTACCTGGTCCGAGGTTCTGTTGTGGGAGGGGCTGCTGTCCAGCTGCTGGTCTGACTCACAGTTTGTGTTAGTTTGTGGTGGGCAAATACACTCCGCCCTCTTCTGGGGTGTGCACTCAGATCCTGACCAGTCAGGGGCAGGCAGTTAAGATCGCTAGGGTTCCTGCCTGGGACACAGATAGGGTTCCTTCAACTGCCTACTAGATATCCTAAGCAGTTCCTGCTTTTAGTCAAGGCACAGCAGCCTAGACTGCTTGTGTTCCCTCCCAGGGGTGCTCTTGGTCAGGCTTGGCTTGCTGATGTGCCCAGTGGTTGCTGGTGCACTTGCACAGCTCCCAGCTTCCTTAGGACCTGTAGTGCAGGTGGTGGTGACCAAGTCAAGTTCTTGGGGTTACCACCAGTGTTGGTTTCCCATGGGGGGGAGGGGTTAGGTGGAGGGTGTCCCCTGCGGGATACTCACTTATCCTGGTACTAGTTGGGAGCTGTCCAGCGGTGCTGTGGCAGATTGCTGGTTTTGTGTGCTGTAGGTTGCTGGTCAACACCGTGTCCCACGTTCGTTGAGATGATTGTGGGCTATGCTGGGTGGTGGTGCAGGCTGGGTCTGTGTTTCATGGCTTTTACCACTGTTTATGCTCTCCTGTTTGGTGTCGCGGCTCTGGCGACAGTCAGATCCGGGCCGGGCTGGACTGTTTCCATGGGCCAGCACAGGGAGGCGCAGGGTGGCGCTGCCAGTCTGGGTCTTTGGGCTGGGTTGCTTACATGGGCCTGTGTAAAGAGGCACCACACGGCACTGCAAGTCTGGGGCCGCTCACTGCCACCACTGCAGTCACCGCTGCCCCAGGCTGGGTTGGGTTGCTGGGGGGGGGGGGGAGGGAGAAAAGGGGAAGGGAGTGGTGCCAGGGGCAGCTATACTGAAATGTCTAAAGCTGGGTAACTTTACAAAGAAAGAAGTCTATTTAGCTCTCAATCCTGGAGGTTCAAAGGGATTGGTACCATTATGTTTGTTCATTTAACTAGTATTTATTGAGCATGTTTCCATGCTGATAGGCACTGCTTTCGTTGAGAATAGAGCCTTGAATAAGTCAGATGTGATTTCTGCTCTGATCTGGCACATTTCCATGTAGATTTCATGTGCTATCATAATTATCCTTCCAACAATGGGTAGGCACGAGATTAACACTTGAAATGTGAATTTCTGACACCAAGATGCATTATATTCAAAATTCGCATCCAGCACTTTGGGTAGTGTGAGTTACCAAGAATACCAGAGATGGCAAACTATCTGAAGGAAGAGCCAATGAGGGACTTCATAAATGGTCCCTGATCAGGACCATTAGCTCCATGTTGGGGTTATCTCTATGTTCAGAACTCTTTTGTATAGAGCCCTCAACCTGTAAATAATTAGATTGGAATAACATCTAAGGGCTCAACAACATGAGATAACATTGCTAATAGTTTTGAAAACAAAAGAAAACAGTCTTTGCTCCTATTTTACAATAGCTTAAGCACAGTTTTCCTGTGACTATACTTATTTGAGCAAATGGTCATTTCAGATGTGTGATAAGTAATGTAGTCAATTCCTTCTTTAAAAAAATATATCTGTTAGGTGGGTGCTGGTGGCTTGTCTCTATAATCCTAGCTACTTGGGAGGCTGAGATCAAGAAGGATAATAGTTCTAGCCAACCTGAACAAAAAAGTTGTCAAGACTCCCTCTGGATGTGGGACCATGCACCTGTTATACCAGCTGAAGGAGGCTGAGATCAGAAGAATCATGTTGCCAAGATCTAAGCAGAAGAAGCTGGGCATGGTAGAGCACACCTGTCATCCCTGCCATGGCAAGAAGCCAAAGGATATTTGATTATTTTTCCATAAAAATTAAGTGAAACTTTAAGCATCATGTTCTTGGTTAGCAGTTCTTTTCTTTTAGGGCTTGAAATTGATAATTCTATGTTTTCCTAGTATGTAAGGTTCATGATGAGAAGTCTCAGATGTTTCTTCTATGTGTGCTGGTACTAGGACTTGAACTCAGGGCTCTTACTTGGCTCTTGGATGTTTCAGTCATGGCTAGCACTTTACAACTTGAGCCACACTTCCATGTATGGCTTTTTGCTAATAGTTTGGAAATGAGAGTTTCATGGATTTGTTTGCCAAGGCTGGCTCCACATTGCGATTCTCATATCTCAGTCTCCTGAGTAGTGTGGATTATAGATGTGAGCCATGGGCACCCAGCTTAAAGGTGATTCTTATGTGTTTACTTTTGTGTGTAAACTGACATTTTTTTCTCTTGTAGCTTTCAGTATCCTTTCTTTTATTCTCTAACATTGACATTTGATTGTGATTGTTTTCTGATATTGTCTATTTGAAGCGCCAAATATCTGTTGTACATGGGTGTCTGTATCATTAGCAAGATTTGGAAAATTTTCTGATGCAATTTCATTAAATAAGTTTCCTGTGCCTTTAGTTTATATTTCAGCTTCTTCTCCAATCCTGTGGTTCTTAGATTTGGTCTTTTGATTGTGTCTCAAAGTTCTTATAGGTTGTAGTCATAGTCTCATTTTTTTTGTTTGTTATTGTCTGGAGGACAATAGTTCCTCATCTTATCCTTTATCTCTAATATTTTTTTTGCTTGATCTTTTCTGATAATATTATCATTGTGGTTTTTGTTTGATTCACTGATCTTTTCATTTTTAACATTTCTGCTTGGTTCTCCTAACAAATGACCATTTCTTTATTGATTTTTCTCATTAATATTGCTGACTTTCTTGTTTAGGCCTTTAATTGATTTCCTGACTCCATTTATCTGTTTGTTTGAGTTTTCTTTGAGGTCAATGATCATTTTTAAAAGTAAACTTTTGCCAGGCACCAGTGGCTCATGCCTGTAATCCTAACTACTCAAGAAGCTGAGATTGAGGATTTTGGTTCAGAGACTGCTCAGGAAAGTCCATGAGATTCTTATCTCCAATTAAACATCAAAAAGCCAGAAATGAAGCTGTGGCTCAAGTGGCAAAGTGCTAGACTTGAGCAAATCGTTCAGTGACAGCACCTAGGCTCTGAGTTTAAGCCCCAAGACTGGAAAACACACAGACAAAAGTAAACTTTTGAAGTCTTCTGCCCTTTAGCCAATCCATTATCTTTAGACTCAGTTATTGAGTTGGTGAGGTTTGGGGAGACATAATATTGCCTTGCTTCTTCATATGGATGCTTTTCTACATTGTGATTTTCACACTGTTGGGGTGAGTTTCCCTTTTATTTTCTCACAGACAAGAGAGCTGACAGCAATAAAAACTTCAGCAGGTGAACAATAAACCAAACACTTAAATGAAGTAAAAAGTGAGTAGATGCCTCAGCTTCCTCCCCAGTAAGGCCACAGAGGGTTAGAATTCAATTCTTTTTTTTTTATTGTGAAAATATTGTACAGAGGAGTTACAATTACATGGGCAAGATAATGAGTACATTTCTTATCAAGCATTGGAGCCTCCTCCTTTGTTTCCCCTTCCCATCCCTTCCCCTCCTCCCCCTCCTCCCCCACCCAATCCTCCCCGCCCCTCCCCCCCATTCAATTCTTAAGGGACAAATGTAGTTGAACAATAGTTTAAAGTATTAAAATTTTAGTATTATAAGGAATGGTGATAAGAGGAAGCTATGGAGAGAAAGGAGGTATAGGAAATAATTATGAGAGAGCACTCTGTTATTATAGAGAAATTAAGAATGTATGGGGAAGTAAAAAAAAGAACTCATAAGCCAAAACAAACAGCAAAAAAAAACAAGCCAGGCTAAGAAGAAGTATGGATAAAAGTTGGGCCTGTCTGACATTCTCCTCCAGTCTTTGGCCCTCAGAGACTTATTTGGTACTATTTCTCTCTGGTACTGTTTTTCTCTGAACAGCAGCATGGGTGGGTTGTGAGTCTTATAGCAACAGCCATAAGAGAACAGAGGGTGTTTTTGTTTGTTTTGTATTGTTGTTCTTTCTTTTCTTTTCTTTTTTTTTCTTTTGTGCCAGTCTTGGACATAGGCCCTTGAACTCAGGACCTGGATGCTGTCCCTGAGATTTTTTTTTTGCTCAAAGCTAGCATTCTGCTACTTGAGCCCAAGCTCCATTTCTGGCTTTTTTGCTGGTTAATTGGAGATAGGTATCTCACGGACTTTTCTGCATAGGCTGGCTTTGAACCATGATACTCAGATCTCAGTCTCCTGAGTAACTAAGATTACAGACACGACCCACAGGCACTTGGCAGAGTTGATGTTTTCCTTTTTAAGGACTTTGCACTTTTAGGAATATTCACATTTTGTTGCCTATAGCATTTTGGAGGTATTTTTCTATGCAGTGTCCCTATATTGAAGAATTAGAAAAATAACTTACAAAAGTTATTTTAAAAGATACATAACTGCTAAATTCCAGGAGCCACAGGCAGGGAAGAATGAACATTTATATCTTCATCCTATTTTGTGTTGCAATTATAAGATGCCTGATATTGATACTGAATAATTTATAAAGAATAGAGGTTTCTTTTGTCTTATGTTTTGGAGGATGGGGAAGTCCAAGAGCATGGCATAAACAAAGGCCTTATGCTGCTTCGATTCATGGTGGAAAATGCAAAGGCCATGATGGAAAATGACTTCCACTGAGAGCACTCACCTTTCTTCTGACAGCCATATCTTAGCACTGTCCTGGCTGCTGAATCATCTCCCCTCCCCTTCCCCCTGAACAAATGTACCCTGCCATCTTGGAAGAGAGCCTGAGACCAAGGCCACATCTGGTACTGATCCGCTGGTGGACACAGATGCTGTTGGGACCTTGAAACTCCTCCGTCAAAACAATGTTGCTCACCCATCCCGCCTTCACCTCACCTAGCTTCCATCTGCCCCCCCTGATTTCACTTTTTCTGCCTAGTATTTAAAGGGACCCTACTTATAAGGCGAGGGGATGTGTGTCATTTCCCCTTCAGCCAGGCTGAAGGAGACTTGGTTGCCCTTCCTAAGCTTTGCTTCCAAGTAAAACCTGTTGGACTGTTGAGATTGCCTTTCTGCTCTTTTCCTTCTTCTTTCAGCATGTGGAAGAGAAAACAGCGCCAAGGGGAGCAACCTGGCTTTATAACAATCTGCTGTTGTAACAACTAATTCAGTCCTCAGGGACAGTGAGAGTCCACTTGTGTGAAAAAGGCATTCATAAGCTCTCCGTGTCTCTGACTTGAACACCCGTCAAAATTGCTAATTGCATTAGCAATGAAACTCAGTGTGAGGTGTTTTATTTTTCTGTTTTGTTTTCATGGATCGAGAGAACAAACCACATTCAAACCACAGCATCTTAACTTTATAGGACTAAACCTTCCCCAGTTAGAGACACAGATATTATTCATCAGCACACAGCAGATTTGGTACTTCTTAGAGATTTTAAGATGAGTGGGCCATAAGGAAATACCTAACGTATTATAACGGGAAGAGACACTAATGTGCACACAACTGTAGTTTATGTGTACTAACTCAATATACTAACAATCATGCTTTCAGTTCTGCAAGCTGAAAAGGCATTTTCTTTCTTTCTCCTTGTCCAGTCTCCCTCCCCACCCCTTTCCTCTATGTGAGGGAACCCAAGAATGTCTGGGCAAGGTCACCAGACTCCCCTCCTTATCTTGTTGACCATGGAGTTGCATATGAGACAGCAAGAGATTGATGCCAGCACATCTGGAAATGATCAGATTCAAGGCTACCATCTGGTTACCCAAATCACATCTCAATATGTACATCTAGAAGCATAAACTTTAGGGACGTTTCCTTAAAAATTTGCCCGCCCCTCCCCACCCTTGAGAAAACAGTGTATAGTTTGAATATTGTCTTGAAAAATTATTCTATCTTTGCTCCCTTTTTCTTCAAAAATCATGCTTTCTTTATGAATTGGTATTGAGTTCAGAGCACCAAAATTTCCCATAAAAATATGAAGAATTGCTATACATAAGCAACTAATGAATTGAGAGAAAGTGATAGCTGTATCTGAAATCCTGTAGTGCCAACACAGTAGACCCTTTGCAAATTAATTACTTGTAGTCTGGTGTATGTCTTGTAAAAAGTTATATTTTAGAACTCAAAAACTTTAGAAGAAAGAGTTTTTCTTTTTCTTTTCTTTTTCTTTCTTTCTTTCTTTTTTTTTTTTTAACAATCCTCTGGATAATTCAAACCTTTGAATACTAATCCTGAAGTCCAGTCTTTTGTTTAAAAATCCCACCCCCCACATCTCTTGAGGTCTCATAAAGGCCCTAGAGTTTTCTCCTATGTGTGGTTTAAAAAATACTTTTTATTTATTATTTTGGCAGTTGATAGAGCATGTAAGGAAGTAGACCAGGAATGACAAAAGATAATATTTCTCAAGCATGTAACAAAGGAAGTTGAAAATGAGTAAGCCAAGAAAAGAGTATATCTATTATTATGAAATTTAAGAAAGAAGATGATAAGTCAACAAAAGGAAAATATATCTTGGTACCAGGAATTTGGTCCCTTGAACTCAAAGCTAATTCATAATGAGATCAGGGTTTTGGAGAAAAGGAAGTAAAGATTTATTAGTTTTTCCAGGCAAAATGAACACAACCTTTCACATGGGGAAAAGAACATTTGATTATTTCACTCTAACAGAAGGAGAAACCACAACTTCCCAGGTGTAAGGATCAATGTTTCTCCATTAAGATGCATTGTACTTTTAAGCTGGTTTGTTGAATGATAACTTTTTTACTGCTTACAGACAATAAAGAAATCTATGTTTAGAGTAGAGAGACCACCATGGTTCCTTCTTTTTGCTTCACCACCTTACCCCAGTCAGAATGATCCACATCCTAAAGTCAGCCAACTACAAATGCTGGAGGGGATACAGAGAAAGAGGAACCCTATTGTACTGCTGATGGGAATGTACACTAATACAACCACTCTGGAAAGCAGTCTGGAGCTAGAGCTAAATATAGAACTCCTCTATGACTTGGGAAAAATTATATTAAGTGAAGTAAGCCAAAGAAACATAGGTCCCATGGTTTCCCTTATTTGCAATAACTAGTAAATGTCTGAGTCAAGCAGAAAAGGTCAGATAAGGTGATGTTAGGAAAATAAACCCTAAGATATGTATTCAGTGTTTTTTCTTTCATGCGATTGTTTCTAACACATTTATAAGATTATTTCTTTGTTGCTTTGCATGTCCCTCCCCCACGGTATAACCCCTGCTTTCACTGTATTTGATGTTGGTATAATTTGTGGAGGGGAAGGGGAAAAACAAAACGTTTAACTAGGGATACAGGTGGACCCATTGCAACAATGAGATGTACAAGTTGTTATGTCGAAAACAAACTTTACAACTTTGGTGGGGGTGGAGGAGGGGAGAAGGATTGGGTGGGGGGCAGGGGAGGAGGATGGGAAGGGATGGGATGGAGAAACAAAGAAGGAGGCTACAATGCTTGATAAGAAATGTACTCATTATCTTGCATGTGTAATTGTAACCCCTCTGAACAGTATTTTCACAATAAAAAAAAGAAAAAGAAATGTACTCGTTATCTTGCCCATGTAATTGTAACTCCTCTGTACGGTATTCTCACAATAAAAAAGAAAAGAAAAGAAAAGAACTCCTCTATGACCCAGCCATACCACTCTTGGGCATCTACCCTGAGCAACAGGAACCAGGATACAAGGACACATGTGTCTCCATATTCATTGCTGCACTGTTCACAATAGCCAAGATATGGAAACAATCTAGATGCCCTATTACAGATGAATGGATCAAAAAATTGTGGTACCTATATATATTATGCAGCCATTAGAAAGGACAAAATAGCTGGACACTGGTGGCTCACATCTATAATCCTAGATAGTCAGGAGGCTGAGATCTGAGGATCACAGTTCAAAGCCAGCCTGGGCAGAAAAGTCCATGAGACTCTCATCTCCAATAGATCAGTAGAAAACCAGAAGTGGCGCTGTGGCTCAAGTGGTAAAGTGCTCACCTTAAGCTGAAGAGTGCAGGGACAGCACCCAAGCCCAGAGTTCAAGCCCCACAACAGACCAAAAAAAAGACAAAATATTTGCAGGGAAATGTATAGAACTAGAACAAATCATGTTGAACCAGGTCAGCCAAGATCAGAGAAACAAAAGGTACACAGTCTCCCTGATATATGGATGTTAAATCCAAAATGCAAGGAGATATGACAAAATAGAAACAAAGGACCTCCTCTTAACTTGTCTTATCATTTCTAAATGACTCCATGTTCTTGACCTCATATATGGTATACACATGTGCACATCTGAGGGAAGCAAGGAGGAGGGCACAGAATCAGAGGGAAACAGGGAAAAAATACAATAGAGGGGTCCATCAGCTGCACTGGACATTGATAAAAATCAACTAAAAAACTCAAGGGCAGCGATGGGAGGGAGGGAACGAGAGGGAACAGCTTACAAAAAGAAAGAAATGTACGTATCTCCAGGTTTGGAAGAAATAGTTGTCAAAGCTGATAGAATTCACAAACTTTATACTCCATGACAATGACAATTTGCCTCCTGAGGGTTAACACGTGTTTCTGACTTTAGGTATCACTCTCCCACAATACTGTGAAATTAGTGAAATGTATGTAATCACTTAATCTCAATAAAAAATCATTTTTAAAAAATGAGGGAAGGGGGTAACAAGTTGGACGAGAAATGCACTGATTACCTTACTTAAGTAACTGTAACTCCTCTATCCATCACCTCGACAATAAATAAATTTTTTAAAAAGCTGGAAGTGGAGGCATAGCTCAAGTGTCAGAGTACCAGCCTTGAGTGAAAAGGTTCAGGGACAGCTCCTAGGCTGAGTTCAAGCCCTAGTAATGGCGCGCGCGCGCGCGCGCACACACACACACACACACGCATCCCTCCCCCGACCCCCCCACCCCCAACTTGATTGGGATGGGCCAGTCCCGGAATTGGGATCTGAAAGTCCTCCACCCCCCACCCCACCCCAGCCCCGCACGCCTGCCTTTGTGACGCGGCTGCCAGCCTGCCAGAGCGGATTGTGCGTTGGGCAGGTGAAGTTCAAAGCCCCGCTCAGAGCTGATTCAAAATAGCCGGTGGCCCCGCACAGGGGGAAAGCGGGGCCATGGCGGAAGCAGCCGAGCCCAGTGGCGAACCCCAACGTGCCGACAGTAAAACCCAGCATTCTGCCGAGAAATTTCTGGGGAGCCTCTCCAGACGCGACCCACGCTCGGTGCTCAGGGTATCTCAGCTGCTGCTCAGGGCCATCGGCGAGCACAAGGGCCTGACCCTGGCGGTGCTCAAGCGGGAGCTGGGAAACGCGGGCTACCTGGTGCGCAAGAAGCCCGGCCGCTCCTCGGGGGACTCGGGCAAGCCCGAGGTCAGGGGCACGCTCCTGCGGGTCAGCGGCAGCGAGGCGGCCGGCTACTTCAAGGTCTGTAAGATCCCCAAGGGCAGGAAAAAGTCCAGCCGGCCCAAGCAGGAGGAGGCCAACCGCTGGAGGAGGATCCGACCCGAGGCCCTACCCCGGAGGAGGTACACGTGTCGCCAGGCGGCCAAGAAAGCCAGGGAGGTCTGGAGATGCAACTCGAAGATCACCGTGAAGACCAAGCAGGTCAAGGCCAAGGCCAGGGGGTCGGTGCGCGTCCGAGCCAAGGAGGAAGCCAGAGCCAAGGTGATGGATGAGAGCAGAGGACGGGCTTCGAAGGAAGATGCCGGGCCTGAAAGGAGGCTGAGCGCCAAGGTCAGGGAGGAGAGGAAGCCGGAACCCGAGAAGCCGGGGAAGAAGCCCATCCAGAAGTCCTCGGCGGTGAAAAGTGACTGCAGTGGCCCCGGACAGGGCAAGGTGCGCAGCAAATCCTCCGTGAAGTCGGACAGTCCACGGAACGCAGCCGAGAACCCATAGTCCCCCCCGGGGATCGACCCCGTGGGCCCCAACACTGCGGCTCTCGTCTGATTAAAGCTATTTACCAGACCATTCTACCTGGTGTGGTCTGTCTCCTTTGAGCGTTCATGGAAAAGGGGGAGTGGGTGGGGGGCGCTGGGGCCTGGAGAAAGAGGGGTCTGTAATGGCATGTGAAGTGAAGAGGGAAAAAAGGAGGAGCATTGTCTTCCTGCTCCAGGACCCAGAGAACTGCCTTGCCGGAGGGGGGGTGGGGGGAACGGATAGAAGAAAGCCACCAACTTTAACAGAGTTAGACAGAAGTCGAATTCAAGACCTCAGAGGGTTGTCAGGAAACAGATAGCTTTTATTTTTTTCTCTTTTGCCTGCTTTGGGGCTTGAACTCAGGGCCTGGGCAACTCTCCTAATTTGGTTTTTCTACTCCAGGATGATAATTGAGCAACATCTCCACTCTTATCTCCAATTAACCTGGTTAATTGGAGATAAGAGTCTCATAAACTTTTCTGCCTGGGCTGGCAGATGAGCCACAATCCTCAGATCTCAGCCTCTTGAGTAGCTAAGGTTACAAACAAGGGTGAACCACTGGCGCCTGGCTAGATAGAGCTTTTGAGTGTCTCCCTGTTCCAATGTGTTCTTCCCTAAAATTCCTTTTAGGAGAAAGTTCCTTCTCCAATTTATTATACCCTTTGTAGTTGTTGCCCTGAATTTGTTAAAATACATCTTACAAAGGACTCTTCAATTTTGGAAAGCATCTAGCACAGGGCTTGATCCTCATCATAGAGAAATAATTTCTAAGAGGGTGATCATGTACTAGAGTAGAAAACTACACACTCTAAGGAGACCAAGAGTCTAGTCAACGTTCTATTACAAAGACTTTAAATTCATTCAAACTCTTAGATTCCTTGTAAACTATTGGAGTTGTGCTAGGATAAATTGAGATGATGTTAAATGTCTGTAAATATTAAGAATCCTTAAATATCATGGTGACCAGTTGCTGGTGGTTCATAACTTTACATCCAGAAAGGAAGGCCCATTAATATTGATTTCCAATTACCCACCAAAGAGTGGAAAGTAGAGCTATGGCTCAAGTGGCAGAGTGCCAGCTTTGAAAAAATGCTAGAGGGACAGCACTCAGTTTAAGCTCCAAGATTGTCACACACACACATAAAATCATGATGAATGCTTTGCTGGACAAAATTCAACGAAGGAATGATCAATTGGAGTGCTAATCCCGAGACAGGAAGCTACAAAGATTTACAGAATGTTAGAAAAGCAGACAATAGGGCTGGGAAGGTGGCTCAGTGGTAGAGCGCTTGCCTTGCATGCCTGAGGCCCTGGGTTCGATTCCTCAGCACCACATAAGCAAAAAGAAAAAAGCCGGAAGTGGTGCTATGGCTCAAGTGGTAGAGCACTAGCCTTGAGCTGAAGAGCTGAGAGACAGTGCCCAGGCCCAGAGTTCAGGCCCCATGACCAGACCCCACCCCCTAAAAAAAAGAAAAAGAAAAGCAGACAATAGCAATGACCAGATAATGACTATATAGGCCTTTTGATATCTGAAACTATAACATATTGAGGACTAAGTATGACTTTGTTTTGAATGTATGATTTAAGAGCAGCTTGAAGGTAATTATGTGACACAACACAGCAGTTCCTAGAGAAGTTAAAACATCAAAGTAGCTGATTTGTGGGGAAAAGTAAAACCAAAGGAGTATGGGGAAAGGAATACTGGAAAGTGCTTTTATTCTTGAGAGAAAGTGGCAGTGAACATGGGAATGTATTCACACATCCTGGGAACTTTTCCCTGATGTATGTATTTGGATGTATTTCAAATAAACCCAGATCTTAGTTATGCTACTATTTCTCCTCTCATACCCTGAGACTTGCTGCCTTAAGCCTATGCAAAACCAAGTAATAGCAAAATACTTTCAATGTATCCTATCTAGAGATGATCTGAACTTTGGGATTTTCCCAGGCTTTAATTAAGTTTACCCTGGTTTTTTTGTTTGTTTGTTTGTTTTTTGTCGGTCATGGGGCTTGAACTCTGGGTTTGGGTGCTGTCTCTGTGCTCTTCAGCTCAAGGCAAGCACTCTACCGCTTGAGCCACAGCCACTTCCGGTTTTCTAATGGTTTATTGGAGATAAGAGTCTCACAGACTTTCCTGCCCGAACTGGCTTTGAACCGAGATCCTCAGATCTCAGCCTCCTGAGTAGCTAGGATTACAGGCATGAGCCACTGGCACCCAGCTTACCCTGTATTTCAAGTGGTAAAAGGAAGCCAACAGAACCAGAGAATCATCAGAAACTATCTGAAAAGAAAAAAATTTGTCTCAAAATTTTAGAACAAAGTTAATCAAATGCCCTGAAAAGAACCACATGGATTTTACAGTCCTAGGATGTTTTAACCCAAAGAACAAGGTGGTCTAGAAGGTAATCTGTAACCATTTCTCAGGCCCATTCCCAGCTAGCTTTGATGAGAAGAATGTAAGCCTTTGCCACCAAAAGGACAGCTTCCTTTCAGTAGGGACCTTTCACTGATGGTTAGAGTACTTTCTAGATTCCTTGTATTACTTTATTACTTTGGTGACCAATTGCAAAACATGGTGAGCTTGACTCCTTAGCAACCAGAAGGAACAACTCCTTGGGCTGGAATAAAAATCCATTAGACCACCCTGTCCAGTGTGCCTGCCTAGCTCTGGGGAGAGAATGGCAGACCACCCTTCTGTACAGAAGCAAAATGGCTTGATGAAATCTCCCGTATCTCGTGTGTCTATTCACTTTCTGACACCAGAGGGCTGACTGTGTCTTCCCACAGTTACAAGTCAGTTGGTAGGAGCAGCAGTGCTGTGTAACTGGTAGGCTTTATCCCAAAATTCCCTGGAAGAGGGGTGCAAGCATGCAGCAACCATGTCCTACACCATGGCAGGAGAGTGATGGCCAGGGAATTCTCACAGGAGTGATTGTGGTCACACTGGATGTGCCAGTGCCTGGCACACAGTAGGCACCAAAAACACTGCTTCTAGAATTGGGGCCGCTTGCTTCTCAGGAGCCACAAGGGTAGGAAGCAAGTAAACTAAATGGAAGAAAGTGCAAAATGACTTTAAAAGAGACACCAATAGTAGGAGAAAAAGGAGGCCATAACAATGCACAACAAGAAATGTACTCATTACATTACTGATATAACTGTGACCTCTCTGTAGAGCATCTTTACAAGAAAATAATTTTTTTTAAAAAAGCAACACCCAGGGAAAAAGAGCCTTTAGGGAACAGAAAAAGAAAATAGGTCTGGCACTGGGGAGGGGGTAGAAGAGCGAGAGAAAGAGAGGGAGGAAGGAGACAGCTGAAGCACTACAGCCAAGCTAAGAATGTGGGGGAAAGCAGTGGGAAATGACCCAAGATTAGTAGGCTTAAAGCTGATAGAAGATAGGAGGGAGAGGGAATAGGTGCTGAGTGGACTCATGATAGAATGGACATAGCCAGAAGCTGGAAAAGAGAATCTAGGATTATAGAACATAAGGAGATACAGAGAACAAACGCCCCTGGGAAGAACCAGTATTGCTCAGGCAAAATAACAAAAATCAAGCAAAAAATAAAAATAAAAAAACCAGAAAACAACAACAAGAAGAAAAAAACACAAAAAGACTTGGAAATATGACAAGGAAAAACGGAGGAAGAGCGCTGCCCATTGGAAAATGGAACTTGTAGGAGAAAGAGAGAGAGCCTGAGGCCTGGAGCTGCACTCTACAGCTCAATAGAGCTATCCCAGCCTCTGTGGGCTCGTTTGCTATTGTCCCTTTAGTCTGTCCGTGGGTGCACCTGGAAGAGGAACTGGAGGAGGCTGACCTAGGGCCTCAAGACAGTTCCTTTTTCCCAGCCTCCACTGGATGGAATCTTCAAAGCAGAATGCATTTTTTTTTTTTTTTGCACTATGGCTTAATTGGTTACCTCTACGTAGTAAACAGAGTATGGTTTGATTTGCCCTTGTGTCATGTTCTACTGGACAAGCCTTGGGATCTCTGATGTTCCTTCTGCTTTTGCCTATAGCACACAGGAAATTGTCAGATCCATCACATGGCCCCTAATCCACTTATGAGTTCAGAAAATCTGGTTTGTTAAGGGCTTGACACAAAAGGCCTTTACTTACTGTCTGCCGTTGAGCTGAATACTCACTCCATCTGTCTCCAGGACATTTTAGACACATAGGAAAAGCACCAGATAACTATCAAAAGATAGACATTTCCTTGAATAGATTTTACATTCTTTGAGTTGTCTGCATCTGTGTATTCAGGTTTCTGAACATGTGTCCTCCGTGTTCATATGCAGAGCTCCAGCCCAGCAATCATAAAAGTGGTCATTGCTGAAATTGGGAACTAGCTCCAGTTCTTTCATGACCTAACATGAATAGAATGGAGCACTAGCCTGGGAAGACTGAGAGCAGGAGTGTGGAGATCCATCTGAAGAGTGTGATATATGCCACTGTTTGAAATGAAATTCAACCCCGCCCCCAGCCAAAGGTTCACTAATTTGTCCCATTTCTGGAGCATAATAGTGCTTCTAGGACTCTAAGAATCACATTTTGAGTACCACACCTGATATAGCACACAAGGGGTTAGAGGGAAGTTTTACTAGCTTCCACTGAGGAACCTATGGGAGTAGAGTTCACTTTTTGGTTATTGGAGAGCTCCACTGATCTCTTCTGGGAACCCATCTGAACACAGGTTGAACAAAACTGTCTTTAGTCCTTCTGGGTCTGAGTCAGGGCTTCTTTTGCACTTGATAAAACAGGAAAATGTGGTTTGATTGCAGAAGTGTTGGGAAGGACAGAGCTTTGCCCCAAACTATTCCCTCTTTATCCCATGAGGTCACATTTAACAAGGGAAAAACGCAAGGCTTAAGATGTAAATAGCCTCGGTGAGAGAGAATACTTTGTGTTACATTCTTCTATTCTATGCAAGAGACTGTATGTTAGAGTTTCTTTTTTATGTCTCCACAAATAGAAAAGCATAGTAGATTCCTAAACTTAGGATTCCCTTTTGATATTTTGTCTAGAGAAAACATGGAGATGCTTTTTATTTAAAGAGGAAAGGGTGTTCATCAAAGTAAAGGGAGTTGAGTGGAAGATTAAAGTTTCAGGTAGAATCCACGTGGGATCATTGAAATTTATTCATATACATCTGATGGCTGTTGCTTCTTTTATTATTTGTTCAAGGGAGGTGGTGTTGGACCGAGGTAGAGAAGACAGTAGTACACAAGAAATGACTCAAAGGCTCACCCCTTCCACAGAAGGCCCTTAGACTCCAGGATGCCTTTCAGCTGGGTTCTGTAACTGTACCAATACTTTGAGGCTTCACTTTCTATTTATACAATCACCAAGTCAGAGTAAAATCTGGAGGCTAACATGTAGTTATGTGAGAGGTATAATCCAATAGTATAGAACATCATTTCCCACAAGTCCCTAGTTTATGAGGAGCTGGGTTTGTCAGCATCTCAGATCTTGCTTTAAAACTGAAGAGTAGAACGTAAGCAATGTCTTCTAGTCATTAGAGATCAGACTCTGTCCTCATATTTTGTTCATCTGGCATATTCATCTGTAAATATTTAGTGACCTTTGCCTTGTAATTTTGACACAGATATACAATAACCATACTGAGTCAGGGCTAATTCCATTCTTTGACCCTCAGTTCAATGATTCCATAAATGGGCTCTAAACCTGCTACATGTGTATGCAAAACTGAGTGAATTGCATCATCTGCTTTTCTCAAAATTAGGCTTTTGGTCAGCCACCAGTGGCTCATGCCTATAATCCTAGCTAGTCAGGAGGCTTGAGATCTGAGGATCAAGTTTCAAAGCCAGTGTAGGCAGGGAAGTCTGTGAGACTAGTATCTCCAATTAATCTCCAAAAAGCCAGAAGTGGCACTAAGGCCCTGGTGATAGAGCACCAGCCTTGAGTGAAGAAGTCAAGTAAGAGGCCAAGGCTCTGAGTTCAAGGCCCATTAATGAGAAAAAAAGACAGTGGGTTTCAAGTTTCTTTCATATTTTCAAATGGGACTGTGACCCAAAACATTGTTATACATAGCCTAATACAGAGCTGATCTGTATTAAGGCAGGATAATAAAACAAATGGTATAATGCTGTTTTCAGTTTTAACACTGAAATCCAATATTTACTTATTCCCCTAGACAGCTCATAATACTGATCCTAAAACACTGTCTCTGGAACCTAGGGTAAAGTCAGCTTGCAAAGGGCTGGCCAGAGAAACACATCCCAGGCCAAGTGCAGTGCAGGCTGCTCTCCATAGCTGGAGGGAGGTAGGAGCTGGACTGCTAGAAGAAAGAAGCACAGTTAGCAACATGAACACATTTTCTACTCCATTTGAGCCCAGAATTCTGAGAAGCTGTGATTCACCCAGTTATTCCTGAGTATATGAAACAGTCAATAAAGGAGATTCATGCAATTCACTTCCTCTTGCATTTCTGGCTAATTCCTTCAATTGCGTTTGTGACATAAGTGTCTTAGGGAAAAAACAAGAATCTAAAGAGAAAACATTCCACTTTTATCCTCTTTGCTTCTCTTATTCCCTAGCCCCAAACTGTTCTTCTATACAAGATGGATTTTAAATCCTAAGATTTAAAATCATCAATAAATAGAAATAATCATCTACTTATCAACTAACAAGATACCAGAATACTTCTATCAGCCCCAGTATAAGATGCCTTATACTTAAGAATCTTGGTGTGAACAGTTTCCCAGAATTGGGTGGGAAACTAGTCAGAAAGCTTATTGCCCTGCATCAGCTGAAAAACGAAGCCAACAGCCTTTTCCCTTCAAATTCAAACTCTCAGAGAATGAGATCCTCAAAAATAACTCTTCCCCCATAGAAAGAACCAAATCCAAACAAGAGTATAGTATGATAACAATTTCCAAACACTGTTACTCCTGTCCTAATTTCCCAGCACTTAAAACAAGACAAGACTGAAAACCTCACTCAGCACAAACCTATATATGCACCTTGCCCGAAATCCACAAGACACAGCTTACCTCATTGAACTTCTCTTTCTCTCTCCCCCCCAGGTAACAATTGTCAGCCCAGAGATTCAGACTTTGACACATAAGTCCACAATTGTCTGCATCTGAGAAATACTAGAGAAAACTTTGTACACAACTCATCATTTGACCATTTCTACTTAAGGGTCTCTTTAATCACGCAGATTACTTCCTATCTTGAAAGGAAACAAAAACCACACACACAAGCCCTACTACCTCATCCCTAGAACACAACCCCAAGAAAATCTAGCTTGTACAGTTTTCACTGAGCATGCTCTCTTCAAAGATCCTGCACACGTATACACAGACACATAAAGACAGACTAGAGGAGAGGGGTCTGTTCAAGGGGGTAAGGTTTTTCATCTGTGTGGGCCTGGATTACTTGGGTGTAGAGGGTCCATCTTTGAATACTGTCACATGATGATTCCTGTGTGTGCTGAAGGGAATAGGAAAAAGGGAGTGAACTATCACTGGTTTTGGTTTCGGTTTGTAAGCAGGTAGGGGTGAGAGGTATCCTGCATATGATGGGAGAGGGATGACAGACCCACACAGGAATAACATCTGCCCCAACTTCCATGTGGATAAAAATGGGGGCTCTGATCGTTATCTCTTTCCTGTTTCCTCATTACTTTCTAATCCAGTGTTCAATGGAATATATTTATGAAGTCACCAGTTCTGTGGGACACGAAGCAGAAAGGACACGGAGGCCAGGTAAATTTAGCAAACACTGCATTAACGGAAGCTAAGCAGTTTGCTGCAGGTGTTCTCAGAGCCTCTGCTATGTTAAATGGATTTTCTCTCTCTATACATTGTATATAGAGAAGGTATAATTATAATTATTAGAAAAGGGTGATATACAAAATATTTAACCACCCGTATGACATAGACTTCAGCCAATAAGAATGGACCTCAGCCCCTATCTGCTGGCCTCACTGAACCCTTGATAATAGGCTCAGGTCAAACAATAGCCCCTGTAGTATGCATAGTTTCCTAACATTTTGCCCAAAGAACTCTGTTTTTTTATGGTCAGCTCACAGAACTGGTGAGAAGTGCTCTATCCACTGCTGGCACATCACCCTCTACACATAGGGTCAGAGCTCACAAATCTGGCCATGGGAGTACAGGAGAGGGGCAGCCCTGGCAGTGACTACTGGTAGCACCGGCTGGTAAGACTTGATCATAGCTGCAGCGGAAACACATTTCAAAAGACAGATGCCCCTCTGTCCCAAGTGCTCCGGGGACTTTGTCCCTGGTGGGTCAGCAGGTGCCTGTCCAGGTGGTGCTTCCGGCCAAAGCTCTTCTCACAGCGAGGACACTGGAAGGGTTTCTCCCCAGTATGAGTCAGCCAGTGTCTCACGAGGTGATGCCTTCGGCCAAAGCTCTTCCCACATTCTGTGCACACGTGACATTTTGGCACTGGGGGGGCGCGCTGCCGTTTCCGAGCCCCAGGGCCCTCTTCATCCTCTTGGCCCTTACAGGATTTGCCTTCTGCATGCACTCTCTGGTGGCTGGCCAGATGGGCACTGCATCGGAAATTCTTTCCACACTCAGAGCACCTGCTGGGCTTGTCGTGAAGGTGGGTTTTCTGGTGCCTGATCAGATGATGTCTTCGCCCAAAGCTTTTCTCACACTTGAGGCAGCTGTAAGGCCTCTCTCCGGTGTGTGTTTGCTGATGCCTGGCAAGGTGGGAACCCCACACAAACTGTTTCCCACACTGAGGGCAAGTATGGGGTCTTAACAGGGAATCCATCTCTGTGCTGCACAAAAGGTTTGAGAAGCTCTCTTCCTGGAGGAAAGGGGGGCCCAGGAGCATTCCTCTAGAGCTCCTGGGTGTGGATTCCCAGCTCTCATTCTGCTCCGGGTTCCAGAGAACAGTATCTTCAGACACACTGGACAGCATTCTCGGGGGCTCTGCTTCTAGTTCAGGGGTATCCCCCTCATGTTCACTTCCATCTCCTGTGAAGAAGGGAAGATATAAACACAAAAGACTACCCACAGGACCCAAGACACAAGTATGCATGATGCCATACAGGTTGTATGATGCCCCACCGCACTCCTAAAGGAGTAGAGAATATCTTGTAATTAATGTACAAGATAGAGTGATAGGTACAGAAGTTTTCAAAAGCCTAGGCTTAAAAGCAGAGTAGTAGATACTCCATTTACTTTCCTTAGCCTTCCTTTTTTCTTTAAAACAGAAATAACACTTCAATAGCACAATGTCTGCTCACCATAAACACTCAGTAAATGATTTATGCTATTGTTTTTTATTTATATACTACTGTTCATTTATGGCTGTCCATTACTATGAGTCACCAACTTCCTGCCTAAGTATAGAAGTAGAGACTGACTGAAGGAATGTGCTCCAATCATCACTGGCTGGGGGCCACCTGTCAGCAATTCCAGAGACATTGAGAAGTCATCCCTGCAACCAGTAGGAGGTGGAACAACAGTTTCAACAATAATAATCACATTTACTAAGTGCTTATTTTGTGCTAGGCATATAATTCCACTGTTCTAATGTGCTAACATATTAAATTCTGACAATACCTTATAGATGAAGAAACGTAAGGTTCCACCTGCACATTCCAGAACCCAAATCCATGACTTCAGTGCCTGCCCTCTGACCCTTTCTGATATTCTGTCTTCCTTTTGGAAGAATAGGATCCTGAAATCTTTTGATTAGAGGGACATGTAATGAGGATTCCCCCAAGAGAGGAAATGAAAGTCTATTCTGGGTCCTCACCAGTGTATGTGACCTTCAGTATATCTCGCTCCTCTAAGTCCTGGGGATCTGGGACCCATTGCTCTTCTCCTCCTTCTAGTTGAGAAAGCATGTCCAGTTTGGGAATTGGAAATCCTGCCCACAGTAAAAGAAAACAGAGATGTCTGTAAGTTCAACAGTACTTCTATGTCTATGAAAAGAAAAACACTGTTTCCTAGCTTAGTCATTGATATCAAGGTAAAATAAGGCCAGATAACAAGCCTTCTGACCCCTACCATTCTGTTAGGTGTCTCTTCTTTGTCCTAGAAAAATCAAATTCTTTCACCTCTTCCATTCAAATCTTTCCAGTCCTTGCTGGTCATAACCTTAGTTATGTCCTTCTTTTTTTGTTTTACTATAACTGTCTCACCCCTGCACCCCCATCTTCCTCTATATGGTTCCCAAGTTTCCAAGGACCTAGATCCAGATGTTCCTTTCTTTGCTCTGTAAGAATGTCACAATTCCCAACTAAGGTGTGTTTTTTGTTTGTTTTATGAGTTACCCCTCACCACCATTCTCTAAAGTAATTCTGGTGTTCTTCCTCTGATGGAAGCCTACACAGATTCCCTAGAAGATCTCTAGGCAGACACTTCCAAGAGCCGTAAGCAGAAGGCTCCTCCCTCCCAGGGTACAACCTGTCTGTAGCTAAGGAAGGCCATGCTTACTCAGAGAGACTACTATTCCACAATTTTCCTGCATGACATATTCTCCATAAAAGTCTGTCTGAGAGGGGTCCAGGCTCCGCCACTCCTCCTGAGAGAAGCACAGTGACACATCCTTGATGGTTACCAGGCCCTGAAACAGAGCATCATCTGTCAGCAGCTGTTCCTTATGGAAAATGTGATCTCAGTATGAAAGGCTGAGATAGTAGAAGAGAGAGGGCCAAAAGGATCTTGGGAAATAACTTCCCAGGTTGCTGCACAGGACACACAGTTTGGGTAAAGGCAAGATGAGGAAAGGAAGAAAGAAATGAGTCAAAATGTTGTGAGGCACCTTGTATTCATATACTGTTTTGTAGAACGGGAACTTCTTTGTATGACTACTTAAAGATAATAATAATAAAAGGATGTAAAAAAAAGAGAAATGAGTCAAGCAGTGAGAGAGGGGAATGCTGTGTGCAACAGTGAGAAGTCACAGGCTCACTACTCTCTATGTCTAACCACAGGTATCTACTCAGTCTCTTCTTACCTGCCTTATTCTGTTCATTCCAAGAAAGTCTGTATCATCTTCACCTGCCTCCACTTATCCTTTCCTTTCCTAGCAATACAAAATGATAGAAACAAAATTTTCTTTCCCACCTCCCTCTTATGCTATAGCCTTATCTCTTCTGGTGACACAATATGGTGATATGGTAATTGGGTCTAGATTTTGGAACCTAATGACTATGCATTTCGGCACATCGAGGCAGAATACTGTTGTCCAGGTATCTTAATCTGTCTCTGCTCTGATTTTCTAACTATAAATTGGGAGGATTGAGTTGTTCTCAGAAAAAGTTATGGAAAGCACTTGAAAAGAGCACACAGGACAAGGGCTCGGGAAGTGTAGGTACAGATTATAAGCATTACTGCTTTTTCATGGCTAGTCTATTCCCTTCTGAATCTTCACTAACCTGTCTCTTTAGGGATTTCTTTTTCTCTTCTCTTATGCTTTATCACCTTCACAATTCTGTCATTTTCATATTCTTCCAAACTTTCTTAGGTTCTCTTTTCCTAGTCTTTGCAGCATTACTTCTTTGCTATTTCTTTTGTCTTTTGTTTAGTTTTACTTTTCAACACAGGCTCACACTATGACACCTACACTAGCCTCAGACCACCAGTATGCCACACCATGCTTGGCTTCAGATTTATTTCTTAAAGATAGCTAATCAATTGTTCTTTAAAAATCCCACCTGTGGATAACACAGCCACACATCAAAAGCTCTAAGGGTCTTATGTGCCCCCTGGGAAAGGGATAGCTGTACCATTATAAGATGAGCATACCATCAGTGTGCATGTGAACTAACACATCAGTGGAATGATGCCAAAGCTATAGAAGGGCCTTTGTGATGAGACCTTGGGAGAGGCCAAGGGAAACACAGCCCACCTGTGATCCGGCTGCAAGAAGTGCAGCTGCCATTTCCCAGTCTCCGGTGCTCCCCTCCTGGGGAATTGCAGGAACCCAGGGAGCAGACTGAGCTGGTGAGGGGAGAGAGGAGCCATTAGAGATGAACTATGAATCCTTTTCCAATATGTTCCTTAGTCCCATTTTACAGGAGCTGAAGGTCTCATCTTCTGCTACATCTATGCCCATAAGCATAAATAAGAATGAAGAGGAAAGTGGCGCTGTGGCTCAAGTGGTAGAGCCCTAGCCTTGAGCTGAAGAGCTCAGGGACAGTACCCAGGCCCAGAGTCTTAAGCCCCACAACCAAAAAAAAAAAAAAAAAAATGAAGAGGCCTTCACTCAAAATGTTCTGTGAGGGTTCTAGGTGGCTCTTAGGTATATAAGCTGTGGTTTGAATTTACATTACTTGAATGTAATGGAATTTTCAGCAAATGAAACTTACTGGCTGTATTCTCCAACAGTAATCAGTCCAGATACCACTTCCTTCTCCCACATTTAACACTACTAATGTAGAAACAGTGATTATGTAAGAAACAGGAACAGTCCAGTCACATTGTTCAGAGAGCCAAGAGCCTATTCTGTATTTGAGAAAAGGACCCGGGAAGAATGGACTGGTCCTAGTATTGAGTTTGCTGTTCTGTCCGTGACAATTTATGGATTTTTTTTGGTAATCCTACTTTTTGAAAAGAGATCAGGAGACTATGCCCTGTGCTTCCCATGCATACTGTGGATCCTCACTTTTCTCTTGAAGGGACTGTGGCTCCTCTTCAGGGTTGTGACACGGGTGCTCCAATGGCCCTGGTGCAGTTCTCCATGTCCCTTCTTCCAGGCTTCCCCTTTCTTCATGGGGCGCTGCTCCATCCAGTTGTACATTCATTGACTCCCATCCTGTCCCCAGGGCTGTTGTCTGTTCTGAAAGCATTTTTGTGGCAAGTCAAAGTTTGTGACCTGGAAGAAAGCAATGAAATCAATAACAGCTCTATCCCATGAAAGTGAAAAGGGGTGATATTCCTAAAGAAGTTAAAGAGATCAGCCCCAGGGATAAAATATGAAACTAGGTTAAGAGGAGACTGAGGGAAGATGAGCTCTAAAAGTTTGATCTGTTCCAATCAACTGAGCCTGACTTAAGCTTCTTGGAGGAACTAAGAAACTGCAGGTGCTAGCTGTGAGCCATTGGCTTATACTGTAATCCTAGCTACTCAGAAAGCTAAGATTCAGAGGACGGCAGCTCAAAGATAGCCCAGGCAGAAAAGTCCATGAGAATTTGTCTCCAAAATAACCAACTGAAGGTGTGGCACAAATGATAAAGCAAGAAAGCAAAGCAAGCAGGAGGCCCTGAGTCCCTACCACACACACACACACACACACACACACACGTGCACAATACACATACACACACACATACACAGAGATAAGTGGAAAGAAGGAAGAAGAAAGAAAAAGAGAAGTAGAAGGAAGGAGGGAGAGAGACAGGAATAAAGAAGGAAGAAAGAAAGGAAAAAAGAAAGAGAAATGTTAATGCTATATAAGAGTCACTGTTACTTTGGGACCTCAAGGGAAAAACAGAATATCCTTGAAGGCTGGGAAAACTCCCTTAAAGAACCACTGAAAGTACAGAAAGGTAATAAAACTGGAAACAACACAGGAAAGAATGCACTCAGAACTGCCCTCAACAAAGATGGACATGATCATTTATAAGATTTTCTGCCATAAATCACATTTTCATCAATTAAAGTGAGATAATTACTACAGGAAGAAATCTTGGCCAGGGGATGTACTGTATCATAAAGAAACAGCTTTTTAAAGAAATTGTAATGCTGAAATAAATGGTATCTCACTCAACAAAAAGACACATGATGTGTCATTCTCAGGAGAACCTTTATAGACATGGTAAAAGACCAGTAACTCAGAGAGCAGGTATAAATCTCTGAAACAGCCCATGCAGATAAAAGAAGTTGTTGGTCAGCACACAGCTAAAGTTTCATCAGAAAAAAAGTGAAAAAAGAACTTGGAACAGGGATAGTACAGGAGGAGTAGGGCTGTTAACCTGAGCTAGGATGAATGAACAGCCCAGTGCTTTGAGACCGAGGAACAAATTTGTTTGACAGGCAGGCACTAGTCATATCCCATTAGAAAAAATATATTCAATTTTAAAGAAAGGTATAGGAAGCCAGCAAGTGTTCTTTGGAAGAAAGTAAAGTCAAGAAAGGGATAAGAAATTCAGAGAGATGGAAATGATAAAAACAACAGACACCGTTTTCTCTTGTTTCAGGAAGAAGGCTGATGAGTGGAGTTATTGATGGATGTCACTCTACTATCAAACAGAAGAAATGACTTTTCACTTCTCTCTTGCAAAAGGGAAGAGAGTTAGTTTAGATGGACAAATTCTTAATAATACTACAGTACATAAGACTGAGTTGTGGACTCTATTTTCTTCAGACATTTGTAGAGCAGGACAGGTCCCACTTGAGAAAGAGTCTAAGATTATGCAGAATTTTTTTTCCGCTTGGCAACATATTTTTAAGCTTCTTATTCAATACGCAAGTATTGAACCCATAAAAGATTTCCAGGAACAGGTTAGAACAGGTCCCGTATCCATCCACTCAATAACATCTGCAAGAACCCAAAAGACCTGGATACGGTATAACAGATGCCAAGTGATTTGTTTCCTTGCATACCTGTCTTCAATAAAAGAGGTCTGAAGGAATTCCAGGCCTAATGCAAAGACTGAAGAAATTCTCTTGTCATCTCAGAAGTCCAGAGATGGTTCCAGGCCTGATGGAAGCATCTTAGCTGAGGTTTCCTCTTCAGAGACTTCTCATGTAAAAGGAAAATCTCAATAAAGAAATAATAAGGGCTGGGAAGGTGGCTCAGTGGTAGAGCGCTTGCCTTGCATGCATGAGGCCCTGAGTTCGATTCCTCAGCACCACATAAACAAAAAGAAAAAAGCTGCAAGTGGCGCTGTGGCTCAAGTGGTAGAGCGCTAGCCTTGAGCTGAAGAGCTGAGGGACAGTGCCCAGGGTCAGAGTTCAGGCCCCACCACTGGAACCCCCCCCAAAAAAAATAATAAAAGGAGCTGGGCACCAATAGCTCATGCCTTTAATCCTAGCTACTCAGAAGGCTGAGATCTGAAGACATGGTTTAAAGCCAAACCAGACAGGAAAGTCTGTAATTCTGCTCTCCAATCACCAAAAAGCCAAGAGTGGAACTGTGGCTCAAGTGGTAGAACACCATCCTTGAGCAAAAAAGCTAAGAGACAGCACCTAGGTCTTGAGTTCAAGCTCCCAAGAAATAACTATTAATACATATAAGTATTAATCATATTATTTACAATAAAAAGGAAACTTCCATGTTAGCTCTTTTCTCTTAATTCCAGCTCCTGTATTCTCTTTACTTTTAACACATAAGGTTTTCCCATTCCTCATTCCATGTTCTCTAGCTTTCATGGCAAATGTTCCTCCCGGTCTTTATGGCTAGTAAAGCATCTGGACCACTGTTTCAAACCCACTTCTCCATCTCCCCAGTTAGAATAATCCCTTGATGGGAAGCCTCTTTCTGCAGAGCTCAGTGGACCCATGCTGCATCTGACAGAAAGGCTAGCAACAACCTCAGCCTCGGCAGGGTGGGTACCTATTCCCAGCTTGCATTTCCTAAGATGTTCATGGCAGAAGCAGCGCCTGGACTGTTCGGTAAGGGAGCAGTCCTAACCTGATTCCTTCTAGTTCCAGGACGATCCCATGTCTACTGGAGTCTGGGTTCTTTTGGATTTTCCTTTCCCACCTTTTTTTTTTTCTTCTCACGCATCAGGCTGGCAAAGGCATCTGCGGACAGAGAAGTTTTTGCAGTCAGTGCTGTGGGACAGAAACACACACACACACACACACACACACACACACACACACAGACACACACACACACACACACACACACACACACACACACACACACACACACACACACACAGCGGCCCAAGGACACCGGGACACACAACTGTGAGAGGCTCTTGGCCCCCCGCCGGGGGTGTGGCCGAGGCGGGACGGGGCCCGCCCGGGGCTGGGCGGAGGGGGGTGGTTGGTGGTGGAGAGGAGCGGTGGCTTCTTCCCTCCTCCCGTCACCGCGCCCCGGGAAGCGGGGTAAGATTTCAGAGAATCCCAGCCAGGCAGAACCGGAGCTGGGCAAAGGAAGCCGGTGGGAAGGGTGCCGGGGTACCCCGGGGAGCGGGTGACAGCGGCGAGCTGCCCGGCGGGGCCGGAGCGCGGGCGCGGCACGGCACGGCAGTGGGGCCCCGGGGCAAGGCGGCCAGCGGAGGCCGCGGGTGGCCGAGCCGCGCCCCCCCCCCCGCGCGCCCTCCCACCCCGGGAAGCCGGCGCACCACCCGCTCGCGGCCGGCCCCCCGCACTCACCCCGGGGCCCGGCTTGGCCCGCAGCCCGGTGCCTGCCTGGCGGCGGCCGCCGGCCCCTCCCCTCCCCTCCCCGCCGCCCTCCGCCGCCCTCTGCGGGCGTGCGAGCGGGCGACAGACAGGCGACTGCGGCCGGCGGGCGCGGGCGGGGCGGGCACAGGAAATCCCCGCCCGCTTCCGGGGCTCGGCGGGGGGGAGGAACGGGGGGAGGGTGCTAAAGAGGGGGGGGGGGTAACGAGGAACGAATAGCGGGGTCGTGGCTCGGGCCATCCATCGGAGCCGTGGACCTCGATGCCCGGGATGCAGCGGATCCCCCGACCTGCCGCGGACGGTGGTGGCCGTGCGCTTCCCACACGTGGACCATCTTCCAGGCCGGCCACGGAGCCTCCCAGCGGGGCTCTCCGCAGGAAGCTCCGTTCATCACCTTGGATTTGGTACGCGCTGGCGACAGGCCCGAGCGTGGCCGTGAGGGCCACGCGTGGGATGGTGCCAGACGCTTAGCTGCTTAGGCTGCGTGTCTCGCCCCCTGGCACCGTCTGTGAGGCCCCCGGGCTTGCGTGCAGCGAGTGAGGCAGGGGATGTGCTGGGTGACTTGGCCAAGATGGTGCTGTCGCATTGCCCACCACACACACACACACACACACACACACACACACACACACGCGTGGCCCCGTGAGCTTGTCAAATGTGGCTTGTGGGAAGACTGTGTGCGACACCACGTTTAGAAGACTTAATTTGAAAAAAAAAACAAAAAAGAAAAACATGGGAAAGAGCTCCTGGGTAATATTTGGAACTGAATTTGTAATTGACATCACCTACTACTTTTAGCTTTTTTTTTTTTTTTAAATGCGGCTACTAATTGTTTCTAATTACAGATGGGGCTTGCATTGTGTTTCTGTTGGACAATGCTCCCCTGCAGCATTCGAGTGCTTTGCCAGTTGACTGGCAAGGACGAGAAAGGCCTACAAAACATCAGCCCAATCCTGGGGTCTCCTTGTTAGAATCAGTTTATATTTAGAAATCATATGCACTATTTCATGGTCATAATAAAAATCGTAATAAGCAGAGGCAAAATAAAAAACTAAACCGTGGTTTGACTTCTAATCTAATGTTCCAGTCTCCCGAGAGGTTCCTTACCTTTCACAGGAATTATATGGAAGTTCAAATTCCTAGGCAATATTTCAAGATGGCGTAATTAAATACATGGATAATCACAGGGACAGATGACTCCATCTTTTTTAAGATTGGGGGCGGGGGGAGTTGTAGGATCAGCTTAGAAGGTGAATGATAATAAAGGACATCATCCCAAGGCAGCTCAGAAGGCAGAAATGGGTATGCTCTTGCATATGAACTTCCTAGCAGTGTAAAGTAGAGAAGAAATAAAATCGGAAAACTAATAGAAAGAATGGCAGGACAAGAATTTTTATTTGCGATGACAGGTGATGAAGTGTTCCCCTCTCTGTGTTTATAAGGAAGGCACAGCTCTGATAGTTCTAATTATAGCTTTACCAGGAAGCCGGATGGTCCCCGGCTGCCCTATTAAGGAACATCTGGTAGAGAAAAAGAAAGACTTGGGCCCACACGTAGATTCTAATGTGTAGAAGACACCATTTCTTAGAACACAGCAGTGTTCCTCCCCAGCATCAGAGAGATGTCTCAAATAGGGTTTCAGGTTCTCCACAAAAGTTCAAAATACCTTCAGAGACTTTTTTTTAGGGGGAGGAGAAAAATCAGCCTTGACTCCTTTATTTCCAGATTGCTGTTCAATCGTGGCTTAAAAAAGGAAGTAAAATGCAAATGTTCACCATTTTAAGGCAAGTGTTAGAAAAGGATTTTTATTAGTTGATCGTAATGAATTTTAGCGTAGCCTTTAAATATCTGTTCAGACATATGAAACTATGCCTTTGGTTACTAACTACCTAATGACCTAACCACCATCTCTCTCTATATTTTAAAGTTGTTTTTGATTTGCTGGATTTGGGGTTTGCACTTAGTGCTTAGCACTTGCTCAGTTTGCTTACTTAGCTTGTCTCCTATGCTTGATCAGTGCTTCCAGACTGCCTTTCTGCTGGTTATTTTGGAGATGGAGTCTCAAGGACTGATTGGGCTATCCTCAAACCATGATTCTCTGGATCTCAGCCTCCTGAGTAGCTAAGTTTACAGGTATGGGCCATTGGAACCTGGTTTCACTCAAAAGTTTTTTTTTTTTCTTAATTTTGTTTTTGGGTCTGGTTGTGGGGCCTGAACTCTGGGCCTGGGTGCTGCCCCTCAGCTCTTCAGCTCAAGGCTAGCGCTCTACCACTTGAGCCACAGTGCCACTTCCAGCTTTTTCTTTTTTGCTTATGTGGTGCTGAGGAATCGAACCTAGGGCCTCATGCATGCAAGGCAAGCACTCTACCACTGAGCCACCTTCCCAGCCCCCTCACTCAAAAGTTTTAATGCTTTGTATAAGAGATGAATTTCCTACAGTCATCAGTGAAGACTGTTGCTTCTTGTATGTCCACAGTTATAAGGAAAGGGGAAGGCTGAGGAAAGTCTTGCATTAGGACTCCTGGGGAGAGAAAGGCCCTCTAGTCATTAGCAAATACATGTTTGCTGACATTTATAGGGCACTTTATATATTGCAGAGTGTCTTTGTGTATATGTGATCATCCTAACTCAAGGAGATAAATTATCTGTATCCTTAGTTTAGTGTCAAGAAAATAGAGGTCAAAGCCAGATGCTGATGGCTCATACATGTACTATTCAGGAAACTGAGACCTAGACAACTATGATCTAAAGCTAGCCTAAGTAGAAAAGTCTGTGAGAATCCAACTCCAATTAACTAGGAAAAAGTAGAGCTGTAGATATGGCTCAAGTGGTAAGAGCACCAACTGTGTAAGCAAACCAAGCAAGTATGAAGCCCTGATTTCAAACCCTGGTATCATCAGAAAAGAAAGGAAAGAAGTAAGGAAGTGTGAGAGTCCCCAAAAGCTGAGCTGTGAGACCTGAAAGGATTGGGAGGGTGGAATGCCTCCTCCCAACATGAACCCTCAGAACACTGAGTTTCCTAGAAAGTTTAGTCAGTCCTCGCTTGATGTGAATTCAGATTTCTATCCTGGGTGTAGGTTAATTCCACACCAAACTTTCTGGGAACTTGAGGACAGACAAAAAACAATGCTAACTGTAAGTCATGCACTACTTACACCCGCTTCTTGAGTAAGATTATACCACATGATTGGTGCTTGTGACCTCACATACCTTCCTGTACTCCACTCAATAAATATCTTGTAAAATGGACCCAGGGACCTGAAGCTGGAGGAAGGCTTGAATCCCTGGTGCCCAAACCTCAATTCCACAGTCTGGTGTCCATTACTGTCTTGTCCCTGGTCTCAGAGGGCTGTGACAGGGTAGGAAGGGAAAGGGAAGGAAGAGGAAAAGGAGCTTTCAGTCATGTTGTGATGATGTAAGGAAGCCCTTACAAGATGCTGAGAAGATTCTGTACCATCCAGCCTCCAGGATAATGAGTCAAATAAACTTCTGCTCTTTACAATTTACCTAGATCAGCTATTTTACAGAAACAGAAAATGGGGCATGTTTTTAAAAATGGTACCAACAGTGGAGTTGTTTCACAAATACCTGAAAATATCAGAGTGACTTTGGAACTCAGTAGTGGTAAAGGTTAGAAAATTTTTGAGTTGAAAGCTAGAAAAAGCCTTTGCTGCTCTGAGCAGAGTCGCAAGGGCAATTCTGGTAAAGGCTTAGAAAGAGTGAAAGTCTGGAATTTCTCAGATATTACCTAAGTGGTTGGAGCCAGAATATGGACCCATAAAGGCCATTATGGCAAAATGGAACTGGAAAGAGGGTATTGGAAACGAATAAAGACTCTGGCTGCAAAGACTCTGGCTACATTGTGTTAAGACCCTGGGACTATAGAATGTGGAACATAAGAGAGATAAACTTATATAAACGAAGGTATCTAGCAGAAGAAATTTCTAAGCAACAAAGCATCCAGGCTGCTATGCGACTACTTCTAAATGCTCACAGTGAAATGAGAGAGCAGAATTTTTTATTGAAAAGGAAGCAGAGTAGAAAGAGTTGGGAAGTTCTCAACCTGATCATATGGTAGATGATGAAAGAGAATTTTCAAAAGTGAGAACACTAAGGGTGTACCTGAGCAACCAATCTCTAAGGTTACTATGAGAAAAAAAATCAGCAAGAGAATGAAAGAAAAAAAATAAGTTAGAATTTCTCAGAAATTACCTAAGTGGTTGGAGTCAGAATGCTGGTAGAAATTTGAACTCATATAGACATGGTCTCTGCATTTCAGCGACTGCAGACTCTGCACCATTCATCATAGGTATGGAAGAATAAGAGGGCAGATGTTTGGGAATGGGTCTGAAGAGCCCATCCTGGGCTTACTGACCAGTACCACCCCGTCTGTTCCCCACATTGCAGCACAGTGCTCCTCCATCTGTAGCTGAAGCTTGAATGGCCTCAGATATGACTCAACTTGATGCTCTACAGGACTCAAGTTATAAACTTGATACCCAAGTGCTGTTAATTCTACATGGAGCAGTTTGGCAAATCTTGGTGGAAAGGCCTGGGGTTCAATCTCAATCATTGGTGTATGACCCTCAAGAGAACTGATAGTGACTGTAAGAATATTCTTGTATTTTTGCAAGTGATTCAATCATACTTGCTCATACTTGTCTGCTTAGATAATTGTCCATGTGGATGAAGTCACCAGAAATGATGACGGGTTATAGAAAGTGGAATAGTAAGCCAGGTAATGGAGTTGCTAATGAAAGGAGAATGACGGGCAATGTCTGAAAGGGTTTGATGGCATGTGGTTCAAAGCAACTGGACATAATTTAGGGAAGAAGAAAAACTGAACTTAGGACAACAATAAGAGAAAAAAGAACACATTCTACTTCTAAACTTAGGTGGAGTAAACCAGTGGCTTTCAAATGTGTGCATGTAGGTGTGTGTGTGTGTATGTGTGTGTGTGTGTGTGTGTGTGTGTGTGTTGTGTGTGTTTGAGATCCATATTATGATGTAGAAAGAAATGTATTTCACATTGTAATCTAGGTAACTCATCACATTTCTATTTTTGGAATAACTTAAAGGAGAATTGGTATTAATTAGCCTGTCCTGTATGAAGTTCCTGTCATTGTCTTTTTTAGTAAGTTGATTAATTTTTCTTTTGATTAGGTAGGACACTAAGATTTTACTATTCATGTGGGTTTAAATAACCTTTCTCACTTTGTGGTTTATCTTTTCATTTTTAAAAAGTCTTTGGATAAATAAATTTCTTAATTGTAATATATTAGTACTTGTCAGTTTATTATAGTTAGCATTTTTCATGTATTGGTTTTAGAAATTTTCCCTCAGTGGTGATGTCAGCAACATGGCAAAATAGGAAGCTCTGACTATTCTTCTTCCCCAGGGCACACACAGTCAATTAACAGTGGGAGGAGGGTTGTATATTTAAGTCAATCGTAGAGCCCTTGCCTAGCATGAGTGAGGTCTTGGGTTCAATCTCAAGCATAATAAAATTGTTTATTTATTTTGCTCTTTAAAAACAGGAGTAGGGCTGGGAAGGTGGCTCAGTGGTAGAGTGCTTGCCTTGCATGCCTGAGGCCCTGGGTTCGATTCCTCAGCACCACATAAGCAAAAAAGAAAAAAGCCGGAAGTGGTGCTGTGGCTCAAAGTGGTAGAGCGCTAGCCTTGAGCTGAAGAGCTGATGGACAGCGCCCAGGCCCAGAGTTCAGGCCCCACGACCGGACAAAAAAAAAAAAAAAAAAAAAATTAAAAACAGGAGTAACCCATTTTTTGTTTTGTTTTGTTTTTGTCAGTTGAGGGGCTTGAACTCTGGGCCTGGGCATTGTCCCTCAGCTCTTCAGTTCAAGGCTAGCACTCTACCACTTGAGCCACAGCACCACTTCCAGTTTCCTGGTGGTTTATTGGAGATAAGAGTCTCATGGACTTTCCTGCCTGGGCTGGCTTTGACAGTGGTCCTCAGATCTCAGCTTCCTGAGTAGTTAGGATTATAGGCGTGAGCCTTTGGTGCCCAGCTTTACCCAGTTTTTAAAAATCTTTTTATTTCTCTTCATTTACCAGTTTCAGGTTTGGGTTATTCTGGTTTATCTGGAAGTTTTTAGTTGTATCATAATATTTATTTGAAATTATGCATTGGAAAACTCATAAATATGTGGAAAATAAACAACATACTCCTGGTATCACCAATGAATTAAAGTATAAAGTAAAAGGAAAATTTAAAGGTATTTTGGGAAAAACAAATGGAAGCACAACATACCACTGGCTAATGAGATGGAGGAAAAGTGATTCTGAAAGGGAAGGTTATAACGAGAAGTACCTACAACAGAAAAGAAAAAGAGCTCAAACACACAAGCTAATACTTTCTCTTAAATTAGAAAAGGAAGCCCAAAGCTAGAAGAAGGAAATAAATTTGTGTGTGTGTGTGTGTGTGTGTGTGTGTGTGCGTGTGTATAACTGACAAATCTTTAGCTAGAGCAAAAAGGAAAAACAAAAGACACAAATAAAATCAGAATTGAGGGTCACCTTACACCTGCTACCACAGAAATAAAAAGATCACAAGAGATAATGGTACACAAATATATACTAACAAATTGGAGAACCTATAAGAAATGGATGAAGTCCTGGGAACACAAATGTTTCCTTGACCGAATCAAAAAGAAACAACAACAAAATGGACTGAGGGCTTACTGCTGAATTTTATTGAGCATTTAAAAAGAATTAATGCCAATGCTTCTTGCCTCTTTCAAAAAAATAGAGAGGAAAGAGTATTTCCAAACTCATTTTTTAAGACTAGCATTATTGTGATACCAAACTCAGACAAGGACAACATTTGAAAAAAGAAAACTATAGGCTACAATCTCAGATGAACATAGATGAAAAAGTACTCAACCAAATACCAATAAATCAAATTCAACAGTACATTAAAATGATTACTCGTCTGATGGTATTTATCCCAGGCAGGCCTGGGATAAACATACAATGTACATAAATCAACAACTGTGAAATACTAACAGAATGAAATTCACAACACACATGGAAAATTGAATATATGCAGAAAAAGCATTTGGCAAAGGTAACCATCCAGTTATGACTTTTTAAAAAAAGGATCTTCAAAGACATAGATATAGAAGTAGTGTGCCTTAACAGAATAAAAACTAGATATGCAATCCCTTTTGATTAGTGTCACCCTCAACAGTGACATGCTTTTCCTCTAGGAATAGAAACAAAACAGTAAAAGCACACATTCACCATTCCTATTTACTAGAAGTCCTAGCTAAGCAATCAGCAAAGAAAAAGAAACAGCAGGCATTCATAAGGAATGGAAGAAATGACACTGTCTTTTATTTTATGTATCAGAAGCCCTACGAACTCCACAAAAAAATTAGAACTGATGTAAAATTTATTAAACTCAACATACAAAAATCATTAGTGTTTTTATATAATCACAACTAACTTTCCATAAATGAAATTAAGGAAACAATCTCATCACAGGAGAGCACACTTGTGTGTGAGCTCGCACGCGCGCACACACACACACACACACACACACATACTGTCCAAGAGTACAGTTAGCCTGGTGCTGGTAGCTCTTGCTTATAATCCTGCCTACTCAGTGCTGAGATCTGAGGATTGTGGTTCAAAGCCAGCCCAGGCAGGAAAGTCTGTGAGACTCTTATCTTCAAGTAACCACCAGAAAACCAGACATGGTGGTGTGGCTCAAAGTGCTAGAATGCTAGCCTTGAGTGAAAAAGCTCAGGGACAGTGTCCAGACCCTGAGTTCAAGTCTTACAACTGACCAACACACACACACACACACACACACACACACACACACACACACACACACACACACACACACACACACACACACACACAGTACGTTTAGCCCAAGAGGTAAAATATCTATCACTAAACTGGAAAATATCAATAAAAGAAATTGAAAAAAGACATGTTTTCATAAACTAGAAGAATTATTAAAACATACATGCTAGCCTAAGTGGTCTACTATAAAGATCTTACAATGAAAATACCATAGTGATCACAAAATAAAGGCATATTGACCAGTGGAACAGGATAGAAAGTCCAAGAATAAACCCCCAAATTTAAAGTTAATTGGTAGTTTTGCAAAGGTAATAAAACACATAATGGGCAGATTTTTTTCTTCAATAAATGGAATTGAAAGGTAGATAGCCATACAGAGAAATCAGACCCTCCTCTCACCTCAATATGAATAGCTGACAAACATTAAGACTTGAAAATGTATAGCATTTGGCGACTAGTTTGGGCAATGATTTCTTGAACAGGGCTCCACAAAAGCATAGGCCACAAAAGTGAACAGGAACAGCCTGTGGATTGGGAGGGAATATTTGTAGGCCATAACTAGATAGAGCTAATGTCCAAAGCATATAAGGAGCTCAAGCAACTTGATATCAAGAAAACTATTAGCTTGATTTTTAAAATTTTTTTATTGTTATTGTGAAGGTGATGTACAGAGGGGTGACAGTTATATATGTCAGGTAATGAGTACATTTCTTTTTGGACAGCATCACCCCTTCCCTTTTTCCCTCCTGTCCCCACCCACAAGTTATATAGTTTACTTTCATCATAGTGTCTAGTGAGTACCACTGCTACATTTATTTGTTACCCTTTGTTCCTCCATTTCTATACACTCCCTGACCCTCCCAAAGACAGATAAATGAACAAACAAGATAAAAAGAAAATACAGTAAAAATAACAACAGAGAAAAAAAACCTCTTGTTTCCACTTCCTGGAGTTCATTATTTTATGTGATCAGAGGCACACAGGTATTGAGCCTTTGTATTCCTCCCCTAAAATATCAGTAGCTTGATTTTTAAATAAGCAAAGGATCTGAATATATTTCTCAAAAGAAGACATAGAAATGGCCCAAAGATACATGAAAAATATTAAAAGTTTCTAATCATCAGAGACATGCAAATTAAAACTACCAAAAAAAAAAAAAACTCTTCAAGCCTGTTAGAATGACTATGACAAAAAGACAACATGTATTGGTCAAGATATGCAGATATGTTGTTGGTATTGTAAATTACTGCAGCCAACTGTAGAAAACAGTAGGGAGCTTCCTCAAAAAGTGAAAAATAAAACCACCACTTGATCCAAAGGAAATAAAGTTGCTATGTCAAATATGTCTATTCTCACTATAATGAAAAAAACCAGTTCCATTAGACTGTCATTCTGGAAGTCTAAGAGGCAAAAATTTTAATGATTTATAAAATAATAAACCACATTCATAGTAAGGAAAAATGTTTTTCATCATTTTTATTGTGTTATATACTTGATTTAACTTTCTTCTCATGCTACAATGGATTAGTTGACAAACTATATAAAATATATTCTTCTAGGATATAATATGGTGTTTGACCTTCAATAAATCTAATTAATATATCTATCATTTAGCAACTTACCAATTTTTTGTAGTGAGAGAGAACATTAAAGATCTGTTTTCTAGCAATCTTAAAATGTACACAAAAGCTGGACACCAGTGGCTAACACCTGTAATCCTAGTTACTCAGGAGGCTGAGGTCTGAGGATCATGGTTGGAAGCCGGCCTTGGCAGGAAAATCCATGAGACTCTTATCGCCAATTAACCACCAAAAAGCCAGAAGTAGAGCCATGGCTCAAGTGTTAGAGTACTAGTTTTGAGCACAAAGTATCAGGGACAGTGCCCAGGCCCTGAGTTCAAGCCCCAGTACCTGCACACATATATGCACATCTGTGCGTGCACACGTGAATGTGTGTGTGCGTGCATATACATGCACACAGAAATGTACATGTAATAACCAAGCAGTATAGCTCAAAAACTTATGCCTATAAACTAAGCCTTTGTACCCTTTTACTAACTCCTCCCCATTTTCCCTCCCCATCCTCTCCCCTAGTCTCTGGTAATTGTAACTACCTGTATACTCTCTGTCAGTAAGACTGAGAGACTTACTATTTAGGTTCCACAAATAGCTGAGATCAGACAGTATTCATGTCTCTGTGCCTGGCTTGCTTCTTTTAGAGCAATGTTCACTAAATCACAGGCAAATACTGTATTTTTTAAGTGTAAGTTCCACATAGGAGAACTCCGAGAAAACAAAGCAGTCACATTATACTGACCTTCAGTGTGATGGACAATCCATTCATTTTTCTTTTGTATTTTTCTGTATCTATACATAACACATTAGCTGTCTCATGCCATTGAGTAAAACTAGGTCAAGTGAATAGAAGTCTCTGACTAGCTCCATTTTACAGCACAGTACTGTATGTCTATATTTGGTTTCCTTTGTTATAGAGCCCATTGTTTATTGTACACCTTTGTGAAAATCCCAAGGGTAAAAAAAACCTCAGTAAGTTGGCCAGAGATTCTGCTTTTGCTCCAACAGAGTTCATCTTTATCAACCCTGAGACATCCTCAGATGGAACCAACACCCCTTCTCAACTTATTTTGCAAAGGGGCACTGGATAGACACTGTTGCATCAAACTCCTTGAATTTAGTCAAAACCCAATATTTCCAAGATGAAAAATCTTTCTCCCTTAGAGATGATTTCTTTATCTCCTGAGCAGAATCACATAGCTTCTCCTTAGCCTAAGACATGTTGTGGCTGCCTCAGCATCCTCTGCAGAGCGGCCTTTACTTCCTGGTTTTTCAAACTATAGATGAGTGGGTTCAGCAAGGACGTGATCACACTGTATTGAATGGAGACCACGCGTTCCAACACTGAGCCTGATGTGGGGCTTAGGTATCTGAAAAAAGTTGTCCCATAGAACAAGAGAACCACAGTGAGGTGAGAAGAGCAAGTGGAGAAGGCTTTGCCTTGACCCTTCGAGGAACGGATGTTCAATATTGCAGAAATGATTCTGGAGTATGAGAAGAGGATCAGAGAAAGTGTCAGTAGACCCAAAAATGCACACGACCCAGCTAGAAGAATCTTATTGACAGTGGGATCGGTGCAGGACAGAGGGAAAAGTGGAGGCAGCTCACAGCTGAAGTGCCGGATGATGTTGGAACGACAGAAGTGTAACTTCCGGATAAAGAGACAGTTCAGCAAGGAAATCAGGAATCCCACTGCCCATGCAGTGCTCACAATAGCCATGCAGAAAGGTCTCTTCATGACCACCATGTAGACCAGAGGGTGGCAGATGGCAGCATAGCGATCATAGGCCATGGCAGAGAGCAGACAAGCTTCTGTTCCCCCAGTGAGAGTGAAAAAGAAACTTTGGGTAATGCAACCCCACACTGAGATGCTTTTCTTCTGAGAGAGGAAAGTCTGCAGCATCTTGGGCACAGTGATAGAGGAGAAGCTGAGATCTAAGAAGGATAAATGTCCAAGGAAGAAGTACATGGGCGTGTGAAGGTGAGGATCAACCCTGATGATCAGAATCATGACCAGATTTCCCACCAGAGTCAGAAGATAGATCACCAGGAACAGCACAAAAAGCATAATCTGGATCTCGGGATCACTAGAAAGTCCCAGAAGGACAAACTCAGAAAGAAGACTGACATTTTTCATGGTTGCTCACAGGGCCTTCAGTTGAAATATATGGTTCTCCATTTGGTGGAAAATTGATTTAAGTCATTCTCAGAAAACAAGTTTCTGCTCATCCAGAGTATCCTTCCTCACCTAGTAGGAAACTCAGAATGAGGATTGTCTCCTGCAATACAATTTCTTCACTTTCCCTTCTTCTGTACTTACTAGCACTGTCTCAGGGTAATGGCTAACTCTTCATGCAATTTCATCAGCCTCCATAACTTTATCAATCAAAACAAGGAGAATTGCCCAGTGGTATAACCTGGAAAACTGTCTATGGGTAAGGAAACCCTTGGGAAAATGACTGAGGAATCTAACCCAGGGCTTTATGCATGTGAGGCAAGCACTCTACCACTAAGTTACATTCCCAGCCCCAGCTACTTTCTTTTCTTTTCTTTTTATTGCAAATGAAGAGACTGCATTGCATGATGTCTTATAGCAAAGCCTTTCAAGGTTGGGCCATGAGCCAGGTGTCTGGATTAGTCTTCTATGGTTCCTTACATACCTCCCTTGGTGGATTTATTAGGACTGAGTCTTATATGGGTTGGGTGTGTGCAGAGGTCAGATACAACTTCTTTAGTGAGAAGTTCACTTAAATTATACACCAATAATGCTTGGTTTTCACACTCAGCCAGTGGGCTCTATAGTGCTGGGTCAGCTGATGCTGAAAAAGAAAAAAACACTAAGGTTAAAGTAAAAACCTTAATTTGAATCCTGGTTCACATATTTTAAAAGTATCATCTGGGAAAAGTTAGTTTTTCAAGACTTATTTACTTGTAAAAAGGGAGCAACTGAGATGAGTGCCAGAGGCTCATGCCTATAACCCTCGTGACACAAGAGGCTGAAATCTAAGAATTTCAGTTTTAAGCCAGCTAAGGCAGAAACATGTATAAAACTCTATCTCTAATAAACCAGCAAACAAAAGGCTGGGCTGGAATTATAGCTCAGGTGGTACAGCTCCAGCTGGGAGTGAAAAAAGCTGAATTAGGCTCTGAATTCAAGCCCTAGTACTGGCAAAAAAAAAAAAAAAAGAATGAGTAATTTAAAGCAATACTGTTTTGGATCATATAGCCTATGGTATACTATATAAAACCCAGATATAGAGATATACATATATATGCATATGTGTATATATAGAGAGAGACAGAGACAGAGAGAGAAACAGGGAAAAATACTGACAGAACTTAGATAAATACACATTTCTCCACTGGCTCATAGAATGATGGTCATTTTTCTCTTGAACAGTTCACCTAATGTATATTTTCCCACATATATGCAATATATGTGTAGACCTGGAATTTTTACAAGACTTAAAGAGCATTAGGAAGTGATTGGCTTAATTTTGTTCTCTCTAGAGAGAAAAGTTTGTGTGAGAGAAAGGCCATGTGGCAAAGAAAGCGAACCTCCTAAAGCAGAAATGAACTTATGGTGTCTTCTCTATCCACATTGGGTACTCCAGTAATTTGATTCCACCTGAGTCTACAGGACTGGACGATTGCCCTCTTGAATTCTCAGTTCAGCATTCCAGAACAGTACCAGGGCAATCTTATCCAAGTGTGTTAAATGGTATTCTGCTCATTCTGTCAAAGCGCTGCTGAGGCCATCATTAACTGTTGAGGGCTAAGGAGTTTGAGGGTGTCTGGTCCCTCACAGTCACCTCAGTTACCGTATCATTCCTTTTATCTAGTTTGAATTCACACTTGGTTTGATAGTAGAATTTTACTGAAGCAAAGGGTTCCATTACTAAGGGTTCTTACTACTCCCTTTTCTTTCTCCCTCTTCTCTCCTTTTTTCCATTTCCAATCATTCAGTAATATCCCCCTTACCATCCATCTAGTTATACAGCCAGTAGCATATTTTAAAATAAAAGGCTAACATTTTTTTGTAGGTCTTGAGGAACATCATGAAAAGATTCCATACTGATGAAGGGCAGATGTGTCTCAGTCTTCCAACTCAGCCATTACCTGGCTGAGGTAGAGAGTCTGGCTTTCAGGAAGACATTTCTCTAATCTGGGTCTAGTTTCATCCCATGCATAATGAAGGATGCCTACAGATCTCTATGAAGATTCCTCCTAGTTCAGAGAGAGAGAGAGAGAGAGAGACAGAGACAGAGACAGAGACACAGAGAATATACTTGCGTGCACAGGTGCCTCTGGGCATCTCCCACCAACCTTCCTGAGAAGGACTCCACTGAATCTGACTGGTCTTCAAGAGGCTTTCAAGTCAGGCTGCCTGCCACAGCATATTTTACTGGAAAGAGACTGGAAGTAGCTAAAGATGAGAAGCCTCCTGATAGGTTCCAGAAAAAAAAAATACACTTTGTTTCTCAATCAGTAATATGATCACAAACAGATAGAGGCCGATGGTGATTCAAAGCCAAATAATATCCAATAAGCTCTGATGAGCATCTTTTCAGTGATATCTTAGGTCTTTTTCTTCTTCCCTCTGCCCTCTCCTCTTTAGTCCCTCAGTCCCAAGGAGAGATCCTGGCCAGTTTGCATGACTTATACTTCTTTCTGCAAAGCACTGGGATCTTATGTCAGGCGAACCCTGGGGAAAGGATGTGTTAAGAAGGAGCTCAAGGGAGAGAGAACATTCTCCAGAGCCAGAGTAGCCACCAGTCCCAGGACACAGTGGCTAATCACATGGCTATTACCATGCCAGGACACAGGAGTACTAAAGGCTTCTGGCCACAAATTCCTTAACTCGTTAAGAATCAGAGACCAGGAAGTGGTGTAAAGGATTTTTCTAGTTAAAGACAGCACTCTGATTCTTGTGTTTGTGCATGCACAACCACAATACATACTTAGGCATTCATAACCAAAATTTTCCAATGCTCCTATGAAGATATTTACTCCTTAATACCCTTGCTTCTCCAGCACTCATTTCACTCTTCCCTCCTATCTCACAGGGATAATGTTCCGTTCTGTAATCCTGCTGTCTCTCTTCTTCTCTGTTAACCTTTATGCTCATTATTGCTGAGGGGTTTTCTACTTAAAACTAAAGTGGAGACAATTAAGCCCTTCCTCCTACAGAGAGAGTCAGCTTCCCTAAGACCAGACCTGGGAGTACCAGGGAACAACCTTCTTCCTGTACACACACACACACACACACACACACACACACACACACACACACACACACACACACACACACACACACACACACACACACACACACACACACACACACACACACACAAAGTGTCTCTGTAATCCTAGATATTCAGAACACTGAGATCTGAGGATCATATAGAGGCTTGGCTCAAATGCTAGTTTTGAGCATAAAATCTTGCGACAGCGCCCAGGCCCTGAGTTTAAGCCCCAGGACCAGTACACATACATACAAAAAAATGAAACCATAACTTTGGCTTTCCTCTATAAGTTAGAAACTACTCTTCTGTAATTAAATTTGAGGGGAGCTAAGTATCTAGAGTATCTAAGAAAGCATAAGAGATCCACTTCCTTGTCTTTACTTCTCTTTATAGCAAGTTTTTGGAGAATGGCCAATACTGTGGTATCCTTCTCACTCACTTTTTAGTCCATTGTCACCTCTTTTTCTGCTTCCTTTATTCCCCCTGGGACAATGCACTTATTGCATTCAGAAATCTGGGAAACATAAAGAATATGGTTGAGCTAGAGGCATGGCTCAAGGAGTAGGGGTTCAACGGAGCAAGAATATATTGATTGGTGAACTCTGCTCAACTCAGTTTAACAAAGGCTCTCTTCACCCCGACAATGAATGGAAGTGATCTCACAAAGATTGTCTGTTGATGACAAGATCTGTACTGTAAAAAGGAGAAATGGAGGCAGGCCAGAGTTGAAAAGAGATTGTTGAAACTACAGAAGAATAAGTGGAAGGTACAGGTTTAGGCTAAGTTGTGTTGTGATGGCAAATGACCCAAAATTACAATGACTAAAAGATAAAAGGAAATACTTATCTGCCAACTGAAACAGCTGTGGCTTTGTTACTACCTCATCTGTGCTTCAGGACTCCACATTATGGTATGGTTACTACCTTATTTGTGCTTCAGGACTCCACTGGGACATTGCTGATGTTTGAACTTAGGAGAAAGAATGGAATAGTGACACATGTAACACATTCCACTATCAATGACTTTTTGTCCGTCATGGGGCTTGAACTTTGGCCTTGGGCACTGTCCCTGCACTCTTCAGCTCAAGGCGAGCACTCTACCACTTGAGCCACAGTGCCACTTCCAGTTTTCTGGTGGTTTTATTGGAGATAAGAGTCTCAAGGACTTTCCTGCCCAGGCTGGCTTTGAACTGTGATCCTCAGATCTCAGCCTCCTGAGTAGCTAGGATTACAGGCATGAGACCGGCTATCAATGACTTTTGACATCAAGAATATCCAGTAGGGAAAGGATAGTGCCTTCAACAAATAGTGTTAGAACAATTGAATATCCACATGCAGAAGAATGAAATTAAGACTATCTCACACTAAACACAAATATCAACCAGAAACTGACTTACTAAGTGGAAACAGAGGATAAACTACTTGTTCTAGGCAATGATTATGTTACCTTCTTCCAGAATGTATAGGCAACAAAAGGGGAAACAGGTAAGTCAGGTCACATCAAACTCAAAGCTTCTGTATAACAAAGGACAATAATCAACAAAGTGAAAATATACAGGATGACACAAAGTATTTGCAAAGCACTATCTAATAAAGGATTGTGATCTGAAATAAAGTACTAAAAAATAAAGTACCAAAACAAAAAAATATAAAGAAAATAAACCAAGATAGACAAATGATCAACGGGTATATTTGGAAGTGCTTACCTTATCTAATCAGCAGGGGAATGAAATGTAAAGCTCAATGAGATATCACCTTGCATTCATTAGGATAATTATCAAAATGACAAATGTGTCCTTAGGCGGGTAATACTAGTTTCAGAATGTATGCAACTTATCAGTGTTTGAACTTCTGTGTTTCTGGTAAGAACTAGAGAACTATGCTACAGATGATTCTTTTGTGCATGATCTAAACATGCTTTTGGGCATAGGAAAGTCTCTCCCATTCTGTTTTGTCTTCTCAATACATTTATATTTCCCTCTTTCTACAGTATTTCCTCTTTGGGATTTATGATCTAACACTCAGTGACACCCAAATCCTATGCATATATTATCAGAATAGTGTAAAATTTCTCCTCTACTTAGAATAAAAATGTGCAAACCAAAACAAGACAATAATACTGTTCTATTTCTCTTTATGTGGAAATAAACTAGTTTTGATGATAAAGATAGAAAGGTTTGAAGAGATTTATATTATCTTGTATGTTGTTGGTATATCATTATGCCTTGGTAGCAACAGGAAATTTTTTAAAAATATATATCTTTTGGAAATTTATTGTAAACAAATGGTTCAAAAGAAGAGAAAAGGTCTGCATGTGCAAAATATATATTCCAATATTATTTCAAGACAGTAACTCTAGGACCCACTGTAAGCTCTAATAACAAGAATAGTTACATTTTTGGCAGAAGTGGGGTTTGAACTTAGCTTTGCACTTGCTAAGGAGGTGATATATCACTTGAGTCACATGCCCAACTGTTCTGCTTTATTTTGGGACAGGTTTCTTGTGTTTATACCTAGATTAGCCTAAACTTTGACCCTCCTATTTATGCTTCCCACATTAGTTGTCTGTATGATGTCTTATGAACTTTTTCTCTGGGTTGCCTTGGACTACAGTCCTCCTGCTCTCCATTTCCTGAGTAACTAGGATTACAAGAGTGAACAACCAAGCCTGGCCAGCTGCATTTTAGTAGAAACATATGACAGAATATTTTTATTTGATTAAACTGGTAATTATAGAGGATATTTGGAACCAGAAAACATTTGATATGTTATGTCATAAAATATTAAAAAATACAATTAGCTGAAATTCATTGTTATATAAAAAGATTTACACAATAGGGGCCTATAAACTAAGTAGAAAAAAAGAAACAACTGAGTTGTTAGGATGATAACACAGTGCACAGGATTTTAATTTTACATCTTTAAGTAAACTTTTAGTACTTTCTTTCAAAAATACCTTTGGAGAGAAGTAATACACCGTTAATATTCAAACTCATCACTTAACTAAACCTAATTCAATTGCATGTAGCTCTTGCTTTAACCATTCTATTTTTGCCCTTGCATATTGTCTAAGAAAACTGAACTTGACCTAAGAAGCCATTCATTCAAGAAGGCTCAGATTTGAGATGCTTACATGGAGGCTGGGTTTTCTCTGCATTGAAAGATCCCTGCTAGGAAGCAAAGGAAAAGTTTTGAAGAGAACAGTCTCAAGGGGAAGCATGCTATATTCCTGCAGAGTGAGTAAGGAGTACCAAAGATGTTCTTCCTTATTAGTTAGGGTGTTTCTTTGTTTCTCATTGGAGAATATAATTAGATGTCTATTTCCTTTCAGTTCATTCTGTCACAATTAATAACAAATTTTAATTGTCCTCATACTTCCTTTTTTTCCTCTCATACTTCCATACAGTTATTGCCTCTGTGAATTTCATTATCAAATTCAAGAATATACTATTTTCTTTGGCTCTAAGCTGTAGAAATAGACTCTGGCTTGGATATGCAAAATTAAGAAAATAATTTAAGAAAAAGAGGTAATATAATGGGACAGAAATGCAACATCCTAAAGCAGTCACAGCAATCTAATATCTGTTTGGATTTTTACATCTTTTATTTCTTTTTGCTTATGTGGTACTGAGGAATCAAACCCAGGGCCTCAAGTATGCAAGGCAAGCGCTCTACCACTGAGCCACCTTCCCAGCCCCACTGTTTGGATTTTTATACCATCAAAAGAATCTAATCTTGGTTCCCATAGATGGTAATGGATATGTATGGAATGGTAGTGCGCAAGTAACAGACATAGAAAAATGGGCAATGTAGAACAAAGTGGTGATTAAAAACCTGGATTCTCAATTAAAACTTCCTGGCTTGAAAGCAATTCTGGGTCTACCATCTATTCTCTCGGAGGTCTTAAACGGGTTTTATATCTCTTGACATCTCCATTTCTACATCTGAGGGACCTAATACCTTTTAGGTCAGCTGAACTTACACACAGGACAATGTATGAAGCATTTAGAAGAATTCTTGGTTGGGCTAGGAAGGTGGCTCAGTGGTAGAGCGCTTGCCTTGAATGCATGAGGGCCTGGGTTCGATTACTCAGCACCACATAAGCAAAAAGAAAAAAGCGGGAAAGTGGTGCTGTGGCTCAAGTGGTAGAGTGCTAGCCTTGAGCTGAAGAGCTGAGGGACAGCGCCCAGGCCCAGAGTTCAGACCCCACGACCAGACCCCCCCCCCAAAAAAAAAGAATTCGTGGCATAAGCATTTCTTGAGCAGCTTGTTGTAATTAAGTGACAGTTTAACAAAATGAAACCCAGGAAATTGAAACATGTTGTTGAAGTATCCCTATTTCCCAAGGCCAGTGGGATTCGAACGCACAATCAGCTAATAGAGTCACCAACACTCAATCAATAGGACTAGGAATCTATGTTAGCTGTGGCGACTGCCCTTCACAATACTAAGACAGTGAGGACAGTAATAAAGTCAAATAGCTCAGAGTACTTAAAGGAAAGATCCATTGGGGGAGAAAGGGGGAGACTCGCAGGTGGTCAGTAGTAGCTTCACAATCAGCAAAGAAGCAAGTTCCAGAAGCAGAGCTAGCAGTTAGTGATTACAAAATGGCTATTATAATTCCAGTCATTTAAATAACCAAGGCCATAAGTCACAAGGCAAAGTTATAGCCAAGGCAATAAGTCACAAGGCAAAGTCCTTATCTCAAATCTTCCCATCAAAGAAGCAAGTTAGTGATATAGCAATTATGGTCTATATAAGCAAAGTAATAAGTCCTTGAAGCAAAAACCACATTCCAGGTTTCTTTTTTTAATATATATTTTTTAATTGTGAAAATACTGTACAGAGGGGTTACAATTACATGGGCAAGATAATGAGTACATTTCTTATTAAGCATTGTAGCCTCCGCCTGCCTTTGTTTCCCCTTTCCATCCCTTCACATCCTCCCCCCACCCCCCACCCAATCCTCCTCCCCCGCATCACCAAAGTTGTAAAGTTCGTTTTTCCACATAACAACTTGTACATCTCATTGTTGCGATGGATCCACCTGTAACCCTATTTAAACAATTTGTTTTTTCCCTTCCCCTCCACAAATTATACCAACCTGAAATACAGTAAAAGCAGGGGTTATACCATGGGGGAGGGACATACAAAGCAACATAGAAATACTCTTATAAATGTGTTAGAAACAATCACATGAAAGAAAAAACATTTGAATACATATCTTAGGGTTCATTTCCCTAATATCAAATTATCTGACCTTTTCTGCTTGCCTCAGACATATACTAGTTATTGCAAATAAGGGAAACCATGGGACCTATGTTTCTTTGGGCCTGGCTTACTTCACTTAATATAATTTTTTCCAAGTCTTTCCATTTCCTAACAAATGAGGCAATGTCATTCTTTCTGATGGAGGCATAGAATTCCATTGTGTATATATACCACATTTTCTTGATCCATTCATTCCAAGTTTCTTATCACACCCCCAAATCAAGCCACCTTCCAGGTTTTCTGGCTGTGTTTCACTGTTATTTACCGAATTCCAGTAACCTGGTGTTTACTTCATGCCTTTATCTTTGGAATTTTTCCTTTTAATGACTAGCCTGGAGGTTTTTTTCTCTACAGGAAGCTCCTGCCTTTCAAGTTTGGCCCTATTCTTAATAATCAATCATTTTATTCTTGTTTCTAATTTTACATCTTATATTCTTTTTGTGGGGGATCATCACGTTGTGTCTGAAGAAAGGAGTAGAAGGCAAATGCAGTCATAATATTCAATGCACATATGTGAAAATGGAACTTGGTAACTTGGGGTAACGGGAGGATGGATGGGGTTGGAAGAGATGTGGAGATGATGGAAGGGATGACACTGATCAAGAATTATTATTCTTATAAATTAACATGTTGAATTGAAATCCCTTTGAATAGCTGCTTAATTTTAAAAATGCTTATAATCATTTTCCTATTGAAAAATTTTACTCTGAGCAAGAAAATAATCTAACTAGTTGTGATCTCAGTATAGAACCTAATGGACTGTCTCAGGACCCTGCTTCCAGATTGTCTCACTTTCAATTACCTTCTCCTTTTGTTTGTTACTGGCTAATATACACCTTCCCTAAAGGAAAAGTAATATTGGCCTACTTTGGTTTATGAGTTCATTTTTTTAATCAGTACACACACACACACACTCATACACATATACACACACAATAATTTTGAGCAAAGAACAAATGCATATACCAGTAGCTTGAGTGAATAAGCATTTGTTACTAGTCATGAATCTGCAACCTGTCTGGGCAGTTCTCATTTTGGCTGAGTGACTCTGTGCTATGGCAATCATCCCTGGGGAAGGCAGGAAACACACTGGGCTCTTACATGTGGGCATCAGCTGTCAGTAGGTTGGGGTGTTCTTTTTCTCACGGGATATTTTCTTCTTCTTCTTCTTCTTCTTCTTCTTCTTCTTCTTCTTCTTCTTATTATTATTATTATTATTATTATTATTATTATTATTATTATTATTATACGTAAGTAGTGGTACAAAGGAGTTGTCACTTAACAAAGCAGTTTATTAATATATCTGGATCAATGTCAGCCCTTTCAACATTCTCACCCATCCCTCCCCTACCCATTCCCTCATTCTTCTCAATTTTATAGGATAGACATTGGATATTTGTCTGCATTCTCCTCCTCTTCTCCTCTTCATTTGTCTACGCCCTTCCCCTTGACCCTACCCAACCCCTTCAGCACCAGCTTTCAGATTTTTTGTTTTGCTGAACTTTAATTTTGCCTAAGGAATTATCTAGGTTAGTTTCTTATCTACCTTAGACTAGCTTGTTCTGATGACAGAGGTGTGACTCTAAAAGAAGTAAAATGTGGACGGCCACCTGAGACTTGGAGCTGGCATTACAGGTCAAAGCAAGCCACAAGGCTAGCCCAGATTCAGCAGGTGGGAAAACAGACCTCTTAATAGGAAGAACTGCAAAAACAACTCACAAAGGGGGTAGTTGCAAGGGAAAGGAGAGAATGTGACAGTTTTGCAATTAATGAACCACCCCCTGGACCAGTCTCTGTTGAAAGGAAATGTAAAACAATGGTCAGTCCACCAAGTCCCATGATCACTCCTTCTAGAGTAGAGGATAGGACACTATAATTGTCAGAGCCACCACTACAAATAAAATGAGACAGTGGTCCTTTGCCAAATGAAACGGGTCTTATTATTAGAAGCAAGCACTGGGGGCAGCAAACCAAGAAATGTCCACTAAGTATATAATAAATCAACATGTTTTAATTTCTTGAAAAAGTCAATGCTTTGACTTTGAGAGCAAAACAACCAAGCAAAACAATATTTTCAAAGAGCATCAGACTTAGTGTTATTTGGGTTTTAACACACTGCATCATAACCAGTTTTTTTCAAGTTGTTTCTTTATCTTGTGTCTATGATTAACTACTGCCCATGCTGGAAATGTTTTCTAAACATGTTTCTTACAGCTGTCTTCACCTCTTTGTTCTTCAGACTGTATATAAGGGGATTCAGCATGGGAGTGATCACTGTGTACTGCAAAGAGAAGATTAACTCCCAGGGGGACCCTGAGGCTGGCATGAGATAGCGTAAGCACGATGCACCAAAATATAGAATCACTACAGTGAGGTGAGAGGAGCAGGTGGAGAAGGCCTTCTTTCTGCCTGTGGTGGAGCTGATGCTCAAGATGGTGGAAACAATGCAACCGTAGGAAGATAAAATCAGGAGAAAAGTTCCGAAGGCATGGATGACAAAAGACCAGAGCATGATAGTGATATTGACAGAGATATCAGAGCAGGAGAGGAGGAAGAGAGAAGGAAGCTCACAGGTGTAGTGGTGAATAGTTCTGTACTCACAGAACTCCAAATTTACAGCTGGAAGGGTATTGATGAAGGCATCCAGGAATGCCAGGCCCCAGGAGCCCCCCACAAGCCCCCTGCAGAGCCGACTGCTCATTATCTGGCCATAGAGCAGAGGGTGGCAAATGGCGGCATAGCGGTCATAGGCCATGACTGCAAGTAAGCAGGCCTCGGTGCCCCCACTGACAAACACAAAGAAGGCCTGGGCAAAACATCCTCCCATGGAGATTGACTTTGTCTTTGACATGAGGTTGTCCAGCATTGTGGGCACAGTGACTGATGAATACAAAAGATCTAGCAAAGAGAGGTGACCAAGGAAGAAGTACATGGGTGAATGAAGATGAGTATCGGTCAGCATCACCAGTAGCATGGTGAAGTTCCCTGTCAAGGTCAGGACATAAATCACAAGGAACAGCATAAAGAGGAGAGTCTGAACCTGGGCATCAGTAGTCAGGCCAAGGAGGATAAACTCAGAGTTGGCACTGAAGTTTCTCATAGCTGCACAGGGGACTTTCCCTTAGAATAAAAGAAAAAAACATGAAACTTCTTCTTATATGCCCAATTACTCAGTGCCTTATTTCTCTTCTTCAAACACAGTATTTCCTGATGGCCATGGGATCCAAAGTTCATTGACTGTTGATCCAGACACCACAAACAACTTTGGTATTTTAAGTGACTCGACTGTCATTAGATCAGCCCTCTGCCCCATATTGCCACAGGCTGCTGGGGTTTTCTTGTTTTATTTTAGGTCATGTTCTTCTGAAGAGAACTGAAGGCATGAATGATATAGATGAAGAATGAAAATTTTCGTTTCATGGCTTCAAGAGGCTGAAATTCTGAATTCTTCTCAAGAGTCACTGCTGTAAGAGTAGTTGGCTAGACAAGGAAGAAAGCTAGGGATGGAAACAGATTTAAAAAATACTTTGGTTGTGTTTATACTTGGTATCAGTGTTGACCATAACTAAGGTGTTTGTTAAAGACCTACACAAAGAAAACAGTAAACAAATTTCTCACCAAATATAGATACAAAAATTCTCAATAAAATCCATGCAAACCAAGTTCAACAATACAGTAAAAAGATTATACACCATCTTCAACTTGATTTCACATCAGGGAGGCAAGGATAGTTCAATAGTGGCTAATAAATATAACACAACACATAAATAGAATCAAGAACAAAAATCACATTATCAGCCGGGTGCCAGTGGCTCACGCCTGTAATCCTAGCTATTCAGGAAGCTGAGATCTGAGGATCGTGGTTCAAAGCCAGCCCAGGCAGGAAAGTCCATGAGACTCTTATCTCCGATAAACCACTAGAAAACCAGAAGTAGCACTGTGGCTCAAGTGGTAGAGGGCTCGCCTTGAGCTGAAGAGCACAGAGACAGCGCCCAGTCCAGAGTTCAAGCCCCCTGACCAACAACAACAAAAAAATCACATTATCATTTCAATGGAAACAGAAAAGCCTTTGATAAAAATCCATTGTTCTTTAAAATAGAAGTTCTGAAGAAAGTAGGAATATTTCAACATAATAAAGGCAAAATATGACAAACCAGTAGCCAATATTTTACTGAATTGTGAAAGCATTTTCTCCCCAATGCATAATAAGAAAAGTGTTCACTGTTTTTCATAGTGCCTGAAAATTTAGCCACAGCACTAAGAGAAAGAAATATAAAAGAAATAAATAAGAAAGGAAGAACAAAATGATCTTGTTTGAAAATGATGTGACCCAAATCAGCCAACGACAAATGCTGGAGGGGATGTGGAGAAAGTGGAACCCTATTACACTGCTGGTGGGAATGTACACTTATACAACCACTTTGGAAAGCAGTCTGGAGGGTCCTTAGAAAGCTAAAGATTGACCTCCTTTACGACCCAGTCATACCACTTCTAGGCATCTACCCTGAACAACAGGAACCAATATACAAGGACACGTGCACCTCCATGTTTATTGCAGCACTGTTCGCAATAGCTAGGATATGGAAACAACCCAGATGCCCCACCACGGATGAATGGATCCAAAAATTGTGGTATCTATACACAATGGAATATTATGCAGCCATTAGAAATGACAAAATAATGGCATATGCAGGGAAATGGATGGAGCTAGAAGGAATCATGTTGAGCGAGGTAAGCCAAGAGCAAAGAGACAAACGGTACATGGTCTCCCTGATAAGTGGATGCTAAATCCAAAATGTTAGGTGATACAACAAAACTAACAGGACTTAAGAAACAAAGAACTCCCACTCATCTGGTCAAACCACTACTAAATATCCCCATGCTGCTGATCACATATATGGTGTATAACACGTGTACACCGTAATATGTTATAGACTGTGATAGACAATTTGCTCCAGGAAAGTTAGAATGAACTTGTGACTTTAAATGAGCATCATTATTCCACAAGACTGTGAAATTCGGGAAATTATGTAATCACTTAATCACAATCAAAAAAAAAAAAGAACCTCGGGGAAGGTAGGGAAGGAAGGGATGGTAGGGGGTAAACAATGGAGGGGTAACAATGCTCAATAGGAAGTGTACTCATTACCTTACTCATGTAACTGTAACCCTCTGTATAGTATCTTTACAATAAAAAATAAATAAAAAAAAATGATGTGACCTTATACTTAATAGGCCTAAAAGACACTACGAAAATACTCTCAGATCTGATAAACAGTTCCAGGAAAGTAGCAAAATACAAAATGAGCACACAAAAATCAGTAGCCTTTGTACACAACAACAACAAGCTCTCTGAAACAGAAGTCCAGAAAGCAATACCAATAATAATGGCATAAACTAATATCTATTTAGCCGGGTGCTGGTGGCTCACGCCTGTAATCCTAGCTACTCAGGGCTGAGATCTGAGGATGGCAGTGTAAAGCCAGACTGGGCAAGAAAGACCATGAGACTCTTATCTCCAATAAACCACCAGAAACCTGGAAGTGATGTTGTGACTCATGTATGTGTGTTGAGTTGAAGACCTTAGGGACAGCACCCAGGCCCAGAGTTTAAGCCCCACGACCAACAACAACAACAACAAAAAATCTATTTAACAAACCATAAGACATTGAAGAAATAGATTATAGAAGATGTAAATGCTTCCTATGTTTATGGGTCAACAGAATTAATACTGCTAAAATGGCCCAAAGTAATACACAGATTCACTGTAGTTCTCATCAAACTTCCAATGACATCTTCACAGCAATAGAAAAACTAATCTCAAAATACATATGGAAATAGAAAAAAAAATCCAGAGTGCTATTGATGGAAAAGAACAATGTTGGAGATATCATAATACCTACTTTTAAAATATACTACATGTCCATGTTACTAGCACAAAACACAGAGACCAAAAGCACAAGATAGAAGATACAGAAATACGCCCATAATCTTCAGCCATCTGATTCTCTACAAAAGTATCAAAATCATACATTGGAAAAAAAGACAGCCTTTTCAGCAAGTAGCATTGGGAAACTGTATAAAAATCAGTCCAAAATGGACAAAGACCTTAATGTAAAGGCTTGAAACTTTGAAACAGCTAGAGAAAAGCTTAGGGAAAACACTCAAAGACACAATGACTTTCTGAAATAGATTCCAATAGCTCAGGAAATAATAGCAAGAATTAACAAATGGGGTTGCATCAGATTAGAAAGGTTATGCACAGCAAAGGAAACAATTTCTTTTTTTTGGGGGGGGTCCAGTTGTGGGGCCTGAACTCTGGGCCTGGGTGCTGTCCCTCAGCTCTTCAGCTCAAGGCTAGCACTCTACCACTTGAGCCACAGCGCCACTTCTGGCTTTTTTTTTCTGCTTATGTGGTGCTGAGGAATCGAAACCAGGGCCTCGAGCATGCTAGGCAAGCGCTCTACCACTGAGCCACCTTCCCAGCCCCAAAGGAAACAATTTCTAGAATGAAGAGACAACCTACATTATGGGAGAAAGACCGTTGCCAGATAAGGAACTCAGAGAATTAAGTAACTCAAAAAGTTAAGCTCTAACAGATCAAATAATCCAATCAATATAAGGACAGATGAACATCACACATTCAGACTGGCTTTATCTGGTTCTCAGACGCATGTTCAAGCAATTCTCCTTTCCCCTTGACACTGATTAGTTTACATAGTTGTGAGAGCAATGGGTTGCACTATGACATTTTCTTTGCATACATCTATAGAATATACTTTGATCGCCAGGCACCAGTGGCTCTCATCTGTCATCCTAGCTGCTCAGGAGGCTGAGGTCTGAGGATCATGGTGCAAAGCCAGCCTGGGCAGGAAAGCCCATGAGACTCTTATCTCCAATGAACCACTAGAAAACCAGAAGTGGCGCCATGGGTCAAGCGGGAGAGTGCTCACCTTGAGCTGAAGAGCTCAGGGACAGCGCCCAAGCCCAGAGTTCAAGCCCCATGACCAAAAAAGAAAAAGAAAAGAAAAAGAAAAAAGAAAGAAAGAAAGAAAAAGAATATACTTTGATCATATTGCTGAGACTGGCAGTACATACCAGTAATCCACCTTTTCAAATAAAGAAATACAAATGGCCAATAAAAATGTGAAAATATCCTTAGCCATAAAGGAATTGCAAATCAAAATAATGCTGAAATTCCATTCATCCCAGTCAGAATGGCTATTGCCAAATAAAACAAAACTCAGGAAATACTGTTGAGGATATGAGGCAGAGGGTAAAGAAACTTTTATACACTGCTGGTGGGGATGTAAACTGGTCTGCTTACTTTGGAAATCAATATGGAGTTCCTTTTAAAAAAAAAAACAAAACATTAAGGGGCTGGGAAGGTGGCTCAGTGGTAGAGCGCTTGCCTTGCATACATGAGGCCCTGGGTTCGATTCCTCAGCACCACATAAGAAAAAAGCCGGAAGTGGTGCTGTGGCTCAAGTGGCAGAGTGCTAGCCTTGAGCTGAAGAGCTGAGGGACAGCGCCCAGGCCCAGAGTTCAGGCCCCACGACCGGATACCCCCCCCCCAAAAAAACTTTAAAAATAGAGCCAGTACCTGGGTGCTGGTGGTTGATGCATGTAATCCTAGCTACTGAGTAGGTTGAGATCTGAAGATCATGGTCCAAAACTGTTCTGGGCTGGAAAGTCTATGGGACTCTTATCATCTCCAATTAACCACCAAAAATCCAGAGGTGGAGCTCTGGCTCAAAAGGTAAAGCACTAACCTTGACCAAGAAAGCTCTAAGACATGTCCCAGAGCCTGAGTTTAAGCCACACAAGCAGCATTAACAACAACAACAACAATAACAAAGCCATGCACTGGTGGCTCATGTCTATAACACTGCCTACTCAGAAAGCTGACACCTGTGGGGCAGGGAGGAGGATAGGAAGGGATGGGAAGGGGAAACAAAGGAAGAGGCTATAATGCTTGATAAGAGATGTACTCATTATCTTGCCCATGTAATTGTAACCCCTCTGTACAGTATTTTCACAATAAAAATAAAATAAAATAAAATTGCAAAAAAAAAGAAAGCTGACACCTGGAAGATCAAGGTTCAAAGCCAGCCCAGACAGAAAAAGTTATGAGAGTTCATCTCCAATTAACCAGATAAAACATGGGCTGGAGGTATGTATCAAGCCATAAGCAAGTAAGCCAAGTAAGAGTGTAAAGCCCTTGAGTTCAAGCACCATACTGGCAAAAAAAAAGAAAAAAGAGAAACTAAAACATAATATCCATATGGTCCAACTATACTATTTCTGAGTATATACAAAAGAACCAGTCAATTTATTATTGAGATACTGGCACATTCATGTTTATTACAGCACAATTCACAACAGCAAAATTATTAAATCAGCCTAAGTACTCCTCAATACATGAATGAAGCCAGAAAATTTGGTATATACTCAAAATAATTTTATTCAGATGTGAAAAAGAATGAAATTACATCACTTTGCAGGAAAATGGACAAAACTAAAAATCATCATATTCAGTGAAATAAGCCAGTCTCACAAAGATATATGTGTTTTTGCTCTAAGTATGAAGGAAGATATGAAAATGAAAGAAGGAACTATTAGAGGGGTGGAAGGAAAATTTAAAAGGGCCCCAGGAAACAAAAGTACCTCTAAATAAATATCATGTCTTTTTCTTTCTTCTAATGCTTGAAAATACACTAATATTTAGAATTCATTTCTGCAGACTACACATACAAAATATAAAATAAAAATCTAAGAAGGGTAGAAAAAACCTGAGTTTAGAATATATATATATATATATATATATATATATATAGAGAGAGAGAGAGAGAGAGAGAGAGAGAGAGAGAGAGGGAGAGAGAGAGAGAGAGAGAGAGAGAGAGAGAGAGAGGGAGAGGGAGAGGGAGAGAGAGAGAGAGAGAGAGAGAGAGAGAGAGAGAGAGAGAGAGAGAGAGAGAGAGAGAGAGAGAGAGAGAGAGAGAGAGAGAGTTTACTGGAAAATGTCCAAAGGATTTCTTAAAACAAATCATCTCAGCATGAGGCACAAAAGAGCTCACTGACTCATAGGAGATACTCCACAAGTTTTAGTTGAAGAAAGAAACAAATAGAAGAGATCAAGGTCCAGAACTTTGCTGCTCTTGGTAGAAGCACCCAAGGGGTCACTCTAAGGGACATTATCTACTTCATTAAAAAGCACAAGGAAATTAGGAGAATGGTGTAAGAAACAAACTCCATTGTGAAATTTGGTCCTGAAAATGTCTGTGTCTTGTCTTTTGCTCTATCTTTACACACGTGCCAGATATGGACACAACATAGACAAAGATGAGAGGTGTTATTAAAACAGAGTGAACAACTCAGCTGGGTAGTGATGGCTCACCCCATAACACTAGCTAATAAGGAGGCTGAGACATAAGGATCCCAGTTTGAAGCCAGCCAGAGCAGACAAATCTGAGAGACTGTTACCACCAATTAACCAGCAAAAAGTCAGAAGTGAAGGAATGGCTCAACCGATAGAGCACCACACTTGTGTGGAATAAGCCAGCAAGAGCACAAAGCTTTGAGTTCCAGCTCCAGTACAGGCACAAATTAAAAACCAAACAAATAAACAGACCTCTCTGGATCCCACAGAGTTGAGGTGTTGGATTTAGATATATGGAACAAGGCTGTTAAGATTTATTTTCCATACCATTATTCTCTACAGCACAGCTTTTAGAGGTGATCTTCTGATCTCCAATGGATTTTCAGGAGATACCGTGGTGGGCTCTAGAGATGAAAGAGAAGAGGATTAAGGCAGAGGGAATGAAACTGGGCTTGAGGAAAGACTGGAAACTCCTACCTCCACTTGTAACTTAACCTTCCTGGGTTTTTTTTCATTTCACTAATTTTACAACAATACTCTGCAAAATTCTGAGAATAATTTATAAACAATGATTAACAGTACTTAACAGCCAAAACCTGTATTTTTGACTTGTTCACCACTCTGAATTCAGTGTTTCTAGAGAAACAAGGACACAGAAATTAGCTGCAGGTAAGGAACAAGAGGAGGGGTGAGAGTTTGCTGTGAGTAAAGTAAATTAGGTGATTAGAAGTCCCAAAGAGAAAGAAAAGACTGTGCCAAAGCAGCAAGAGGGAAGAAGGACAAATAAGCTACTCAGAGAGCTAGCCAGGAGTATTCAGGGATTGTACCTTGTTCTGTCTTCTGCAGATTGAGCAATCATGGCCCATGTACCTACCTTGATAGGCAAACAGGTCTGACTTCTGGAAGTCTATTCACAACTATCTAAATATGGGAACAATTTTCTCTCTCTTTCTGGGAATGTTTTTTGAATATAAAGAAAATAGACTGACATTCCAATAATCTCTGCTGTCAAAAGAAATGCTCAGAAGCCAGTTACTGGTGGTTCACACCTGTAATCCTAGCTACTCAGGAGGCAGAGATCTGAGGATCACCATTCAAAACCAGCATCAGAAGAAAAGTCCATGAGACTATTATCTCCAATTAACCACCCAAAAGCCAGAGGTAAAGATATGATTCAGCCTTGAGAGAGACAGAGAAAAAAAAAGCTAAGGGAGAGCACTCAAACTCTCAATACAGTGTACACACACACATACACACACACACACACACACACACACACACACACACACACACACACACACACACACACACAATTCAAAACTATTTCTAAACTCAGCCTTACTCCTTTGAAAAGAGCCAGTATAAACTAAGGAGTCAAAATGCCCAGTCACACATTCACTCCCGTTTTACACCTAGTTCCCAAACCATCCTAAGTACCTGAGAATATCATCAAAACCTACCATTCTCTGGTCCAACCAGGTAAGTCAGTCAGCTTAAATAACCAATGGGAGGGCAGCTGAGTTGGATCCCAGGAGAGCATTATTGAGGCCTGGTATTCCTTAGAGGCATAGCCTGAGGCCAAGTTTTCAACTCATTAACTCAGGGTTTTTTGTGAAATTTTATTTGGTCTTTAATTGAAATCTAGTCATTGTATATATTTATTAGGCAAGTATGATTTTTGACACTTCTTTCTTTTTTGGGGGGAGGGGTCCGGTCGTGGGGCCTGAACTCTGGGCCTGGGCACTGTCCCTCAGCTCTTCAGCTCAAGACTAGCACTCTACCACTTGAGCCACAGCGCCACTTCTGGCTTTTTTTCTTTTTGCTTATGTGGTGCTGCGGAATCGAACCCAGGGCCTCAGGCATGCAAGGCAAGTGCTCTACCACTAAGCCAATCTTCCCAGCCCTGATTTTTGATACTTCTATGTATACATTATGATGAAGTCAGGACAACTCAAACATTATCATATATGACAAATCCACTCAAATCCTCTATGTAACTATTATGAACAATTTGTTATTGCCAACAATGAAGAACTTATTCTTCTTAGTTGTTACTATAAGGTATATTAAATAGGTTAAGCTTCATTAGGTAGCTGATGAAGAGAACACCATGCACTATTCAGGCAGGAAAAGAAGTTTATTTACTGAACTACTGTCCCCACAGTGCATGGTGGAGAGGCTTGGCTGAAAAAGGAAGGGGCTGCCCACCCCTGGGCCAGGACTTATCTAGGCCAGGGACAGGAAGAGGTGTGGCCAGGTGGGGAAAAGGTGTGGCCACATTGGATCCAGATGTGACCACAGAGTCTGGGACCCTCCTAAGGTAAGATGGGAGGCATGGATGTCAGAGGTGGCCCAGGATGTGACCTAGCAGGAGGGGAAGGTGACTGCTTCCAGGTCTGCCAGTTACGTAGGTAACAGATACTGGGTGGAAACTTAGCTAAGAGGTAGAGAGGTATCCCTGTGCAGACCTTACAGTTACTTTCCCATCCTTCCTTCCTTCCTACCCTCCAGATTCTGCTAACCACTTTGCCATCTCTTACTTCTATGAAGTCAACTCTTTTTGGATTCCACATATGAATAAGGTCATGTAGTTTTTGTCCCTCTGTGATTGACTTACTTCACTTAACACAGAGACTTCCAAGTTCACAAGATTACCATAAATGGCAGGGTTTCATTGTGTATTTGTTTTATATTTTCAATCCATTTATCTGTTGGTGGACAATTAATTGATTCCATATTTCGGCTATTACTAGTGCTGCAACGAATACCTGAGTACAAATGTCCCTTCTGAGTTGTTTTCACTCCTTTGGATACATACCTGGTGAGAATGCCAAATCTCAGAGCAGTTCTTGGGATCTAAGAACCAAAGAAGTCAGCTTGGGCAAGCAAATCTGAGAGACTCTTATCTCCAGTTAACTAACAAAAAGCCTTAAGTGGAAGTGTGACTCAAGTGATAGAACACCAGCTTTGATGAGAAAGAGCAAAGTGAGAGCTCAAAGCCCTGAGTTCAAGCAGTACTGGCACACAACAAAACATTTTTTTTTTTGTAGTAGAATGAAAGATGTTTAACCTATGTATTCAAATGTTTTTTTCTTTCATGCGATTGTTTCTGACACATTTATAAGATTATTTCTTTGTTGCTTTGTATGTCCCTCCCCCACGGTATAACCCCTGCTTTCACTGTATTTCATGTCGGTATAATTTGTGGAGAAGGGGAAAAACAAATCATTTAAATAGGGATACAGGTGGACCTATTGCAACAATGAGATGTACAAGTCATTATGTCAAAAATGAACTTTACAACTTTGGTGGGAGAGGGGAGGAGGGAGGAGGATTGGGTGGGGGGACGGGAAGGGGAGGAGGGAGGTTGGGATGGGATGGGAAGGGGAAACAAAGGAGGAGGCTACAATGCTTGATAAGAAATGTACTCATTATCTTGCCCGTGTAATTGTAACCCTCTGTACAGTATTTTCACAATAAAAAAAATAAAAAAGAAATATGTTTAAGATCACATAGAAGATGAGAAAGAATAATAGTGATAGTGTATGGGAGGGATAATGTGGAAGGAGATGTTTCTTATCAAATTTCAAAAAAAATATGGTATGGTATTTTGATATGAAGAGATAACAAAATCACAGAAGTTGCCATGCATCAGTGGCTTACGCCTGTAATCCTAGCTACTCAGGAGGCTGAGATCTGAGGATCGAGGTTCAAAGTCAGCCCAGGCAGGAAACTCCATAAGACTCTTATCTCTAATAAACCACTCAGAAAACCAGAAGTGGTACTGTGGCTCAAGTGGTAAGGTGCTTTCCTTGAAGAGCTGAGGGACAGCACCTAGGCCCAGAGTTCAAGCCCCACAACCATCAAAAAAAATAAATCACTAAAATTTATCTCAGAATTTAATGTGTGACTTAATTACTATTTTAATTCAGTTAAAAAATAATGTAAGTCGCTATACATTATAATCTAATGCAGTTAGACCTCTATCTCACCAATTACAAACCCAAATCATTACACCTAAATGTAAAAACAAAATATCAAATTAGTTTACGAACAACTATTTAAAATCAAAAGTGAAGACCTTTACCAAGATGGTTAAAACACCTTAATGTTTGAAGAAAATATATTATGTGTGACTATATAAAAGACCAAATATATTGGATAGCCAAAGATACTGTAAGTAACAATGAGCAAACCACAGTAAAAAAAAAAAAAAAAAGACTGCTTGGAATACAAAGACTAATATAAGTAGGCACTTGAATACTGATTTTTAAAAATAGCAAATAAGATAATAAAACTGAGTTTTTAGACCCCAGGCCTTAAAGTCCAGGGCCCCAAGTTAGATCTAACCACTTGTCCTCATTTGCCAAATAAAGAAATGAGGTAAAAGGCAGAAAAGGAGATTTATCATATGGCAGCCACGGGAAGACAACACTTCAATACATCTTCAGCCATCTTCAGGGGTACAAAGATTGGCTTCAGATAGAATAGAGAAATAGGGGCAGTGAGTGAGAAAAGTATGTATTGTTCAAACAGTCCCAAATCACCCTGTTGACCTTTATCTCATTCTTTGTCCCTAGAGCACAAAGTCTTTATCATCACTTTACTACTGGAACTGAAGAGGAACAAGGTGACCTTCTGAGATGTTTACTGTTTTCTTTAAGATAATAAGAAAACAATGCTTGTTTGAGGTGTTATCTTTCACACTAGCAGAGTTTCACTGAATTCTCTCTACTTACAAAGGGACTGCAGCAGAGAATAGCTTGGATCAAAGGGCACAGATAGGAAGTTTTGGGGACTTTTAATTCAGAGTTCAGCAAAAGTCCCCTTTGGGTTGCCTCTTACTATAAGAGAAAAGGCTGTGGATATGTGGATATGCATAAAGGTAATAACATTATGCAACAATAAGTAAGTAGTGTCTTATTCAAAATGCTATGCATTTCACTGAAGTTCTGTTAGCCTACAATTCACCTTTGATAGTCATTCTAGGCTCAGTTACCATCTTTGGTTGTAAGCAACTGACTTGGGTAGTATATAATTATGGAAAGGAGCAGTAGCTCCATAACTGTCAACATAGCTCAGTTCAGTTGGACTACTCCAGCTGAGCTCCAGCTCCACCTTCTTGTTATGAAGCATGAGATGGGCGTACTGTCATCTCACATCTCATTTCTTCAGCAGTAGAGAAGAACTGACAACTGAATTTATTCCATGGACTCGTGGTAGGATTTTAGAAGGTAACAAAGTACTATATTAATTTGCTATTGCTGCCACAACAAATTACCACAAACTTAGTAGTTTACAATGATAGAAATGTGTTACGTGATGGTTCCTTAGATCAGAGTCTAGATGGGCTCATCTGTTTTCAAATTCTATATTACACAAAGCCAAGAAGCAACGTGTCAGCAAGCTTCATTTCCAGGCTACTTTAGGGTGTTGTCAGAGCTCAGTGTCATGAATTCTATGAGCTTCCCTGAAGTCCATATTGGCTGGTTCATGGTTAGTGAGGTCCTCAGCTTCTGGCAGCTGTCCACAGTACTGGTTCATGGCTCCCTCTATCAGAAAAGCCAGCAATGGGCATTGAATCTTCCCTATGCTTGTACTATCATGACCCCTCTTCGTGCCTATACTTGGAGAGTGTTCATGGCTTTTAAAGATTCATATAATTAGACTGACCTGGATAACCCATGATACCCTTCCTATTTCATAACTTTAATTCCATCTTCTCAATTCCTTTTGCCATTTAACGTAGGATACGTACAGGTTCCAGAGATTCAGAGGGTGGCATCTTTCTGCCACAAGAGCTTTAAGTGTTCTTCTTGGCTTAAGCTTAAGAAATGTAACATATTTGCTGTTATTAAACCTATGACAGCTACAGTTCTGAATTCTTGAGGGCTTACAGTCTGTTCCAAGAACTTGCTTTCTTTCTTGTGTTTGCTATTTGAGTTTCTTAGAGGAAGGTTCTGAATAACCTCACTGAAGTCTTGATTTCACTCCTTGCTGTAACACAATGTCAGGAGAAAGGGACAGAAGAGTTAACCTATCTTAGTTTCAAAAACACCCTTCCTTCTTGATTACCATATGAATCTGAGAGAATCAGTTACCATAAGAATTTATGGTATAATTATTAGGGAAAAAAGTGTAAAATATTAGTGAGTGACCAATAGATATTCATTAATGATCCTCTGGATAAAAGTGTTAACTGATTGATTTTTCCAACTCTGAATAAGACTGGTCATCTTAAGAGTTCTCTGTCCTTTTCACAAACCTTTCCAAAAAAAGCAAAGTCTTCAGGTTTCCAGGAGTATCACTCAACATGGACAACCAAAAACTTTCAAAGTCTAATATCTGATCACATAGTATAACAGTGCAGGGTCTGTTTCATCATGATTTTGTGTCTGTTACATAAGCAAATGAAAATATTTTCTGACTCTCCTTCCCACAGCTACCTTCACTTCCTTGTTCTTCAAGCTATAAATGAGGGGGTTCAGCATGGGAATGATCACACTGTACTGCAAAGAGAAGAACATTTCCAGAGCAGAGCCTGAAGATGGTAAAAGGTAGCTGATGAAACCTGATCCATAGAACAAGATCACAGTACTGAGGTGGGAGGAACAGGTGGAGAAGGCCTTGCTTCTACCTGTGACGGAGCTGACCCTCAGGATGGTAGAGACAATGCGGGCATAGGAAGAAACGATCATAACAAGGGTTCCAAAGAAATGCAAGACAGAAGAGCAGAGCAGGAGTGTGAAGTTGATCGAGGTATCGGAACAAGATAGAAGGAAGAGAGAAGACAGCTCACAGCTGAAGTGGGGAATAGTACGGTCCTCACAAAAGTCTAAATTGATAGCCATGAGGATATTGATGAGAGCATCAACAAAAGCCAGGACCCAGGAGACCCATACCAACCCAACACAGAGCTGGTTACTCATCACCTGACTATAGAGCAGAGGGGAACTGATAGCTACATAGCGGTCATAGGCCATGGCAGCCAGCAGACAGGCCTCTGTGCCACCAGTGGCAAACACAAAGAAGGCCTGAGCCAAGCAGCTCTCCACAAAGATGGTTTTCCTTTCAGAAAGGAGATTCTCCAGCATCTTAGGAGTTGTGACAGATGAGTGGCAGAGGTCCAGGAAGGACAGTTGTCTCAAGAAGAAGTACATGGGTGTGTGGAGATACGAATCGGCTGTGATCACCAGCAGCATCAGGAAATTCCCCATCAGAGTGAGGAGATATATCAGAAGAAAGAACACAAACAGTAGAGGCTGAATGTAGGGGTCAGTAGACAGTCCAAGAAGAATAAACTCGCTGACAGCACTGTAGTTTTTCATTGTCATATAGAGAAGTACTCCTTCTAGAATACAAGAAACAAAATCCATCAAAAGACCTTCAATATTCCATTGTTACCCCAGACCTAACTCTAAATGTCTTCTTACTATTAGCCCCAAATCCATGTCCAGATACTTAAAATCTAACTTGTTGCCCATCATTATAATTTGATATCCCAAATTGACATTTACATTCTAAATCACCAATGTATTATTATCTTTTTCTGAGCTAGAGTGTTTCATTTTTAGAGTGATTCATACAAGGACAATGTCTGAAGAGACAGGAAATTTTCAGAAGTGAATTACTTGAGAAATAGGGAAAGGATTAGATCTATGTCTAAATAGATTGGCATTTAGAGCAGAGATTGTCTATTCTCTTCTATTTATTTATTATCTATTTCACTGGGGCTTGAACTCAGAGCCTTATGCTCTCTTGGCTTTTTTTGCTCAAAGCTGGGGTTCTACCACTTGAGCTACACTTCCACTTCCAGAACTGGCTAATTTTAACTAGAAGGGAAAGTCAAATGTTGGACCAGGTAGAAATTAAGAGAATCCTTACTTCCTTGTTTCCATCTTTTCCCCAATAAGTTTACATGAGATCATTGGTTGTGCATATGTGTAAGGCATGCCCCCATGCCTGTAAGAAATTTAAAAGATGTTGATAGTGATAGTGATAGTATATAATGGGAACGGGTCCAAGGTAAAAATATAAGAAACTTTAACAGAAAAATAGTAAGGCATCAGAAAATGTGAAGTCATCTAGAGTGGCTGTCCTAAAGCCTACATATTTAATGATATATGAGGTCACTACTCCTACCAGGCTTGAAAGCTCCATGCAATTACCTGAACTCTACTTTCGCTTTTTTTTTTGGGGGGGGGGTCGGTCATGGGGCTTGAACTCTGGGCCTGGGTGCTATCCCTCAGCTCTTCAGTTCAAGGCAAGTGCTCTACCACTTCAGTCAAACACCACTTCTGGATTTCAGGTGGAGATAAGAGTTTCACAGACTTTCCTGCCTGGGCTGGCTTTGACCCTCAATCCTCAGATCTCAGCCTCCGCTAGGATTACAGGCGTGAGCCACTGGTGTCCAGCTCTACTCTCACTCTTTTTGTTTTGTTTTTTTGATTTTGGGTCTGGTTGAGGGGCCTGAACTCTGGGCCTGAGCACTGGCCCTCAGCTCTTCAGCTCAAGGCTAGCACTCTACCACTTGAGCCACAGCGCCACTTCCGGCTTTTTGCTTATGGGGTGCTGAGGAATCAAACCCAGGGCCTCAGGCATGCAAGGCAAGCACTCTACCACTGAGCTACCTCCTCAGCCCCTCTCACTCTTTTTAACTTTTGTCTACTTCTCCATAATGATCTGATTCACCTGTCTAGATTTCACCTGTCTAAATCTTTAGATAACTGTTCAGTACACTGGCCTTCTTTCTGTACTAGTTCTTCCATTAAGGCTGATGGTGACTGACCAGACAGTAGATGCTCCCTGTTGTGGTAAAGAACAAAATCCAATTACCTGAATTCTCAGCTGGTATCCACTGGGTTATAACACTGCTTCCAGATCCATTAAGTGATAAACTGCTCAGCTCATAAGAGTCAACATTGAGAAGAATGTTTTAAAGGAGAAGTCATGCTGAAAGTGAGCAATATGACATTCAACATCAGTGATATAAAAATGACAAATCATAGACAACACCTAGCAATTATTGCATTATGTGAAAAACAGATAAGAGGAGATAATCACTTGGGATTTTTCCTCTTTCACTTTTAAGACATGGGGTATCCAGTGCTCACATCATCTCCAGAGCAAAGGACCATAGGCAAAGGTTCACAGTAGCCATGAATCAGACCTGTGCTACATGATTTGAGAGGCCCTGCCAACCAAAACTGCACAACCCAGCTGCAGAGATCCTATAAACGTAGAGAGTAGCCCAACTTGATTTTTTCCTTAAAGAAACTAAGCTTGTTGGTGCAATTCAAGTGGCCAGAGATAATAATTGCTATGTCAAAAACATAAAAATTTAAATATACCAAGTTATGACCATAGCAAATGCTGGGGATTGAGACTGAAGAAAGGATTCTATTGTTGCAAGGAAAGGGAGATATGAAGAGAGAAAGATAAATTGGTGCTGCCAGTAACAGAGGAGACGCTCAGTCTTCGATCAATGGAAAAATCTTGCATACAAATAGCCAGTGGAATAAAGGTCATGCTAGTCTTCAGTCTATTGGTTTCTTCCTCAAAGTTATTTAAGCATTAACCAAATCAAGTTGTTCTTGTATTTAAAGAATCCCATAGACTCCACTCCCAAATTACTCAAGCTGATTCAAAACTTTGGCAAAGTAGCAGGTTATAAAATTAACCCCCAAAAATCAATGGCTTTTCTGTATGCCAACAATGAGAAGTGTGGCTGAAATTAGGAAAGCAACTCCATTTGTAATAGCCCCACAAAAAATAAAATACCTAGGAATTAACCAAAGAAGTGAAGGACCTCTATGATGAAAACTTTAAAATCTTGAAAAAGGAAATCAACACAGAACTTAAAAAATGGCAAACCTCCCATGCTCCTGGATTGGAAAGATTAACATTGTGAAAATGGCAATACTTCCCAAGGCTATCTACAAATTCAACGCAATACCTATCAAAATTCCAACCTCATTCTTCAAGGAAATAGAAGAGACAATCTTTTAAGAGTAAAATGAAAACTTCCATTTAGACTGGGTGGTGCCTGAAATATCACCATTGTTGATTTTTGCAACTTAGGTATTTTTGCTTATCCATTCATTTCCCCCCACATTTTTATTAGCAATAATTAGTTGTAGACTGGCCCATTTGACAGGCCCATATACGCATTCAATGTACTACAATCAGATTCACCACCCCCTTTCCCAAACAATCTCAACAACCTTCATTGTACTTCGACCCCCTTTGGTGTCCTTCACCCTCTCTGCTCTCACCTCTCCCACTAGGGCCCACTCATTTTACGTTCCTGTCATTCACTTTTTAAAAGTGCATGTTAATTGTTCATAGGGGTTTCGCAGTGGTATGTCACACAGGTATATGCTATACTTTCATCAGACTGATCCCTTGCTCACTCTCTCTTTCCTCTTTCCTACTACCTCCTATTATTTGCTAGTTTTCTGTATTTTGTTTTGCTATTTTTATTCAGAGCTCCAATGTCTTTTTGTATTGTTTATTCTCTCACATTCTCTTTCCCTTTACCTCCTCTAATCCCTTCAAACAATCATACACACCTCTATATCTATAAATATAGATAAATATAGATATAGACATGTATATACACACAATATGTATACAATACATGTATTATGAATTATGGAAACCTAACATGAAAATCTTTTTAGAAAAAAAAAAGAGCACTGTTATTGGGGAGGACAGTTTGCCCCTGGCAAGGGAAAGCTCCTCTGTTCATTTCAAAGTCAAACAAAGGACATTGTGTGTAATAACTAGCCCACAGGCATTTCTCCATGGTATTAGGTGAAAGAGAGAGACAGAAAGAGAAAGAGAGAGATAGATTGCTCTTGGAAGACAGGTCAATCTATGTAAACAAAACACAGGCTTTCAAAAAGTATTAGCCTGAAAGAGCTAGATGTATGAGACACACCTAACATTATAGGAAAAATACTAAAGTAGCACCAAGAATAAATTGCACCTGTTTTCTAAATGCATTCTGATTTTGTCCCGCATCCTGCCTCTTTGCCTGATGACATACCCCATACATGCATTTACATCCCCTTAAGAGAAGTGTTTTGCTTTGTTTTATTTTATAATAGATTTTAAAACTCTGAAAATAAATCTCATTACATATATAGGAATGAAGTAGAATTTCTCTAGATTCACATACAAATCCCAATGCCTTTTCACATCTATGATTTGAATGGTATTTCTCCACCTGAGCAAGGAATAGCTGTGCACACCACATAGTAACTGAAGCCGTCTATACAGAGCGCACAGTTCCAACAAGTGGGGAAGAGCACCCAAGGACAGAGCCTGCCGCTACATAGCCGAGCCTCCTGCAGCCTTCATATTTGCCCTAAGATAGTGGACTGCACAGCATGGTGCCCATCAAACAGTGAAAGAACAATTACTCTAAGAGTCCTTTACAGCTAAAATGTATCTTAGAGAACAAAGAAGTACTGTGTGTGTGTGTGTGTGTGTGTGTGTGTGTGTGTGTGTGTGTGTGAAAATGCTTCAAATCCAGCCTGTTTAAAAAAACAGATTCAACATTAGATATTATTGTTTTTGTTCATTGTCTTAGGCTGCTTGTGGGATTGTGGTAATCTAGGAGAACATTCTTATTGTAAGAGATGAATGTTGAAATACTCAAGGATGGATGTGTAAATATCCTTCTGTCCTTACTCTCCAATTATATAAACTATACTGATACATAGACACAAACATACATGGATGGAAAGGTAGATGAGGTACATACAGTGAGGAAAATGTTAACAATTTTCAAGGATCAAGGTAAACTATTAACTAGTCTTTCAACTTTCCTATATGTCTAAACATTTTCAAACTTAATTTTTTGGATTTTTGACTAACCTTTTAACACACACATAAAACACACATAAATTTAATGACTATGTTTTACTTAAATAATAAACATTTATCCACCAGGGTAATTTTAATTAAAGCTAAATGATAGTGCTTAAATCACAATAATTCATAGACAACAGCTATGTATTTCTCTTGGTTACAAGACTATCAAATTTACAATGGATACATAATAGTAAAACTCCACCCTTGATTAAATTATAATCCCTCTACCCTTACATTGTGTATCAAGACACATAATTAAAACAAGCATTCAAATGGTTTTCTTGTTTTGTTAGATGAAAAATGTGAGTTCTTAGCTCTGTGGAAAATAAGAACAAAAATCGTACAGAATTTATCCAACATATATAGATATATATGTATATATAGTATTAGGCAAAGTGGTAAAAGACAAAAAAAAAAAAATCAAGCTGGGTGCCAGTGGCTCATGCCTGTAATCCTAGCTGATGTCTCAGGATTGCAATTTGAAGTTAACCCAGAAACGAGGGTCCATGAAAATCTTCTCTCCAATTAACCACCAAAAAGCCATAAGTGGAGCTGTGACTCAAGCGGTAGAGTGCTAGACTTGTGCAAAAAATAAAAAAGCTCAGAGACAGCACCTTGGCTCTGAGGTCAAGCACCAGGCGCGCACGCACGCGCGCGCATACACACACACACACACACAGACATCAAACATCTACAGTAGAAGCATCAGAGATCTAAAATTGTGTTAACGTGACAGAAAATCAGCTAGTTGAGGTGGAAGAATCCAACCAGTTATTTTTCTGCAGCATATTAACCATGTAGTTGGACTAATTGCTTTACTGTTCTAGTGGTGAGTGCTCAGCCCTTGTTGCTGGAGGCCTTCGAGGCCAAGAGTGGTGCCCTAGGTCCCTAGTTGACAATTTTAAAACTATATTTTCAGTCAATAGAATTTGGTAGAAACAACTAAGGTCACACACAGAAATGAAAAACAAATCTCAAGTTACCAAACTATTGTTTGGGTCTACTGATAATTTTTAAATTAGGTACCATTTAAAATAATTTAAGTATAGTTTTAGCATGTTTGTGCTGAAAAGAATTCCAACTTCTATTGTGAAGCAATAAAAAAAATGGGTGTAAATGCACTCTAAATTATATAGTCAGTTTTGACTTCTTGGCTTTACAAATGTATTTTTTTTAAAGACAGCATTGCAATATTTCTACTTAGGAAAACGAGAGGGCCAAATGTGCTTCTTGTTACAATATATACTTAAAGATACTTAAAGATACTGTTTTATAGTACTGATGTTTAAGAAAACAGTGACCACTCAATTACATTAACAAAATTAAGCTGTAACTTACCTGATGTAGACTTTATAAAATTCCTTTTTGAAAAGCCAAAAAAAGTAGCAGATTTTGATATTTTGAAGTATGGAGGAGACTTTAAAATGATTTGAAATCTTCACTTATTTTTTTCACACTGAAGTATGTATTTTAATGGTTTACATGTAATATTCATATATAAAAAACTTTAAATACTTTTCTCCAATTTAAAAATCTGAAGAATTCAAAAACAAGGCATTCAATATTTGAAAAAAGTACAGATTTACAAAATGCCTATATTCTGTCATGAAAATTCCTCACCAACATTATATACTTGGAAAAAATACAAAACAGGATATATGACAAATTTATGCAGAAATGACTTAGTTCACACCATGCAATAAAAAGTACATTAATCAAGATACACAAGCTTTTTGTAGGTTCTAAACTAAAGGACTCTTTTTCTTTTTTTTTTTTTTTTTTTTTTTTTTTTGTTTTTTGTTTTTTTTTTGCAGAATCCTTAAAACCTGTGGTACTTAAAATTTGTTAGCCTTTCTGCTGGGAGGTAAATTATACACAACAATGATGAAAAACAGGAACAGACCAGTTGTCTATTATGAATCATTCCAGCTCTGCTCAACAGTGGTCGAAACTCTTTTCTCGTATTCTCGTTTGTTTCCCTGATAAAGCTGTGCTGCCTGGCTATTGGCTGGACTGTTTGGATTCGGTTCATCCAACAAAGACTGAATTGATGTTAAGACAGAAGATATGTCATATGTTGGACTCCATCGATTCTGAAGGATATCTAAACATTGGCTATCATGAGCGTACACATTTGGATGAAACATTTTGGATAAAAACCTAACAGGTGGTGGTTGATTTGGATATTCTTCAGAAAATTCTATTACTAGTTTAAAAGTACCATTCTCAAAGGGTGTCCTTCTGGCCCAACTATAACCGCATTCCACGGCATGATGTTGTTTTCAGATGGTGCACCACTGACCCCCACGGGTGGGTCCTCTTGCAATTGCTTCAAATTTCGCATGAGCCTTCTCTGAGCCGGGGTCGACAGGCTTCCCCAGCTCCAGCAGTCAGTCTGAAAGAAAAGAGTCCCGCGCAGCTCCCCGCCCCCAACCCCCTGTGCCAAGGTCGAATTACTGTGGGTCACCACCGCCACCATCGCTGCCGCCGCCGCTGAGACTAATTCACTTAATATCTCAGCACCTCTAACCTCCCCAGACCCTGAAGAAATACAGACTCGATAGGAGAGAAGCAGAGGTGTAGTAGAGCTCCTTGGAGACACATACCTATGGAAGCCTTGACCCCACGTGTGCTATTTTCCAGTTCTTTGAGCTTTGCACACCTACTTCAGCTTTTGATTGCGAGTTACACATCTTCAAAGTTAAAATAACAAGACGCACCTTGCAGAGTGTTGTCAAAATTTGATTATATAGTACACATAAAACAACGGATTTTAAAATCTATTTTTCTATTTGTTTTCAGTTATCAATACTCCAGAAAAAAAAAAAAAAACATCTTAGAATTAGGAGAGGCACACCTTAGTCCAAGGAGAGCCAGTCTGAAGGAGGTAACAATGTAGGAAAGCTCCAAAATAGCAAGAAAGAAATGAGAATAATTGGAAATCAAATAAATGTCTCAGAAATCCATGAAAAGATGGAAGAAGGAAAAAGCAGCTCTTGGCTTGTATCTTAGAGCTCAGAGTGGAGAAGCGAACACATCTTACCTCAGGTGATTCTCATCAAGAGAGCATGCGTCACAACTCTTCAGCTGCAGGACATGTACAGTCTTCAACCTAGGAAGTTGGGTGAGAAGAAATAAATACATTTGCCCAGGCTCTGAAAGACACTGTACACAAATCTTCAGCACATTTTTCTAATTCTGTTGGGAAATCTTTTAGCAATTTCTTTCACCTTCCCTAATTCTGATCACAGCCACTTGTCCACTGATCACAGTCACTTGTCCACTTAATTTTTCTATGACTAATAGTCAATTGCTAGCATTTTCTGAAGAAAAGATCCTCTGGTGTACCCAGTCAGAGGAAGGCAGTTGAATTTAGGGAGCCAGTGGATGACAGACTGAAAAGGAGCCAAAATCCAGCTAATTCAATGCCAGACAGTCCCTGGAGTCACACAAGAAGGTTGACGTTGGAATAATTAACTAAGCAGAGAATTTTTTTTTTATACCAACAGGGGAATTTATTATGAATCATCTTTGGAAATTCTAGGTTGAAGCAATCACCTTAAATGATTAAATGAGGAATTTTACAGATGAAAAGCACCATTGGAATAGACAGAAAAAAGAAAATGTGACACCCATGCAGAAGGCAAAGATTTTTCCCCTCAGCCAAATACAAGGGGAATGAATACTTTAGGATTCCTCTAAAAGCTGAGAAGTGATTATCTACTACCTACTGATCATTTTCCCAAGTAAACACAAAATAAACTGTTAAATATAACTAGGTTGAGTATCAGAATAGCCAAATGAGTACAAATTCTTCTTATCAGTATTTTATTCTATTTTTTGTTGAGAATAGGTAGAGTATTCCAAGTCTAGAATTCATTTATATTTCTTACCTTGGATTAACAGAAATTCAAACTTTAATTAAGCCCAATAAATTACTATTTTTTCTTTTAGAACTAGTGTTTTAAAAGACCCACACATACTCTCAAATCATGAATGTATTCCCAAGGCTTCTTCTAGAATCTAGATTATTTCATGAGTCACAAACAGAATTAGAACAGCTCAAGCTAAATTTCTATATGGCACGAGATATAGTTCAAAATTAATGATTTTCCAAATTAATGATATTTCCATGAAATATCCATGAATGGATTGAAAATGAACTGATGGTGCTTTAAATTTGATTTTCTACAAATGCTCTACAATTTTATTCTTTCTCACATTCTCTGTTTTGGATATCAAAATTTATAATATTTTTATACTAAAGTTATGAGTGAATAATATCACAGTAATATGAGTGATAGCAATAATATTTTAGCAATAGCTAAAATAATAGCAATAGCAGTAATATTTTTATTCTAGAGTTATGAATGAATTCAAACTGCAATACAATATTAGAGCATTCTAATTTGACTATTTTGCTTACCAGTGAATTTTAAATTTTTATGTATTCATGTTATTATCTATAATGATTAAAAGTTTCTTTAGCATTCCTTGTAAGGCAATTTGAATGATGATGAAATCCCTCATCCTTCATTTCCTTGATGGTATTTTATCTCCCCTTAATAATTATATAGTATTTAGGTAATAATTTTTAAAGCACTTTGAATAGATCATTACACCTTCAATATATCATCTAGTCCTGCAAAATTTCTGCTGTGAAATCCACTATTAACCTCTTAGAAGTTCCTTTGTATATACATTAGGCTTCTTTTCTCACTGCTTTATATATTATTTTAGCTTTTAGTTTCTGACAGTTATTTGGTTATAATAAATATTACTGAAGCCTTCTTTGGAATGCAATTTTTGAGGATTTGAACTTTAAATTTCCATATCTTCTTCAGGTCTAAGAAGTTTTTGATTATTGTTTCTTCATTTTCCATTAAAGTAAGTATTTTCTGACTCTTGTGGTAGCTCTCTGGATGGTAATCTCTAAACCTGTGATTTATTTACTATTTATTTTTCCTATTCTCATTTCCAATGGCCTATCTTTCAGTTTACCATTTCTTTTATTTGAATGTTTTCTATTGAATGTTTTAGTTTTTGTATTTTTCAGCTCCATAATCTAAAAATACAGTATATTTTTCTACTTATTTAGATCTTCTTGATTTCTTGCATCTGTATTTTTTTGTATTGAGACATAAAGACCTTACATATATTTTGTTAACTTTATCCAAAGCACAAATTTTGATAGTATTATATGTGATAATATGTTTTCTTAATATTTCAAGTTTCAATTCTTCATTTCTAATACACAGAAATATTATTGGTGGGTTTTTTTGGAGGGGGTCCAGTCATGGGCCTGAACTCTGGCCTGGGCACTGTACCTCAGCTCTTCACCTCAAGGCTAGTGCTCTACCACTTGAGCCACAGCGCCACTTCTGGCTTTTTTTCTGCCTATGTGGTACTGAGGAATTGAACCCAGGGCCTCATGCATGCAAGGCAAGCGCTCTACCACTGAGCCACCTTCACAGCCCATGGTGTTTTATATTCATGTCACATGCTGTTTCCTTAACTCATTTACTAATTTTAAAAATTTTGCTTGCATTTTCTACCAAGACAATCATGTCAGCTGCAAATTTTAAAAAATGTGTTTACATTTTTTATTTCTGCTTGCTACAATCTCAATTTTAGTATTGAGTATTTAGTATTGAATAAAAATGATGAATATGTACATTGTTAAGCAGAAACCCTTAAGTTCCTCACTATTTAGTAGTATGTTAGCTGTTTTTTTTACTATATACTTTATAAAACTAAGAACATTGAACATAACTTCAGCTTTATATTTAGAGTTAAAAAAATCTTGAGGGCTGGGAAGGCGGCTCAGTGATAGAGTGCTTGCCTTGCATGCATAAGGCCCTGGGTTCAATTCCTTAGCACCACATAAGCAGAAAAAGCTGGAAGTGGTGCTGTGGCTCAAGTGGTAGAGCACTAGCCTTGAGCTGAAGAGCTCAGGGACAGCACCCAGGCCCTGAGTTCTGGCCTCATGATGAAAAAAAAAATCTTGAGTACAGGTAAAATTTTATTGAAGTTCTTTTTTTCATTTAGTGTGCAAATATAGTGAAGTATATTCATTTTCCCAATGTTGAACCAGCCTTGCATTCCTATTTTGACTGTGATGCACTATTTTTTATAAAACATATTTCTGGTTTATAGTTCCTAATTTTTTGTCGAGGGCATTGTGAGTCTATGAATAATGGAAATTGAACTACAGATTATTTTCATCCAATTTTGATATTCTTTAGGTATTGAAGGTAATGTTAGCCTTGGAAAATGTTGTGCTAAAAACTGTTTCCTTCTCTAGTATTTTCTCCAAAAAAGGGTTTTTAGTTTTCTAAATTACCAGTAGAGTTGGGTGTGAATGGCTCACACCTGTAATCCTAGCTACTCAAGAGGCTGAGATCTGAGGATCACAGGTGAAAGCCAGCCTGGGCAAGAAATCTGTGAGACTATCTCTAATTAAGCACCAAAAAAGCCAGAAGTATACTTGAAATCGAAGAATGCTAGCCATGAACAAAAAAATCTCAAGGACAGTGCCCAGGCCCTGAGTTCAAGTTCCATGACTAATACACACACACACACACACACACACACACACACACACACACACACACACACACAATTGGTAGAATTTATACCAATTTTATTGGTACCAATAAATTTTCCCAATTTATTGGTGCATAAATAAATAAATAAATAAATCTATACCTGACTTATTCTTGTATTTCTTTTGTTGAATTTCTAACTACAAATTCAATTTATATAATAAATAAATAGAGGAACTTAAGTTTTCTGTCTTTAGTAAGCTTTAATAATTTGCGATTTCTCCAGAAATATATCCATTTCATCTTAGTTATCAAATTTATATGCATAAAATTGTCTTTAGCATCCCATTTTTATTCTCTTGAGTTCTAAACATCAATAGAATGATTTTAATGTTAAATTTGCAAAGATTTATTTTATGTTGTAGAATCTTGTTGAATGTGTATATACACTAGAAAATATTTTCTGTTGATATTGGCATATATTTTGTAAGCGCTTATTAGATAAATTGATTGATAACATTTCTGATGCAAACTATGACCCTGATGATGATTTTCTATATACTTCTACTAATGACAAAGAGGTCTTCAAATTTCACAACTGTGAATTTGTCTATATTTTTTTATACCTATCAGTTTTTTTCCTTGTGTGTTTTTGAATTTATGCATGTTTGAAAATTAGATGACTTTATCATATGTAATAGCCTTATCTTTCCAAGAGGGATCTTCTTTATTTTAAGGTACATTTTGAAAAATTAATCCAGAGGATTCTGTTTATTTTGAGTCATTTTCCAAAATATATCTTTGTATATCACTTTTTAAATATATTATTGCCCTCTTAAATTTTATTTCTCATACAAAGCATATATTTGGGACTTGCTTTTTTTTTGTTTTGTTTTTTGTTTTTTGGTCCGGTTGTGGGGCCTGAACTCTGGGCCTCGACGCTGTCCCTCAGCTCTTCAGCTCAAGGTGAGCACTCTACCACTTGAGCCACAGTGCCACTTCTGGCTTTTTCTGTTTATGTGGTGCTAAGAAATCAAACCCAGGGCCTCATGCATGCGAGGCAGGCATTCTGCCACTGAGCCACCTTCCCAGGCTCTGCCTCTGTTTCTTTTTTTTTGGGGGGGGGGGGAAGGGGTCTGGTCGTTGGGCCTGAACTCTGGGCCTGGGCGCTGTCCCTCAGCTCTTCAGCTCAAGGCTAGCGCCCTACCACTTGAGCCACGGTGCCACTTCCGTTTTTTTTCTTTTTTGCTTATGTGGTGCTGAGGAATCAAACCCAGGGCCTCAGGCTTGCAAGGCAAGCGCTCTACCACTGAGCCACCTTCCCAGCCCTTGGGACTTGCTTTTTAGTGCACTTTGTATCTATGTTTAGATCATTCACATTCAAAATTAATGGTTATCTTTGTATTTACCAAATACATTTTAAAATAATTTGTCTCTCCCCTAAAACAAGCACAGCATTGTGCTGTATTAATTATTTCCCTTTCCATGTGCAATTGTTTTCCTATCTTCCTTGCCACTGCTGTCACAGTTTTCATCTTTATTTCTTCTATAAAAATGTATATTGTATTGCTACTATTTTGCTTTAAACAGACTTCAAGCTGCAAAGGTTTCAAAAGCTTACGTTTTGCCTTCATTTTTGTATATATCCAAGGTCTATCCTATATCATAGGAACTTTGCTAAAATGTTGGTAGTGTATATCCAATGGAAATATATTTTCTCATGTATTGCTTGCTAAGCTAGTCTATACTTCTTCCTTTTTAAAAAAAAATCTGTGGCATTAAGATTTGAACTAAGGGCCTTGCAATTGCTAAGCAGGTCCTTTACTACATGAGCCACCACGCCAGCCCTTTTTGCTTTAGTTATTTTCAAATAGGATCATATACTTATGCCCAGTCTGGCCTGAACCATAATCATCTTATTTACCCTTCCCACATAGCTAGAATGATGGGCAAGTGCCATTGTACCCCAAATTTTGTTGGTTAAGATTGGGCCTCACTTTTATCCAAGGCTGCCTCAGTCTATGATACTCCTGTTATCTGCCTCCTGGACAGCTAGAATTACATGTGTCAGTCATCATACCTGGTTCCTTCTTCCTTACTTTTGAGGTTATTTTTTGTTAGATCAATTCTGTTTACAATTTCTTTCTTGCAATGATATAAAGATTCCCTTCGATTGTCTTCTTGATGGTACAGTGTGTGATTAAAATTATGACTTCTCCGAGACTTTCAGCCTTTGTTTCTTTACATGTCTCAGAGGAAAACTTTGCAAGAAGGTAAGAATCCCATGTGTCTATAGCCCCCAGTGGCTTTATACTCACACCAATTCACATTTAGCCTTTAGGATTTCGTTTTTGTGTTTATTTTCCCTAACGGCTTTCAAGTTGTATTGTCCTAGTTAAGTTTTCCCTGAAGGTGTTTGCCCTGGATATTTCAGGTTAGCTACTTTCACTATGAGTTGTGTGGCTGTAAATTTTCATTTCTGGACCGAAGCTAGAGGTTGACTCTATCATTTGCCTACCATTTCACTTTACCTAATATAAAAATTTCAATTCCTTGAAATAACTCAAAAGTCACACTCTTTCTAAATCATGGAGATTTTGTTACAATTATTTAAGATTTTGCTTCTTCAAATTTTATTAGACATTCCTATTGGATGGATGTTGGGACTTCCTAAGAACTCATTCCGTTAATATCTTTGTCTGTGTGTTTTATTATATATGAATTCCTCAGTAAGATATTCCATCTTTAACAAGTTTGAGATATCCTAATAATAAAATATACTTGGAGTTTATTTCATATACTAATATTTTTGTCAGTAGCCATGTTTCCTATTTTCAAAATATTAATTAAATTTTTGTATTTTTTTATCTTTAAAAATAATTTGTTAAAAACTGAAGTTATGTCTCATAGAACGTTTGGAATCTCTTGGGATAGACAGATAAATATATGCAAAGAGAGACAGAGATATTAAGAGATATATTAAGGTTCTTGCTATGTAGCCCAGGCTGACCTCAAAATTTTAATCCATTTGCCTCATCCTCTTTAGTGCTTGTAATATTTATATGCACTCTATGTGGTTCAGAATATCTTTTTTTTAATTGTCAAAATACCGTACAGAGAGGTTACAATTACATGGGCAAGGTAATGAGTACATTTCTTTTTTGGGGGGCGGGGGGTCTGGTTGTGGGGCCTGAACTCTGGGTCTGGGCACTGTCCCTCAGCTCTTCAGCTCAAGGCTAACACTCTACCACTTGAGCCACAGCACCACTTCCGGATTTTTTCTTTTTTCTTGTGTGGTACTGAGGAATCAAACCCAGGGCCTCATGCATGCAAGGCATGCGCTCTACCACTGAGCCACCTTCCCAGCCCCTAATGAATACATTTCTTATCAAGCATTGTAGCCTCCTCCTTTGTTTCCCCTTCCCATCCCTTCCCTTCTCTCCTCCCCCACCTCCTCTCCCAGCCAAAGTTGTAAAGTTCCTTTTTCAACATAACATCTTATACATCTCATTGTTGCAATGGGTCCATCTGCATCCCTATTTAAACAATTTGTTTTTTCCCTTCCCCTCCACAAAGTATACCAATATCAAATACAGTGACAACAGGGGTTATACCATGGGGGAGGGATATACTAAGCAACAAAGAAATCATCTTATAAATATGTTATAAACAATCGCAAGAAAGAAAAAAAATTTAAATCCTTATCTTGGGGTTCATTTCCCCTAACATCAACTTATCTGACTGTTTCTGCTTGTCTCAGACATATACTAGTTATTGCAAATAAGGGAAACCATGGGACCTATGTGTCTTTGGGCCTGGCTTACTTCACTTAATATAATTTTTTCCAAGTCTTTCCATTTCCTAACAAATAGGGCAATGCCATTCTTTCTGATGGAGGCATATAATTCCATTGTGTATATATACCACATTTTCTTTTTTTTTTTTAATTTAATTTTATTTTATTTGAGAACATACTGTACAGAGGGGTTACAATTACATTGGCAGGATAATGCATACATTTCTTACCAAACATTGCAGCCTCCTCCTTTGTTTACCCTTCACCTCCCTTCCCAGCCTCCCCCCTCCCCCCCACCCAATCATACCCCCCTCCCCCCCACACACACCGACATTGTAAAGCTTGCTTTGACATGACATTTTGTAATTCTCCTTGTTACAACAGGTCCACCTGAATCCTTAAACGACTTGTTTGTCCCCATCTCCTCCACATGTTATACTGACATCAAATAAAGTGAAAGCGGGGGTTACACTGTGGGGGAGGGACATACAAAGCAACAAAGAAATAATCTTATAAATGCGTTAGAAACACATGCATGAAAGAAATGAAAACATTAAAATACATATTTAAGGGTTCATTTTCCTAACATCACATTATCTGATCTTTTCCGCTTGACTCATACCTATACTAGATATTGCAAATAAGGGAAACCATGGGACCTATGTTTCTTTGGGCCTGGCTTACTTCATTTAATATAATTTTTTCCAAGCCTTTCCATTTCCTAACAAATGGGGAAATGTCATTCTTTCTGATGGAGGCATAGAATTCCATTGTGTATATATACCACATTTTCTTGATCCATTCATCTACTGAGGGTCAACTGAGTTGGTTCCATATCTTAGCTATGGTAAATAATTCTGCAATAAACATAGTTGTGCTGGTAGCTTTACTATGGTGGCTCAGAATATCTTAATATACATTTAAAAGTTTTTTTTCAATAATGCATCCCAATATTTTGTATGATCAATGAACTCTAATAAAAATTTTAAGAGTTTTTCATTATAGATTACAATGTGACTTTCTTATAAAGAAGCTGTGTTTCTGATTATTAACTTTTTTAATGTTTATTGTTATTATTAAGTAGTTGTAGAAAGGAGTTACAATTCCATAAGCCAAGTTATGAGTATAATGCTTCTTCTTTCTTGCTTGCTTTCTTGCTTTCTTTCTTTTTTTTTTTTGTCAGTTGTGGGGCCTGAACCCTAGGCCTGGGCGCTGTCCCTCAGCTCTTCAGCTCAAGGCTACTTAGTGCTCTACCACTTGAGCCACAGCGCCACTTCCAGCTTTTTCTGCTTATGTGGTGCTGAGGAATTGAACCCAGGGCCTTATGCATCCAAGGCAAGCACTCTAACACTGAGACACCTGCCCAGCCCCAATTATTAACTTTTTGTCAGTTTTTCCTCATATGTTCTAGAATTAGGACTCACATTGATTTTGTTTTGTTTCTTCTCCTCTATGCTCATTTTTTGCTATCTGGAAACTGATTTCACACAGACCTTTGTGGCTTTTCTCCAGTCCAAACTCTAGTCCTAAAACAGTGGCTCAGAGAGATACTGATAAGATATTAGGACTAGGGAGGATACCACAAGCATAAACCAATTTCTGCTACATCTTATAGAGACCTCTGCCCATTAGTTTTAGACCCACAATTTTAATTAACACAAAGTCTCAGAAATTAAATTTTGAAATTGCTTTTTAACTTTTAAGTTTTCATTTCCTTTTACATATTCCCCTGATCTAGTAGGAATACAAATATATTTTTTCCAACAAAATCACACAAAAATCACCGCCCTCAAGAAATATTGTACCAGATGCCAGTGGCTCACTCCTGTAATCCTAGCTACTCAGGAGGCTGAGACCTGAAGATTGAGGTTCAAAGCCAGCCCGGGAAGGAAACTACATGAGAACCTTATCTCCAATTAACCACCAGAAAACCAGAAGTGGCACTGTGGCTCAGGTGGTACAGTGTTTGCCTTGAGCTGAAGAGCTCAAGCCCCATGATCAACAAAAAGAAGGAAGGCAGGAAGGTAAGAAGGCCGGCAGGAAGGCAGGAAGGCAGGAAGGAAGGCAGGCACGAAGGCAGGAAGGCAGGAAGGAGAGAAGGAGAGAAGGAGAGAGAGAGAAAGAAAGAAAGAAAGAAAGAGAGAGAGAGAGAGAGAGGGAGGGAGGGAGGGAAGGAAGGAAGGAAGGAAGGAAGGAAGAAAGAAAGAAAGAAAGAAAGAAAGAAAGAAAGAAAGAAAGAAAGAAAGAAAGAAAGAAAGAAAGAAAGTAAGTAAGTGTAAGGTCCACTCATGGATGGCGAGCAGACTCCACCCTCCTCGCAGCAAAGTTTCCACCCAGAACCTGCATTACCTAGGCAACTGGCACACCTGGATGAAGTCACATCTGAATTTGATGTGGCCACACCTTTCTCCGCCCATACCCTAGATAAGGCCTAGCCCAGGCCCAGACTCTTTCCCAGCTCTTTCCCAGCTCTCTTTCCCAACTCTCTTTCCCAGCTCTTTCCCAGCCGCGTGGAGGGCCAACATGGCCTGGTGCTGAAGCATTAAAGTAATTCCATTCTTGAGGCAGTGACCATTTGTTGCTTGTTTTATCTCAGCTAGCAGAGCAACACGAGGTGGTAATCCAAACACCCGGTTGTGTGCCTTTATAAGCCCTGCAAATCCTTAGCTCAGGGCTCTCCTCCTAGGCTCCGCTGTGTCAGAGTGCAGGACGAGGCTCGAGCTAAATAAATAAAACCTTGCTAAATAAAACCTTGCTTTTGCATTTCAGAATGTCTGACTCTCGGTGGTCTTCTTGGTGGGGTCCTGTGACGTGGGCACAACATTTTAGTGGGGGCTCGTCCGGGATCCCCCAAACCCTCCCCCCCCGCCCCCCGACCTCAGACTCCGAAGGTAAAACAGCACTGTCAAATTTGTCTTGTCCTGTCGTTGGTCTGTTTGTCTTTTACTTTCGTTTTCCTTTGTGAGGACGGCCGCTCTGATTCGTATTGTGTAAAGGGCTGTTAAAGCAGACGCACTTGCAAGACAACCTTGGAGGAACTGGAAATGTCCCAGATCCTCTTGTGAGGGGGAGGTCCTTGGAACCCCGCCGTGAGAATTGTGGGGCAGGGGTCCTTGGAACTCCACTGTGAGAATTGTGGGGCATGGGTCGGTTTGGTGTTGGGCTGGAACTGACCAAGAGGGCCTCCTAACTGAGGCCCAACTGGCTCACTTTGGGTCCCCTCCTTCTGCTTCCCTGTTACAGGAGTCAGCTGACCAATTCAGGAGATCTCCACTTTGTAAGCTTTTCTTTTAACTGTCAGGTCTGCGTGTGTTTTGTTTGTAGTTTATTGTTTTTTGGACTGTACAACTGACGGGACTGGAAACCACGGGCAACACTCCATCTAGCCCCCTAGACTTACAAAAAGAAACTAAGAAAGAGGAAAAGAAATTGTACCCCCTGGTTTTTCAGGGAGATAACTTGGAAGAAGAAATGTTTCCTTCCCCATACTCCTCTTCCCAGGCTCCTTCTGCAGAGCCTGATAATGATCAAGAAGAGGAAGGTGCTATGGAACCAGCAGCTGAACCCTTGGCACCTGCCCTTAAAGTTTCTGAGGGGCCAGTCACTTGACGACGCCGTGGGATCAACCCCCCTTCTAATGCAGCTGTTTTCCCCTTCTGTGCCGTTGTAGGTCCTGTGGATGCAGATTGTTGACAGCAATTCCAAGATTGGCCATTTTCTACCAGTGATCTATACAACTGGCACACCCAAAATGCCCCCTTTTCTGAGAAACCCCAGGATTTAATTAGTTTGCTTGAAACTATTCTCTTTACTCACCAGCCCACTTGGGATGATTGTAGTCCATTTTTGCAGGTCCTTTTTGCCACCGAAAAGAGAGACTATATCCAAGAGGCAGCCCGGAAACATCCCTGGCCCCACAGGAGCGCCCATCACAGATCCTGCCCTGATCGCTGCCTATTTTCCTGAGATCCGACCAACATGGGACTACAATATGGTTGAAGGTAGGGAGCGACTTCTCGTCTATCACCAGGCTCTGTTGGCAGGTCTCAAGGCGGTGGCTCACCGACCTACTAATATGGCCAAAGTTTATGATGTTAGACAGGGAGGAAGTGAAAGTCCAGCAGCATATCTTGAGCAGCTCATGGAATATCTTGAGACCCAGGAGTCAGCTCAGATGATTATGTTTGCCTATATAAATCAAGCTGCACCAGACATAAAGCAAAAGTTGCAGGCTCTAGACAGATTTGATGAAAAGTCTATTAAGGATCTAGTAGCTGCAGCAGAAAAGGTTTACAATAAGAGAGAGACAGAGGAGCAAAGACAGGAAAGGAAGGACAGAGAACGTGAAATTGGGCGTGAAAAGAGAGACCAGGCCAAGGAAAAGAGGCCAGACTTGTTGGACTCTATCACATGCCGAGCATACCTAGTTCACAGACGGCAGCAGTTTCATTGACATGAAAAAAGGTACGCGGGCGCAGCAGTCACCACAGACACTGAGATAGTGTGGGCAGAAGCACTCCCCCAGGGAACCTCTGCACAAAGAGCAGAACTAGTGGCACTAACAAAAGCCCTACAAATGGGAAAAGGGAAGAGACTAAACATGTACACGGACAGTCTGTATGCTTTTGCCACCGTGCATATCCATGGAGCCATTTACCAAGAGAGGGGGCTGCTGACAGCTGAGGCTATTAAAAACAAACAATAAATTTTAAGCCTCATCCGGGCTACATGGGAACCAGCAAATATTGCTATTATGCACTGCCCTGGCCATCAAAAGGGAACTGATTCAATAACCAAAGGAAATAACTTGCCCGATCAGGCAGCTAAGGAGGCGGCCCTCCAGCCCAGAGCGGAAGTACTGACTCTAGTAGACCCAGGGCCACGAGCTTTGCCTCCTAAGCCTCAGTACTCCCAAGAAAACTTGGAGTGGATAAAGAAAATTCCTATGGCCTATAAACCCCCGGGCAGAGAAGGAAATAAAGACTGGTGGAAAACTGGTGAGGGGAAACTTATCTTGCCACAAAGATTGGGCAAGGGGATTCTTAAGAGAATCCATCGGGCCTCTCACATGGGAACCCAAAGAATGCAGGACTTGCTCCAACACTCAGAAGTAAAAATCAGGCAAGGAAATCAACTCATTGAGGACATTGTTAAAAATTGTAAAGCCTGTGAGCTCACCAATGCCCCCAATCGACTGGTTACAAAAGGAGCTCGCCTCCGTGGAGATAGGCTAGGTGTGTATTGGGAAGTAGACTTCACAGAAATTAAAACTGGAAAATTTGGATATAAATATTTGCTAGTTTTTGTAGACACCTTTTCAGGATGGGTTGAAGCCAACAAAGCATGAGACCACGAACATCATGACTAGGAAGATCCTGGAAGAAATCCTACCCAGGTATGGCTTCCCATCCACCATTAGGTTGGACAGTGGACCAGCCTTCATTTCAAAAGTAAGTCAGGGAATAGCCGCAGCACTGGGGATGAATTGGAAATTACACTGTGCTTATAGACCCCAGAGTTCAGGGCAGGTAGAAAGAATGAATTGGACTCTAAAAGAAACCTTAACTAAATTGGCTTTGGAGACTGGCGCAGAGTAGGTATCGCTCCTTCTTTTTGCCCTGTTTAGAGTATCAGCTTGGCTTTACTCCTTTTGAAATAATGTATGGACATCCTCCGCCCATTATCCCTAGCCTTCAGACTGAATTGCTTTCTGATTTGAGTGATACTGAATTTCTATGTAAACTTGACTATCTATAGCTTGTCCACAAAAGGGTGTGGCCCCAGCTTAGAGCATTATATGATTCTGCTTCTATTCCTACCCCCTTTGTTTAAACCAGGGGACTGGGTGTTTGTTCAAAGGCACAACTTGAGATCTCTGGAACCACGGTGGAAGGTACCTTACATGGTGCTACTGGCTACACCTACTGCCCTTAAGGTGGATGGCATTGCTGCTTGGATCTACTGCTCCCACACAAGACCGGCTGACTCTTTTGCCCTGGATGACCGTGGGGAAACATGGAAAGTCTCCAAGCATCTTACCCAACCACTCCGCGTACGCCTCAAGAAAAGAAAAATGGACTGATTGTTATTGGTATTGTTGTTTATGGCTAAGGTCAGAGAGGGACTAGAAAAGAAAAGAACCAGCTCAAGATCGAGAGCTGTTGGAGTTTAGTTTTGGGCTGGAGATACAAGATTGTGTCTCAGGACCATAAGTCAAGGGGGGAATGAAGGATTAAAGTAATTCCATTCTTGAGGCAGTGACCATTTGTTGCTTGTTTATCTCAGCTAGCAGAGCAACATGTGGTGGTAATCCAAACACCTGATTGTGTGCCTTTATAAACCCTGCAAATACTTAGCTCAGGGCTCTCCTCCTAGGCTCCACTGTGTTGGAGTGCAGGACAAGGCCCGAGCTGCAGCCCGTCTAAATAAAACCTTGCTTTTGCATTTCAGAATGTCTGACTCTCGGTGGTCTTCTTGGTGGGGTCCTGCGACGTGGGCACAACAGTGCCAGCTGGAACAATGAATAAACCTACCCCTTACCTGAATACCACATGCATGGTGTGGTTCTTACTTGGCAACCTCTTTTTAAAAACCTAACAGAAAGAAGGAAAGAGAGAGAGAGAAAGAGAGAGGGAGGGAGGAAAGAAAGGAGAGAAGGAGGGAAAGGAAGGAAGAAAGGAGAGAAAGAAAGAAGGAAAGAAAGAAGGAAGGAAAGAAGGAAGGAAAGAAAGAGAAACAAAGGAAGAAAGAAAAAGAGAGAAAGAGAAGGAAGAAAGAAATATTGCCCCAATATCATACTATCTAACGAATATCCCATGCTCAAATTTTCTTATTTATCATAACATCAAAAAGAATAACAATTTCTGACCATGATAATTCTAGACCATACACTTCATACACTCAAATTGTTTTTTTTTTTCATTTTTAGTTTTGTTAAAAAAAATCCTGATAAATCAGAACAGGTTTAGGAGTGATAGTGATGCAAAAGAAAGAAGCCTCAGGGTAGGGATGGGGGGGCTGTTGGGGGCAGGTGGCAGTAGTGTCTCCATCCCTACGCCTGGTGTCCTCTCCTGAAGACTATCCAATTCCAGAATGGGTGAGTCCTCTACCGTGTCTGTTCAATGTAGGAGGAGATGTCTATCTCATCAAGCAGCTCACTAATATTGACCTCAAAGCAGTCCTGCACATCATTGAGATCAAATCTTTTAACTGGAAAAATCTCTAATTGTGTTTCATGACATTTCCCAAAATTCAGCTGATTTTTTTCCTGTGTTTACCATTGGCTCTGTCCAGCATATTCTCTGCCATTGGCTCACTCACATTCTGCTATTTCTACAGTACCATGAAGGCTGAATAGTAACCTAACTATAAGTTTATATGGACAGCTAACTCTCTCTCTCTCTCTCTCTCTCTCTCTCTCTCTCTCTCTCTCTCTCTCTCTCTCTCTCTCTCTCTCACACACACACACACACACACACACACACATTACAGATCATTGACTATTGAGTAAACAGTTTGAAGTAGATAGTCATCAGGTTCTGTTGAACATGCTTAGGTCCAATAAACAGTATCAGATGTCTCCATAGTCCTTGGATGTCTATACCTTAAATTCCACCTTTTCTCAAGAATTTTAATGAAAATTTTAAGATACTGTGTATATCCATATATCATAATAGTGTCTTTAATAAGGCATTACTCACTGACAATCTATCCATTTTACTCATCATTCTGCTTTTCAATCTATCGTTTGAAATTCTAGGAACATTTTCTCAACATTCTTCTAACAGCTGCCTTCACCTCTTTGTTCTTCAGACTGTAGATGAGGGGATTCAGCATAGGAGTGATCACACTGTACTGCAAGGAGAAGATTAACTCTTGAGTGGATCCTGAATTTGGCATGAGATAGCGAAGTAATCCTGAGCCATAAAAGAAGCTCACAGCTGTGAGGTGGGATGAGCAAGTAGAGAAGGCCTTGCTTCTGCCTGAGGTGGATCTGATGCCCAGAATGGTGAGCAAAATGCGAATATAAGAAAAAACTATCAGGAGAAAATTACCAATGAAATGCAGAAGGCTGGAGCAGAGGAGGGTGGTAAAACTTGCAGATACATCAGAGCAAGACAAAGGGTAGAGAGAAGGCAACTCGCAGATGAAGTGGTGGATATTTTGAGCCTCACAGAAATCTAACTTAAGAGCTACAAGGATGTTGATGAGAGCATCCAAAAAGGCCAAGCCCCATGAGCCCCACACCAGCCCAATACACAGTTGTCTGTTCATCACCTGGCCATAGAGTAGAGGGGAACTGATGGCAACATAGCGGTCATAAGCCATCACAGCAAGCAGGCAGGATTCAGTGCCACCAGTGGCAAACACAAAGAAGACCTGAGCCAGGCAGCCTTCCACTGAAATGGTCTTCTTCTCCGATAAGAGGTTTTCCAAGAGCTTAGGCACAGTGACAGAAGAGTGGCAGAGATCCAGAAAGGACAACTGTCCCAGGAAGAAATACATAGGGGTACAGAGGTGGGTATCGGTCCTGACCACCAGCAGCATCATCAGGTTCCCCAGTATGGTCAGGAGATAAATGGCCAGGAATATCATGAAGAGCAGAGCCTCGATCAAAAGGTCATCAGACAGGCCAAGGAGGACAAACTCAGAGACAGCACTGTGGTTTCTCATTGCCTTTGGTGTTTTCTTTGGAATATAAGAAATATATTGAATGAAATCTCTTCTTATGCCTACCAAATATCTAAGTGCCCTCTCATTCCCAACGTCTTATGTCTATCAAAAAGTTTACATTTAGAAATGATAAACTTCTATAAGTCTCTAGATATTTTTTTTTTGTCAGTTGTGGGGCTGAATTCTGGGCTTAGGCCCTGTCCTTCAGCTCTTCAGCTCAAGGCTAGTGCTCTACTACTTGAGCTGTAGTCCACTGCCAGCTTTTTTCTGCTTATGTGGTGCTGAGGAATTGAAACCAGGGCCTCATGCATGTGAGGCAAGCACTCTACCACTGAGCCAACTTCCCAGCCCCAGTCTCTAGATTTTCTAAACCCTGTGATAATCTTTTCTACAAAGCCTCAACTCTAGATGAGTCCCTAGCTAGCCTTATTATTCTTCCTTAACTGCTTTAAAGTTTATTACTGATGTTTTTATTTACTTATTTATTTATTTAGTCTGTTGTGGGGCTTGAACTCTGGGCTTGGGCACTCGTCAGCTCAAGGCAAGCACTCTACCTCTTGAGTCACAGCACCACTTCCAGTTTTCTAGTGGTTTATGAAAATAAGAATCTCAGGGACTTTCCTGCCTGGGCTGGCTTTGAGCCGAGATCCTCAGATCTCAGCCTCCTGAGTAGCTAGGATTACAGGCAGGAGCCACCAGCGGCCAGCTCTGATGTTTTATTGTTAAAGCTTCTGGAGTATGTTTTCAAACTACTGATAACAATCTAGTACACAGGGTGAGATTGTGAGAAGAATAAGAGGTAACTGCAGAAACTGTGTCAAGAGCAGTGGGGTTTCAAAGCATTAACAAAAACTGTACCATCCAGGAGCAGGTGGCTCACACCATAATCCTAGCTGCTCAGGAGGCTGAGATCTGAGCCTCATAGTTTAAAGCTATACTGGGCAGGAACATCCGTAAGACTCATCTCCAATTAACCACCAGAAAACTGGAAGTAGCACTATAGCTCAAGTGGCAGAGTGCTAGCCTTGAGCTGAAGAGCTCAGGGACAGCTCCCAGGCCCAAAGTTCAAGCCCCACAACCAACCAAAAGCAAAAACAAAAACTGGGCCGAGCTGGGCATCAGAGGATCACAACTATGATCATAGCTACTCTGGAGACTGAGATCTGAGGATTACAGTCCAAAGCCAGCCTAGGCAGGAAAGTCTGTGAGACTACTCTTCACAAATCCCAGAAGTGAAGCTGTGGTTTAAGTGGTAGAGCCCCAGCCTTGACTGAAAAAGCTAAGGGACAACACCAGGCCCTAAGTTTAAACCCAATTACATTCTCTCTCTCTCTCTCTCTCTCTCTCTCTCTCTCTCTCTCTCTCTCTCTCTCTCTCTCTCTCTCTCTCTCTCTCTCTCTCTCTCTCTCTCTCCCTCTCTCTCTCTCTCTCTCTCTCTCACATGCACACACACATACACACTGCATTATCTAGAGACTAGAAGTCAGGCTCAAGGGTTAGATCACTTATCTACCAAGCTCAGGACCATGGCTTCAAACCCTAGTACTTCCAAAAAGATGTGTTATCTATAAATGAAAGTTCATGTGCTGATGAATGAATAAGTGAATGACTAAGGAGGAAAATAGTTTAGGACTTCACTGCTCACAGACAACAGCCCTGATTAAGAACCCTTAAAGGATTTTAGACATCCAAGGAATGTAGTAAGACTTTTTTTTTACCTGGAAAGGTTTGATCCAAAGTAGTAGCTCTTGTATTATTCTGTACTTCCAGTTACCTTTATAGAATATACTTAAATTAAATATATGGATCCTCTCTGACCTTGTGTGTTTATAGTCACTTGTAAATCTCAAATTTCTCCAAGTCTATCAATGATGCCTTCATCTCCCTCTACTCCTTACGGATTGCTTTCTATCATTAGCGCCCAAATCCATGTTCTTTATGTATAACGCAGACCTTCAGCACAAGGAACAAAGAATGCAGCAAGACATACAAAGCCAATCTTGTCTCAGTGTTCCCAAATGTAAAACAGAAGCTAAAAGTAACTGCCTTGAAGTGCTGTGAGGAATCACAAACGAGTATATGCACCAGAGTGACTAGAGTGAAACCCAAATGTCTTATGTTCACAAAAGGCAGAAAAGAAATGGTCTTGAGAGGCAGACCAAAGCATCTTAGGTAACAGAAATGAAAACTACATCAGACAGAACAAACTGAACAGATAAACAGAAGAGAAGATTCAGAGGAAAAAAGTACTGACAGGAAAATTGAGTAGCAGTAGAAAATAGGAGAACCCTTAAAGGACCCAGAAAGATTATTACCATGCTCTGCCTTTTCTTGGTGCAGAATGTGTCCTGTTTCACTGAAGTAATGGCTGTGCCTCTGAATTCCAGAGAAATTCACATTAAAGATAATAATGTACCATAACTTTCCAGTCTTAAGTGTCCTGGCCTTTTCTATTTAAGACCTTTTGTGCATAAAGAGAAATATGCAACCTTATTCCTCAAAAGCTCCTGCAAAGAAAGACTTTGGCAAGCTTTCCTGAACTTTGACAGCATTGTTGCTCTTATCTTTGAAAGACTCCTTTGTAGTTTTAACCACAAAGAAAAGGAAAACATCAAATTCTTAACAAGTATCAATAGTAACTTCTTTCATCTTTCCTCTAGCAATAATTACATAATAATCTATCTGCAGTTGTTAATATAGTGCTAACAGCACCATTCTAACAAAGAAATGTGGAAGGGTTTCTGGGTTAATGTGGCCAATGGGACAGGCAAGGGATGACCTGAATGTCCCAAAGGTAGCTGGGTCTATCCTGATTGCTAGAAATCAATGTGGGCTTATTAGCTAAAAAAAACAGTTGCTACCTGCTTCCTCTGAGAATTTCCACTGAAGTGTATTGACTCTCAGCTTATTATTAGATCATATTTATTAGTATTTTATGTTTAATATATTTAATGTATAGACACTAGAGATATAACTACTATATTATTAAATTGCTATATATATCAAAGGCATAATTATACTGTTATATGTGGTGTTACATGATCATTGATAATTTAAATGTTTCACATTTTTGTTCAACTTTTCTGCATCTGAATTGAAAAGCTTAATAGCTATAACTAAGATTTCAAAGGATACTTTTGGCCCAAATTAGTCAAAACTGTTAAAAGGTTTTAAGGAATCAAAAGATAAAAAAATAATTTCAAAGTGTGAACATTGAAACCTTCTTTTCTTTTTTTTTTTTGCAAACAACAGGGCTTAAACTAAACATGGTGCTCTACCACTTGAGCCATGTCTCTAGACCAGCTTTGTCCTGGTTAATTGGAGATGGAGTTTTAGAGATGTTTCTGCTCAAGTTGACATCAACCTGCAGTCTTCTAGATCTCAGCCTCCTAAGTAGCTAGGATTTCAACCTTTAGTGAAAGCCTCCTTTTAAATTGTTCATTTGGTATAAGTCTTCTGGTGATGCATTTATTTCATCTTCATTTTTATTGGAGGTACTGGGGTTTGAACTCTAGGCCTCACATTTGCTAAACTGGTACTCTACCACTTAATCTACTCCACAAGTCCTTTTTTGTTATTTTTGAGATAGTCTTGCTTTATGCCTAGGTCATCCTGGATTGTGGTTCTTTTATTTGTACTTTCCTGTGTTACTGACATGAAAGGTGTGTTCCACCATGCACAAACATTGTTTGAGATAGCGTCTCGCAAACTTTGTTTCTGCAAGAGCCTGGCCTCAAACTGAAATTCCTTGATCTCCACCTTCCAAATACTGAGGAATACTGTACCTAGCTCACCTTCATTCTTCCTTTGATCTCCACTATTTCATTTTAATTATTAATTACTATTTTAATTGTACAGAATTAACATTTCTCTTGAGAATTCAGTTGACAGTCTAATTTTTCTTCCTATGGAATTAATTTGCCTTTTCCCCTCTTACTACTTGTTTGTGTTTTCTGACTTTTGACTTTCTATAATTTTATTATGAGGGATACAATATAAATTTCTTTTTACTTGCTACACTTTTGTCATTCTTGCTTCAAATTATCTTTCAAAAATATGAAGTTCATTTGAAGGCTTGCTAACATAATCCTATAATCCCTCTCTCCTTCTGTTCCTCTTTCCCATCCCATAGATAATCACCATCCTAAAGCCAGAATATCCTCATAAAAGATATCCATAACCTATTCCCTGAATTTTGTGAATAAACTGTCTTGTAGGTGAAAAAGATGACATAAAGATTAAAGGCCTTAGGCCAGGAACTGGTGGCTCACACCTGTAATCCTAGCTACTCAGGAGGCTGAGATCTGAAGATAGTGGTTCAAAGCCAACCAGAGCAGAAAGGTGTGTGAGACTCCAATTAACCACCAGAAAAATCAGAAGTAGAGTGCTAGCCTTGAGCGAAATAGCTCAGGGACAATACCTGGGCCTTGAGTTCAAGCCATGTGACTGCCAAAAAACAAACAAGCAAAAAAAAAACAGGCCATGAAATGGGAGATTTTAATGGACTATCTAAGATAACCAGATCCAATCTCATTAGCCCTCTACAGAGAACTTTCTTCCACTGGTAAGAGAAAGATGTTGCAGGAATACAAGTCAAACTGATTCAAGGCAATGCCTGAGGGCACTTGGCCCACTCCTACTCAGTGGGGGGATGCATGACCATTATGAGAACTCAACCACTAGGAGTAAAAGCCAGCCCCAACAGCGAGCCAGCGAAGAAGCAGTGACCTCAACCCTACAACTCAAAGAAGCTAAATACAGTCTTCCATCTGAGCTTGAAAGTAGATCCATACCCAGAACCTCCAGAAGGGAACACAGCCCTGCCAACCCATCCATCTCAGCCTGATGAGTCTCTAAGCAGAAGACTCAGCTGCTCGCTCTGTACCTCAACTTCTAACCTATAGCCCTCTGAGACAGTCAAGAGAGACTAGATACGTTGCTAAGCTCATAGCAGTAAGTTACAAAACTAGTAGAAAGTTCATACATTTTCCAAGCATACTTATACAGTTTATAGTATATAACAATAATCTACCGTTTGTTGCCTGTTTAACTATGAATGTTACCTGGCTTTCTGTCACCCAGTTTCATTATTTATACAATCGGGGCAATCATAGTAAGTAGTTCCATGAATTTTTTATTATTTAAGTGACAATAATTTTTTTAATTAAAATAACCGAGTCCTTACTATGCACCACATGCTATGTTAAGTGTTTTGTTTTATTATCTTGTTTCTTCTCACGTTTATGAAGCATATAAAGTTCTTAGTTATTATTGCATTTGTGATTTATATGCAATAAACCATATTTTTTAGTTTGTAAAGCTCTTTCTCTTTACATCAGAAGAAGTAGGTTAAACACACCTGTTAAGCAGGTCTGTTCATAATGACTTTTCCAGGCTCTGGGATATAAAGGTGAAAGAGGCAGAGACTCTATCCTTAAGTATAGTATATAATATTGTTATGAGGGTTCAGAAGAGGGAAGGTATGTTCCACATCAGAGAGTCAGGGAAATCTTTATCAAGAAGCTTTCTGATTCGGTCTTACCTAGATCAGCATGTGTCAGGATGAGGTGAGACGAATCTTTCAGGAAGAGAATACTGTTTAGTAAGGGAAGGAGATGTCAACATGCAATGTTTGTGGTTACAAACATTGGACATGGACACTGGATTCAGAAAGAGTTGACTCTGAACCCCAACTCTTCTACTCACCCTCTTTGTGACCATGGGTAGCCTACTTTACTTGGGCAGTTGCTCTCATGATGGGTCCTGTCACAGGAGTGAGTATTAAAGGAGATGTACATGCATGCTTACTGGCTAGCCTACTTTATTAATACCCTCTTTCTAAGTTTCTAATAGCTGAAAAAGGCAACTGTTTATAAGGGTTTAAAAAAATCTTTTTAGAAAGCAGAAAAACCTACTTAATATACACAACCACTGTAAGATGCATCTGAATTTCAGAAACACAAAAATGTGGCATGTGCATCTTAGAATCAAAGAAAGCATATTATCATGAAGAAAAGCAGTCTGTAAGGTATCTTTAATGCTATGCTGATTATTTGGATTAAATCCTATTGTTAAAATCTGCCCCTACCTGCTGTTTTCTAGACATTCTGTTGATAACTCTTAAATCATATGTTAAGGATAATGTATAGCTCTTTGACTCCCTTATTAGTCTGTAATCTGTTTATTATGTCCTCAGCAAAAAGTGAACCTTCCATAGACTGAAAGTAAGTGGAATGTGGTCAATCTAGGCATGATCTGGAGTGAAAGAACACTGAGAATACATGCTAGAACTCAAAGGAATGGGTAAAAAGAATGAAACAAAAAGTAGTTTTTATTGGGGCCTTATCCCTAAGATTTCACTTCCTACACACACACACACACACACACACACACACACACACACACACACACACACACACACACACACACACACACACACACACACACACACACACACACACACACACACACACACACACACACACACACCAAATGAAAGAAAATACAGTACTGGAATCATTAGCACCAGCTAGGAAGTTATTAGAAAGGTGGCAAATTCTCAGGTTCCACCTGTGATCTACTGAATCAAAAACTCTGGGGTTGGAAGCCAGAGAACGAGTTTTATTAACATAATTCAAGATTTAGAGGCCTTTAACAACTTAAGGGGTGTTTCTGATGCTTTTGATTTGAAGAATTAACAGGAAGCTGAATTTCCAAGGCCTCTGGACCAGTTACTCTAGTAGACAGGCTCCTTGGAACCTGTCTGTTGGTATAAGCAAGTGTGCATCAATGCCCTGAAGACTCCAAGACTTTGCAGACCACTATCTCCTCTAGCTTTGGCCCCTGTTTCTGTTTGGCATTCTCTTCTATGTTATGATACTGAAATATTGTCTTGGAGAGACAATGTGGTCCCACTGAGCATTATTAGTCAAAGGGCAGGATGATTAAGGAGTTACACTCTGGCCAGGTATCTTGGGGTCTTATTACTGCAAATCTGAACTTGTTGCTGTAGGCCCCAGTAGCTCTTGCCTCCTTTGGCAAATCCTGTGAAGCTGAGTGTAGGAAAGTGTATGGAAGCAGCTCCCCAGTGTCCGAGCCCAAGATCCACTGCTGAGAGCAAAAAGAGCCTGTTTCATCCTCCCTCATTTAAAGACTTCCAAAGAAATTGGTCAGATGCTTAACTTGTCTCAATTTCCTCTTAGCAAAAAAGTACTTAAAATGGATAAAAGAGGGGAGATGCCCTGGGGACTTCCCTAGTGATAAGGGGAAGTCTATGATAGATCATACCTGACCTGTACAATAATCTCACTTTGCCTTTAGTCTTGCTTTGAAATCCTTCAGAACCTTGCTGTGTGTTCTAGATTTAGAGAATGTTTGTTGGCTTATTAGAATAGTCAAAGCTCTGAGCTATCAATATGAAAATACTTGAACATACATAGTATTTTTATTCTTGGGGTACTAGGGCAGGACAGGCTCCTTCTTTCCTAAGTGTTCACATATCCCTTTCTACCACAGTTTTGTTGCAGTGGCTAGCACTTTGTTGACCCTACCTCTACCCATGATTAGTGGCATAACTCACCAAAGCATTACTGATGAACTAGAAAACAACTTCTCAAGGACAGGGACTCTTTCTTCTCTAGTTACTGGAGTTTCATTTCCAATTCTAGTACTAGTACATGAAACATAATGGGCTGTTACAATTAATTCATGTTAACATCAACCTTTTGACCATAGTCAGTATGGTCTTGTCTCTGACACCCTTTATTCTCTCCACAGAGGACATCACAGTTGTTTTATTTTGCTGTCGTTTTTGTTTTCATAAAATCCCATCACTCATCCTGATAATTCACTTATTTTAGAAAGATCGAAAGAGTTCAGCATGTGTGAGTATTCATACACCTCTAGCCTTCCCTGAAACATATATTTTACTTCTGTTTTCAAAGATTTTAAGCAATTTGATAGAAATTATCAAATACATATGAAACATTTTCTAAGAAACATCCCATTCCTTTAAAAAAAATTAAAAGTAGGGGCTGGGAAAGTGGCTCAGTGGTAGAGTGCTTGCCTTGAATGCATGAAGCCCTGGGTTCAATTCCTCAGCACCACATAAGCAGAAAAAGCCAGAAGTGGCCCTGTGGCTCAAGTGGTAAAGTGGTAGCCTTAAGCTAAAGAGCTGAGGGACAATGCCCAGGCCCAGAGTTCAGTCCACACAACTGACAAAAAAAAAAAAAAAAATCTCATGAGAATTAAAAGAAACAAATTCTCAAGGTAGGGCTGGGAAGGTGGTTCAGTGGTAGAGCGCTTGCCTTGAGTGCATGAGGCCCTGGGTTCGATTCCTCAGCACCACATAAGCAAAAAGAAAAAAGCCGAAAGTGGTGCTGTGGCTCAAGTGGTAGAGCGCTAGCCTTGAGCTGAAGAGCTGAGGGACAGGGCCCAGGCCCAGAGTTCAGGCCCCACAACCAGACACCCCACCCCCCAAAAAAAAAAAAAAAAAAGAAATTCAAGGTAAAGAATTCTTCCAGGCTGGGCACTGGTGGCTCACACTTGTAATCCTAGCTACTCAAGAGGCTGAGATCTGAGGATCGTGGTTCAAAGCCAGCCCAGGTAGGAAAGTATATGAGACTCTTATCTCCAATAAACCACTCAAAACCAGAAGTGGTGCTGCAGCTCAAGTGGTAGAGTGCTAGCCTTGACCTGAAGAGCTCAGGGACAGTGCCCAGGCCCAGAGTTTAAGCCCCACGACTCACACACACACACACACACAAACACACAAACACACACACACACACACACACACACACACACACACACACACACACACACACACACACACACACACACACACACACAGAAGAAAAAAGAATTCTTCCAGGCTCAGTCTTACCAATCTGGGGAAGCAAAATGTATAAAGAGCAATGAGGTACAATCTCCAGAATGCTGAGCACTGCCTGCCCACACCTGTAATAGCTACTTAAGAAGCTGAAATCTGAGGATCATGGTTCAAGCCAGCCCCGACAGGACAGTCCATGAGACTCTTATCTCCAATTAACCACCAGAAAACTGGAAGTAGAGTTGTGACTCAAAGTGGTAGAGTGCTAGCCTTGCTAGCTCCTTAGAGCTCTACTCAAGGAGCCTCTGGCTGACTCCTTATGCCCAGTCTTAGAAAAGTTCACTGCACTTGTTAAGGATACATTACCTAAGGCAAAATTTCCTGCCTTTCACCTTTAATTTTTTCTTTAGACATATGCACTTAAGTACCCCCTCTGCACATACACACAAACATATTGACAACCAAAACAAAGACACTTTCTAAACTACTGAGACCAAGATCTAACTTTCTGTCCAGTGGGAAAGTGGGACAGCCACTAGACCCTGAGTTCAAGCCCTATGACCAACAGCAGCAACAACAACAAAGAATCTCCAGAAATTAGATTCAAGTTTTCACCATTTTCCCCTTTATTTCACCATTATTATGTGGATTAAATGGAGCCTGAGGTGAAGCAACAAGAGGAGAGCTAAGGGCCCTAGGCCTATGACATCACAGCTGAACTCACAGAGAAATGAAAAGACTGATGACATGGGAAGTAGGGAAGTATTGTGTGATGAGGTTCAAAAAGGAAGGCTAAGCAGGGAGGGGTGGGGCAAGGCAAAGTGTGACCTGGGTAGCACAGCCAGGTAAGTTTCTGGGCTTAACTGCCTTAGTTCTTACTGGGATTTGAATACAGGAGAAGATGAGAACAGCGGGGAATGGGACAGAAGGAAATCTCTCAAAGAATTTGTCTCCTTTGTTTGTTTCTTTTTGTTTTTTGTGCCAGTCCTAGGGCTTAAACTCAGGGCCTAGGAACTGCCCCTAAGTGTTTTATGCTCAAGGCTAACATTCTACCAGTTGAGGCATAGATTCACTTCCTACTCTTTGGTGGTTAATTGGAGATGTGAGTCTTGTGGTCTCTCCTTCCCCTGCAGGCTTCGAACTACAATCCTCAGATCTCAGACTCCTGAGTAGCTAGGATTTCAGGCGTGAACCACTGGCACCCAGCTAGGATTTTATCTCTTCTCTGGGCCAATGTTTTTGCCTTTTAACCCATGTGTTCTAAATAAAACCAACTATGGGATTTCCACCCCTTTCTGCAAATCACTTAAATGCTAGTACTGGCCCATAGTTCTACCCTCAGTAGGGGTAGACCATTAAGATGCTGACTATGAGATGGGATGGGGTAAAATACCTGCCCTGAGGTGAAATACTTGTCCATTCTGAATTCGCTGTACACTACTTCCTATCTTTTCCTTAGAGCTCCACTCAAGGAGCCTCTGGCTTCGCTGTACACTACTTCCTATCTTTTCCTTAGAGCTCCACTCAAGGAGCCTCTGGCAGACTCCTTATGCTCAGTCTTAGAAAAGTTCACTGCACTTGTTAAGGATACATTACATAAGGCAAAATTTCCCTGCCTTTCACCTTTATTTTTTTCTTTAGACAAATGAACTTAAGTACCCCCTCTGCACATATACACAAACATATTGACAACCAAAACAAAGACACTTTCTAAACTACTGAGACAAAGACACAACTTTCTGTCCAGTGGGAAAATGCTTTTCTTCTCAACATATACCTACCCTCTTTTCATTCATTTCTTTCTCCCCAGGGTCTGGAGCTATCACCATCTTTGGCTCCAGAATCCTTGGCTTTTATATAAGAACAAATGGCACAGCATGCCTACCAAGATCAAGAACAAAAGGCAGGAATGACACCCAGTGCACAGATAAGGTAAAGAGAGACTAATGATGATCCTCAAGACCCCTTAAACTGGATATCCCCTTTGGGTCATCTTGTTGCCAGAATTCTTGGCCACTACACTCAGTGCCAATGCACAAATAAGCATTTTGTCAAAAATGAAATAAAGATTTATTAATTTTGCCAGGCAAAAATGAGGACTTGCATAACTTATCTCAGAAAGAAGCATGGTCTCAATGTTAGTATAAAAACCTTTTTTGTCAGTCATGGGACTTGAACTTAGGGCCTGAGTACTGTCACTGAGCTCTTTTTACTCAAGGATACAGCTCTACTACTTTGAGCCACATTACTACTTCTGGTTTCCTGGTGTTAAATTGTTTAACATTGGTGTTGGGTGCCAGTGGCTCACACCTGTAATCCTAGCTACTCAGGAGGCTGAGATCTGAGGATCATGGTTCAAAGCCAGCCCGGGCAGGAAAGTCCATGACACTCTTATCTCCAATAAACCACTACAAAACTGGAAGTGGCACTGTGGCTCAAGTGGTAGAGTGCTTACCTTGAGCTGAAAAGCACAGGGACAGCTCCCAAGCCCAGAGTTCAAGCCCCATGACCGATCAAAAAAAAAAAAAGTCTCATTGGCTTTTCTGCCCAGGCTGGGTTTGAACCACAATTTTTAGATCTCAACCACCTGAGTATATAGGATTATAACCATAAGGCACCAGCACCCAGTTTTTAAAACTTTTCAATTCATTTTGTATTTTTGTGGGGTACTGGGGATTGAACACAGGGACTCACACTTACTAAGTAGGTATTTTAGCACTTGAGCCAACTTCCAGGCTTATAAAGAATTTTTTTGTTTTGTTTTGGGTCCGGTCGTGGGGCCTGTACTCTGGGCCTGAGCGCTGTCCCTCAGCTCTTCAGCTCAAGGCTAGTGCTCTACCACTTGAGCCACAGCGCCATTTCCGGCTTTTATTCTTTTTGCTTATGTGGTGCTAAGGAATTGAACCCAGGGCCTCAGGCATGCAAGGCAAGCGCGCTACCACTGAGCCAACTTCCTAGCCCTTATAAAGAATTTTTAAGTGGTTACAAATGTATTAAGTGGAATATGGTATAAATTCAAGGGAAAATTCAAATAGTGTAATTCCTTAGAAAGGCAAAGTCAAAGCCTAACCATCAGAAAAAGGGTGCTTGCAAGCAGAGGATGGGAGAAATGCATAAAGAGGAGAAGGGAGAGAATGCTGTCAAGAATTCAGTGTAAGCCAGATGGCAGTGGCTCATGCCTATAACCCTAACTACTCAGAAGGCTGAGATCTGAGGATCCTGGTTCAAAGCCAGCCCAGGCAGGAAGTCATGAAACTCTTATCTCCAATAAGCCACCAGAAAACTCCAATAAAACCACCACGTGGTAGAGTACTCTCGCCTTGAGCTGAAGAGCTCAGGGACAGCACCCAGGACCAGAGGCCCAGAGTTCAAGCCCCATGACTGACAAAAAAAAAAAAAAAAAAGAATTCAAAGTATATACTACAAAATTCAAAAAAGTAAGGAAGGGATGGGTCTGGGGCAGGTGAAAATGTTGAAGAGGGTAACACTGGTCAAGACGCATTGTATTCATGAACTGCTTTGTTAAATGGCAACTTATTTGTACAACTACTTAAAAATAATAAAAAAAATTTAAAAATCTTGCTAGGAGTTGCAGGATGAACTTAGAATATCTTCCCTGCTCTTCATCAGATATCATCCTTTCTTTCTAGCACATCCATCGACAAGACAATGAGACCACAGGTAAGGACTCCTATGGAGAGGGGAGGAGAAGATATTGTGGGCAGGGAGCAGAAAAGCTGTCTCATAAGGTTCATATCTCAGAAGGCTTAGTCTTTTGAGGTTTGGAGGGTTCACCTGGTTATGTAGGTCACTGTACATCAAGGCGAAAAAATGATTTCAATGTTGCTTCTATACCAAATGACTCTAAGGGTGGATAGATTATATGGAATAAATAAAGCAGACAAGTATGGAGGTCTGTTTGTACCTGTTGCTCACCTGCTAAATCAAGAGTTCACCAGGAGAAATGAGCTTAAAATGACTCCACAAAGCTTAGAAAGACCTTGGGCTATCTGGGAAAAAAAATGGCTGACTTCAGATGTCCATCTCAGTCCCAAGAAATATCTTCTATTCTACCAGTTCCATAATGTGTCAAATCAGATTCTGGTAGAGTTATGGTAATGTTCCCAAACTTTGTTTTTATTTCAACAGGAAAGAGATATCATAATTGCAGAAGCCCTGTGGGACCAGGTAAGTATAAAGAGGTAACTTTTGACAACAAGAAGAGGTAGGAAAAGAGAGAGGTTAATTTCTTTATCCTTCAGCCATAGTGCCTTAGCATTCACAATCTATAGCTTAAGGGCTAGGAGATTGGGTAACTTAATTTTCTATATAAAATCCCTTCATAAGAAAGTAATAGTCTATAATTTCTAACTTTTTTATTTTTTTTATTACGGTCAGGTGCTGGCAGCTTTTAAGATTATCCAAAAAGAGGTAAGATTAAGTGTTGATCTCCTAGATTTCCTAGTTTCTTCATTTGTTCTTCATCTCATTTTCTTCCATGCACACAGTCCAAGATTTGGGGCTTTAATCAAAGTTATATCTTCAAAGAGTAGCACTAACTTATCTCTCCAGGCAGCTAAGTCAAGATCTTTAACAGTTGTCTGGAGGAAGATAGAAATTTCTATTTATCATAAATTCATCAAAAGTACTCTATGTCAAGATCTTTACCATCTGTCTGGAGGAAGATAGAAAATTTTATTTATCATAAATTCATCAAAAGCACTCTATGTGACTATATGAAATGCCGATGAGATTGTTGAAGGAGGTTCCGTGACATGGCAAGCTGCATTATTAAGTTATATGTCAATTCATTGCATGGAAGTACAAATTAGAGATCAGGACTAAACTTCTACAGAAACAGAATTCTCTGCTCTGCTCTTTTTCCATGAAGAGTTCAGTCTCTTTTCTATATATTTTCATATATTTCAACAATATATTCAGGTTTGCTTAAGATGCTAATATCTCAGTCCTACCAAGCCACTATCACTACCTCTCCTTCTCTTTTTCTCCCTTTCTCTCTTACTCTCAATCTCACTTTCAATCTCATTCTCACTCTTGCTCTCACTCTGTGTGAATGTATATGTGTATGATGTATATCTTAAAGTGGAGCTCAGTAGATAATTTGCACCTGCTTATTAATATACTATTTACATGAGCTTATAAACATAAGAAAACAGGTAACTTAAGAATAAATCTAGAAGAGCAAGCTAGAAACTTCTGTACAGATTTTTAAACTTCTGTTCCTCTGAATATATAATTTCATTAAAATTAGAATCTAAATATAATATGATCTTCCTGTAATCTCAAAAACAATATCTCTCTCTTCCTAACTGGGAGAGGGGAGAAATGATGGGCAAATGAATTGAAAGGCATTGAAAATAAACTTATTTTATCATCATCCAAAATAATTTTCACCTTAGAACTAAGTCCATTTCAATGGTCCAAGTAGGCATATCATTATATTCTATTGCAGTGTGTGTGACTTATTCTCATGAAAATTAATAGTCTTTGCTTCTACTTGTAAATGAGCCAAAGAAGACACTAGAAAGTAATCAGAAACTTTATATTCTCTTCCAACTTTTACCTCTGAGGCCAGGTAAAAGACTTAAAGTTCCTACTCAGAACTTTAGTCTCTTGGGTACCATATTCTCCTCCAGACAAAACTAGGGCTAGCGGGAGGACCCTTGTCCATAACAGCTGAACTTGCCTCGGCTGACTTTCATCCTCTCAGGGACTGAAGTTAACAGTCCATCTCATAACCCTCTGCTGAAGTCTTTGTGAAGTTAATCAGACAAACCCTACCCTATTAGATTAAAAAATAAATCCTACTCACAGGAATATTTGTAAGGGAAATTTTTTTTTTGTCGGTCATGGGGCTTGAACTCTGGGCCTGAGTGCTGTCCCTCAGTTCTTCAGATCAAGGCTAGTGCTCTACCACTTGAGCTATAGTGCCACTTCCGGTTTTTCTGGTGGTTTATTGGAGATAAGAGTATCACGGACTTATCTGCCTGTGCTGGCTTTGAACCGCGATCCTCAGATCTCAGCCTCCTGAGTAACTAGGATTACAGGCGTGAGCCACTGGCGCCCAGCTTGTAAGAGAAATTGTTGTACTTAAATACTAAAATAAGAATTAAGTCAAGCAAAATTGAATAGGGAGAGGTAAAATTAGGATGTACTTTTTTCTGATTAGGTGAAACTAAGACCCACATCAGAACATTCTAATTCAGAAAAACCATCTCATTGGTTTATGTGAACTTCTGGGACCCAAAGTGTTTTATTATCAGCTACTTACTAAGAAGTGTGTAAGGAGGATGCTTTAAAATCCTTTTACAAATACGTCAAGGTATTTGAACACTAAAGACTCAGTGAGGAGGCAAAAAGGGGCAGAAAAGTCACAGCAGAAAGCCAGAAACAGAGATGAGCTCATTGTATGAGTACTTACATCTCAGTTATAATTGTATGTCTCCTACCCCTAAAGAGGGTAGTGGTATTGAAGGATGCAAAGACAATACAATTTCTATTTTCAAGTAATAGAAAATTTAATTCTATAACCAACAAGTCCCTATTTCCCAAGTCGAAATTCACATCTGACCAAGTCAGCTAAAACAATGAAAGTCGAAAGTCTCTGACTCTGAATTCTCATTCCTTTTCAGTTGCAGGAAGATGCTCGGATTCGAGGTAAAAAGAAATATTTCAAAGAAAAAAAGGACAGAATTTAGGGAAGGGATAAGAAAGAATTCATACCAAAGTTTCACACAAGAAAGAGTAGGGAAGCAGGAAGGGGGTACTGGCCTAGCTAGCCAAATGAGCTGGATCTACCCTGTTGATCTATGGAATGATAAATGTCATACTCAAATAGCTTTGTCTCTTCAAAGCCTCCATGAACATGATAGTTTCTCCTCTGCCCAGCCCAGTTACCTAATCTACTCACACACTGTAACATTATATCATAGGCTAAATGACCTATAAACAATCAAAATTTATTCTCACAGTCTGGAGGCTAGAATTCTAAAATCAAGATGCTAGCAGATGTGATATCTAGTGATATAACATAGACAGCCATTCTTTTCATTATTTCTACCTAGTAAAAGGAACAGGAAGCTTGAGTTCTCTTCTATAAAATCACTAACCCTACTCACCAGGGCAGAATCTTCTGACCTAATTACCTGTCAAAGGTCTCATTTCTAAACACCCAAATACCCTAACTTACTGTGCATTAGGTTTTAATGTAAGAATGTGCAGGGGGCCAAACACATTCAATCTAGAGTACCTTATCAGGGATGGAAGAATTTCTTTCTCCCTTGGAATGGTTGTTAGGACCTGAGGACATTATCAGACCTCAGTCAGATAGGGTTCTTTTCAGCAGCAGACAGGGGATCTGCTTCTCATCTCTGCAGTAAGGATTTAGCAGGGACAGGATGGCAGGGAGATCAAAGTGGAATGATTTAGTCTTGGAGGTCTCAAGGCTGAGATGCTGAGTTCTCAAGGGATGAGATGCAAATACTAATTTTGTGAAAATAATCAAAAATATCCAGGAGCCTAGAACTGTAACATCATAGTTTTATTTAGAGTTCCTTCCTCCATTCAACCCAAGAAAGAACCTGTCAAGTAGAGCTTTTCAAATTTTTGTACATATACAAATCATCTGAGTCCTTTGTGTAAAAGATTTTTTTCTTAGTAGGTCTAGGGAAGGCTTGAGATGCTGAGATGATTCATCTCCTGATCTCATATGAGCCAAAGCTGCTTATTCATAAATCACACTTTCGTTTTCAAGGATGTATATAACAACTAAAAGAGAGAGCCTCTAATATTAGAATTAAACTATATTTAACACGAGGACCTTCACTGTCTGTTGAAGGGTTAAGGAGATTGAGCTGTGGGTACAAAAGGTAGAAAGAAAAGGAAATCTAAAAGAGATTCTGGGGATTCCTGGTACTGGAACCACTCTATGCTTTTCTAGCATCCCCTCCCCACAAAACAGAGCAAATAAAAGTATAAATCTTCTTAGGAGATCAACAGACAGTCTAGAGAATATATTATGCCAAGCTACTCAACCATCACCACTCCACAATAAGGAAATATATCCTATAAGAATATATTGTGAGACACTGAAGAACCTTTCCATAGATGTTGATCCAAAAGGTCAAAAGTTAAAGGACCATTCTTCTACTTGAAGGATAGTTTCCTTTATCCAGGGCTCTTAGAATATACACCTGACTATCCAGGTTGTTAAAATGTGGATTGAGAGCCTGCCACTGTCAACTGTTCTGTATCCTGAAAAGTGGAGGTGGAGGATGAAACCAGGTGAGGAGAATGTCTCTTTATATCCACTTTTCCATATAAAAGAAGAGAGATTAAAAAGAAAACAGTGTTTCCAGTATCAAAACCCTGATACTGAGACATTTGACTAACTTCTAATAACAAGAACTGGTTGAATAGAGCTCTAGTAACCATGAGTAAGGATTGTTCATACATATTTGGTGCCACGTCCTGCAAATACATCTCTGACAGATCCTTGATGTTTCCACAAGTCTGGCTTCTCCCACTTTAGATAACTATACTCCAAACTATGGGAGGGAGACATTTCTAGACCCCTATTATAGAATGTCTCCATGTTATGTTCACCTCAGGAATGAGCAACGGTTTTATGACACCCAGGTCATCTGCACCTCTCAGGACTAGGTAAGTGGCCCCAATTAAGTAATCTACAATGATTTGGCATCCACCTGGATATGGATGTGGTGTAGGAACATAACTCTGAGCCCTGTACCCTCAGAAGTCTGCAATTTCAATACATGTCACAGAACTTTTAACTGAGAGAACTACAGAGTCAAAGTTTCCCTGTCCAACCAAAGCCCCATCAGCGATCCCTGGAGTCCAAATGTTGGTCCTGAACCTCACTCTAATCTTTAGCTAAAATATCTTCATTCAATTGACAGATAGGCTAGCAACACTGTGAATAATGGGGAAAAAAGATTTAGAAGACATCTATAAGTAAAATTAAAATTTGAGAGTTCAATACTCCAACTTTGGCAGATACTGATTTCTATGACACTCTTTTTTTTTTTTTTTTTGGTCGGTAGTGAGGCCTGAATTCTGAGCTTAGGCACTGTCTCTCAGCTCTTCAGCTCAAGGCTAGTGCTCTACCACAGCATCACCTCCGGCTTTTTCTGCTTATGTGGTACTGAGGAATGGAACCCAGGGGCTCACACATGCAAAGCAAGCACTCTACCACTGAGCCACCTTCCCAGCCCCAGATACTGATTTCTTTTCCACAGAACAAGATAAGGAGAAAAAAAAGATTGAACTACCATACTAGAATTTTAAATTATATATTAGGAATGACTTCCAATAGTACAAATGAGAAGCAGAAAAGTAAATAGTTTAAAAAGACTTCAGTGCCATGCTTCTGAGAAATTTAAACATACATACTTTTACAAAATCAGACATGTTTCAACCATGGTCCTGCCTGCACCAGAAAATGGAGAAAGTGAACTCTCTAGATCCCAATTTGAACAAATCTATAGAGTTGGCCCTTGTAAACCAAAATCAAAAGGAAAACATGCTTTTATGGAAATAGATCATTGTTTTGCCTTGCTCAGTGCTGAACTATGAAAAAATAAGTGATAGGTAACAGATTTATATACATTCTAGATTTACTGGCAGCCTTTAACATCAAGAATACTTTTGATTGGCCAAAAGTCCTTTAAATCTACACTTTTACTTAATATTCCTCTAAGGCAGGCCAGAAGACTTTTCCTGATGAAAATATAGGCTCTAATACATTATGACATGTCCTACTACCCAATGAGAGCTTTTTCCTGAGTATCAGTAAATTACAACTCCTAGAGCCAGTGATCCATACTCATTCCTATTAGAAAGTGATGACAACACCACTGAAAAGAGTGAGTTGAGGTTGGGAGCACAAAAGGTGGAATGTCTTTCCCTCATGCATCTGCAACCACCTCTAATTTTCCCAAAGCATCCACTCTCCAGATTTTTCTACAACTCCAAAGTGAGATCACCACCCAGCTCTGGAGAGTAACCATCAGGAGCAAGCTCCCACAACCTGAGGGTGCAGCTCTCCAGCAAGTCAGCTACTATCCTGCACCTTACCTCTCTCATCAAGAAAAGAAGACTCCAGTGATCCTGTCAGGTATTTACCTAGATGACCTTGTCCCCCAAGGTCCACCCTATCCTGCTATAGTAAATAATTACTGAGCCTCACACTCATTCCAACATGGTAGAGCAGAATGTTAGTCAGAAACTACAAAGGACAATGGAAGTGGAAAGATGGACAGATAAGGACAGTGTAAGGCAAGGTTCTTTTTTAGTCTCAGTGATCCAGACAAAGTGTTTTAGGTAAAGCTAGTTCTGTATAGGAAAAAAATGTTTAAGAGTCAGGGAGTGGGTATCACTAGCTCTGGCTCCCTGTCCATTTTCCATGGGCAACTTCGTCTTTCTCTTTGCAATAAACTTCTCTTCTGCTTAACAAAAAAGAATCAAGGAGAGACATCTATGGAATAAGGAAATGTAAAGATGAGCTAGGCACTGGTGGCTCATGCCTATAGTCATAGAAATTTAGGAGATGAGATCTGAAGATAATGATTCAAAGCCAGCCTGGGCAAACAAAACTAATTTTTTTATCTCCAATTAACCAGCAAAGAGTTGGAGAAATGATTTAAGTGATAGAATACTAGCTTTTAAAAAAAACTAAGGAACAGTATAAGCTGAAATTGAGTTTTTTTTCTTTAAAAATACTAAAAGAGGGGCTGGGAATGTGGCTTACTGGTAGAGTGCTTGCTTAGTATGCATGAAGCCCTGGGTGTTCGATTCCTCAGTGCCACATAAACAGGAAAAAAAAAAAAAACAGAAGTAGTGCTGTGGCTCTAGTGATAGAGTGCTCTAGCCTTGAGCGAAAGAGCTCAAGGACAGTGCCCAGGCCCTGAGTTCAAGCCCCAGGATTGGTTAAAAAAAAAAAAAAACTAAAAGATAATGATGCCCATAATTTCCTTTTTCCCCCCTTGCTAGTACTGGGGCTTGAACTCATGGCCTCCCACTCTTTCTTGGCTTTTTCACTCTACACTTGAGCCACATTTCCCTTTCCTAAATATATGCTTACATAATATTTTGTATGTGAGTACTGGTACAAGGGCTTGAACTCAGGGCCAGGTAGCTGTCTCTTAGCTTTTTTTCACTCAAAGCTACCACTTGATCCACAGCTCCTATTATTTCCTATGGACAGTACTCTGGAAACTTACATCACTTTGGAGGCTTAAATTAGCATCGAGAGTCAAACACAGTAGATACATAATAAACTCCTTTGTCCAGGTTCTCTTTAAGGAAATACTTTAGAGTAATAGCACTTAAAAGACGCTGTGTAAGTGGTAAGCCATTTCCTCAACCCTTTAACTCTCCTACAACCTAGGGCTCATCTGACTTCTTAATCCCACATGAGGAAGATGTTTCAGATGTTCACCCCTCGATGGCCTCTAGAGTGTAAGCATTAGGACTGTTCAACTAAAACTCATTTGGAATTCCTTTCAAGACAGAGTCTGATTATAGGTAGTTAAGAAAAATTGATGTCTTAGTATTTTCTATGTATTTTCTTAAATGTTCCATTTCAAAATCCTGTTTCTCATTCAAATAACTAAAGCACACAAAATATTCCAACAGTTGAGCAAAAACTTACATCTGAATAGAAATATGGTAAAGGGAGTGAATATAGCATGAATGTATGGAAATATTACATTGAAACTTTTATATTACCAATGCATGTTAATTCCAAAATTAAAAAATTACATCTTTTTAAGAGAATATCTAGACTCATAAAACTTCCATGATAGCCAGGCACCAGTGGCTCATGCCTGTAATCCTAGCTACTCAGAAGGCTGAGATCTGAGGATTGTGGTTCAAAGCCAGCCCCAGAAGAAAGACTGTGACTCTTATCTCCAATTAATCACCAGAAAACCGGAAATGGCATTGTGGCTCAAATGGTAGAGCACTCACCTTGAACTGAAGAGCCTGAAGCACAGGAGGTTGAGATCTGAGGATCATGGTTCAAAGCCAGCCCAAGCAGGAAAACTTACAACACTCTTATCTCCAATAAGCCACCAGAAAATCGGAAGTGGTGCTGTGGCTCAAGTGGTACAGTGCTTGACTTGAGCTAAAGGGCTGAGGGACAGTGCCCAGGCCCAGAATTCAAGCCCCATGACCAACAACAACAGAAAAAAAAGATCCTGAAGTAGACACTGCATAAAGAGAATATGGTCTATGCTATAGCAAAGAGATTTCTTCTCTCCACTGATGTTGAATGTCTTGCTATGGGGATGTGAGTGTAGAAGCATCACAAGTGATGCCTGCTTAGTAAACTACCTAGCAGGAGGAGAATACATTTATTATTCTCCACATCTATATGACACATAGACCTTAGTTTAGTTGCCTACAAAAGGAAGGATAGTGAGCGTACATCATTACTGAGCCAAGAAGTACCCATAGACAGAGATACTAGATTCTACAGCTGCACCTGGGAACTTGGAAATCAACTGAGATTGAAGTACATGCCAATTGCCAAAGAATCCACCAAAGGCACACATAAGTAAGTAAATATGATGTTTAAAAAAAAACTTCTTAATGGTTCTTCCTGGGTTGTGAAATGCTATGATGGAACTGGGTTTGAGAACAGCACAGGGTAATGGGAGAAGACTTGAATTATAAAGTCATTTTGACTTTGTCTAAGTTATTCTTTGAGAAACCACTGCTATAAAACAAAAGATAGTATGACTCAAAAATAATAAAAGGACTATTAGGACATTTGTCAAGGATATATACCAATATAAATACACATATTACATATAGGAAAGGGAGAGTTTTGCTGAAAAATCAAAGGAATATGACATTAAATAGCTATGCAACATAGAATATAAACTGAGGAGAAAAATTCTTACAGAACCAAGAAAACAATAAACAGTATGCATTATAGCAATAAATTTTTTAAACTCCTTCTCTCATAACATAAATGTAAATGGGTATGACTACTATGGAAATCAGTACAGAGATTTCTAAAAAAGTTAAAAACAATTACCAAATGATCCACTGCTATCACTCTTGGGCCTTTTCTCTAAAGAAAGGTAAGTCAGGACACAATATATGGGTATTTACATATTCGTGTTCATTGTAGCACCATTCACAACAGCCAAGTGATGGTCACAGCCCTGAAGTCTTACAACTGTTAAATGGAGGAGAAAATGTGATCTGTCATTTGTAGGAAAACGGATAGAACTGAAAATCATCATGTTAAGTAAGCCAGGTTCATAAAAATTTTCCTCCATGCTAAATCTAAAAGATAAACATTTATATATATAAACACAGAACTTTATCTCACTCACATATATGTATGTGTGTGCTGCACCATAACTAACAAAAACCATGTCTATATATTCTATATATTACAAGTATATAGAAGAAGTATATGAAGAGTATGGAAAGAGTATCTTAATAACCTCTATAGACATCCAGCAGGATAAACAAAAAAGATATGGAAAAAAAACAAATGTACATATCCCATTTTTAAAGTCCATTTATCCATTGGGGTGAATGGACTTCAGAAACAGACTATATACACATGATGAATACTAGTTGGCCTGAAGAAGCAAGAAATTCTGCCATTTAGTCAGATGTCAGTGGCTTATGCCTGTAATCCTCACTACACAGGAGGCTTAGATCTGAGAATCGTCGTTCAAACCCAGCCATGGAAGAAAAGTCCATGAGACCCTTCAATTAACCACCAAAAAGCCAGAAATGAAGCTTTGGTTCTAGTGGTAGAGTGTTAGCCTTAAGCAAGAAAGTACAGGGACAATTCCTAGGCTCTGAATTCAAGCTCCAGGACCTGTATATGCACACGAACTAAATTCTGTCATTGCAACATGAATGGACCTAGAGATCATTATTAAGGTGGAAATAAGCCAGGCATAGAAAAACAAGTACTCTATGTTCTCACTCATATGTAGAATCTAAACAAAAGTAAAATTTATCAGAGTTAAATGGTGGTTACCAGGCTGCTGAGGTGAGAGGGTGGATAAGGAAAAGGGGAGATTTTGGTCAAAGGATACAAAGTCTCAGGAAAAAGTAATAGGTCTGGCAATAACAGAACAAGGTGATTTAGAGTTATTCATAATGTATATTACAAAACAGCTAAAAGAATGTATTCTAAATGTTCTCACCACAAAGATGATTTGTATCTGAGGTGATCACTATGCTAATTTGCTTAATTTAATCAGTGTACAAATATTGAACCATTATATCCCAAAAATTTATAAAATAATTTTTGACAATTACACTCCAAGTTATAAATAAAAGACTCCAAGGCAAAATTAAAAAGGCATTCCATCTGATACTACAGAGCTGTAACAGGTCAAACAAGACTATGAATTATATATCAAGTTGGGTAACACACAAGAAATATATAAATCCCTATACCTGCCAAGAATGAAATAATGGGGGGGGGAACAAAATATAGGCTGCTGAGGTGGGAGGGTGGATGAGGAAAAGTATGGAAATTAACTCAGTAATTTTTAAAAAATAGATTTACCACATACAAAGTCCAGGCTTGGGACAGGCTGTGCCTGCAGTAGTAAAGTGCACTTATGGCCTCTGAAGAGGGAGACAATCCATCTAGGCACTGTTAAAGGTGACCAAAAAAAGTCTGTTCACATTATTTACAAAAAAAAGGGGTCTGGGTTAGATACCCAGAACCAAGAGCAGCCTCGACCACCAAACCTCCAAGCCTCCAACAGGCAGCCCTAACCCCCTAACCTTTATTAGTTGGTCTGCAAACCAATCAGTCCATCTGCAAACTTCCAAACCTCAAAGCTCCAAACCTCCAAAAGGGAAGCTTTTCCCTGTCTTCTCTTCCTCCTCCTCTGCAGGCCTCTCCACTCTGCACAGGCCTGCCCTGCTCTGCTCCCAGAGGTGCCTCTCCACGGGCCTCTCTAGAGGAAGGCCCCAAATGGCCCCTCGAGAGGCCCCGAATGACCTTTGGACAAGGCCCCAAATGACCTCCAGAGGAGGCCCCAGCTTCCAGCAGGCTTTCCCCTCTGCTGTCTCTCCACTCCGTGTGTCCCCTCTCCGTCCCTCTACTTCTTGGTTGTGCTCTCCCTACTACTCTCCTCAGGACTCCCCTTGGGACTCCTGGTCTTTCCCCTACTCTCCTCTCCTCTCAGGACTCCCTTCTCCTCCAGACTGCCCTCAGGACTCGGAACACACAGCCTATATATAGGCAGCGCTCCATTCCCTTTAAGTGGCATGCCCCGCCCCTTCAGCAGCATGGCACGCCCCTCAGCCTCTCCATGTCCTGCCCCCTCTGGTGGCGCGGTGAAGCTCACCTCTTAATGCCCCGCCCCCTCCAGCAGGCCAGGCCTCAAGGCCACACTGATTATCAGGGCCCCGCTGGTTATTACAGTGCCTGTGCCTAGAAAGTGTACAGCCCTGAATTCAAACCACCAAAACAACACACACACACACACACACACACACACAGAGTAACAAGGCACTTGTGGCTCATACTATAATCCTAGCTACTCATAAGGCTGAGATTTGAGGATTGAGGTTCAAAGCCAGTTGAAGCAGGAAAATCCATGAGACTCTTCAATTAACCACTTGAACTATGACTTAAGTGGTTGAGTGACCCGAGTGAAACAGCTAAGGAACAGCTCTCAGGCTCCAGTACCCACAGACCTATGCATGCATACACCCAAAATACTGGAAAACTGCAAACTGAACTCAGCAGCACCTTAAAAGGATTACACACCATGACCAAATGGGAATTTAGCCCTTAAATGCAAAGGCTGCCCAATATATGTGAATAAATGTCACACACTCCATGAAGAGAATGAAGATCATGTGATCTCCATAGATGAAGAAAAGGAGTTAGGCAAAGGTGAACATCCTTATCAAATATTCTCCACACACTAAGCTGACGTTAGGGGTACAACACCCTGAGGTATACAAAGTCATACAGACACGTATTTATTCTTATGGAAATTAAGGATAAGACGTCCTTCAACAAGAACTCCACAAGAACACACACACACACACACACACACACACACACACACACAAGCCAATCTGGAGCTAGAAGAACATAGCTCTCACCAACAACACTTCTTCATCCCAAATCACATTAAGACTATCAACTGCTATTTTCTGAAATGATGCAAGTTACACACCAATGGTGTGTAACTCAAAATGCACTTCCAAATGAAGGAAGTATACCTCAAAAATGGAGGGCAAGTTCCTCAGTGGCTGGGAAGCTCCGGACACCCGCGAGCGTGGCCAGGAGCCGTTAGGCCCCCTGTCCTCTCCACCTCTTCACCTCCCGGGCGCCATCTTTCTTCCCTCCTCCCGGGCGCCATTTTAGGCAGGGAGCGCGCCACAGCCGCACCTCCAGGCCTCATGGCCGGGGAGTGAGGAGAAGGGACATCCAAGAGGGCGGCAGTCTGCCGTGTTCAAAGGTACTTGGCTCCCGGTGCTTCCTCTTTCCCAACTTCCAAACCCGCGCGTCCCCGCCGGGCCTCCCCCCTCCGCTCCCTTCCGCCATGTACTGCCGCCTGGGCGCCATCTTGCCGCAGTTCCTGGGCCAGGCCCAGCCTGTGGCCTTCACCTCCGTGGCTGCCTCTTCGACCACCATCCTGAGCAAGACCACTGGGCAGAGCGTGGCGGTCTTCCAGCAGCCAGGAGGCCCCGTGCGCCATGCCAGCGGCGCCGCAGAGGCCGACCCAGAAGACAACCCTAACTTCTTCAAGATGGTAGAAGGCTTCTTCGACCACGGCGCCAGCATGCTGGAAGACAGGCTGGTGGCGGAGATCAAGACCCGCGAGAGCGAGGAGGAGAAGCGGCACCAGGTGTGCGGCATCCTGAAGATCATCAAGCCCTGCAACCATGTGCTGAGCCTGGCCTTCCCCATCCGGCGCGACAACGGGTCCTGGGAGGTGATCGAGGCCTACCGAGCCCAGCACAGTCACCATTGCACCCCCTGCAAGGGCGGCATTCGCTACAGCCAGGACGTGAGCGTGCATGAGGTCAAGGCCTTGGCTTCCCTGATGACCTACAAATGTGCTGTTGTCGATGTCCCCTTTGGGGGGGCCAAAGCTGGCGTGAAGATCAATCCCAAAAACTATTCTGACAATGAGCTGGAAAAGATCACCAGGAGGTTTGCCATGGAACTAGCCAAAAAAGGCTTCATTGGTCCCAGCGTTGATGTGCCTTCTCCAGACATGGGCACAAGTGAGCGGGAAATGGCCTGGATCGCTGACACCTATACCACCACCATAGGACATTTTGATATCAATGCCCGCGCCTGCGTCACTGGGAAACCCATTAGTCAGGGTGGTATTCGTGGCCGGATCTCTGCTACGGGTCGTGGTGTTTACTATGGAATAGAAAACTTCCTCAATGAAGTTCCCTACATGAATAATATAGGACTGACCCCAGGGCTTAAAGACAAAACATTTGTTATTCAAGGATTTGGTAATGTGGGCCGGTACGCTATGAAATACTTGCATGGTTCTGGGGCTAAATGTGTTGGTGTTGGTGAATATAATGGCAGCATATGGAATTCAGACGGCATAGATCCAGAGGACCTGGAAGAGTTCAAATCGCAACATGGAACAATCCTGGGTTTCCCCCAGGCAAAACTCTATGAGGGAAACATTTTAGAAGCAGACTGTGATATTTTGATCCCTGCTGCCATGGAAAAGCAGTTGACCAAATCTGTTGCATCCAGAGTCAAAGCCAAGATCATAGCTGAAGCTGCCAATGGACCAACAACTCCAGAAGCTGATAAAATTTTTCTAAAGAGAAACATTCTGGTTATTCCTGATCTCTATTTGAATGCTGGTGGAGTGACAGTATCTTATTTTGAGTGGCTGAAGAATATAAGTCATGTCAGTTATGGACGTTTGACCTTCAAATATGAAAGAGATGCCAACTACCAGTTGCTCATGTCTGTTCAAGAAAGTTTAGAAAAAAAGTTTGGGAAGCATCCTGGAACTATTCCTGTTGTACCCACAGCAAGACTCCAAAGCAGAATAAAAGCTGCATCTGAGCAAGACATTGTATATTCTGGTTTAGCTCACACTATGGAAAAATCTGCCAAGCAAATCATAAACACAGCCACTAAGTATAACCTGGGATTAGATTTGAGAACGGCAGCCTATATCAATGCCATTGTGAAAGTCTTCAAAGTATACCAAGAAGCTGGTTTGACCTTCAAATAGATTGTCATTGGATTTGGGTAGTTTGGGGTTTTTTTTTGTTTCTCCACCTGTATTTTCTGCAACCCCATCACCAGTATCTACAAACTCACCAAAACTTCATTTGTAATTGCAGAAATCTCATTCTGTTGGGATGTCATTCTCAAGAAGTCAATCTGAGTCAGCCTTTTAATAAGAAATGAGAGATCATTGCATATGATCTTATTTCTTATCACATTTATTAACTTACATAGTTAACCAATTTATTATCTCACACAGTTAATAAATGTAAAAGTAGAAAATGCTTGTACCAGATGGCCACTCTATTTTGCCTTTAAATCAAAAGTGTCCTTCACGTGGCCTTGTTCCCTTGTATTATAGCTTTACCCAGTATGTTTATTACTTATTATTTGAGGTGGACAAGTGTATCCAAGAATACACAGTTGTTTGCATGATTTTGCTCTGGAAAAATCTGGAATGGGCTGTAACTTTGACTTAAGAAGTGGATATGTGGCATTTTCACAAGGTGATTCCTAGAGTTTTTAACAAATAAGTTGGCAAAAATAACCCAATTTTATAAATAGTTGTTTATTGTTAAGCACTTTATTGTTTTAGAATAAAGTACATGTTACTGTAATAAAGTTACTTTTGATCACTTACCAAGTCTAGCCTTAATATGTAAGTAACATTATATAAGTACCTTATTTCAAGTAGTGTTCAAAAGGCCCAGGGCAAATCTTCTCAAAAAAAACACTTGACCCAATATGTCATTTAAGCCCTACTTTGTTAACTGAGCTGTTTGCTTCAAAAGAAGAGGGACGCATACAGTCAGCAGTTAATGAAGTTGTGTGTGTACCAGTACTGGGGCTTGAACTCAGACCCTAGAGCTCCTACTTGGCTTTTTTGCTCAAGGCTGGCACTCTACCACTTGAGCCACACCTGCATATGTGTCTTTTTCTGGTTTATTGGAGATAAATGTCTCAGATTTGTCTTCCTGGGCTGGCTTTGAATCTTTATCCTCAGATCTCAGCCTTCTAAGTAGCTAGGATTACAGGTATGAGACACTGGTGCGCAGCCAAATGCTGGTATTTTTAGGACATAATGTGTCATTTATGAATCATTAGTTATCATTGTCCAGCAGAAAATGAATAATAAGTTAACTTCATAACTGCAGATAATTTGTTAAGACTGGATTTGCTAAACAGAATTCTGACATGCAGTCCAAATAATGTGGTAACTTCCTTAATCTTGTTAACTGATTTTTAATTTCTTTTTGGAATTAAAAACTTCATTGTGTTGAATAATTGAGCAATAATTCAAGTAAAACAATAAAAAACATTGATTTTCCTACCTGGAGTTTGGCTGATATCACTATGAACAGTTACAATGTTCCCAGTTCTGCTCAATTGTGTGTGTCCTTCTTTTGAAGAACTCACACTCTTCAAACAGCTCAGTTAACAAAGTAGGGCTTCAATGACATATTTTGTCAAATGTTTCTTTTGAGAAGTTTTGCCCAGGACCTTTGAACACTACTTCAAATGAAGTACTTATGTAATGTTACTTATATAATGAATGAAGCTTTCTCTAAAAAAAAAATAACTTTTTAGAAACTTCTAACTACCGTAATTTGCAACTTCACCTTATATTAATAAAATAGATTTTTAAAGTGTGTGTTTTGTTTTGGTTATTTTTTTGTTTTGGTTTTGTTTTTTTTGGAGGGTGTATATGTGTGTGTGTGTGTGTGTGTGTGTGTGTGTGTGTGTGTGTGTGTGTGTGTTGGTGCTGCTCTGGGGATTGAACTTAAGGTCTAGGCACTGTCCTTTAGCTTTAGCTTTGTCACTCAAAGCTGATGAGCCACAGCTCCACTTCTGGATTTTGGGTGGTTAATTGAAGATACGACAGACTTTCCTGCCTAGGCTAGCTTCAAACCTACCCTTAGATCCCAGCCTCCTGAGTAGCAAGAATTACAGGTGTGAGCCATATGCACCCAGCTAAGTGTGCCATTTATTTATTTTTATTTTTTTTCAGAATTTCGTTACTTTTTATTATACACCAACTAGTATATATTTTAGTTCTTTACAAAGAAAATGCTAAGAAAATTATGATCACATGTTATATGGTTTTAAAAATCATAATTCCAGATTTCTTTACATATAAGATGGAATGGTTCAGCAGCTATGTCCACTGTCACAGACTTTAGTGTGCCATTTTTTAAAAGGGAAATATTTTCAGACAAACAATGGCTGAGGACATTGAGTATCAGTGCATTTGTACAACAGAACTACTGAAGGGATTTCCCAAGAAGGAAACTTTGAAATTCAGGAATGAATTAAGAGTAGTCCCACTCCTGGGAATTTTCCCAAATGACCATAAACAAGGACATACTAAAGCTACCAACACAACCATGTTGATTGCAGCATTATTTACCATAGTTTAGATATAGAACAACCCAGATATCCCCCAGTAGATGAATGGATCGAGAAGATGTGGCCTATATATACAGAATGGAGTTCTATGCTTCCATAAGAAAGTTCAAGCCCTAGTACCAGCACACACACACACACACACACACACACACACACACACACACACACACACACACACTGTCAGGCTATCAATACATTGAAACAAAAAAAAGGAACAAAGAAAAATTATTGTCTTCATACAGTTTATATGCCTTCATTCAATAAGAGAAATCAGATAGTAATCTCAATAAATAAGAAAAGTTTATATGGACATTATTGCATGGGAAAATAACATGGAGCTTTATACTGTGTCACAGCTCACTTGAAAATAGACATGCACTGGTGGCTCTCCTGTAATCCTAACTACTCAGGAGGTTAAGATCTGAGGACCATGGTTCAAAGGCAGCCCAGGCAGAAAAGTCCATAAAACTCTTAACTCAAAAAAAAAAAAAACAAACCTGGAGTGGAGGTGTGGCTCAAGTGATAGAGAGCTAGCTTTGAGTAAAAAAATCTCAGGTACAGCATTCAGGCCCTGAGTTCAAGTCCCAGGAGAAGGAAGGAAGGAAGAAATTAAGGAAGGAAAGAAGGAAGGAAGGAAGAAATGAAGGAAGGAAAGAAGGAAGGAAGGAAGAAATGAAGGAAGGAAAGAAGGAAGGAGAGAAAGAAGGAGAGAGGGAGACAGGAGGGAGGGAAAAAAGAAAGAAGAAAAAAACCTAAAGAGCATTTCAACCCTATGTGTCCATGAAAAAATCCTTCAGTCAACATAAACTTTTCTGGAGAATGATGCCCTTTTTGTTCTTTCCTTCCCAATCCCCATCAGCCTACTAACAGTTCTCTTCTAAGCTTTAAATAATGAATTTAAATTCAGAAACTTCAAATACTCCCCAGCGCTTCTGTTTATCCTTCTAGTTAATGGAGAAGTGTATAATTAGGGAGTCCAGAGGTTGGCTTCAGTCTGAGACTTCAGGGAATAATGGCCCAGCTTCCCCTGGGTGTCAAAAACAGCTGATAGCTGCTTGAGCACAGACTTCTGATTGGTTCACTTAGAGAGTTCCCTCTTCCTGTAACATTCTTAAAATCCTATTCAAAGCAAAGAGACTATCATTTACTGCATCTGAGTCCTTGTTATGAAGTTTTAAAGAAACAGATCAGGTCAGAATATGAGCTTTTTTAAGAGAGAAACTAGCCTTTTTTCCTTTATAGCATCCTGCTTTACAGAATGATATCCCTCTAGTCTTTACTCCAGCATTATTGTGTGAGTGTGCGCACATGCCAGTACTAATGCTTGAGCTAAAGGCTTGAGCTCTGTCTAGCTTTTTTCCTCAAGGCTTATACTCTACCACTTGAGCCACACTTAAACTTCCATCTTTCTGCTGGTTAATTGGAGATCAGACTCTCATGAACATTCCTTCATGGACTGGCTTTGAACAGTAGTTCTCAAATCTCAGCCCCCTGAATGGATGGGATTACAGGCATGATCCACTAGCACCCCACTCACTCCAGGATTATTTACTCCAGAAAAACAAACTATCTTCTCCCAGAGTAACACTCTTGTGACAAAGGTCCTCTTATAGGGAGATTTTACCTTTGATGTAGCTACTTGAAAGAGAGAGCCCAAACGTGAGGGAGCTGCTTTCAGGAAAATCCAGAATCATGATAATATCTTTCCCAATAGCTGATATTCCTCCTCCTATTTTTCTTTCTTGGTGGTACTCCGTGTGTGTGTGTGTGTGTGTGTGTGTGTGTGTGTGTGTGTGTGTGTGTGTGTGTGTGTGTGTGTGTGTTGGTACTGAGGCTTGAACTGTCCCTTAGCTTTATTTACTCAAGGCTGACACTCTACTGCTTGATCTACACTCCACTTCCAGCTTTTGGGTGCTTAATTGAAGATAGAGTCTCACAGACTTTCCTGCTGGCTTTGAACCACAATCCTCAGATCTCATCTTCCTGAGTAGATAGGATAATAAGCATGGCCACAGACACTTGGCTTTATGTCTTTTGATTTTGCTGATAATCCTCTCCTATGCCCTCACCCCCTGGAACGTCATGATTCACTCCATTAATCCTGGATCCTGAATCTCTTACTCTATTCATCATTTTCTCTGAGCTGCAGATGGAAACTTCTTGATCCTTGGCAGACCATCTCCTTCCTTGGATGAGCCCCTGATGTCTCTCTTTCCAAATGTTTTGTATTTGACCCAGCTGCTTTGGATATCTTCTCATGCCTAGCAATGGGGACATGTTAAAGCCTGGCATGCATCTTTTCAAGCTTCAAACTGCAGAAAGCTGAGACCTGAAGGAGGTGAGAATACCATAGATAGATATAATAACTAGTGGCAGAACCTATGAGTCTGCCAGTAGTTATCAACAATCCCCATCTTCCCTGGCTATATAAAAAGATTTTGCTAGGAGCTGGTGGCTCATATCTATATTCCTAACTACTCAGGAGGCTGAGTTCTGAAGGTCAACGTCCAAAGCCAAATTGGGGAAAGTCCATCATACTCTTATCTCTAATTAATTACTGAAAAAAGCAGTAAGTGGAGCTGTGGTTCAAGCCAGCATGCACATTTGCGCGTGTGCACTTGTGTGTGTATGTGCATGTGCACATGTCATGAAAAGAAGATTAAAGAAAATAGGTTGGAATTGGACAGAGGAAGAGGATGTTTATTTCATAGGAATTTAGTATGTGCCAGGAGGCCATTTCCTTCCCCCAAATTCAAATTCGTCCTCCTGCACCGTAGGGTCTCCATTTTTAACAACCCAGTCTTCAAATGCCTCAAGTCATGATTCATTTATTCACTCCAAATATATCTTTCTATAAACAATATGGGCAAGGCATAGATAAGGCACTTATAAAAATCCTCTTTATAAGTGTGCTTTATTTCATTTTTTTCTCAGTTATAATTCTGACATCAGTCTCTCAGGTGTCAGCATGAAAGTAAATGTGTTCCTTCATTTCTAAATAGTAAATTAAAATTAAGACTTTTCTAGTTAGAATTTGTGACCTATAAATTAGAATATATTATTCTTGGTCTTTCTTTAATGCCTGGAATCAATCTGAGATGCTGTTTAGGATTATGGAGGATGCTGTCCTTTCTTTGTGATATCCTTGAGATCATAGGTTACAACTAGCTGCAGCTCTTCATCCATATAAAGCATGGGTGCTTGCCAGGTGGTGGTGGCTCACACCTGTAATCCTAGCTACTCAGGAGGCTGAGATCTGAGGATCAAGGTTCAAAGCCAGCCCTGGCAGGAAAGTCTGTGAGACTCTTATCTCCAATAAACCACTAGAAAATCAGAAGTGGCGCTGTGGTTCAAGTGGTAGAGAGCTTGCCTTGAGCTGAAGAGCTTAGGGACAGTGCCCAAGCCCAGAGTTCAAGCCCCAATACCGACAAAAGAACAAAAAGCAAAAACAAAAACAAAAAAAAATGAGTGCCAGCATGTAAGGAAATATATATAATAAAAAATAATATATATTTCTATATATTACATATATACATGTATATGGCCAGGTACTGGTGGTTCATATCTGTAATCCTAGCTATTCAGTAGGCTGGGATCTGAAGATTAAGGCTTAAAGCCAGTCTGGGCAGGAAAGTCTATGAGACTCTTGACTCCAGTTAACCCCCTGAAAGCCAGAAATGGAACTATGGCTCAAGTGGTAGAATGCCAGCCTTGAATCAAAAAGCCAAGCAAGGGAACAAGACTGTGAGTTCAAACCACAGTACTGGCACACAAAGAATGAGAGGAGGAGTGAGAGAGGAAGGGAGGGAGGAAGGAAGGAAAGAGAGAAAGGGGAGGAAGGAAGGAAGGAGGAGAGGGAGGGAGAAGGAGGAAGGGAGGAAGGAAGGGAGAGAGAAAGAAAATGAAAGAAGCAAGGAAATGAAGAAGAAATAAAAAGAGAGGAAAGAGAAAAAGAACAAATGAAAGAAAGAAAGAATAAAAGAAATGTTGAAAGGAAGGAAGGAAGGAAATGTAAAAGCTACACTATAGGAAGGAGGGATATGGAAGAATAATTGAAGGGGAATTGGTTCAAAGCATATTATATCACAATTGAACCCCTTGTACAATTAGTACATGCTAATTAAAAAAGAAAGAAAAGAAATGCTAAACTGTCCTTCAGCAAAGCTGCGTGCTCCCTGAGACTGTGTGGTCAGAGTATCCTGGTGAATAGGAATGGAAGACCAGAAGTAATCCTCAGCAGACTTAGCTTGACAAAAACGTAAAATGCTCGCATCCTTTAAGAAAAATAGATTTATTGTCTCACTTTGCTTGCGTGGAACCCAAACTCAATGTTTGCTTTCGACTGTGTTTACAAATTATCCATACAGAGTCTTCCAAAATAATTGCTACAGAAGTTTATCCCTGGATCTAGCTGAAGTCACTCTAAAGAGGACATTGCTGTGTTCAACTTCACAGGTACTGTAGATCTGGGTCTGGGATGGTCATCAGCTTGGGCTGTTAAGATTTATTACTAGAATCAGAATGTAAGCTATACTTGAGGTTGAGAGTTTCATGAGAATTTTGAATATTGGAATAAGAGATAAAAAAATTTGAATGAAGCCAATGTGACCAAAGATTAAAAATACTACTAATAAGTAAATCTTTCTCTAACTAAAAAAAGAAAGAATGACTGAAGGGAGAAAAATTGATTTTTATTCCTATAGAACAAACCTAAATTATTCACCTGACAATTAGTGGAATTATTTCCCGATTCTTCTATTTTATGTGAATATGGCATCAAATCATACACATTGTCATAAACAGATCTCTAAATGATAAACTGGGAATAAATTTCAGACCTGAAATACTTCCTGGAAGTATGGTTATAACTCAGTGGTAGTGTGTTTTGACTAGCACATTTAAGATTCTCAGTTTGATCCTCAGCCCTACAAGTAAACAAAAAAAGGTTGGCTGAACTAGAATTTCTATAAGAATAATCAAAAACAGGAAGTGAGAAAATGTTCTGCATAGAAAAAATATACAAATTGCATTATTTATTACCAAGAGTATTTGGATTATCTTGAACAAGGAGTCTAAAGAGAGGAAAACAGATTTGGAACCACCATGGCAGATAAGTAATTTAATGGTTTTTGAAACTAATGAGAATATAGGTTTCTGACATTAGAACATACAATAAAAACTCAATAAATGTGTAAGGGACCTAACTTTTTTTTAATTTTTGTTATATATATACAGGTCCTGGGGCTTTACCTCAGGGCCTGAGCCTATCTGTAAGTTTTTGTGCTCAAGGCTACAGTCTACCACTTGAGCCACAACTCTACTTCCAGCTTTTGGGTAGTTAATTGGGGATAAGAGTCTCACAGACTTTCCTGCCTGGACTGGCTTCCAACTTAAATTCTCACATCTCAGCCTCCTGAGTAGCTAGTATTTCAGGCATAAATCACTACAACCCAGATAAAATTGTTTTGTTTTTTTCAGTAGAAAGAACAAGTTTATTTTAAAGTAAAAGTAGGATATAGACTATGTAGAGACAAGGGCTCTAAATATGGGAGTTCCTACAATACTATTTATGAAGGAGGGAATGGTCTGAAATACATAAAGAATTTGGGAAAAGCGTGTTGCCAGTGTGAAAGTATAAAACTCTGAGCTATACTAGGAGCAACTTTGCACTGATACCTCCCAAGTTCTGATAGAACAAGAGAAAATGCAGGAGAGACACGTTGATGCCATAAAGAATGAGGAAAATCAAGCACAGTGCTTGTGGCCCACACCTGCAATCCTAGCTACTCAGGAGGCTGAGAATCTGCAGATCATAGTTCAAAGCCAGCCCAAGCAGGAAAGTCTGTGAGACTTTTACCTCCAATTAACCACCAGAAAACCAGAAGTAGAGCTGTGGCTCAAAGTGGTAGAGCGCTAGCTTGACCTGAAGAGCTTAGGGACAGCACATGGGCCCTGAATTCAAGCCCTACAACCCACCAAATAAAAGGAGGAAAATCATCCATAATCTATTTTATCCCAAGGAAACATCATCCACGAATGGCCTGGAAGAACCGTAGCTCCATCACCGAGTTTATTTTCACCGGGCTGTCTGATGACCCCCACATCGAGGCTCTGCTCTTTGTGCTCTTCCTGGCCATTTATCTCCTGACCATGATGGGCAACCTGATGCTGCTGGTGGTGATCAAAGCTGACACCCACCTCCACACCCCCATGTACTTCTTCTTGAGTAATCTCTCTTTTATAGATCTCTGCTTCTCCTCAGTCACCCTGCCCAAGCTCCTAGAAGACTTCCTGTCTGACAAGAAAACCATCTCAGTAGAGGGCTGCCTGACTCAAGTCTTCTTTGTCTTCTTCTCTTCGGGAACAGAAGCCTGCCTGCTCTCCGTGATGGCCTATGACCGCTATGCTGCCATCTGTCACCCACTGCATTATGGCCAGGTGATGAGCAGTGGGCTGTGTATGCGGCTGGTGCTAGTCTCGTGGGGTGTGGCTTCGCTCAATGCACTCATCATTGTACTCTTGGCTGTCAGTCTGGACTTCTGTGAGGCCCGCACCATCCATCACTACACTTGTGAGCTGCCTGCTCTCTTCCCTCTGTCTTGTTCAGATATCTCCATTGCTGTTAATATCCTGCTGGGGGCCAGCTTAATGCATGGGCTTGGCACCTTTATCCCAATCTTTTTCTCCTATGCCCGTATTGTCTCCACCATCTTAAGGATCAGCACCACCACAGGCAGAAGCAAAGCCTTCTCCACCTGCTCCTCCCACCTCATCGCAGTCACCTTGTTCTTTGGTTCGGGTTTTCTTTGCTATCTTATGCCCCCCACAGGTGGCTTCCTGAATTTGCTCTTTTCTCTGCAGTACAGCGCAGTCACACCCATGCTGAATCCTCTCATCTACAGCCTGAAAAACAAGGAGGTGAAGGCGGCCGTCAACAGAACAGTGAGGAAATATCTGAGTTTTAGTTAGTGAACTGAGACAGTTCCTAACCATGATATAAAGACTGTGTTGTGTGTGTGTGTGTGTGTGTGTGTGTGTGTGTGTGTGTGTGTGTGTGTGTGTCTGTGTGCGCTTGAACTCAGAGACTAGGCACTGTCCCTGCGCTTTTCTGCCCAAGGCTGACACTCTACCACTTTTGAGCTGCAGCTTCACTTCTAGCTCTTTTTGGTGCTTAATTGGAGATAAAAATTTCATGGGCTTTACTGCCCATGCAGTCTAGCAATTTTTTTCTCATCCTAAAAATGAAAATAAAATACTAATCCTCCCTCAACTTCACTGGCTTCAGCCAGTCTCTCTTCTAGCTTTAATGTCATGCTCACAGCAAACAAAAAAAAATAAAAATAAATAGTCATGAGCCAGGTGCCAGTGGCTCCTACCATAGTTACTCAGGAAGCTGAGATCTGAGGATCATGACTCAAAGCCAACTTGGGCAGGAAAGTCTATGAGACCACCCAAATGGTGGAAATGAAGCTGTGACTCAAGTAGAACACTAGCCTTGAAGAGGAAAAAGGAAAAAGAAAAAGGTCAGAAACGGCTCCCAAACCCTGAATCCAGCCCCAGGACTAGCAAAATAAAATGAAATTGAATAAATAGTCATGCTCATTTATTTATAAACTATTAATCCGCTTCCCAGACACTATCAAGTTACAACAATTATTATAGATATACCCCGTGTCTTCACTCAGTGTCTAAGGTGAATGACAGATGGATAACTGATAACCTTACAATAACAATGGAACTTCAATTTCTAACTCTGCACGGGGCACCACAGAGCTCAATAGGTAAATGTTAACATGGCCTGGGAGGAAGTTTACCCAAAGTAATGAGAGTATAATCATAAGGCATGATCCTGCAGTGGTGTCTCTGGGTTCTTTAGGCCTGTACTTCTGTGACTGACTCAATGTGACATTTATTATTGGTGGAAGAAGAACAGTACAGTACTGGAGTTTGAACTCCAGGCCTGCATACCATCCCTGAGCTTTTGTGTTCAAATTGGGCACTCTACTACTTGAGACACAACTCCATTTCTGGCTTTTTAGGAGTTGACTGGAGATAAGACTCTCACAACTTTCCTACTTCAGACTGGCTTCCAACTGTGATCCCCAGATCTCAGCCCCCTAGGTAGCTGGGATTACAGGTGTGCGCCACTAGCAACCAGGCCATTTGCAGTTTCTCCTGTTGTTCCTACAATTCTGTCCTTGGGAGCCTCTGTATTTTACATTTTTTCCTGGCCTTAATTTAGTTCCCTCTGTAGAATCAATCATCACCTATATGGTAATGACTCCTTAATCTATAAACATCACATATATCAAGAATAATGTATATAAAATCAAATACATTTTTCATACTTCCACAAAAATATTATTTATTAAAATATCTACTCTGGAAATGGTGCTGTGACTCAAGTGGTAGAGCCCTAGCCTTGAGCTGAAGAGCTGACAGACAGCGCCCAGGTCCAAAGTTCAGGCCCCATGACCAACAGAAAAAAACAAAAAAACTAAAATATCTACTATGAATCCAACACTGAATAAAATCTATATTCATAGTGCTGCCTCCAAGTCGTTTTCTCACAAATAACTATGACACTATCACAGTAATCATGCACAAGCCACTTATCTGGTGGTATAAATAGAATTGTCAATATCAGAAAATTTTATCACATGAAAATCATGCTTTGCCACCCAGTATCATTTTCACAAATCACTTTTATTTCCTCACTCAAAATAAATGACCAAAAAATTCTAAGATTTTCAAGCATAGTTTAGTCCTGACTACATTTGTAAGGAAGGCAATAGTAATAGGAGTTTGAACTCAGGGCCTTGAGCTTGCTAGGCTAAATTTGATGCTACTGAGCCATGCCCTCAACCCTGGTTTCTACTGATTCTTTTTAGGATAAGGTTTCACTTCCCACCTGGGCATGCTCCTGATGGCAGATCCACCTAGTCCAGGCTTCCCACTGTCTCTGGGACCACAGATGCTCAGTCTTGGCCTCACATGTAGTTTTGGCTAACAGATACACGATACTGCACCCAGCTATGGATTGAGCTTCTCTGCCCAAGCTGCTGGCCTTGAATTGTGGTCCTGTGGCTCAAACAATAGAGCACTTGCCCTGAGCTGAAGAGCTCAGGGACAGTGCCCAGGCCCAGAGTTCAAGCCCCACAACCAACAACAACAAAAAAAGTAAGGTCTCATCTTAGTCTCCCAAATATCTAGGGTTACAGAAGTTAGCCACTATTGTTGTTCTTGTTGTTTGGGTCTTAATTTGTGTTGTTGTTGTTTGCCAGTACAATATTCCTACTTGGAACTTTATACTTTCTAGGCAGGTTTTGTACCATTTGAGCCAGGCCTTAAACCTTATATAAATATAAAGACATAAACAAATGTGATTAAGAAGAACTGCTTTGTATTGACTGGGGCTTGAGAAGATGTATATGACACCCTCACAGCCCTCACATACCTTTTCTCTTTTCCCTGTCTCTCACTAGAACTTCAGGAAATTCCCTACTGCTCAGTCAGATAGTGTGTGGCACAGGTTGGAAGTGTGGTCTTGAACCCAGGACCTTGCACTCTCACTTGGCTTGTGCTCATGGCTAGAACTCCATGACTTGAGTCATACTTCCAGCCTGACATCTTTCTGGCTAATTGGAGATAGAGTCCCACAAGCTTTTTCTACCTGGGGCTGCTTTGAACCAAAATCTTCCACATCTCAGCTTCCTGAGTAGCTAGAATTACAGGTATAAACAAGCAGCACCCAGCTTCAAGATGGCTTTTATCCCTCACCAAATAATATCAAGACCTAAACCACCAGAAGGGTTAAAGATTCTTGTGTTATTTACATCTGTGGTCTATTAGACATTGGGGGTCCGTCCAGGAGCGACACATTCCAAACTCTTCTGAAGTCATAGCAGATGGGTCTCTATTACAAAAAAATATGTTTGTTTCCTAGAATTGAGATATTTTTTGCTACAAGCCACCATTTCTATTCAGATGTAGTAGTGCAGACCTATAATTGCAGCTACTCAGGAGGTAGAAGTAAGAGGATCACAAGTTTAAGGTCAAGCTAGAAAAAGTGAGACTTTATCTCAAAAAACAATGATAATAATAATAATAATAATACAAATGAAAGGATTGGAAGCATGATACCAGTGAGGAAAGAGAAGGAAGGAAGGAAGGAAGGAAGGAAGGAAGGAAGGAAGGAAGGAAGGAAGGAAGGAAGGAAGGAAAGAAGGAAGGAAGGAAGGAAGGAAGGAAGGCTCATGCCTGTAATCCTAGCTACTCAGGAGGCTGAGATCTGAGGATCATGGTTCAAAGCCAGCCCAAGCAGGAAAGGCCATGGGACTCTTATCACTAGAAAACAGGAAATGATACTGTGGTTCAAAATGATAGAATGCCAGCCTTGAGCAAAAGAGCTCAGGGACAGTGCCCAGGCCCCAAGTTCAAGCCTCATGACCAAAAAGGGGGGGAAAAAGCCTATTTACTCCTAAGAGGTTTTAGACCAATGATGAGAAACATACTTTTTTTTGTTTTAGAAACTCATCTCTCTTAGTACCTAAGACTCATTTCTTATTGAAGAAATGGTGAATATAAATTTGTATTGAATTTGCATCACTTGACATTAATTAAGAGCACCGTATCCTCTGTTTCTAATGCAAACTTCATTACAATGTTGGTTTCTAAAAGCCAGGCCTGGTGACAGAGCCTGTAATCCCAGCACTTGGAAGGCTGAGGCAAGAAGATTGTAAATTTAAAGCAAGCCTGGGCTACATAGTAATGACTGTTCTCTGCCTCAAATAATAAGATACTGTTTTTAATTTTAGACCTTTTTCACTAAATAGCTGAATTATTTCTGCTTTAATAAACTAGACAAATAATTCATTAGCAGGGCTCATGCCTCTAGTCCCAGCCATTCAGGAAGCTGATATCTGAGTATTGCAAGTCAAAATTAGCCTGGCCAAGAAATTCTGTGAGACTCTTGTTTCCAATCCACTATCAAATTCTAGAAGTAGAGTTGTGACTCAAATGGTAGAGTGCCAGCCTTGAATGAAAAAGCAAAAAGACAGAGCCCAGACCCTGAGTTCAAACCCTAATACTAGCGCACGCGCGCGCACATACACACACACACACACACACACACACACACACACACACAAATTGTAGCCTGGCACCACTGGTTCATGCCTGTAATCCTAGCTACTCAGGAGGCTGAGATCTGAGGATCATGGTTCAAAGCCAGCCCAGGCAGGAAAATCTGTGAGACTCTCAGCTCCAATAAACCACCAGAAAACCAGAAATGGTGCTGTGGCTCAAGTGGTAGAGCGCTAGTCTTGAGCTGAAGAGCTGAGAGACAACACCCAAGCCCAGAGTTCAAGCCCCATGCCAAAAAAAAAAAAAAAGGAAACTCAAATATATGTTAGACAATGACATGGTGTCAGTAAAATATGTCACAGCTCTGCTCCTTTGTGAATTCCTAAAGGATAAGGTTCCTCTATGCTTTGTGAGGAAAATACGTTGGTTTTCTGAGTAATTTTTGTGTAAATCCCTTTCTTTATCTTCCCTTTAGTACCACTCCAAAGCCTTGGGGGGGGGGGGGGAAGAAACTTTTCCAGGCCTTAAGTCAGAGACTTCAAACACTGCCCTAATGACAGTCAGTCCCCAGTGCCTCAAAGTTGAACTTTTCAGCTAACTAGAAACCACGGGATTTGTGAATACAGAACTTGGCTCCAGGCTGTAACTTGGGGGAATGCAAGCACTGGTCCAGCTTCTCCCAGGTGCCTCTGTCAGCCCAGCTGACCTTCCAATTGGCTCACCAAGAGAAGTCTTGAGTGACACTCGCAAAGGAATAGTCAAAATCACAGAAGAAATAAAGAAGAGATAGGACATCACCACACCTGCTATTACCTGAGAAAGTTTGCATGGCTGTTGTTCAGAATTATGAGCTGCGTTGGAGTAAACGTTCTTCATATCCAGTGCTTCCAGAGCTCCTGTTATTCTAACGTCATTTGCCCATTGAGATCAAAGAGGAAAGCTTATCTGCTCTTTCAAGCATCCAACTCCTGCTGTTGAAAGTCCTGAGATTTTACCTCTGATATGTCTGTCCTGATGGGAAAGACAGAGCCTGTGCAGTCACCTCCTTCAAGAATGGTAAGAACCTCTCTGCTCTCCCGGTGTTCCCCTGTATTTGCCTGTGAAGCTGTGTACATGTTTCAATTCTCCTGCTCATCTTCTATTCATTTTGCCCTCCTCTTCGTTCATCCCTCAGCTACAGATAGAAACATTCCATTCCAGGGCAGATATCTATCCCCTCTATGGGACCTTCTGTGTTTCCAAATGGTGCATTTGTGCCAACAGCCTTGGATAGACAGAAAGGTGTTTATTCACTCTGCTTAACCCTGAGGACACTATGCCTAAAAGCCAGGGTAGAAAGCTTTATATGGCTCAAAGATGGCAGAAAGCTATCACCTACAATCTAATGAGACTATCAGAAATAAAATATTGGATTGTTGGAGTTTATTTCCTTTTGGGGTTGGAGGAGGGGTACAGTACTAGGGCTTGAACTCAGGGACTTGAGCTCTTGCTTGGCTTTTTACTCAAAGCTGGTACTCTATCACTTGAGCCACACTTCCACTTCTGGCTTTCTGCTAGGTAACTGTAGATAAGAGTTTCTCAGATTTGTCTAGGCTGGCTTCAAACCTCAATCCTCAGATCTCAGCTTCCTAATTAACTAGGATGACAGGCATGAGCTACTGGCATCTGGTTTGGGTGTTTATTTCTTCTTCCCTAACTTTCCCAGAACTGCAACCAGGGGAACTGCAATGAAGTCTTTCTACTATTGAAACCACCTTCCAATCTACTCACCATGGAGACACAGAGCAGTGTGGGGGAGTAGAGGGGAGATCAGGTCTGAGAAAAACCACCCAACCCCTGTTTCCAATGCTGAGACCTGATCCTTCCCCATATCTGCACCTTCCACTTTGCATCTGGGGTCTGTGTGTTAACCCTCAGCCCCAGAATCCGCTTGCCACCTTATCTAGACTGGCCTTCTACATGCACACTTCCCTCCTCTCTTCATTCCAAGAGTATCTTTAGCAGAAGTGAAGAAATGAAGCTAGGGTCAGTGCCTCACACCTGTAATACTACCTACACAAGAGTCTGAAATATGAGGGTAGAAGTTCAAAGCCTGCCTGTGCAAGAAAACCCATGAGACTTTTACATCCAATTAACCACCAAAAAGCCAAAAGTAGAGCTGTAGTTCAAGTGGTAGAGCACTAGCCTTAAGCAAAAAAGCTCAGGGACAGTGCCAGCCCTAAGTCCAAGCCTCAGTCTCACCACACACACACACACACACACACACACACACAGAGAGAGAGAGAGAGAGAGAGAGAGAGAGAGAGAGAGAGAGAGAGAGTATAAGAAATGTATTTTGTACCTAAAATATACCCCATTTTATAGAAACCTGTTGTCAGGGGCTGGGAAGGTAGCTCAGTGGTAGAGCGCTTGCCTTGCATGCCTGAGGCCCTGGGTTCGATTCCTCAGCACCACATAAGCAAAAAGAAAAAAGCCAGAAGTGGCGCTTTGGCTCAAGTGGCAGAGCGCTAGCCTTGAGGTGAAGAGCTGAGGGACAGCACCCAGGCCCAGAGTTCAGGCCCCCGACCAGACCACCCCCCAAAAAGAGAAGGAAACCTGTTATCAAACAGCTAACCCTTTGGACAAGTTCAATTACTACCTTTATCAGAGCTGTTCTTTGAGCATGGTTCTTTGTTTTTTTTGTTTTGTTTTGTTTTAGTCATTCGTGGAACTTGAACTCAGAGCCTGGGCACTGACCCTGAGCCTTTCTTCTCAAGACTAGCACTCTATTACTTTGAACTACAGCTCTACTTCCAGTTTTCTGGTGGTTAGTTGGAGATAAGAGTCCCACAGACTTTCCTGCTAGGCTGGCTTTGAACCACAATCCTCAGACCTCAGCTTCCTCAGTAGCTAGGCTTACAGGCATGAGCCATCAGCACCCAGCTGTGTTTGATTCTTAATCAGTGAAATAAATCTGTGATTTTCTGTATTAATAACTGATTTGGGGAAGATGTTTATTTCAGTGAACTTTCTAAGAGCCATAAAAGCATAGATATACTTTGTCTCTTTGTAAAAGAAAATCAAGTATAAAACTGCCATAAAGTGTCTGGGTTGACAGAATGGGCACAAGATGTTTATCTAAAACAAGCTGAAATCCTCATTATACTTCTCCTACCCCTCTGTCATCAACATCCTTGTCTTTCTCTGTGGTTTTTCCCTCTTCTAACCCCATATTCAAAATCTGGAATGATCTTTTATACCTCAGGATTAACTGAATCCTTTCTGATGAGAGACTAAGGGTTTGACTTGCTTTATTCTTAATTGATCTAGGGTATAATTGAAAACAGTCGATATTGGTTGTTAGAAATTTCAGACATTTATTGGAGGTGCTGCTAAGGTGGGAGGGTGGGAAGTCTTCCCTGTGATAACTTGTAAAATAAAAGGAAAGAAGTACTGCTCCCTTCTTTCACACAAAATGTGGATACAGAGCAGGACAGAAAGGAATTCTCCAAAAAAAATGTTACAGTGCTGTAAATATGACAGCTTTGAGCCCCAATGGACAATGTATCCATAAATTCCCCTTGTAAAAGTAAAAGAATGAAAGACATTTTGGGGATAGCATTATCCATAAAAATAAATTATCACCACCCAGCACCAGTGGCTTATGCCTGTAATTATACCTACTCAGGAGGTTTAGAATCATGGTTCAAAGCCAGCTCAGGCAGGAAAGTCTGTGAGACATTTATCTCCAAGTAGCCACCAAAAAGCCAGAAATGGAGCTATGGCTCAAATGGCAGAGCACCAACCTTGAGGGGAAAAAAAGCTCAATGAACAGTGCCCAGGCCCTGAGTTCAAGCCTCAAGACTGGCACAAAACAATCTTGCTATGCACATATCTTTGGAGAAAATTGGGTTTTTTTTGTTTTGTTTTTTGTTTTTGTCAGCCGTGGGGCCTGAACTCTGGGCCTGGGCACTGTTCCTCAGCTCTTCAGCTCAAGGGTACCACTCTACCACTAGAGCCACAGTGCCACTTCCGGCATTTTCTGCTTATGTGGTGTTGAGGAATAGAACTCAGGGCCTCATGCATGCAAGGTAAGCACTCTACCACTGAGCCACCTTCCCAGCCCTGAAAATAGTTTTTATTTACCATTTGACTTTGACTTTATTTATATGTATTTCAAATAAAGTATTAGCATTCAACAGTATTCACCTTTTATCCCCACAGGGTCCCCAAAAGTAATGTCTCCAGCTGGCCGTGCTTCATCATCACTGGGTCTCAACTTTCATTCTACTGTCACACAAAGTCAAGCATTTCCCTGTTTGTCCAAGAATACAGGTAACCTAGACTTAGCTGTAAGGTAGACCTGAACTTGGGCTAATGGATTTATTAATGGGATCAGAATGTAACCGTCTCTTGATGAGTGAACATCTTAGAGATTGCTGCAAAACTGCAAGGGTCAGAATCAGAGTTGTCTAAATCAGAAATATTAAACCTTCTCTCTGGGAACAGCTTGTGGAGATCAAACAAAAGCAGAATAATGATAAATCTGACTAAAAATGACAAGTGAAACAGAAGTCTTCACATAAGAAGAAGAATTACTACAAAGACCCATCAATAAAGGTTTTTAGTTATTTTAAGTACAATATCATCATTCACCCACACTATTCATAATCCTGGTCCTAGTTTATACCTAGAATAAGAGGATGCAAGAAGGTTTCAAAATAAAACTATAAGATGACAAGTGGCAGTGGCTCATGAATGTAATCTTAGCTACTCAGAAAGCTGATATTTGAGGATCACAGTTCAAAGCCAGCCCAGGCACAAAAGACTGTGAGACTGTTATCTCTAGTTAACCAGCCAGAAATGGTGTGGCTCAAGTGGTAGAATACTAGCCTTGGTCAAAAAAGCTAGGGACAGTGCCCAGGCCCTCCTTGAGTGCCAGGATACACACACACACACACACACACACACACACACACACACACAATAACAAGCTAATAGATGATGGTAAAAAGCTCACAGAAGTTTGAATTAATGGAATCAGGGTATTTCTTATGCATGATGGCACAGAAAGAAATAGGCCTGTTAGGTCTCAGAGGTAAACAGAATGACAGATGAGAAAGAACTCTGAATATAAAGTAAGAAAAATGTTAATTACCAAACTGATACTTTGGCATCATAAGCAGAGATGACTATGTCATTTATTTTCTGGTTCCTTTGCTTTTGTCAACATGCAAAATATCCTTGAATGTCCAACTTCTTCTTTATGTTGGTGGTACCAGGGCTTAGTTTTTTGTGGTTCTGGTTTTTTTGTTTGTTTGTTTGTTTGTTTGTTTTCTCAAGGCTGTCCCTCAGCTCCTCAGCTCAAGGCTAGCACTCTACCACTTGAGCCACACTTCCACTTTCAGATTTTTGATAGTTAATTGGAGATAAGAGTGTCACAGATTCTCCTGCCTGGGCTGGTTTTGAGACTTAATCCTCAGATCTCAGCCTTCTAAACAGCTAACATTACAGGCATGCGCCACTGGTGCCCAGCAATACCCAACTGCTTATAAGAAAAATGGGGGGGAGGGGCTGGGAAGGTGGCTCAGTGGTAGAGCGCTTGCCTTGCATGCATGAGGCCCTGGGTTCGATTCCTCAGCACCACATAAGCAAAAAGAAAAAAGCCAGAAGTGGTGCTGTGGCTCAAGTGGTAGAGCGCTAGCCTTGAGCTGAAGAGCTGAGGGACAGCGCCCAGGCCCAGAGTTCAGGCCCCACGACCGGACCCAAAAAAAAAAAAAAAAATGGGGATAAAACTCCTTATCCCTTAGCTAAGAATTTCCTGATAATTCTCCCTGCATTTTCTTAAGGGAAGCTCAGAAAGAAGTTGAGGAAAATGCTCTGTGAATACTAAGGTCCTATTAAAATTAAATGTGCTGTAAAGTAAGGAGCAAGGACACATCATGACTTCCATAGGCATTGGGCATATTCCTTTTATGGTCCTGGTTTCCATCTTAAAAATTAATGGTGCAGTAATTCTCAGCTGGAATCACAGCTAGCCAGCAGGTGAAAATCAGAAGGCTAATGGTCCAAGGCCAGTCTGACCAGAAGTTTTCTAAGACTCAAGCAGTAAGCAGGATAGAATACCATGCCTGTTATCCCAGCTACCCAGAAGGAGGAGGATCACAGTCCAGGAAACCCAGGTAAAACTGCAAATCCTTATTGGAAAAATAACTTCAGCAGGCTGGGAAGGTGGCTCAGTGGTAGAATGCTTGCCTGGCATGCACGAGGCCCTGAGTTCGATTCCTCAGCACCACATTAAGGAGACAAAGCCAGAAGTGGCACTGTGGCTTAAGTGGTAGAGCACTGGCGTTGAGCTGGCATGCTGAGGGACAGTGCCCAGGCTCAGAGTTCAGGCCCCACAACTGACCAAAAAAAAAAAAAACATGTCATTATAATGGGTAAGGAGAGTAGCTATAGGGGTAGAGCGACCTGCCTAGCAAACATAAGACTCTGAGTTCAAACCTTGGCACTGTCAATGAAATAGATGAAATCTAGTCAGATTACATTCATTGTTTTCTGCTAACCCTTCAAGAAATGAATATATTTCCATCAGTTGCAGAAGAAATGTGGCTCTAGTTACTGATGCTCACTGCTAGTATGGAGCTGGATGAATTTAGACCCAAATATAAAATTAAGAAATTAAGGAAATTGGCCGCTAGTGGATTACGCCTGTCATCCTAGCTACTCAGGAGGCTGAGATCTGAGGATCATGGTTCAAAGCCAGCCAGAGCAGGAAAGCCTGTGAGACTCTTATCTCCAATTAACCACTCAGAAAACTGGAAGTGGCTCTGTGGCTCAAGTGGTAGAGTGCTCGCCTTGAGCTGAGGAGTCTAGGGACAGTGCCCAGGCCCAGAGTTCAAGCCCAACAACCGACCAAAAAAAAGAAAGAAAGAAAGAAAGAAATTAAGGAGAACTATGAGAAAGCGAGGGAAGGTATGACATTGTGCAAAAGGAAATGTACCCTTTACCTGACTTATGCAACTATAATCCCTCTGTACATCACCTTTATAATAACAATTTTTGTGTGTACATTTTTAATTGTAAAAATGCCTACAGAGGGGTTACAGTTACATGAGCAAGGTAATGAGTACATTTCCTATTGAGCATTGCTGCCTCCTCCTTTGTTTTCCCCCTATCATCCCTTCCCTCCCATCTCCACAACTACCCCTCTCCCCCGCCAAAGTTTTAAAGTTGGTTTTCAACAGAGTGTTTTGTACATCTCATTGTTACAATGGGTCAACCTATTTCCTTATTTCAGCATTTTGTTTTTTCCCTTCCCCTCCCCGAATTAGAGAAGTGTATATACAAGATGCAGGTTACCAGAATCAAATACACTGAAAACAGGAGTTATACCATGGGGGAGGGACATACAAAGAAAAAAAATCACATGGTACATTACAAATACGTTAGAAACAATAGCAACAAAGAAAAAAAGATATTTGTGTCCCTATCTTGGGGTTCATTTCACTTAACATAATCTTATATGGCCTTTTCTGCTTGTCCTACATATGTAGTAGTTATTGCAAATCAGGGAAACCATGGGACCTGTGTTTCTTTGGGCCTGGCTTACTTTACTTAATGTAATTTTTTCCAAGTCTTTCCATTTCCTAACAAATGGGGCAAGGTCATTCTTTCTGATGAAGGCATAGAATTCTATTGTGTATGTATACCACATTTTCTTGATCCATTCATCTACTGAGGAGCATCTGGGTTGGTTCCATATCTTAGCTATAGTAAATAATGCTGCAATAAACATAGTTGTGCTGGTAGCTTTAGTATGACCTTGTTTGTGATTGTTTGTGTAAATGCCCAAAAGTGGGATTGCTGGGTCATAGAGGAGCTCTATGTGGAGTCTTGAGGAACCTCCATACTGCTTTCCAAAGTGGTTGAACAAGTTTACATTTCCAACAACAATGCAGTAGGGTTCCCTTTTGTCCACATCCCCTCCAGCATCTGTTGTTATTAGAGTTCTTGATTATAGGCATTTTAACTGGGATAAGGTGGTATCTCAACGTTGTTTTGATTTGCATTTTTTTATGGCTGGGGAGGTTGCGCATTTCTCCATGTGTCTATTGGCCATCCTTCTTTCTTCTTCAGAGAAATTTCTCTTTAATTCTTTAGCCCACTTATTTCTTGGTCAGTTGTTTCCTTGAGGATTTGTTGTTGTGGGATTTAATTTTTTGAGTTCCAAGTATACTTTAGATATGAGACCCTTGTCCGTTGTATGACTAGTGAAGATCTTTTCCCAATCTCTGGGCTTCTATTGATCTTGCTAGCTATGTCCTTTGCCATGCAGAAGCTCTGCAATTTAATGCAATCCCATTTGTCCAACCTTTCTTTGATTTGTTGTGTTTCTGGGTCTCTATAAGAAAATTTCGGCCTGTGCCAAGTAGCCCTAGAGTTTCTCCTATTCCATCTTGTAATGTTTTCAGAATGTCTGCTTTGACTCCAAGGTCTTTGATCCATTTGCAGTTGATTCTGGTGCAAGGTGATATATAAGGATCTAGCTTTAGTTTTCTACAGGTGATTAGCCAATTTTGCCAGCACCATTTACTGAAGAAGCTCTTTCTTCCGTTCTATTTTTTTAACTCCCTTATCAAAGATTCGGTGGCTATAGGTCTGTGGGTTCATTTCTGGGTTTTCAGTTCTATTCCACTGTTCCTCAGGTCTGTTTTGATTACTATGGCTTTGTAGTAAAGTTTGAAATTTGGTATTGACATTCCTCCAGCACTATTCTTTCTGTTAAGGATCGTTTTTGCTATTTGGGGTCTTTTATTGTTCCATATGAATTTTTGGATTGCCTCTTTTATTTCCTTGAAGAATGAGGTTGGAATATTGATAGGTATCACAATGAATTTGTAGATAGCCTTGCGAAGTATTGCCATTTTCACAATGTTGATGCTTCCGATCCAGGAGCATGGGAGGTTTTTCCACTTTCTAAGTTCTGTTTTTATTTCCTTTTTCAGGTTTTTAAAGTTTTCATCATAGAGGTCCTTCACTTCTTTAGTTAAGTCAACTCCTCGGTATTTTATTTTTTGTGGGGCTATTACGAAAGGAGTTGCTTTCCTGATTTCAGCCGCACTCTTCCCATTGTTGGCATACAGAAAAGCCATTGATTTTTGAGTGTTAATTTTATACACTGCTACTTTGCCAAAGTTTCGAATCAGCTTGAGTAATTTGGGAGTGGAATCCATGGGATTCTTTAAATACAAGATCATGTCAGCTGCAAAGAGGGAGAATTTTATTTCATCTTTCCCTACTTGGATCCCTTTTATGTTTGCATCTTGTCTTATTGCTGTAGCTAGGCATTCTAATACTAGATTGAAGAGAAGTGGAGAGAGTGGACATCCTTGTTTCATTCCTGAGTTAAGAGGAAATGGCTTTAGTTTTTCACCATTAAGTGTAATGCTATCTGTGGGTTTGTCATATACAGCCTTTATTGTACTGAGGAATTTTCCATGGATTCCTAGTTTTTCCAGAGCCTTCATCATAAAGGGGTGTTAGATCTTGTCAAATGCTTTTTCTGCATCTATTGAGATAATTATGTGGTTCTTATCCTTGGTCTTGTTCATGTGATTAATTATATTAATTGATTTGTATATATTGAACCAGCTTTGCATCCCTTAAATGAATCCTGTGATCGTGGTGTATGATATTTTTAATGAGTTGGTGAAGTCGATTGGCCAAAATTTTGTTGAGAAGTTTTGCATCGATGTTCATTAAAGAAATGGGTCTATAGTTCTCTTTCTCTGATGAGTCCTGGCCTGGTTTTGGGATGAGGGTTACGATGGCTTCATAGAAAGAGTTTGATAGTGAACTTTCTCTTTTAATTTCATTGAAGAGTTGGAGGAGTATTGGTGTGAATTCTGCTCTGAAGTCCCTGTAGAATTCCGGTGTAATTCCATCTGGTCCTGGACTTTTCTTAGATGGGAGGTCTCTTATTGCTGTTTCTATGTCAATGCTTGATATGGGTCTGTTAAGTTGGTTTAACTCATCTTGGTTTAGTTTCAGCATGTCAATATTTGCTAGGAAATTGTCCATTTTCTCCAGATTCTCAAACTTATTAGCATAAAGGTTTGAGAAGTATTCCCTTATAATGTTCTGAATCTTGGTTGTTTCTATGGTGATGTTTCCGTTCTCATCTCTGAGTTTGTTTATTTGGGTGTGTTCTCTTCTTTTTCTGATAAGATTTGCTAAAGGTGTGTCAATTTTGTTAATTTTTTCAAAGAACCAACTCTTTGTTTTGTTGGTTCTTTTTTTTTTAATTTTTTTTTTTTCTTAGCCAGAACTCTGGGCCCGGGCACTATTCCTCAGCTCTTCAGCTCAAGGCTAGTGCTCTACCACTTGAGCCACAGTGTTACTTTGGCTTTTTTGCTTATGTGGTGCTGAGGAATCAAACCCAGGGCCTCATGCATGCAAGGCAAACACTCTACCACTGAGCCACTTTCCCAGCCCTGTTGGTCCTTTCTATGGTTTTTTTGGATTCTAATTCATTCAATTTTGATTTAATTTTAATTATTTGTTTCCATCTACTGGATTGGGATTTAACTTGCTGCTATTTTTTTCATGGAGCTTCAGATGTCTCTTTAAATTGTTGGTTTCAGCTCTCTCCAAATTATTGATGTAGGAACTCAGAGCTATAAACTTGCCCCCGAGTACTGCCTTTGCTGTGTCCAAGAGGAGCCGGTAATTTGTGTGTTCATTTTTGTTGAATATCATGAACATTTGAATTTCCTTTCTAATCTCTTCCATGACCCACTGGTGGTCCAACAGTATGTTGTTCAGCCTCCATGTGTTACAGGACTTTCTTTAGCTTTTGGTGTTGAGTTCTAATTTTATTCCTTTGTGGTCTGAGAGAATGCAGGGCATAATTTCAATGCTTCTGAATTTGGACAAGTTTGTTTTGTGACCTAAAATGTGGTCTATTTTGGAAATGTCCTGTGTACTGCTGAGAAGAATGTGTATTCTGATGCTGCTGGGTGAAATATTTGGTAGATATCTGTTACATCTAGTTGATCTATGCAGTTGTTTAGATCTGCAGTTTCTCTGTTGAGTTTTTGCCAGGTTGATCTATCTAGTGGGGATAGTGGTGTGTTAAAGTCCCCAACAATCAATGTCTTTGGATCTATGTGAGATTTGAGGGAAAGTAGTGTTTCTTGGATTAATTTGAGTGTTCTGTTGTTTGGTGAATAGATATTTAGAATTGGAATATTCTCCTGAAGGAGAGATCCCTTAATTAGTATGTATCGACCTTCTTTATCTCTTCTCACTAATTTTAATTAGGATTTCAACTCCTGCCTGTTTATGGGGGCCATTTGCTTCGCAGATTTTATTTCAGCCTTTCACTTTCAGAACATGTTTGTTTTTATGAGCCAGATGTGACTCTTGAAGGCAGAAGATAGAAGGATCTTGCTTTTTAATCCAACTAGACAGTCTATGTCACTTAATTGGAGAGTTAAGTTAGGACTGAGAGGTGTTTGGGAGTTCCTGCCATGTTATCCAACTTCCTGGAGACTGTGACAACTGGGTTCTTCCTATGGTTCTTGGATTCTCAGTTTGGATGCCGTTTTTTGGCATTTATTGTACTCTTATTGGTTTTCTATGTGTAGAAAATCTTTAAGTACCTTTTGTAGGGCTGGTTTTGTGGAATTATATTATTTCAGTTTTTCTTTGTTATGGAAGGTTTTTATATTCTGTTATGAAGGAGAGTTTAGGTGGGTACAGTATTCTTGGTTGATAGTTGTTTGTCTTTAGGGCATGACATACATGATTCCAGGATCTTCTTGCTTTAATTGTCTCTGCTGAGAAATCTGAGGTAATTCTAATTGATTTCCCTTTAGAGGTGATTGATCTTTTCTTCTTGACAACTTTAAGGATCCTTTCCTTGGACTAAATTGATCCTGTGTGGATTATAATGTAATGGTGGGATGTCCTGTTCTGGTCTGGTCCATTTAGGGTTCTAAAAGCTTCTTGTATCTTAATAGGCCTATCTTTTTGCATGTTTAGGAAGTTCTCTGCTAGGATCCTGTTAAATTTCCAAGACCATTAACTTCTGTCTCTAGGTGCTCCTCTACACCCATTATCCTCAGATTAGGCCTTCTGATGGTGCCTTCTAAATGTTGAATCGATCTATCATATTTCTTGGATTGTCTTGGATAGTTGAATGTTCTTTCTCTATAATATCTAGGCTGTCTTCAGTCCCAGAAATTTGATCTTCTGCATGGCCTAACCTACTGTCAAGACTTTCTACTTTGTTTATTTCCTTTCCTTCTAATTGGTCAGCTTTGATGGCTGCAAATTCTTTATTGGAGCTTTGTTTTAGACCTTGTATGGACTTCTTTACTTCCTTAATTTGGTTTTCAATGTTTATTCTCAAATCCCTTAGTTGATTGGTTATGGTTTCATTGGACTACCTTTCCTTCTGACAGGCTCCATTCAGCATTCCCTTTGTGGCTTCCTTGGATTCCTTCAACTATCTGTTTATGGATTCCATGAATGCCTCCATTGATCTTTGTCTATTCTCATCACACTCACACAATTCCTGTATTACTCTTTGATTAGCTTCCTCACACTCACGCAATTCTTGTATCACTCTTTGACTATTCTCAGCCTGCTTATGCAATTCCTGTATTAATCTTTGATTAGCTTCCTCACACTCATGAGATTCCTGTATTAATTTTTGGTTCACCTCATCATGCTCGTGAAGTTCCTGTATTAATCTTTGGTTAGTCTCGCTCCCTATCATGCTCACATTGAGTCCTTTGCAGGCTTTCAATCTTTTCATTCACCATGTTTACCAGTAGTGTTTGTAGAGCTTTTGGGGAGCACGCCTCTGGATTATTCATTAACTGTTCTGTCTCCTGATTATCATGAGTGGGAGTTGAGATACCTGAACTTGCCATTTTTCTTGTGCTTCTCTAGCTTGTTCTGCCCATTTGTTATGAAAGTAACACCAATTTGCACTAGAACACTATTTTAAGGTAAGCATCAACCAGAGTCCTGTAGTTGCACAGATTGATTGATGCGGGAAAAATGACTGCAGATACAATCTATTTCAACAGATACAATCTAATTCAACATCAAACAACTATGGATGAATGGGCTAAGAATGTCCAAGAGGGATTCAGGAGACCAGAAATTAATAGGTTTAGGGAGATTTGTGGGGGGAAATAGGATTAGATTAATGTGGAGAGGTAAAGAGTGAATTTAAACAAGTCCTAATTTCAGAGAGGAAACAGATTATAACAGAATGAAAAGAGGAGAGAGATAAAGAAACAAGAAAAAATGAAAAAAAAAACAAAAATTTAAATTTAAAAAATGAAACACTTAAAAATTATGTAAGTATAAGAAATAATACTGATAAAAGAAAAAGATAGAATGAGAGGAGAGAAATAAAAAGGAAAAAGGAAAAAATAAAGAATAAAAAATTTTTAAATGGAATACTTTTAAATTATGTAAGTATAAAGAAATAGGGCTGGGAAGGTGGCTCAGTGGTAGAGTGCTTGCCTTACATACATGAGGCCCTGGGTTTGATTCCTCAGCACCACATAAGCAGAAAAAGCCAGAAGTGGCGCTGTGGATCAAGTGGCAGAGTGCTGGCCTTGAGCTGAAGAGCTAAGGGACAGCACCCAGGACCAGAGTTCAGGCCCACGACTGACCAAAAAAAAAAAAAAAAAGTATAAGGAAATAATACTACTATTAAAGGAGTTAAGCTTAAGAGGTTGTGGATTGAGTAATCAATTTCTGAATTAAGTATGCACACAATGAAGGATAAGTTCTAAAAATTGATGACAGGTATATATCTGGTGATGAGCAAAACAGCAATTAAGTCAAAAAACAACCAACTAAAAGGTTAAAAGAGATTAAAAACAAAAACAAATACACACACACACACACACACACACACACACACACACACACACAAACACACATACACAAATACCCCTAAAGTAAAAGTTATGAAAGAAAAAATAGAAAACATTTTTTTAAGTTTAAAGAAATTGAGGAGAAAAGACAAAGTTTAGAGAAACACTGCAGATGCATGCTAGAATTTGATTTGTGAGCCATAGGCAGAGTGGAATAGAAGACAAATAACAAATGTATAGGTGAACCAGCAACTTTTTTTCTTTTTCAGTAAATCCCAGTGGAATAAGAATTGCCTAGTGTACTCCAAAATATATGAAGACTGTGAACCAAGATCAGTGATAACAAATGGAGATTCAAAACTCTTAACTGAGCTGGGCACTGGTGGTTCACGCCTGTAATCCTAGCTATTTAAGAGGCTGAAATCAGGACAATGATTTTGGTTCAAGGCCAGCCTGGGCAGAAAAGTTTGTAATACCCTTTCTCCACCCAAAGCTAGGCACAGAGGTATGTGCCTGTCATCCCAAGCTACATTGGAGGCTGAGCTTATGATAATGGAGGTTCCAGGACAGCTGAGACAGAAAGTCCTAGAAGAGATTCTATTGCCCTGGTTTCTGAGCCATGGTAGTGTGCGACGGACCAGCTCAGCCGGAGCACTGGGACTGACTCAGACACAGACTCAAAAGAGTTGCATCTGAGTGTATCTTTATTGAGGAGAATTAACATTTTTATACAGTGTATGATTGTGACATAGATTCTTTGTTTATTTAAGCACATAATCAATTTTTTTAAAGGCAAAGCATTGATGAATTACATGAAAATTGATGACTATCCCACCAACTGTTTAAGCTAAGTGGTGCGAAACAAGTCTAGCATATTGTTTAATAGAATGCGTCATCTATTCAGCCTCTGTACTTATATTGTACTCTTTTTATTTTTATTTTTATCCAACTAATTTCATCTTTATAAGCTTCTGTATAAGGAAATGGTTCTTGGTTGGTTCAGGAAATATGTTGTTACTAACTTTATATTTTGTGTGAAAACACCATCTATTCCCTATAACATAAGTTAGACTAAACTTAATCATAACTGTTGGGAGAATCTTTCTTTTCCTTTTATAATCAGAGGTCCCTTCTTTTTTAGAACTCTCTGAACTACTAGGATAACTCTTTCTAACTTAGTTTAATTCATTGATTTTATCTGTTGGACATATCTGGAAATTTTAAGTCTCTATATTTACTATGCATGAGCTGCAAAACCGCTTGTGAAGTTATAGGAGTTTCTGGAGGCAGCGTCACATTAGATGATAGATTGATTGGTGCATTGCAAACATTTAATCTTTGGTCTTAGTCTTTATTACTTAGAGAAGTTATCTTTATTAGACTGGAAAAATACAACATGCTCTGTTCACGGATCAATAGAAAACTAGCCAAAACGAGAATAAAGGCAACGAATGTACAGCCAAGAAGAATATAGTAAGAATAAAGGTAGAGACTATAAAGGTGGAGCCAAGTGTATGGGAAGCCTTGAACCAACACCTCCTTCCTGCAGGCATGCTTCTTTGTCCAACACGATCTCTCACGCAGACTCTGCAGAAGGTGGCATGGCACCCACTGGTCACAGAAAGATGTCCACTCAGCTGGAGATACCAGGAACCACTGGAAGTGAAGAAACTTAAGCGTTTGACCTTGTTTCTTTGGCCAGAGACTATTCATAGAACTTGCAGTCCCTTATTCTGTTGCCGATGTCAAATCAGAAGCCATCTATCCACCACAGGCAGCTTTATGGAAGTGCTCTGCCCACTTGCGCCGGCCTCTCTTTGCTGAACCCAGCTAAGGACTCCTTGCAGACACATCTTCATGGCTGCTTTGCCTGCTGTGATCTCTGCTCCTTTCCAAACACTTGCTTCGGCAGCTTCCCCTCCATTGTGCCTCTTGGACTGGGTTCCCATGGTGGTTGGATACTGAGCTGCTTGTTAGAGGAGGAAACAAGAGTTATTGTATATGATGGCAGGCCTGAACTGGCCTGGAGGCAGGACAGACGCTCTCCCAGGTGGGACTTGTCAGGGCACAGGGCAGGCATCCTGCCACTGGGCCCTGGGTCACTGTGGTGAGCAGCAGTCACACTGGAACTTCTCTTTCTCAGAGAACAACGGGTTAAGTCTGACCAGATTGTCTTCTCTAGGGAATCCAGTTCTCCACCAACTCCTGGGGGATGCCTGGGGCTTGAGTCTATGCCAGGCTCCACTCCTGTCCAGAACCTTTCATTCCAGAAGTTTCAACCAAGTGTATGTGGCATGGCAGTAGTGTGTGCCTGTAATCCCTAAAGTAGGCAGATTTCCACCCAGACACTCATCTAGGAAAGAAGTGAGACCAATCTGAAAAAACAGTAAAATAACCAATGAAACCAGTGCTGGAAACATGGCCTAACTGGTAGAACCCCAGATTAACCTAAGGCCCTGAGCTCAAACCCCAGTACCACTAAAAAAATTAAGAACTCTAATTGAGGGCTGGGAAGGTGGCTCAGTGGTAGAGTGCTTGCTTTGCACACATGAGGTCCTGGGTTCGATTCCTCAGCACCATATAAGCAAAAAGAAAAAAGCCAGAAGTGGAACTGAGGCTCAAGTGGTGGAGTGCTAGTCTACAGCTGAAGAGCTGAGGGATGGTGCCCAGGCCCAGAGTTCAGGCCCCACAACCGACAAAAAAAAAAAAAAAAGAACTCTAATTGAGATACAAGTGAGAGTAGTTTTGAAATATGTAACTGGACACTAGGGCTCAAGGCTGTAATCCTAGCTACTCAGGAGACTGAGATCTGAGGATCCTGGTTCAAAGCCAGCCAGGACAGGAAAATAAGTGAGATTCCTAGCTCTAATTAAGCTCTAAAAACCAGAAGTGGAACTGTGGGTCAAGCGGTAGAGCACTAGCCTTGAGCAAAAGAGCTTAGGAACAGCACCTATGTTTTGAGTTCAAGTCACAAAACAGGAATAAAAGAAGAAAGGAAAGGAAAGGAAAGGAAAGGAAAGGAAAGGAAAGGAAAGGAAAGGAAAGGAAAGGAAAGGAAAGGAAAGGAAAGGAAAGGAAAGGAAAGGAAAGGAAAGGAAAGGAAAAGGAAAAGAAAGACCAAAACATAGCATCAAGCAAAATAGATAGGGTTGTATGAAAACAGGTGAAATCTTGAAGGATAAAAAAGTTGTAAGCCCCTGAACAACAGGAACCAATATACAAGGACACGTGCACCTCCATGTTTATTGCAGCACTGTTCGCAATAGCTAGGATATGGAAACAACCTAGATGCCCCACCACAGATGAATGGATCCAAAAATTGTGGTATCTATACACAATGGAATATTATGCAGCCATTAGAAATGACAAAATAATGGCATTTGCAGGGAAATGGATGGAGCTAGAAGGAATCATGTTGAGCGAGGTAAGCCAAGAACGAAGAGACAAACAGTACATGGTCTCCCTGATAAGTGGATGATGAATCCAAAATGTTAGGTGATATGACAAAACTAACAGGACTTAAGAAACAAAGAACTCCCACTCATCTGGTTGAACCACTACTAAATATCCCCATGCTGCTGATCACATATATGGTATATAACATATGAGCACCGTTATATATTACAGACTGTGATAGACAATTTGCTCCGGGAAAGTTAGAATGAACTTGTGACTTTAAATGAGCATCATTATTCCACAATACTGTGAATTTCCGGAAATTAAATAATCACTTAATCACGATCAAAAAAAAAAAAAAAAAAAAGAACCTTGGGGAAGGGAGGGAGGGAGGGGATGGTAGGGGGAAAACAATGGAGGGGGTAACAATGTTCAAGAGGAAGTGGAAGTGTACTCATTACCTCACTCATGTAACTGTAACCCTCTGTATAGTATCTCTACAATAAAAAAAATTTAAAAAAAAAAAAAAAAAAAAAGTTGTAAGCCATCTCATCTCCTTTCTATTTTATCCCAAGGAAACATCATCCACGAATGGCCTGGAAGAACCATAGCTCCATCACCGAGTTTATTTTCACCGGGCTGTCTGATGACCCCCACATCGAGGCTCTGCTCTTTGTGCTCTTCCTGGCCATTTATCTCCTGACCATGACGGGCAACCTGATGCTGCTGCTGGTGATCAAAGCTGACTCCCACCTCCACACCCCCATGTACTTCTTCTTGAGTAATCTCTCATTTCTGGATCTCTGCTTCTCCTCAGTCACGGTGCCCAAGTTGCTGAAGGACCTCCTGTCTGACAAGAAAACCATCTCAGTAGAGGGATGCCTAGCTCAGGTCTTCTTTGTGTTCATCACTGCAGGGACTGAAGCCTTTCTGCTCTCCATGATGGCCTATGACCGCTATGCTGCCATCTGCCACCCACTGCTCTATGGCCAGATCATGAGCAATGAACTGTGTGTGAGGCTGGTACTCATCTCCTGGGGCCTAGCCTCTCTTAATTCTGTTGTCATTGTGCTCTTAGCTGTTAATCTAGACTTCTGTGGAGCCCAAGTTATCCATCATTACACCTGTGAGCTGCCCTCCCTCTTCCCTCTGTCTTGCTCTGATATCTCCATCAATCTCGACATCTTGATCTGCTCTACCTTGCTGCATGGGCTTGGCACCTCACTCCCCATCTTCTTCTCCTATGCTCGCATTGTGTCCACCATCCTGAGCATGAGTTCTACCAGAGGCAGAAGCAAGGTGTTTAACACCTGTTCTTCTCATCTAATTGCAGTGATTCTGTTCTTTGGGTCAGGTTTGGTTCGCTACCTCATGCCCACCTCTGGATCTTCTCTCGATTTGCTCTCCTCCTTACAGTACAGTGCCATCACCCCTATGCTCAATCCACTCATCTACAGCCTGAAGAACCAGGAAGTAAAGGCAGCCATGAGAAGGACATTGGGGAAAGTTTTACGTTATTTTGCATAATGAACAGAGATGCAGGAGGATAGGAAAAGAGTTTGTGCTGTGCTTGAACTTGAGGTAGAGTTTTAGACCACTGACTCTCTCTCTCGCTACACTGACACTGAAAAATGAAATGCACAAAATTATACTTGTTTTATATATGAACTCCATATAATTGGTCTTTTCTTTGTTCTACTTGCTTACAAAATCACCAGCAGTTTCTTACCGGATTGCAAAAATGCTGTATCTCCTGAATTGATCATTTATGTATCGTATATTTCAGGCTTTATTATTTTTTTCTGGTTGATATCCTCTGCTATAGATCTTTTTCTAGTAATTACTTTCCCTCTTCCTTCCTTCCTTCCTTCCTTTCTTCCTTTCTTTCTTTCTTTCTTTCTTTCTTTCTTTCTTTCTTTCTTTCTTTCTTTCTTTCTTTTTCTTTTTTTTTGCCAGTTGTGCAGCCTGAACTTAGGCCTGAGCACTGCCCCTCAGCTCTTCAGCTCAAGGCTAGTGGTCTACCACTTAAGCTTATGTGGTACTGAGGAATCAAACCAAGGGCTTCATGCATGCAAGGCAAGCACTCTACCACTGAGCTACCTTCCCAGCCCCATACTTTATTTCTTTTATCATTTTAAAAATAGGGGGTTTGTGCCAGGTGCCAGTGGCTCACACCTGTAATCCTAGCTACTCAGGAGGCTGAGATCTGAGGATCACAGTTCAAAGCCAGCCTGGGCAGAAAAGTTCGTGAGACTCTTATCTCCAATAAACCACTAGAAAACTGGAAGTGGCGCTATGGCTCAAGCAGTAGAGCGCTCACCTTGAGCTGAAGAGCTGAGGGATGATGCCCAAGCACAGAGTTCAAGCCCCACAACTGACAAAGAAAGAAAGAATAGAAGATTTGTTTTGTTTTGAGAGTACTGGGTTTGAACTCAGGGCCTTGTGATTACTAGGCAGGTGCCTTAATTTCTGAACCATGCCCCCAGTCCTTTTTGCTGTATTTTTGAAATAAGATCTTGCATCTGTGTCTGAGTAGGCCTGAACCACAGTCCTCCTATTTACATTTCCTGCATAGCTGGGATGATAGTTGCCAGCCTCTATGCCCAGCTTTATTGGTTGAAGTGTGATCTTGGTAACTCTTTGCCTGAAATTGTCTTGGGGCTCAGTCTTCCCAATCTCTGCCTTCTGAGTAATTGAAATTATAAGATAAACCACTATGCCAGGCCAAACAATAGTCTTCAAACTCTATGTAAATTCCAACTTTAAAAATAAACTATATTGACACCTCTATAACAAATTGCAAGTTTGTTTGTTTTGCTGGTATCAAGATTTGAACCCAGGGCCTCACACTTGTTCGGCTGCCATTCTAACATTTGAGCCATGCCTCCAGCCTAGATTTTTGCTGGTCATTTCAGAGAGTCTCATTGATTTTTCTGCCTGGTCCAGCCTTGAATTATGATCCTCCAGATCTCAGTATATTGAATAACTAGGGCTCTGGGCATGAGCTACCTCCTGGATATGTTTGCTTTGTTCTGATAGTTCTCTTTTCCCTCTGTCACATACATTCCCCTCTCTCCAAGTTCATTTATATTCTTGGGTTTTGTCAAAAACACATTATCTTTATATTATTGAGCTTTTTTTTTTAGTAGTACTAGGATTTGAACTCAGGATGTCACACTTGCGAAGCAAATACTCTACTCCTGAGCCATGCCTACAGACATTTTATGCTTACATAGACCTAAATTACAGACCTGCCCCAGCACCAGTCCATCTCTCAGGCTTACCAGAAAGAAGCTCCAGGCTTGCTATCCCCACCCTATCCCTCAGGAATATAATCATCACAACAACCCCAGACCCCATACCAGCACCACTCAAGCAACTTCCAGGCTTTTCCCAGACTCAATCCAGCACCCCTGGCTCCAGTTCCAGGCTTGGCCCTGCTGACTCAAAATGCAGTACAACTCAACAACAGGCCAGTCTCTGGAGTCCCAGATCCCAGGACCATCACAACCAGACATCCTGAGCAGCCTCAGTCTATAAGCTAGCTTTCCTAGGACTCAGACTCCAAAGCTGATCAAAAGAAAAAAAAAAGTTTCCAACTCAGTATTGCTCAGTAAAGGTACTGTATCCCTCTCCCTGGCCTCTACTCACTAGAGGCTAGCTCCAAAAATATCTCCAAATATAGCCAAATTTCTCCGAAGAAAATAATCACCCCTGTGCAAGAACCAGTGAATCAAATTCACTTAAAATTTTTTCCAAGAAGGCCAAGCACTGGTGGTTCACACCTGTAATCCTAACTACTCAGGAGTCTGAGATCTGAGGATCCTGGTTCAAAGACAGACTGAGCACGAATCAGTGGGACTCATATTCATTTCAGTACCAGAAAACTGGAAGTAGAATTATGGCTCAAAGTGGTAGAATGCTAACCTTAAACCAAAGAGCTTAAGGGCAGAGCCCAGGCCCTGAGTTCAAACCCCATGACAGACAATTTTTTAAAACATTTCCAAGCAAGCCAGGCACCAGTGGTTCATTCTTGTAATTCTAGCTACACAGATCTGAGATCTGAGGATCTCAGCTCAATGCCAGCCTTGGCAGGAAAGTCTGTGAGACTCTTACCTCCAATAAACTATCAAAACAGTTGGAAGTAGAGCTGTGGTTCAAGCGGAAAAGCTTTGGCCTTGAGCAAAAGTAGCTCAAGGACAACAGCCAGGCCCTACATTGAAGCCTAGGCCCAGAAAAAAAAAATTCCAGCAAGAATGAAGTAAGTCATGCTCAGAAAGACAAAACAAAAACATGTTTTCATCCAGGCACAAGTGGCTCACACCTCTAATTCTATCTACTCAGGAGGCTGAGATATGAGGATTCAGCCCAGGCAGAAAAGTTTAGTAAACTACTCAGAAAAAAACTAGTGGCCCAGCCCAAGTGGTAGAGTCCTAGAGTTAAGCACAAAGAGGCTCAGGGACAGTGCCCAGATCCTGAGTTGAAGCCCAGGACCAGAAAGAAAGAAAGAGAAGGAAATTCTCAGCAAGAATAAAGTCAGGCTCAGAAAGACAAAACAAAAAAACATGTTTTCTCTCATGTGAAAGTAATTAGATTGAAATTATAAGAATATATAAGAACATACCTGGGGTCATATGCATATATACACAAACATTAATTAAAATATTGGATAGACAAGGGAAGATTCCAATAGTGTAATTCTTTTTTTCTTTTCCTTTTTTTTTTCTTTTTGTCAGTCATAGGGCTTGAACACAGGGCCCGGGTGCTGTCTCTGAGCATTTTTGCTCAAGGCTAGTGCTCTACTACTTTGAGCCACAGTGCCACTTCTGGTTCTGGTGGCCAATTGTGGATAAGAGTTTCAACAACTTTGATGATGCCTGAGCTGGCTTTGAACTACAATCCTCAGATCTCAGCCTCCTAAGTAGCTAGGATTACAGGCATGTTCCACCAGTGCCTGACTGGCGCAACTCTTTTGGAACAACTAACATAATTTAATGAAATGAATACCAGGACGCTAGAACATGTATTATCAAGAATGAATGGCGAGAGAAGGGAGGGAAAATACAATGTACATAATTGGAAATGGAACCAGGTAATTAAGGGAGAACTGGGGTTAGGAAAGTTGGAGAAGAATGCTGAAAGGGTGACATTGATCAATTTGAATTGTACTCATAAACTGACAGGGCCACTTCTGGTTTTCTGGTAGTTTATTCGAAATAAGAGTCTCACAGACTTTCCTTCCCGGGCTGTCTTTGAACCGTGATCCTCAGATCTCAGCCTCCTGAGTACCTAGGATTACATGTGTGACCCACTGGTGGCCGACTGTATTGCCTTTGTACAGCTATTTAAAAATCATTTTTTTAAATATAAAGGTTTCCAGGCTGCTGACTTGAGCCTCTGAGTGAACAGCCACAATGGTATTCTCTTCTGTGGGATTACAGGGAAAGACTGGATTCCCTGGACCCACAGCAGTTTCTTTTTTCTTTTTTTCAAATTGAAAAAATTACATATTTATTAGAAACTTTGGAAGAAAAACAGTTCAATGTAGAACAAAACACTTGAAGAAAACTATAGTTTAAATTACATATAACTGGGCCCCCATGGCTCATGCCTATAATCATGGTTACTCAAGAGGCTGAGAGCTGAGGATCACAGTTCAAGCCAGCCCAGGCAGAAAAGTCCCTGTGAGAGCCATATCTCCAATTAACCACTCAAAAACTGAAATTGGTGTTACAGCTCAAAGTTGTAGAGAGCTAGCCTTGAGCTAAAGAGCTCAGAGACAGTACCCATGCTCTGAGTTCAAGCTCCACAACCAACAATAAATTAAAAATTAAAAATAAATAAATTACATATAATTTATTACAAACTCTGTACAGGGAAAATAGGATATGACACATGGCAACATAGGATTTCAAGTAACAAAATGCCAGGGCATTTTCCCACTCTTGAGAACTAGGAGTAATCCATATTTTAAAAAATTAAATGATGGACTATTTATACCAAAGTTTAAAACATACCATATGTTATACACAGAAAATTGAATGACCATGAATTTCACAGATTAGTAATACCATATGGTATAAAGAATCTGATTAACTTTTCCATAAAAATCAATACAAGGGAAAGTGGCACTGTGGCCCAAGTGGTAGAGCATTTTCCTTGAGCTGAGGAACTCAAGGACAGCACACAGGCCCAGAGTTCAAGCCCCATGACTAACAACAACAACAAAAAATCAATACAATGCAGTTGAAACAGCCAACATTTCAGAAGGTATCTATTCAACAGAATACTTTCAATCCATGATGTCTGTTTTGTATATTGTCCAGCCCTGTCAATCCCACAATGACAGAGGGTTCTTCTCAAGAAACTCCAGAGATCTGCTTACAGTGACATCATAAAGTTGACGTCCATGGATCTACCAACAGTGGCCAAAACATGCACATCACAGAACAGTTCAGAGATGAGGTCAAGGAGGGTCTTGGGCTCCATCATGAGTATTTTCAGGGTTTCAAGGGACCCTATCACTTTCAAAGTTTCTGATATACTGTCACCATAGAATTTTACCTACTTCTGATGGTACAGAATTCTCCCAAGTCAATATGCACAATTCTGAAGAGGTTCAGAGCAGCTACAATGCCAGTTTTCCCCTGTGAACATGGTTGTTTCTACAATGTATTTTTTACATTTATACATTTATTTTGTGTTTCATCTATTGTTTTTACAGATATTTGTAATTGACTTAATCCTATTCACATTAATTTATTATCCTTCTCATTTCTACTCCTTACCTGGTAATTTTTCTACTCTTCAATATGGGACGAGCTAACTTCTTAAAACTGAGATCCTAGCAAGGCTCTAGTATCTCCGATCTTTAACCCAAGCTACACAGGAGGTTGGGATCTGAGAATTGTCCTTTGAAGCCAGCATGGGCAAACAAGTTCATGAGATTCTTATTTCTAATAAAACATTAAACATCAGAAGTGGATCTATGGCAGGTCATACAGCACAAGTCTTGAGGATAAAATCTCAAGAAAGTGCCAAACTCCAAAGTTCAAGAAGCAGGACCAGCACCAAATTTAAAAAATCAATGAAGTTATGAGAGCACCAAAACATACTTCTTTCCTTGCTTGTTCCTTCTCTTTGTAGATCTGGCATTAGATGTCCTCACAAAGGTGTTGGCCACTATATCTAGACATCTGACCTGTTGTATTCTGGCACAAAAAAAAAAAAATTGGGGTAAGGAATTTTCCTTAGGATTTTTCTCACATCTCATCCCTGTGTTTTGATGGGTGAATCATGGGGTTCACCTGTGTGAACTCTAGTTTCCTGAGGTAGAACTCAAACATTGGACAGTTTCGTTCCTGGAAGAATTTCCACTGGTCTAAGGAAATTTCTTTCAATGCTATACTTTCTACATCTGGCTGTGGCTTTAAAAGTTTCAGATGAGAGTACATTCTCATATCTGGTTGGTGTGTTCTTTCTCTCTTTTTCTCCTGCTTTGGGATCTCCTGCCTATTAACTCATCATCACTGTGTCTGTTAACATATCTGCTTTTCTGGGTATAAAAGAGGACATAGGCATGCTGACTCAACACATGAAACATCACAGCTAGTTACTTTATTAGCATCATCCATTTTATACCGCTGGCCATTCCCAACTTTTATGTAAGAGAAATATGTCCATTGTGACTGCTCAACCCAGCATGAACCAGCACCACATAGAAGTCATACATAAGCAGTTCCTCACTCTGCTGAGGCATGGATGCTTACATATCAAGATTCTCAGGAAACTGCACTTCCCTATCAACTTTGTCCTCTGTCAAAGACAAAATTTTTTTCAGTACAAGGATGAGGACCTTAGAGGCACTTTGCAGTCAAGGTCTTGGAAGCAGACACTTTCTGTAGACAAGCCGCACAATGATAAGGAGTCTTCCCCACTCAACTCTTCAGGCTTTACTAGCCTTCCCAAAACCTGGCCAACAGTTGGAGCTCCCAAGATATCCATCATGAGGGTCAAAGGGTCTGAAATGCTATGGCAAGGGAGACACTTGATTTTAGACCTCCAGTACCCTCCAAAGATTTCACTGATTAGGCTGAGCTCCTGAGCTGGAAGATCTAAACCCTTGGCACAAGATGGACAGGATTTCTCCATGGAATCAAAGATGAACATCAGAAATGCATGGGCATCTTCTGCTTGTACATGTGGAAGCCAGCCCCTGGGGCATAAGAAGGCTGAATTATGTCCCCAAGTGCTGAAAAGCCCTTTTTTCATGTGAGCTTGCATCACACATACCATGCAGGTTTTCTGATGGCAAGGCATCTAGGAGGTCCCACAGGACAGAATGTAGCTGGCAAGTGGGCCTGTGTGAGTCAGACACTGCAGGGTGGCATTCAACTAGCAACTGTTTCCTGTGTTCTGCAGGCCAGCACCAACCATGGTAGGTTGCTTCCAATTCAGACAAATGTGCTTTCTTGGAGCCAGTTCTGTCTGTAAAGGAGACATATCTTTCTGAATGTTTGTTCCCAAAGAACGTTCCAAATTCAGTTTAGTGGTCTCCATAACTCCAGGAGCTTAAATCTCCCTCTTATACTCAGAGCAAATGATGCTTCTTCCTCAGAAGTAGCTGCCAAATGATGTTTTTTCCTCTCCTCTCCTCTACTTCAGCTTCTTTTATAGCTCAGCCCCTCCTGCCATGGCTTCTCCTTAGAATTGTTTTCTGCCTCGATCCCTAAGATCCACCCATCTCTACCTACAAGTAAAACCATTCAGCTTCTAGTTTTGAGTTGAGCTGGGATTATAGGGCATGGTCTTTCAATTACCAGGAGTGCTCAAGGTAAACCTGTTCCCATTCTCTATTGATTGAGCATGTGATAGACAGAATATTTGAAAACTTGTCAAAGGCACAAATTGGGACTGGATTCCAGTAATGACATTTTAGATGTAGAATATTTCAGGAGCCAGTCTTCTCTTTCCCATTCTAATTGTTATCACATGCAGACTTAGGAGTCACTCTTAGAAAACAGAAAAGGCAAGAAGGGAAAGGAAAGGAGAGGAGGGAAGGGAAAGGGAAGGGGAAGTAAAGGCCTTTTTTTTGGGGGGGGGGGGAGGTTGCAGTCCTGGGGCTTGAACTCAGGGTCTGTGTGCTATCCCTGAGCCTCTTTGTACTTAAGGCTAGCTCTCTCACTTGAGCCACAGAGCCAATTTTGACTTTTTCTTAATAGTTTATTGGAGATAAGAGTCTCACATACTTTCCTGGCCAGACTAGCTTTGAACTGCGATCCTCAGATCTCAGCCTCCTGAATAACTAGTACTACAGGCATGAGCCCCCAGCGCCTAGCTGATCTTTTTTGTTGTTGTTGTTTTGTTTTGTTTTCTTTTTTGTCGGTCGTGGGGCTTGAACTCCAGGCCTGAGCGCTGTCCCTCAGCTCTTCACACTCAAGGCTAGTGCTCTACCACTTGAGCTACAGCGCCACTTCCCTAGCTGATCTTTAGAAGTTTCTATATACCTGTCTCTGTGTACAGCTTTTGCCTTGAGCAGACCCACAGAAAAGAAGGATCATGTACATTCCAAGCCTCAACTCAGCAACAAAGTTCACAGTGATGCTCACCATTTTTATTATGACCAGGATGCTTAAGAAACAAAGAACTTAGATCTGAAAGCCTGAAAAATAGGATATAATAGAGCCTACACATCTGTGTTCTTGCTATACTAATTACAATTGCTACATTACAGCAACAGCCCAGATGCCCTAAACTGATAGATGGGGGGAAAAAAACCAGATGATACTGTTATAAGGTAAAATCTCAGTCACAAGAAAACAGAGAAGCCACATTTTGAAAGGTTGAATTGGGAATCTTTATTAGAGAGAGAGTGTCTGCAGGTGGACTCCTGTCTCAAACTCCTGCAGCCCAGAACAGAGCTAACACAAAGCTTTTAAAGACAAAAACCACATGCTTTGGGGTAGGGACCAAGCCCTTAAAAAAAAGTGGACCATATTAGGAAATCTCGATTTAGGGGTAAATGCCTCAAACCTTCCAGAGATGAGGGAACCAAGCTATTTAGGGAGGTTAATCCAGGGTCAGTATTCTCTGTAGAAAGAGCTCACTCTCCTAAGGTTAAACAGCATGACATCTGTAATTCAGTGAATGGCATCTCTCACCTCTAGGCTTTCCAGCTCTGGGTTAAAAGCCCCCTCCACCCAGCAGGGTACCAGGATGGCTGTGAGAAGTTACTAAGACTCAGCCTCCTCACTTCAATACTACAAATTTGAATTTCAGGACCCCTCAAAGATCCATGTTGCTGCTGCTTCTCTACTGCTGTTAAGGAGTGATAGAGAGCCTGGTGAGAGGTCTTTAGATCATTGGTCATACCCTTGAAGGGAATTGTAAGAAGGAAAACCTCTTCCTTTTTTCTCTTTTCACATCCTGGCCTTGAGGTAAACCATTTTTGCTTGACCACACATTCCCACCATGAGATGAAATCAGTCTTTTTCTCTTTATAGGTTATCTCAACTATCTTATAATGGCAATAATAATGATAAAAACTAGGGAAGCCAGGCACCAGTGGTTCATAACTGTAAACTATGCGGGAGGCTGAGTTCTGAGGATCATGATGTGAAGTAAACCCAAGCAGTAAAGTCCTTGAGACTCTTATCACCAAGTAACCACCAAAAAACCAGAAGTGGGGTTGGGACTCAAATGGTAGAGCACTAGCCTTGAACACAAAAACTCAAGGACAACACCCAAGCCCTGAGTTCAAGCTTAAGAACCAGCACAAAAATAAATAAATAAATAAAGAGCTGAAGAACAGGGATGAGAAATAATACTGACTTTTAGGGTATATTATCATGCAAGCAATATTGAATTCTCTTGATAATTGTTAGCTCAATGAGCTCCCTTCCCATAGCTTTGCATGCTCCTTTCCTACGCAACACTAGGCCCATTTGGTAAAGGCAGGAAATAATCAGCCTCCAACCCCCTTTACCTTGGGATGGCACTCCTCTGGGGTAGCCACCACCATATAAGGCAGCAAGAGCCCCTTAGAGTGACCTTTGGGTCTGGGTAGCTACAGGGTCATAAATCCTAATCCACCATGATAAAGCCCCTGGCCCTCACTTCCACACCAGGGTCTCCACCTGCTAGCCCTTTCTAACCCCTCCTAAACCTTCTAGGTTATATAGGTCACCTCAGACAATAGCCAGCACTTCTCACTTCTCTCTTATGAAAGGGGGTCTTGCTGGTCCCTTTGCTGGCAATAAACCTTTTCTTTGTTCTTTATACCTGGATGTGTGCATGGTTTTCTGGCAAAGTCTAATATACAATAATGTTACTGAAGAAATATATGATTTGGAAATTCACATGAACTCTGACATTTGACTGACCATAATCCAGTTTATCAAAGAGATTGTAATACTATGACTTGAGTGACTTGTTACTCTCATGACAATAAGCAAGTCAACTTTCCTTTAAGCAAAGCAAGAGTAATTTTGGCTTCCCAGACTTTACATTCAAGTCTATTGAGCTGCCAGATGTGTTCAATGTGAATAGTGTTTAATTTGAGGCTATTGTAAAAAAAATAGTTGCAATAAAAATAATTGCAAAAAAAATGTGATTTCTGAGATACTTTTGTCCCAGTCCTGAGGTTGAAACTCAAGGCACTGTCTCTGGGCTTTTGTGCTCAAGGCTAGCCCTCTACCACTTGAGCCACAGCTCCAATTCCAGCTCATGGACTTTCCTTCCCAAGCTGGCTTGGGATCCTCAGATCTCAGCCTCCTGAGTAGCTAAGATTACAGGTATGAGCCACCAGTACCCAGCCTGAGATATTTTCTAAGTAACACAGGAAGTAAAAAAAAAAAAAAAAAGATGATGGGTCACCCCAGGGCCCTCTTGTATGATGTAACCTAGTAAAATAGAAATAATACTGGGGAGGAGTAGTTGACCCTGAAGAACCCATCAGAACTAGAGCTGCCTTCTGCTTAAGAATCTCCCCAAGGTTGTTTCTTATTCTCCAGGGTCTGAAGCTAAAATCAAGTCCCTTTGCCCATGGTTATTTGTAAAAAGAGAGTCAAACAAACAAAAAAAACGTTGCCTTTTGAAAGAAAGACTATGGGGATATTTCTTAACTGGGAAGTTCCAGAAAAAGGTCAAAGGAAGAACACAAAACTCTAGTCAGCTGTGGCTTTTGTTCTTGTTCGAAAAGATGTCATATCTGGATCCTGAGGGCAGCTGTTGGTGTATGGAGTTCAGGTAAAGATGAATCTTCTCATTTAAAGCCATCTTCTCCTTAAAATTACCAGCTCTAGTAACCTCTAGTAACCTCTGAGGGTAGCATTCATGAACACAACAGAAAACAGATCCTCAGTTATAACTCACAGAATTATCCCTTCAAGGGGTAGGAAGGCAGCCCAATACACAGGTATATATACTGCCCAATATACAGGTGTGCCTTTATCTCTTCTCACCGTGCAGAGAAGAATTTCATATGGCTGTGATGTATCCAGGTTGGTCCAAGTTTGATCCTCACCTTTATGAATTCTCAAGTCCTGAGATTATGGTGAAATGAGGGGGATCATAGATTCACAGAACCCAGGCAATGGGAAGACCTTGGAAGAGCCAATGTGGAAAGCCCTCACCTACATTTTAGGGGCTTCTCACTGTCCTGCTTGCTATGAAACTCTATCACTCTGTTTGGGTTCTCACAGAGAGGAGAAGGGGTGTCTGTTTAGCAGCAAGATAGTCAAAGAAGATAATTTTCCCCTTCTTCAGAGCTTCTATCACAGAACCTATTATGAAAACACTCCAGTTTTCCCCATATACTTTTGTGCTTTTTGTACTGTGTGTGTGTGTGTGTGTGTGTGTGTGTGTGTGTGTGTGTGTGTGTGTGTGTGTGTGTGTGTGTGTGTATGTGTGTGTTAGCCCAATTGGGCTTACATGTGCATCAATCTCTACCAGGGCTTGAACTCAGAGGCCTAGTTCTCTTGCTTGGCTTGCTTGCTCACAGTTGGCACTCTGCAACCTGAGCCACATCTCCAGCCCTGTATTGTGTTAGCTAATTGGAGACAGAATCTTATTAACATTTCTGCCCTGGCACGCTTCCAATCAATAGCTACAATTACAGGCAAAAGCCACTGACACCCAGCCTTCCAGATTGTTCTTTTGTTGTGTTTTGCTTTTATTGCTTTTTTAATAAAAACCTCAAGTAGCAGACAAGAGAAAGACTTGCACCATCATCAAATGTCAAAATAGCTCTGTCAATCATTCAAACATTGATCACGGTCTGTCAAAAAGATGGAAAGCTAAAATGTTTGTGACTGATTCAATATGTCAGTCATCCCTTCTGTGGCTTGACCCCAACATCCTTTGTAATCAGAAAAGAATACTTCCTAGTGTCCTGGAATCTGCCCTGAATACCCTTCCTTTCCTCTGTACTCAGAATAATTTTTGTTCTCATCTCTTTCCTTTCTAGGTCTGATCTCCATCACCCATCTTCCCCATCTTCTCCACTTTATCCAGAAGGCTACAGCCCAGAGTTAGCAAGTGCTGATAAATTCTGATGCAGCAGGGCCACCTCTACCATATAATCTGTCCTACTTGGATCAACTTCAAAGCTTTGTGTGTGAGCCACAGGTGCCCGGCAGGAAGATTTATGACTCACACCTGAGACAGGTAGCCCTTCTGAACTATGTTTTTAGTTCCCCTCCTCTGAAAGGCATCTTGATTACCCATGGAAGTTAGGAATGAGACCACCATCACTGAGTTTATTCTCCTAGGACTCAGCAACAACCCTAGGATCCAGGTATTACTTTTTGTGCTATTCTTGGTGATTTACCTCTTGACCCTCTTAGGGAACTTGTTGATGATGCTGGTGATCACTGTTGATTCTCACCTCCACACACCCATGTATTTCTTCCTGAGACACCTCTCCTTCCTGGACACTATCTATTCCTCTGTCATTGTGCCTAAACTGCTAGAGAACCTTCTTTCTCAAAGGAAGACAATATCCTTTGTCGGATGTTTCACCCAGATGTCTCTGGTCATATTTGCTGGGTCCACTGAAGCTTGCCTCCTTTCTGTCATGGCCTATGACCGGTATCAGGCTGTATGCCACCCTCTCGTGTATGTGGCAGCTATGAACAGGAAGGTATGTACTGGCCTGATCGGTGCATCCTGGGCCATGGGAATCAGTGCTGCAGTAGTCAATGCCCTCTTTCTAGCTCAGCAGCACTTCTGTGGCCACAACCTCATCCATCATTTTGCCTGTGAGATTCCTCCAGTCCTCATGATGGTCTGCTCTGATGCCTACACTAGCATCATCTCCCTCCTGATCACCGTGGTGTTCCTGGGATTTGGCACTTTTGCCCTCTTGCTGGGTTCCTACAGCTGTATCATTGTCACAGCCCTGAGAGTCAACTCTGCCACAGGTCGGAGAAAGATCTTCTATACCTGCTCTTCTCACTTCCTTGTGATCACCATCTTTTACGGCTCAGGCATGTCCAGGTATGCCATTCTACACTTCTTGCTTTGTGTGTGCTGGTACTGGGGCTTGAACTCAGGGCCTGGGCACTGTCCCAGAGCTTTTTCAGTCAAGCCTAGCACTCTACCACATGAGCCATAGTTCCATGTCCAGCTCTTTGCTGGTTCATTGAAGTCTCATGGGTCTTCTTTTACCCTGGCTGGCTTTGAGCCTTGATCCTCACATCTCAGCTTCCTGAGTAATGAGGATTGCAGGTGTGAGTCATTAGCACCCAGTTTATGCTACAAATCTCAATAGTAACTTCTAGAGTCATGAATGTTGGACACAGTAGCAGCATTTGAAAACTAAGCACAAAGTGTTTCAAGAAACACTCATCACAAAATGAGAGCAGTGTGTCTGTACTTTTGTATAAATTGAGTATTAGTCCAATGAGCTCCCTTCCCATAGTGTAGCATGCTCCCTCCCCTTTCCACAGTTTAGCATGCTTCTTTCCTAGGCAACACTAGGCCCGTGTAGTAAAGACAGTAAAAAATCAGCCTCCAACCCTCCTTTATCTTAAGATGGCACTCCTCTGGGGCAGCTACCACCATGTAGGGCTACAAGAGCCCCTTAGTGGGACCTTCAGGTCTGGGCAGCTGCAGGGCCCCTTATCTACTACTACCATAAATCTACTACCATCAATCCTAGGCTGCCATGATCCACATGTCCACATGTCCATACCGGGGTCTCTGCCTCCTAGCCCCTTCTTGCCCCTCCTAGCCTCAGTAGGTTGTATAGGTCGCTTCAGACAATAGCGGGCACTCCTTCGCACTCCTCTCTCAAGGAAGGTCCCTTTACCAGCAAGAAACCTTTCCTTTGTTCTTTGTACTTGGATGTCTGTGTAGTTTTCTAGCACAGTCTAATATACTCTATCATCGAGGGGGGAAAAGGATTAACTCATTTTGTCCTCATAGCCTAGGCAAGATGCTTTGAAGAGTATCAGGTGCTATGTAAAACCATGCAATTAGTTTGTTTGTTTTTTTTCTAATGTGCTGCAGAATTTCTTTTCTGCCTTAGGGCAGTTTCTATAACTTTCTATGTGAGACTTAACATGTTTGCAAAATCAGAAATGACAGACTTCTCACTAATCGACATTTCTAGATACTGCCAGCAGTGATCATGACCCTTGGCAGAATTGGCAGGGATGGACCATTGCTGCCAGCAGCTTTGTGGCCATTGCCCTAGCTCCATTTGCTACTTTTTGTAATTCCCTACAAGGTACATGATTGCAGCATCTGGCTCAGTCCTGGATCAAGTGCTATCAGTGCAGTATAGTGTGGTGACCCCAATGCTGAACCCCTTCATCTATAGCCTGAAGAACAAAGAAGTGAAGGCAGCTCTGCAGAGGATGCTGGTCAAGAAGTCAAGGCTGACCTTCTAACCCAGACACGCCTTCCTCCCCAGGAAGAAAAGTTACAGAGAGAAGAATGTCACCATCCAGCCATCGCAGCATCCCAAAACAGAGACTTCATTTCTTAAGGGGAACTTGAAGTTAATTCAAGGGAGATAAGGAAACCTCCATAACAAGGCTTATACCTGTGGTTCAGGTGGTAGAGCACCAGCCAAGGAGCAAAGCATCACGTACCAAGTTGGATTCTTGTGAGAGAAAAAAGAAAAAGCTCAGGGACAGCACCCAGGCCCTCAGGACAGGTTTCCCCACCTTACCCCCCACCCAAGCAAAAGCACCTAAAGTAAATCCTAACAAATACTCAATAAAAATATGGGCATCTTACGGAATGAATGAATAAGTGGCGGGCTCATCTGATGAGACAATTCTAGGAAATGGGAGAATTCAGTATCCCTTATTTATAGGTGGGGAGGGTCATGGGTCTTTAACTCAAGGCTTGGGTGCTGTCCCTGAGCTTTTCTGCTCAAGGCTAGCACTCTACCACTTGAGCCACTGGGCTACTGCTCGTTTTCTGTTGGTTAATTCAGACCACAGCCTCCTGAGTAACTAGGATTACAGTGTGAGCCCCTGGCACCTAAATGATTCCCCCTTGTAAAGTATGTTTCCAGCTGGGTGCTGGTGGTTCACACCTATAATCCTAGCTACTCCTGAGGCTGAACTCTGAGGATTGTGGTTTAAAGCCAGCCTGGGCAGAAAAGCCTGTGAGACTCTTGTTTCCAATTAAGCACCAGAAAAGCAGAAATGGCCCTGTGGCTCAAGAGGTAGAACACTAGCTTTGAGCAAGGAGCATTAGGGACAGCACCCAGGCCTCATATTGAAGCCCCATGATTGACAAAAATAAAATAAAATATGTTTCCTAGCTGGGTGCTGGTAGATTATGTCTGTAACTCTAGCTACTCAGGAGACCGAGATCTAAGGATCACAGTGTGAAGCCAACTCAGGCAGGAAACTCTGTGAGACTTTTATCTTCACTTAGCCACCAAAAAGCTAAACCTCAAGTGCTAGTCTTAGGTAAAAATGTTTAAGGACAGCACCTAGGCCCTGAGTTCAAGCTCCAGGACTGGCACCAAAAGATGAATAAGTAAATAATAGAATAAAAGTTTCCTGAGAAAGGGCAGAAGCAGATCTTCTGCCTAATAGTATCCGTGTCCTCCATGCCTGTATATCCCGCTTCCAATTGGCTGTGTTAGATAAATGGGAAACTGAGGGAATAAGATATCAGAGTAAGACAATGTATATTAATGAACATTTAGTAGTTTGCAATAAAAATCCTGCCTTCACAACAAGATCAGTGTCAGAATGAAATATGGATATTGGGTCTAAGTAACATGCCTTATTCTCACAACCATCCTGGTGCCTTGCTGGATGGTGGGGGCTTTTCACCCAGCTCTGAAAAGCCTACCGGTGAGATAGGCCATTCTTTGAATATGTAGATCTATCATGCTGTTTTAGCCCCAGGAAAGCTTTGTTACAGAAAATGCTTGCTCTTGATTATTCCCCCCCGATGGTTTGATTTACTTGCCCATGAGTATTTCCCCAGATTTGATGTACTCAACCCTTAATCTTCCCCTATGTGGCTTGCTTTGCTCACCCATCAGTATCCCCCTATATGATCTGCTTTTGTGGGCTTGGGTCTTCACCCCAAACATGTGGTTTTTGCCTTTAAAAGCTTTGTACAAGCTATTTTCTGGGCTGCTGGTCTTTAGGACAGGAGTCCACCTGCAGTCACCAGCTTTCTAATAGATTCCCAATTGACCTCTCAAAATGTGGCTTCTCTGTATCTTGTAATCAAATTCCTGTGTAACAAGAAAACAAAAGCAGGTGGGAGAAATCAGGACACGCCAGAAGCTCCCTATCATTGACTCAATCTGAGTCTTCTTCACCCAGAGCTTAGTAAATGCTCTGTACTCTGACAGTCATTCTCCTGAACCTCCCTACCTCACACCTGAACATGGAGGGACCATTTCAGATTCTTACCTGGTTCAGGATCTCATTCCAGGCCTAGAGGAAGGAGAAGGAGTTGGAGAAAGCAAAGCAAAGATATTCAGCTCCCAAGAAATTTCTCAAGAAGAGAGCAATAGCTTTCTGTTCTGTTTCACCTAAAGACCAGTAGGTCTATATTAGTTAAGACTGCTTCCATTAGGGGATAGGGTATGCTTAGTGGTAGAGCACTTGCTTGGCATGTCTGAGTCCCTGGGTTCAACCTTCAGCGCCACCACCATTTCATCATGCTGTTTCTTCGTGTCAGGTGATTGATATGTCAATGGGCAGGTAAATTATTGTGATTGTGGTGATCATTTCATAGTATACACATATATCAAAACATCAAGTTGCATATATTAGTTATATAACTTTTACTTAGATGAAGAAAGAGGAGGAAGAAGAGAAAAAGAGAAACCACTAACAATTACTCTGTATATTATAAAGATGAATCTAGTCACACATGCCTAGATAAAGAAGCCAAACTATCTATTTTCTCAAGACAATTTATAATTCAAGGGTTACCATATTAAACACTGAAAAAAAGAAATATATAAGCCAATGGAATAAAACAAGTAGGAATAAGCGTTTTCTCAAGAACCACAAATGTTGAGTATGTATGCCTGAGAGTGTCAGTTGTCCCCAAAACAGAAATTTTTGTTTTGTTTACTTGTTATATTGAGTATTAGAGCACAACCCCAACTGTCTTTTTTTTTCTATTCTCTTTTTTTCTTTGTACAAGTATTGGAGCTTGACCTCAGAGCCTTGTGATTTCCCTTAGCTTTTTCACTCAAGACTAGTGTTCTACCATTTGAACCATAGCTCCACTTCCGGTTTTTTACTGGTTAATTGGAGATAACAGTCTCATGATTTGTCTGCCCTCATTGAACCATAATCTTCAGATCTCAGCCTCCTGAGTAGCTAGAATTATAAATGTGAACCACCCACACATGGACATCTCTGAGGCTGTAACTGTAGCAACTTAATATGCGATGGACATCTAAAGGTGGGAACTAGAGAAACCTCATTAGGTCTTTGAAGCTGTGTCCTCAAGGGAGTTTGTAGAGTCCCAGAGATATTTCTCTCTGGCTTTCTCTTTCTTTCTCTCTCTGGGTCTCTCTGTGTGTCTTTCTTGTGTCTGTCTCTGTCTCTCTCTGTCTTGCTCTCTCCCTCTTTTCCCTTTCTTTCCTTGTCTCCCTCCTTTTCCCCCACATCACCTTGTCTTCCCTCCTCCTTCTTACCCTCTTCTCCCTACATCTCCCTCTCCCCCAACATGCCCCCAGTCTACCAAATGGAAGCCATCAGCTGCTAAATGCACTCCTGCCATGTGTGCTGCCATCTATCAGGGCTAACCAATAGGTGAAACTTTGAAGCTCCAATACTGGAAGCTAAATCATCTTTTTATCTCTTTAGTTGCCTCCAGTATTTCAGAGAAAATTTAACTAACAGCCAGTATTATGAGCCTGAGTGCTGACTACAGCACATCCCTAGCTTTTCATGTGTGTGTGTGTGTGTGTGTGTGTGTGTGTGTGTGTGTGTGTGTGTGTGTGTGTGTGTGTGTGTGTGTGTGTGTGTGTGTGTGTGTGTGCCTTTCCTGGGGCTTGATCTCAGGGTCCAGGTGCTGTCCCTGGGCTTTTTTTTGTGTGGGGAGGGAATGGGAAGGGAGGTCGAAACTGGAACTCCAACTGGGTATCCAACACTTTCACTCATTGGCTGGTACTCTATCACCTGACACACACCTCCAACTCCATCCCTGAGCTTTTTTGCCCAAGGCTAGCACTCTACCACTTTGAGCCACAAGTCCACTTTCATCTTTCTGTCTTTTTTTAAAATAGTAAATTGGAGATAGTTAGGTATTTAACTAGGTAGGTTTAATTAGTAGCTGGTAAAGACAACACCACATGCTTTCAGGCAGGAAGAGAAGTTTATTTTACCAAACTGTTTGCCCCACACACCCCATGCAAGGTGGAAAGCACATAGCCGAAAGAAGGGGCGGGCTGAGATCTGACCTGGGTTTAAGGAAGGAAGGAGAGGGGAGAAGGTACATCCAGGTGAGGAAAGTTGTGGCCACACTGGATGCAGATGTGACCTCAGGGTCAGGACTGTGACCGGGGCAGCCCAGGATGTGACCTCCAGGTGTGCCAGTTACTTAGGTGGCACAGGTACTGGGTAGACACTTAGCCAAGAGGAGAGAGGAGCCTGCCTCACCTTCCCAGAGACAAGAGTCTCAAGAACTCTACTACCAGGCTAACTTCAAACCGGCAATCCTCAGATCTGTCTCCTGAGTAGCTAGGATTACAGGCATGATCCACCAGCACCCAGCTTGTTAATGTTTTTATCATCTCTGCTATTAGTCCTTTGGGGAGGAGACTTTTTTTTAAAAAAAATCCTTGAATCTTTCTGCGGTTTCTTAAATGCAAGAGATGAGCAATAAAAGTTGTTTGCACTGAGATAAAAGGCATCAACTGCATCTTCCTATAATAAGTTCAGCCTGTTTGTCCAGTAGAGATGGAAGATGGCTCTGACCTATGACCTTTGTGCTTCCCTCCACACATACACACCCTACCTCTTCCTTTTCCCTGTTAGAAGAAAACATAACCAGCCACCCCAAATCAGGTCCTTTATTCAAGACACAGATGGAATCTCTTGCAGTTTTGAACATGCCATCAGGGGCCCTGCACTGAGCAAGGGTCTGAAGTTCAGTACACCAGCCTTGAATCTTGGGAGAACAGTCCTCAGGAGACCAGGGGTGTCACTCTAGGGTCCAGGGCTCAGAGACAAATCAGCTTCAGGGGAGGTTGAAAAGGCAAATGAGGTAGCATTGGGGAGAAGGGGGTCCAGGAGCGAGGAAAGAGCCTCAGCTACCAAGTCAGCGGCGTCTACAACGTCTCACAGCGCCACTGTTCCAGCTTCTCAGAGCACAGTGCTTTGTGGGCCAACCTGATCAGGAAGAGAGGGACAAAGGGAGCTGGATGAACGAGTCTTAGATCAAATTTCCATTGAGCTTCTTCCAAAGGAGGGATGAGCTAGAAGAGTTTGGATGGGAATTACACAGACTTTCCCAAATAGATGGTAAGGGTTTCTATGTCATCTAGTGGAGTGGAGGACAAGGAAAAAAAATACTCAACAAGCTTGTAGAAAAACATGTGCAATAATATCAAGGACTTGCTTTAAGGTATGGGAGTTGGCCTGGTAAAGAGAGGCCTGGATATCAACCATCCACTAGGAGAGCTCATTTTCTTCTTTTCTTTACTTTCTTTTTTGTTTTATTTCATTTTATTTTTGTGCTGGTCCTGGGGATTGAACTCAGGGCCTGGGTGCTGTCCCTGAGGGTTTTTTGTTCAAGGCGAGTGCTGTACAACTTGAACTACAGCCCTACTTCTGGCTTTTTGCTGGTTAATTGGAGATAAGGGTCTCAGTGGTTTTTCTGCCCCAGCTGGCTTTAAACCTCAATCCTCAGATTTCAGCCTCTGGAGTAAGTAGGATAAGAGGCATGAGTCACCAGTGCTCAGCCTGAGAGCTCCTTCCTAGAGATTTCTTACACAGGCATATGAAATATAAATATATAAATATATATAATATATAAACAATGATAATTTAATTTTTTAAAAAATAGTTAAATATATCATAGAGGGAATTAATAGACCCTTGAGTCAGCTAAATTAGCTTTGTTCTCATGCCTATATAAGATTAAATGGCCGGGAGGTAGAGAGAGAGGAATATGGAAATGGGCCAAAGAGGTAAGGGGAAGGAGAATAGGGAATGTAGACAATAAGGATTTACCAGTAGTCAATTCCTTTGATATCCAGAATCTTCTGGACACATTTCATGTCGTCAGTGAGGTTATCATCCAGGAGACCTGGCAGGAGATACAAGGAAAGGAAATGAGAGAATTAAGACAGATTATCCAGAAAGATAAGGAGGTTCCCTATTTTCTGAATATAGTAGGCCTGGATCTTTCCATATGAAATGGCAAATAATAATAACAGCTCTCCAGAGTAAGGATTTTTCTTTACTTCTGAGGGACACCACTAGAAGAGCCATCATCTTCATCACATGATACTCAGATAATGCAAAGTAGCAGACTTTGACACTCTCAGAGAGCTCGGGTTACCTAGGCCTATGATAGTTGATGGTCATGAAAACTCCCAAGTTTTTTAGTACAAATCACAGTTTTTGTGGCAGTGAAGCCAAGGTGTGCTTGGTGCCAAAAGGGACATTATCCCCCAGGAAGACTGCAGAAAAACAGAAAAACAGCATGAAAAGAGGCTACTCACTCTCACAGGTGATGTTACAGATGTTCCTTGATTGAGGGATCTGGTGACTCTTACACCAAAAGTTATTGCTGATTTGGAAGAGTCCATACTCTGTGCTGCCATTGTTTTTTATTATGGTTTGTGTGTCAAATCCACTAGTATGAAATATAATACAGGCCCCTGAGGGAAATATGACAAAAAGATATCACAGAGATGTCTAAGATTTGTATAAATAATGAACTACAGTTTCTAGACAGGAAAAAAAAAATGGTTTTCTAGTCAGTCTCCAAAGATAGCAAAAAACCATAGAGAATCTTGATGAGATGGATAGAAACCTAAAGAGGATCAGATGATCAGAGAGAGGAAGGGAAAGCGAATTGTATAAGAGATCAAGACTTTATTGTAGGGGCTGGGAAAGTGGCTCAGTGGTAGAGCACTTGCCTTGCATGCTCAAGGCCCTGGGTTCGATTCCTCAGCATCACATAAGCAAAAAGAAAAAAGCCGGAAGTGGTGCTGTGGCTCAAGTGGTAGAGCGCTAGCCTTGAGCTGAAGAGCTGAGGGACAGCACCCAGGCCCAGAGTTCAGGCCCCCGACCGGACCCCAAAAAAAAAAAAAAAAGACTTCATTGTATTTATAAGCTACTTTGTTGAATAGCAACTCCTTTGTGCAACCATTTAGAGATACAAATAAATTTTTAAAAAAATAAATCCATCCTCAAAGGTGAGGAAATGTTGTAATTATATTCAATGTACAGCATGAAAAATCAAACTACTTAACTTGACTATAGGGACAAGAGGGAGAAAGCGGGAGGGAAAATGATGGAAGGGGTGACACTGATCAAGATGCATTGTATTCATAACCTGACGTATGGAATTGTACCCTCTTTGTGCAATTACTTAATAACAAAATTTTAAAAGAGAGAGAAAGAGATGGGCTGGGAAGTTGGCTCAGTGGTAAAGTGCTTGCCTTGCATGCCTGAGGCCCTGGGTTCGATTCCTCAGCACTACATAAGCAAAAAGAAAAAAGCTGGAAGTGGCGCTGTGGCTCAAGTTGTAGAGCACTAACCTTGAGCTGAAGAGCTGAGGGACAGCGCCCAGGCCCAGAGTTCAGGCCCCATAACCGGACCCAAAAAAAAAAAAAAAAACAAGAGAGAGAAAGAGAAACAATCCAAGGCTATGAGAAAACCATGAGTGAATTATGCAGAAGTGGAGGAGAGAAGATGAGAAGGAAATAAGAGAAAGGAAAAACAGATGAGAAATGGGCAAAGCAAGGGAGTTGGGAACTCACATTCAGGCAAAGTGATACCGCCATAACCATCCAAGTCCTTCAGCACCCAGGGTATCTCACATTTTGTCAGTTGCTTGGCCTGTATGGCAGGAAACAAGATGCTCACCAGAAACAGAAGAACAAAAGACATCATTTTCACTTCCCCAAGAACTTGAAATGGGGACACCAGTGAGCTTCACCTCCTTTTATTCGTGGAGAGAGTCTCAGGAGTCCTTGCATCAAGCTTTATGTCTAGGAAGAGGATGTAGAAAGACTAGTCATGCCAAGACAAAAGCACTGAACTTGCCAGCTTCCTCCCCTCATTTCGCCTTATTTTTTTTCCTCCCCTGTTCCCAATATCTAATCAACACTAAGTATTGTTCTCAGCCCATAGAGAACCTATGTATGACCTACATTTCCCATTTCATTTTATTTATATCTTTGTTTCTTGTAGGGTTAGTTTTAGGAACCAGGATGTCTGAAACCTACTTTAGAAACAAAGAGTGGTTTAGGGGAAGTACAAGTGAGGCAATCAGTAAACAGCAAAGGGGCTGGGAATGTGGCTCAGTGGTAGAGTGCTTGGCTAGTGTGCATGAAGCCCTGGGTTCAATTCCTTGGTACCACATACACAGAAAGAGCTGGAAATGGTGCTGTGGCTCAAGTGATAGAGTGATAGCCTTGAGCAAAAGAAGCTCAGAGAGGGCTGGGAAGGTGGCTCAGTGGTAGAGTGCTTGCCTTGCATGCTTGAGGCCCTGGGTTCGACTCCTCAGCACCACCTAAACAAAAAGAAAAAAGCCAGAAGTGGCGCTGTGGCTCATGTGGTAGAGCGCTAGCCTTGAGCTGAAGAGCTGAGGGATAGCGCCCAGGCCCAGAGTTCAGGCCCCACAACTGGACCCAAAAAAAAAAAAAATACGGTAAGAATTCACAGTCAACTCTCTTCTTCTCCCTAAAGACGTACAGAAGGTGGGTAATGTGGTGTATGTATGTCATCACTGCCCATGATCAGATTTTGAATTTGTCTGGCCAGCAGAGCCATGAAACAAAGTCTATGAAAAGTCCTTTGGTATGGTGGTTCATGGCTAGAGACTGAGAAACAGGGGACATAGTCTGAGAATCAACCACAACTGGGATCCCAAGACTTCCCATTTGGAAACATGGGTCATTTGGCTGAGTGCCAGTAGTCCATACCTGCAATCCCAGCTACTCAGGGGCCTGAGATATGAGGATCATGGTCCATAGGCCTGGGCAGCAAAATCTGTGAGACTCATCTCCAATTAAAAAACAAAAAATAACCCAAAATGGAGGTGTGACTCCAGTGTAGAACACTAGCCTTGAGCACAAAAGCTTAGGGACAGGACCCAGGCTCTGAGATCAAGCCCCAGGACCAGCACCTTACCAAAGAAAAAAAAAGATGGGTAATGTAAAAAGCACATTGAAAATATTTAGCTATCCTACGAGCTATTAGCAGATTCTCCAACCCCTCCAACTACTACATATAAGTAGACACTGTGTTGTCATTTAGACTCAATTTAAATCCAACACTAGTAACTTGTAATGAATTTGTTCATCAGTAAAGAACTGTGTGAATTGGCCACAGAAAGTTAGAAAGAGGGACAGCTAGAAAAGGGAAAAGGTCTCCTGGCCTGGGCAATGGAATAAGTATCTATAATAGAGTAATATGATTGTCCAGGGTCTTAGAAATAACAGGGCAAGTCATGACCTCATGCTTACCTATAATTTGATTGTATCTCTGCCCTTCCCTGTAAGCAATAAAAAGCAACATGCAGGCCAAGACTCATAGCTAAGTCCAGAAAAGAAAATAAATTGCCTCAGGTGAGAGGAGCCATTATTTCTGCAGAAATGTTTGTAAAATGGGGTATCAGGGTCATCTGGAACAATTCCAAATATTCAGGGAAAGGCTTAGAGTTTTGGAGATGGCCCAAAGGAGAACAAGAAACAATGGCCACAGCACTGAAAGAGGAAGTGTTGGAAAAGACATAAGCACAGCTAATAGAGGAAAAGTTGCTGCCCACACTTCCCCATCTGGGGCTCATCACCATGCTCCACGTGAAGGCTTACATCTGAATCAAACCAAACTCCCAAAGAATCAATAACCCAATTAATAAATTGGAGAAAGAGTCACATAGACACTTCTCAGAGGAAGAAATACAAATGTCCAATAAATACATGAAGAAATGTTCAATGTCCCTAGCCATAAAAACGCAAATCAAAACATTACATTCTATTTTACTCCAGTCAAAATGGCCATCATCAAAAATATTAGCAACAAATGTTGGCAAGGGATGTGGGGGGGGGGAAAGAACCCTAATACATTATGGGTAGGAATATAAAGCAATGTAATCATTATGGAAGGCAGTTTGGTGACTTCTTACAAAATTAAACATAGAACTACCCTATGGTCCAGCAATGCTACTCTTTGACATTTATCCAATAAAGACATTTGCACACCCATATTCATTGCTGCAATAGTCACCATTGTCAACTTATGAAAATGGCCCTGGTGCCCTACAATACACAAATGGATAAAGAAAATGTGAGACAGACAGACAGACAGACAGGCAGGCAGGCAGACAGACTGACAGACAGACAGACAGACAGACAGACAGATAGATAGATAGATAGGAATGAGAATATATTATTCATCTATCAGAAAAAATAACATTGTATCAATTGAAGAGAAATGGATGGACCTGAAAAAAATTACGTCGAATGAAGTCAGGTTCAGAGAGACAGAGAACACAGGTTTTCTCTCAAATGTGGAAGGTAAAAGATCTAAAATATAAACATATATAAAAACAGATATAGGGCCACATAAATACTCAACGTGACTAAAGTATGGTATACACAGAAGTAGATTGGTGTAATTCCTATAAACCATTAAGAGGCATTTTATCAGTGAACACCAGGAAGCTGAAACATGTTTTTGTCTGAGGAAGGGGTGGGGCTTGCTGAGAGGAGGGATTAATGAAGAGAGGAATGGTGGGTGAATACACTCATAATACACAATGCACATATATGAAACTAGAAACTGAGGGGATGAGTGATGTAGGGGTAGATTGGGAGGGAGAAGGATGCAGATGCATTGTGGTCATAAATTGAGGTGCTGAATTAAAACCTCTTTGTATTAAAAGATAATAAACAATACATTTTTAAAAATGGAAAGAGTTTGGGAACTGGTGGCTCATACCTATAATCCTAGCCACTCAGGAGGCTGAGATCTGAGGATCACAGTCCAAAGCCATCCTGGGCAGAAAAGTTCTTGTGAACTTGGAAAAAATTATATTAAGTGAAGTAAGCCAGGCCCAAAGAAACATAGGTCCCATGGTTTCCCTTATTTGCAATAACTAGTATATGTCTAGGACAAGCAGAAAAGGTCAAAAGCTATATATATATATATATGACCATATAAGATGATGCTAATCAAAATGAACCCCAAGATAGGGACACAAGAGGTTTTATTTTTCTTGCTGTTTTTTAATGTACTTATAATGTACTATGTGATTTTTTTTCTTTTGTGGTATAGCCCCTGTTTTCAGTATATTTGATTCTGGTACCCTGCATCTTGTATATACATTCTTCTAATTTGGAAGGGGAAGGGAAATAACAAAATGCTGAAATAAGGATACAGGTAGACCCATTGTAACAATGAGATGTACAAGACACTGTGTTGAAAACAAACTTTATAATTTTGGGGGAGGGAGGAGTTGGGGATGTGGGGGAAGGAAGGGATGGTAGGGGAAAAACAAAGGAGGGGGTAACAATGCTCAATAGGAAATGTACTCATTACCTTACTCATGTAACTAACCCTTCTCTATAGTATCTTTACTATGTGTGTGTGTGTGTGTGTGTGTGTGTGTGTGTGTGTGTGTGTGTGTGTATAAAAGAAAAGAAAAGTTCTTGTGAGACTCATCTCCAATTAACCACTCAAAAACCAGAAGTGGCACTATGGCTCAAATGGTAGCTCAAGTAGCTAGCTTGAATGGTAGAGCACTAGCCTTGATCAATAATAGCTCAGGGACAGTGCCCAGGCTCTGAGTTCAAGCCCCAGGACTTGTGCGCGCACGTGCACACACACACACACACACACACACACACACACACACACACACACACATACATTTTTTTAAAAGGAACAATGGTTACCTATGGGAATGGAGTTGCTGTCCAGAATTGACCTTCTGAAGGTCTGGCTGAATTCTATTTTTTGGGCTGAGTGTTGTTACAGAGGGGTTCAATTTATAACTTTCATTAAATAGTACATTTATATTTTACACTCAATTCTATATTTCACATCCATGCATATGTTAATCCTTCTTTAGGGTTAGTTTCTGGGGATTTTATTTGTTCCTTTGAATAGGTTCTGTTTTGCTGTTTCTTTGTATGTTATTATTTTAAGCTTGCAGTTCAGCATTTGAAAACCAATGATCACTCCTAATGTTTGATGGAGGTTTCATACTGAGAGAATTTCTTCATGCAGCCCCACTAGAGAATCTGGACTTCTCTCAACCCATTTTTTTATTCATCTTGGCTAGTTGTACCTGCAACCTCTTAATTGAAGACCAGCTCAGCTCCTGCTGCCTCCGTGTCTTCCTCTAGATACTGCAGTCTCTGGTACTTTAGAAAACAATGGTCTGGAGTTCCACCAAGTGTCAGGCTGTGGTACTACAAATCTGATCTGGACCAAGCCACATTGTTTTCCATTTGTTCATAATCACTGGCAACCTACACCTTATGTCTGTTCCTGTCAGCCCTTAGATTCAGACAATCTAGAAACTAGGCCCTGAGCACCATTCCAAAATAAATGAAAAGGACTGGGATGTAGCTCAGTGGCAAAGCACTTGCCTAGCAAGCGCAACATCCTGGGTTTGATACCCAGTACCAAAAAAGAAGATATATATACACATATACAAAATTATACATATATGTATATATAGCTTAAAAACAAATAAAAATCTAGTATATCAATTTCATTCCCTCCCCTTCCCAAAATTAGCAGATGAATGCTGCTAATTGTCCTATTTAGCTTATGAGATTAATTTCATGCTACCTTTGAGTAGGAGAAATGCTTAACTTAGTTCTGGATCTTTCAAAGTGTATATGATATTAAATCTGTGATTACATGGTGAATGGGAATCTGGGATTTCCTCTTGTATCATCTTGCTGGTGCCCTTTATTTTGTATTTCTCTAACTAATAAGCACATTCATCTGCTTTTTTTTTTTTTTTTTTTTTTTTTTGGTATTTCTGCTCATTGTTTTTTTTGTTTTGTTTTTGTTTTTTGTTTTTTGCCGGTCATGGGGCCTGAACTCTGGGTCTGGGCGCTGTCCCTAGCTCTTCAGCTCAAGGCTAGTGCTCTACCACTGGAGCCACAGCGCCCCTTCCGGCTTTTTCTGTTTATGTGGTGCTGGGGAATCGAACCCAGGGCCTCATGCTTGCAAGGCATGCACTCTACCGCTGAGCTACCTTCCCAGCCCTCTGCTCATTGTTTTTGTGTTTTCCAAGTATGATAGCTATTCTGTTGTCTGGATTTTGTTATTTTCCTTTGAGAAGTTTGGCTTTGTACTAGTATACTATTAATACACTTGAGATTCAGCTTAATCTTTCCAAGCCTGTTTTTAGAAGTTCTATTAGAATGTATCTGGATCCACTTTCATTCTTGAGCTGATTGATGATTATCAATTACACATACTCCTAAAGTATGGTCTTTCTGAGGTCTCTACTGACTATTCCAGGTTATTAGTGACATTTCTCCACTCTGGTTAGCTGATTTCAAATACCTCCACACTGTATGGGTTCTACTAATAATTTAGTTCTTAAGAATATTCAGTCAAGGGCTGGGAAGGTGGCTCAGAGGTAGAGTGCTTGCCTTGCATGCCTGAAGCCCTGGGTTCGATTCCTCAGCACCACATAAGCAAAAAGAAAAAAGCCGGAAGTAGTGCTGTGGCTCACGTGGTAGAGCGCTAGCCTTGAGCTGAAGAGCTGAGGAACAGTGCCCAGGCCCAGAGTTCAGGCCCCACAACTGGACCCCCCCCCCAAAAAAAAGGAATATTCAGTCAAATCTCATGGGCATCCTTACACTGGTTTCTAGAATTGTCTTTCTGAACACTTCCCTTCTTTTCTGCTCTACAAATTCAAACAATCTTTCTTCTTCTCTGGGGAAACACCAAATGGTAGACGATCCTAGGAGGAGGATGCAGAGAGGGGCCCAGGCATGGGAGGCCATGGAGGCTTCTTGAGAAGGCTTCAGTAGCAGCCTCCAGGGTGAAGGTTGAGGATGAAGACCAACTGCAGGGTTCATCAAGGCAAGGCTGAAGACAAGGTATGGACCACACACACACACACACATACCCTGTCACTAAACTGGGCCTCCTGGTTAAGGACATGCAGATCAAGTCTTTGAAGGAGATCCATCTTTTCTCCCTGCCCATGAAGGAGTCTGAGATTACTGACTTCTTCTGGGGCATCCCTCCGGACTGAGGTGTTGACAATCGCTGCCCCTTGCAGAAGCAGAGCATGTTGGCCAGCACACAGGTTCAAGCATTTGTAGCCATGGCCAATTATAATGGCCATGTGTTAAGTGGGTGTTGAGGGTTAACGGGTGTTTAGCGCTCCAACGAGGTTGCTGCTGCCATCCAAGGGGCCATCATCTTGGCCAAGCTTTCCAGTTTCCCTGTGCAGAGAGGCTACTTGGAAACAAGATTGGCAAGCCTCCCATTGGCACCATGCAAGGTGCCAGACCACTGGAGTTCTGTGCAGTGCAACTCTCCCCCACCCCTACAGACACTGGAAGCCTGTCAGCTCCTGCCCCAAGATGATGGCCGGTATTAATGACTGCTACACCTCAGCCAAGGGTTGTACCGCTACTTTGGGCATCTTCACCAAGGCCACCTTTGATGTCATCTCCAAGACCTACAGTTACCTGACCCCTGAACCCTGATCTCTGGAAAGAGACCATGTGCACCAAGTCTCTTATCAGGAATTCACTGATCATCTTGTGAAAACCTTCACCAGTCTCTGTGCAGAGGATCCACAAAATAGGATTTTAAAACAGGAATAAATGAATCAAGGGAGCTGGGAAGGTGGCTCAGTGGTAGAGTGTTTGCCTTGCATACATGAGGCCCTGGGTTTGATTCCTCAGTACCACCTAAGCAGAAAAAGCTGGAAGTGGTGCTGTGGCTCAAGTGGTAGAGCGCTAGCCTTGATCTGAAGAGCTGAGAAACAGTGCGTAGGCCCAGAGTTCAGGCCCCATGACTGACAAAAAAAAAAAAAAAAGAAAGAAAGAAAGAAAAGAAAGAAAGAAAGTGAATCAAACTGTCTCTTCAGCATGACAACCAGGCTTTTTTTCCTTTTCTGGATCTCACATCTGCAAAGTGTGTCCAGGCAAGAAGGGAGAGCTCATTTCAACAACTTTTCCTTCATTACACCTATGTGGAAAGCATGCATATATAATACTGGAAGAAAATATTTTTAAAATAATCTAGCTGTTTTAGTTTATGCTGTTGACTTTTTTTTTTAATTAAAAGAATTGAACCCAGGGCCTTAAGCTTGCTAGGCAAATGATATACCAATAAGTAATATCCCCAGCCTAAATGTGTGTGGAGTTTTTTTGTGTGTTGTTGATGATGATGTTGCTTTTGGTTGGTCATGGGCTTGAACTCTGGGCCTGGGCGCTGTCCCTGAGCTATTCAGCTCAAGGTAAGTGCTCTATCACTTATTTAAGCCACAGTGCCACTTCCGGTTTTCTGGTGGTTAATTGGAGATAAAAGTCTCACAGATGTTCCTGCCCAGGCTGGCTTTGAACCACAATCCTCAGATCTCAGCCTCCTGAGTAGCTAGGATTACAGGTGTGATCCACTGGCACCAGGCCTAAATGTGTTTTTTGTTTGTTTGTTTACAACAATCTAAGACTAATCTTGAAAGAAGTTGGCTTGGCTATCTAACTACCTTGATGAAGGATGGCTTAGAATGATTGTTTCTTCCAAGAACAAAATCTAATATTTGGGGGGGGGGGGGTTGCTTTTGCTTTTATGTTGGTCTTGGAGCTTGAACTCAGGGCTTAGGCAACTGTCCCTAAGCTTTTGTGCTCAAGGCTGGTATTCTACCACTTGAGCCACAGCTCTACTTTTTAGTTTCTTTTGGTTGTTGGAGATAAAGGTCTCATGAGCTGGCTTCAAATGTTGATCCTCAGATCTCAGCCTCCTGAGTAAATAAGATTACAGGCGTGAGCCACTGGCACCTTGTCCAAAACCCGATTTTTATTTCCTATTCTTCAATATCTCATTGAGCTCATATAATTACCTCTCATCACATTTTGCAACAAGTTTATTATTTTGCAACAAGCTCACCAGGAAGGTTTTCTGCTCCCGGTGAGGTATTGGAAGACTGTTGTGTTGAGACCATTGTTTGATAACATCGATTTGTCTTTTCCAGGATGAAATGTTGAGTATCAATAAGAGTCACATTAGGATACATTTTACATCATTCTGTACATCTTTGAGTCTATTCTACAATACTTATAATCCAGAAGTAACTAGCAAGTATCCAGGCATAGTTTCTATAGACCATCTTAATTGTATAAGCCTTTTCTAGGGAGAAAGGAAGCCAGTATTTGTTGACTTAGAATTCATACTAGTAGCTGGGTGCTGGTGGATCACACTTATAATCTTAGCTACTCAGGCGGCTGAGATCTGAGGATTGTAATTTGAAGCCAGCCTGGGCAAGAAAGCCATTGAGGTTTTGTTATTAACCAATTAGCCAGCAAAAAGCAAGAAGTGGAGGTGTGGCTCAAGTGGTAGAGCATCAGCTTTGAGCAAAAAAACTAAGGTCCTGAGTTCAATCTCTAGTACTCCCCTGCCCCCTCAGAAGTTATATTAGTGACAAGAATACTTAATTTGTGCTTAAAATTTGCTTTACTTTCAGCACTTTTTCTGAGATGTTATATCTAAGTTTAAAACACATGATCTAACTGGGTGCTGATAACTCACATCTGTAATCCTAGCTACTCAAGAAGCTGAGATCTGAGGAGCAGAGTTTGAAGCCAGCCTGGGCAGGAAAGTCCGTGAGACTCTTATCTCTAATTAACCACCAGAAAACTGGAAATGGTAAAGTGCTAGCCTTGAGCTGAAAAAGCTCAGGGACAGTGCCCAGGCATTCACTTCAAGCCCCACAACTGACCAAAAAAAAAAAAAAAGACACTATCTACATCCCATTTTTATATATTATTTTTGTGCCAATCCAGGACTTGAACTCACAGCTTGGTCACTGTCCTTACTTTTTAGTTCCAGGCTGGTGCTCTACCACTTGAGCCACAGCATCACTTCTTGCTTTTCCTGAGTAGTTTATCAGAGATAAGAGTCTCATGGACTTTCCTGCCTAGGCTGGCTTCATTGGGAACCTCAAATTCTCAGCCTCCTGAGTTACTAGGGTTGCCTTCAGTGCCTGGCTTAATGTTTTTAATAAACATATATCATATGAATTCAATAAGTATTTATAGAGTGCTCATGACATATCACTCATTGCTGCAAGACTGAAGTAGAAAGAGGCAAACAGTACAAATATGGCTAATAGAATATGTGTTTACTTCTTTATGTTATCCATACCTTGAAAAAGGCTGCATTTTTTTCATCAGATGTCAATTTCCCTCTCATGCAGCTTTCCTGATTGCCTCAGGGAAAAACTATCCATGGGACCAACGTTTTGTATCACTCTCATCTTAGATCCCCGTTATAAGCACCTGACAAGAACACAGATGCAAAAGAAGACCTGAGAGCAAAGTTTTGAACCCATGCTTTGTGTAATCATACTCCAAGAACTTTAAAGAATTATCTTGAGCCACGTGCTGAGTTTAAAACACATGATATGGCTGGGTGCCAGTGGCTAGCAACTGTAATCCTAGCTACTCAGGAGGCTGAGATCTGAGGATCACAGTTCAAAGCCAGCAGGGCAGGAAAGTCCCCATGAGACTCTTATCTCCAATTAACCCAGAAAACCAGAAGTGGTGCTGTGGCTCAAGTGGTAGAGTGCTAGCCTTGAGCTGAAGATCTCAGGGACAGCACCCAGGCCCAGAGTTCAAGCCCCACAACTGACCAAAAAAAGAAAAAAGAGAAGAACAAACTTCTTTCAGCTGGTAAATCCCTTAGGCTCTTTAGACAAACTCAAGTATTTTATTCTCAGCTCCTCCCTCAAAGAAAATATGCTACTTTGCTTCCTTACAGTGCCCTTTTCTTATTGGAGGTCTCCAATCTGCCTGTCTTCTGCCAAGGTGAGACACTGGTCCAGTTCTTCCAGGAAGGGCCCAGCTAGTCCATTACTAAGAAAACACAGCCCACAACTCCAAGACTCCAAGTTGTACTATTCCAGTCTCCATCTGCTCTCTGATTTCATATGGAAGAGACATGGTACCATATTTCTGCAACAATATTTCCTTCTTCACATGTATCATGGATCTGCACTTTACAAACTACCTGTACTATTTTGAAGAGAGCTGACCTTCAAAATAGGCTACTCTGTTGATATTAAATTCTCCAAGCAAACAAAGTAACAGTTCCTTCCTGCTTCCTCGCTACTAGAAGATCAAAGCAGAACCAGGGGTCTTCATCCATGCCTCAATAGAAAAGCTGTAAATCCAGTGCTTCTAGATCAGACTCTTGCTAACCCATCCAAGTCTACAAGAACAAGTCACTACAGGCCCACAGCCAGTCTTACTATTCACTTTGGAGATTGAATAATTAGGAAATGCTAAGCTCGTATTTCCTTTATGAATCCGAAGGTAGTGGATCAACACTGGCTTTAATTGTGGCTGTTATGTCTAGCCAGTCTTTGCATAATGATGGCATGGTTAGACTCCAGTGAAACATCTGGATGTGTCCCTTTGGACCAGACCATTCCCCTGGAACCAAACACACATGTGCAACTTCTCACGTTGGCAATAAGTGACACCTCTCCAAGGATGCTTGCCTCCAGTCTTCACAAAGGAACAATGGTAGGTGGCTCAATAAGAGGCCATCATGTCCTCACTACCGACAGAATAAAGACAGCAGTCTCCTGTGAGCACCACGCACACGGACAGAGGTGGCAGAGCTGGCATCTGGCAGAGGGATTGAGTTCAGGAGAGAAGAGGACTTCAGACCCGCAGCAGGTCAGCTACCCTCTCACTCAGCCTGAGTCTCTCGATTCCATCAAGGTTGTCTAAATAGATATGAAGCCTAAACAGATATGAAGCCTAAACAGATATGAAGGAGAGCTTACATATTTCTTTAATACCTTGCTGGTTTTCCAGGAGGTCCCAATAAATGGGGCCATATTTGCCAAGAAAATTCTAGTTATAGGAAGGAACTCTGTTCCCTTCACCTCCATCTTGTCCCCTGAACCTTATCTGATTTTCATGCCCAAAAAGTAATTTTGTAAATTGAAATAGCTTCTCAAGAATCACCTCCAGGAAACCGAGACTCTGAGAAACTGTATTGGCTTTTTCTGTTCTTTTTTCTTTCTTTCTTTTTGTCAGTCATGGGGCTTGAATTCAGGGACACTGAGGTACTGTCCCTGAGCTTTTTTTGCTCAAGGCTAATACTCTACCACTTTGAGTCATAACTCCAAGTTTTCTGTGGTTAATTGGAGATAAGAGTCTCACTGACCTTCCTGCCTGAGCTGGCTTTGAACTGCAATCCTCCAATCTCAGCCTCCTGACTAGCTAGGATTACAGGTATGAGCCACCAATACTCGCTTCTTCTTTTTTTTTTTTACTCCTATTATTAATGTTATTTTTTCTATTCTTAAAGATTTAATTCATCCTTCTCTCTACTTCTTCTTTATCTTTTTTATGCTGGTACTGCTCACTCTGAGGGAGATTATGACTCTATCTGAAAAATAACCTAAAAGCAAAAAGAGTTGGAAATACAGCTTGATTTCAAACATAGTGCTTGCCTAGCATGCAAGAGAACTGAGTTCGAACCCCAGCATCAGCCAAAAATAGCAATAATCTCACCAGAGACCAACTTCAAATTGACTAATTGGCAAAAGCAATAGCAACATCTTGATCATGAGCATTATTTCAGAATGTGGACTGGAGAAGTTTGGGGTCAGCTGTCTGGTAGGTTGGTTTGGTTCATTTTATGAGTTTCTCCCTTTGTTCTCTCTGATAAATCAAGTGTCCTATTTCACACTCAATTTAAGTTTCCCTCTGGTTCTTTAAGAAGTAATTAGTTGGGGCTGGGAAGGTGGCTCAGTGGTAGAGCGCTTGCCTTGCATGCATGAGGCCCTGGGTTTGATTCCTTAGCACCACATAAGCAAAAAGAAAAAAGCCAGAAGTGGTGCTGTGGCTCAAGTGGTAGAGCGCTAGCCTTGAGCTGAAGAGCTGAGGGACAGCAAGCGCCCAGGCCCAGAGTTCAGGCCCCACGACCAGACCCAAAAAAAAAAAAGAAAGAAAGAAAGAAGTCATTAGTCTATAACAGTCAAATATGTTTAAGTGCATATGAAGGCATTCAGTTTGTTTTTTCTGTCCTACCATGTAACTGAACATACGTCTATATAAGCCCAAAGCCACAGTAAAGGTAGGACCAGGGGAGGGATAAAATAGCCCTGTTCCTCCTATTGGAAAATGTAAAAAGTCTGCTTTGTTCACTTCAAAAATGTACAGACTTGGCTGGGGACTGTTGATCATGGTTCAAAACCAGCCTGGCAGAAATAACCATGAAACTCGTATCTCTAATTAACCACCAGAAAACCAGAAGTGGCACTGTGGCCTAGGATCTGTATTCAAGCCCCATGACTGACCAAAAAAGAAAAAGAAAAAAAAATGCAGAGACTTTAGATCATATTGGACTTTCTGGTTTCTGCTTTCTATCACATACACATATACACACATATGTGCACACAAAACTCTTTGACCTTCATTTCTAGTCTTTTTTTCCGTTTTTTTTTTTTTTTTTGGTTGGTTGCAGGACTTGACTTCAGGGTCTGGGCCCTCTCTCTGAGCTTTCTCGCTCAAGGATAGCACTCTACCACTTTGAGCTTCATGCCACTTTCTGTTTCCTGGTGGTTACCTGGAGAAAAGAGTCTCACAGACTTTCCTGCTTGGGATGGCTTTGAACTGCTATCCTCAGATTTCAGCCTCCTGAGTAACTTAGGTACCTCATGCCTGTACAGGCATCTGGCTTTCTATTCTTTTTTTTTTTTTTTTTTTTTTTTTTGGGTCCGGTCGTGGGGCCTGAACTCTGGGCCTGGGCGCTGTCCTTCAGCTCTTCAGCTCAAGGCTAGCGCTCTACAACTTGAGCTACAGAGCCACTTTCGGCTTTTTTCTTTTTGCTTATGTGGTGCTGAGGAATCGAACCCAGGGCCTCAGGCATACAAGGCAAGCGCTCTACTACTGAGCCACCTTCCCAGCCCCTTGGCTTTCTATTCTTAAACGTAGTTCCATCTTGAGTTCTGACTAGCAATATTCTAATATTCCATCAGGGAAGGACTCAAAGATTCCTTCTCTTTTTAGTAGTCCTCTGAAAACCTCTTGTTTGGGAAAGAGGGTGGGGTGGGGGAGGAGAAGGGAAGGGAGTAGATGTGGGAGAGTAATGAAGTGAGTAACTCTAATCAAGGTACATTGTATGCATGTATAGACAAGTCCACATGGAACTCTTTTCACAACTGAAAACAATAAAATAAATCAGATGCCTCTTTCTCTGGCCTAAGTATTCATTGTCACATATTACAATTTTTCATGGCAATTTGGTAGTAGAAATTCGTTGTAAACTGGGTACTGGTGGCTCATGACTGTTATCCTAGCTACTCAGGAGGTTGAGATCTGAGGAATGCAGTTCAAAGCCAGTCCAAGCAGGAAAGTCTTTGAGCCTCTTATCTCCAATTAAACACTAGAAAACTGGAAGTGGCACTGTGGCTCAAAGTGATATTATGCTAGCCTTGAGCAAAAGAGCTCAGAACAATACTGGGCCCCAAGTTTGCTTCAGGAACAACAACATAAAAAACTTCATTGAAATTAATTTATTGGTACAGTTCTTTATTCTTTCCATAAGTACTAATCCAAGTTTTTGGTTTGGTTGGTTTTACTAGTTTCTGACTCTTTTGTTGCTGTTTTCTAGTTTTTGTGTTGTTTATTGTTTATTTTTCTGAGGGTCCTGGGGCTCAAACTCAAAGAATAGGATCTGTCCCTGAGCTTTTTGGTTCAAGGCTGGTGCTCTACTATTTGAGCCACACCTTTAGTGCTGGCTTTTTGGTAATTAAGTGGAGATAAGAGTTTCACATCCTGCCAGGGTGGCTTCAATCCACAATCCTCACTTAGCCTCCTGGATAGCTAGGATTATAGCCTGAGTCTCTGGTGCCTGGCTCTGACTAGTTTTTTAGTTACTAGTTTCTTACTACTAGTTAACCTAAGAGAAGGAAGCCTATACTAAAGTAGAAGTTTCTAAAGACCCTAAGATCAGTGAGATCAATCAAGCATTAGACCTGTATGCAGAAGGTAGGACAGGAGAACCAAGAAAAAAGAATCCTTAGCTCCTGACAAACTGACCAGAGACTGGAAAATGTTTGGAATTAGATTTACCAAGAGTCACCAAGCCACTTGTCCAAGGAGAAAGAATGGCTTCTCATGGTAGTGGAAGATAGGCTAATTCAGATTTGTTTATACTGTCTTTCTCCAAAAGTATATATATATCTAGATGGGTTATCTGGATTCCTGAATCTGATTTTTGTAGAAAGGGAAAATATGGGTGCCTCTGGGATGGTCATAACTTGAGAGTCAGACTACACATCAAGGATGCCATGAGATCTACCTCACCCTTCCAAAAGGATCTTCTATTGGTACCAAGCCAGGTCCCCATGTGAATAGTTTCCTGCTGTTGGGAAACTTCTAATTCTATCACTGAGGGAAGGATATGAAACTGTATATGATATGAGAGCTTTGCATCAAGCCCATTGAGTTTTAATCATCACTTTACCTTAGTGACCTTGAATAATTACTTGAACTTATTAGGGCTCACTCTCTCTTCAATAAACAAAAACTGAAAAACCAAGTGCCAGTGGCTCACACCTGCAATCCTAGCCACTCAGGAGACTGCAATCTGAGGATCCTTCTTCATAGCCAACCTGGGCAGGAAAATCCATGAGACTTGTCTTTCCAATTACCATCAAAAAGCCAGAAGCAGAGCTGTGGCTCAGGTGGTAGAGCACAGGATTGTGCAGAAAAATTCAAATAAAAATTAGAGAAGAGTGCAAACCTCTGAGTTCAATGCTTCGTACCAGCACAAAACAAAAACTTGAGACAGAGAGGGGCTGCGAAGGTGGCCCAGTGGTAGAGTGCTTGCCTTGCATGCATGAGGCCCTGGGTTCGATTCCTCAGCAACACATAAGCAAAAAGCCGGAAGTGGCGCTGTGGCTCAAGTGGTAAAGCGCTAGCCTTGAGCTGAAGAGCTGAGGGACAGCACCCAGGCCCAGAGTTCAGGCCCCACAACCGGACCCCCCCCCAAAAAAAAAAAAACTTGAGACAGAGAGAGAGAGGGAGAGAGAGAGCCAGAGAGAGAGAGAGCGCAAAGCCTGTCTTCCAGTTTGTGTGATACATAAATGAATACATATCCCAGAGTGACAAATGTGAGCACAGGAGGACATTGCTCATATTAGTTACCTTTGTCTCTTTCCCTTGGCCTCAGGTCCAGATGAGGAAACAGCCCAGTGGTGCCAGTGAGAACCAAACCACCTGGCTGATCCTAGTGGGCTTTGGGGAGCTGCATTCCCTGGGCTTCCTCCCCTTCACCCTCTTTCTGGCCGTCTATGTTTTGACAGTCAGCGGCAATATCCTCATCATGGTGGCCGTGGCCTCCAGCCGGATACTGCACACACCCATGTACTTCTTCCTCTGCCATTTCTCCCTGCTGGAGATCGCCTACACGTCCAACATCATGCCTTGGCTCTTAAGGAGTTTTCTGGAAGGGCGGGAAGTCATCTCCCTGTTGAGCTGCCTGGTCCAGTTCTACATGTTTGCCTCCCTGGCGGCCACTGAATGCCTCCTGCTCTCCGCCATGTCTTATGACCGTTACTTGGCTATCTGTCATCCCCTTCACTACCCCGTCCTCATGAGCACCTGGCTTTGTACCTGCCTGGCCACGGGTGCTTGGTTTAGCGGCTTTCTCTTCTCTGCCTTCACTCTGGCCCTGGCAGCCCCTCTGTCGCTCTGTCCTGACAGCAGAGAGATCGACCATTACTTCTGTGACTTTGCTCCAGTTGTGGGGCTGTTCTGTGGGGATGTGGAGGTCCTGTGGGGAGCTGGGGTCAGCATCTCTGGCTTTCTGACGCTGGCTCCCTTCCTGTTGATTGTCACTTCCTATGGCTTAATCCTGAGGGCTGTGCTGTGCATACCTTCAGTCCATGGGAAACAAAAAGCCTTCTCCACTTGCTCCTCCCACCTCAGTGTGGTTGGGGTGTTCTATGGAACTCTCATTGTGGTCTATGTGGCTCCAACAGACCACATGCTCCCCTTGCTCCGAAAGTCCTTCTCTGTCCTCTACACAGCTATCACCCCCATGGCCAACCCTATCATCTACAGCCTCAAGAACAGAGAAGTAAAGGCGGCTCTGCACGGACTCTGGGGGCAGCTCGTACTAGGGCATGGCCCACGGAAGGAGACCACACAGTTTCTGGCTTTCTCCTCCATCACAGTCTAATGTCCTTCTCAAAGTCAGCTGGAAACAGCCTTTGAAACACTAGGATGAAGGCTGAAAGGCAGAGGATGAGTGATGAACAAGGTGAAGGAACTCTGTGCTCCATTGTAATGGGGTAGGGATCAAATCACACACCTATCATAGGGCCTAAACTAGAAACAGCCCTACAAATACCCATGATCAAGTCATTAATTAATAGCCAGGTACCAGTGGTTCATGCCTAGAGTCCTAGCTATGCAGGAGGCTGAGATCTGAGAATTGTAGTTCAAAGTCAGGAAAGTCCGTGAGACTCTTATCTCCAGTTGACTAGTAAAAAAGCTGGAAGCACGGGGCTAGGAAGGTGGCTCAGTGGTAGAGCGCTTGCCTTGCATGCATGAGGCCCTGGGTTCGATTCCTCAGCACCACATAAGCAGAAAAAGCCGGAAGTGGCGTTGTGGCTCAATGGTAGAGTGCCTTGAGCTGAAGAGCTAAGGGACAGCACCCAAGCCCAGAATTCAGGCCCCACAACCAACAACAACAACAACAACAAAAAGCCAGAAGCTGAAAAAAAAAAGGAAGAAGAAATAAAATCTGTAGAGCCATGCCTTGGGAAGCAGAGGTCAGTGAGAAGAAAGTCAGGAGCTCAAACCACTCATGCCCAGGGCCCAGGAGGCCAATTAAGGCCACTGTTGAACAAGATCTCATTAGTCCTTTTGTCATTGATGTTAGACCAATAAATAGTAGAAGAAAGAAAAAAAGATGTTTTTAAAAAATAAAGGCTAAATTAAACACAATGAAAAAAAATTTTTGAAATTTAGCCTCTACCCAAGAATCTTTTTTCCCCCAGTCCTGGGGCTTGTGAACTCATAGCCTGGGTGCTGTCTGTGAGCTTCTTTTGCTCAAGTCTAGCACTCTACCACTTGAGCCACAGTGCCACTTCTAGCTTTTTCTATGTATGCGGTACTACTGAGAAATCAAATCCAGGGCTTCATGCATGCTAGGCAAGCACTCTACCACTAAGCCACATTCCGAGTCCATGGACCTGGTTGATCTGACTACCTTGAGGAAACCTCTGGTACTCAAGAGGTCATGCCTTTGGTAGAGTGCTAGCTTTGAGCTTAAAAAAAAAAAAAAAAACAGTTCAGTGACAGTTCCCTGAATTCAGCCCAGGACTGGCCAAAAAAAAAAGAGCTGTGGGCAGGGCAGGAGCAGTGGTTCTGTGGAATCCAGAATTGAGCAGGGGAAAACAGCTATGAATTTAGCTCCTGCAGTAAACTCACTGGAGTTCTCCACCTAGAGCAGGAACAAAAGCCAGGACCAACCCAGAAATTGAAAGGATTGCTGCCAGCTGGACACTGGTGACTCATGCCTGTGACTACTCAGAAGATTGAGAGCTGAAGATTAAGGTTCAAAGCCAACTAGGGCAGACTCATGTCCAATTAACCACCAAAAAGTCAGAAGTGAAGCTGTGGCTTCAATGTCAGAGCACCAGATTGAATGAAAAAGCTAAGGAACATCTCAGGCCCTGAGTTCAAGCCCCAGCCACAACACACACACACACACACACACACACACACACACACACACAGAGGCAGGCAGGCAGAGAGAGGGAGGGAAGGAGAGAGAGAGAGTCTATGTTCTGTTCTTTCCACAGTGTTGCCATTCCTGGTTCAAAAACAAAAAATGAAGAGAAAAAAAGAAAGGAGATGAACCATAGCCATTTTTATTTAATAGTGAAGCAGCAAGTTGATTGAGTGGTGCCAGAGATAATAGTACTCATACAGCATTTTTCATTTATTACTGTCTTCAATAACTTTACAAATGTAGCTACTATTACAGTGGAGGTGATGTCTTTTTGCTGAGATTTGAATCATATGGAGGAGGCTGCAGGTTTTAGAAGATAAAGAGAAACAGTGCACTCATAGTCAAGTATATAACTTAGGAAAAAGAAATGTAGAGAATAAAGAAACAGAAAAGATGAGAAGTAGGCCAGAGGAGGGGAACTGATCAAGATTGGGTTTGAGATGAGGCAGGTATCCGCTTAATATGGTGTGTAGATTTCAGCACCATGGACAGCACACATTCTGTACTGACTGTAGAGTGGGTACTGGGCAGCTGCTGAGAGAGTTCTCTTGTTTGCAATAGAGAAACTTGAACTAAAAGGGGGAAGCTATGTCTTTTAATGCCTGAAGGGAATCAACAACAGGGAAGAGGAAGACACTGGCACTTGGACACAGCCCCAGGAAAGAAGGAGTAGAGGCAGATCTTTGACCTACATCTAAATACCAGCAATCTTTCCCAACCTTGACTTCCTTTTCCTTCCCCCCCCCCCGGGGATTTCATGTGAATTCTTTTTACTTGGCTCAGCTTCATTGAGTCCTTGTACTGAATAAACATTAAACTATATTCCCAGGAAATAAAGGAACCCAAATGGCAAAAAAAAAAAAAAAGACAGTAAAACATCCATGATCAAGATAGGCTGTGTGGTCTTCTCAGCCTTGTTGATAGTTCTACAGTAAAAACCCTTCACATGGTCATCCCACCATCAGTGAGAGGCTGATGGTAGAACACTGGCTTACCAAGTGTAAGGCCCTGAGTTCAAATCTCACTATCACACACACAAAAAAATCCTCTATGGTATCTTCCATAAATTCACTAAGTATTCTAAAAAGACATAGATTATCTCCAAAAGGGTTATGCCTCAGAAGCATACTCTAAGACTTTAAGGGAACTCCACGGCTTTGCCTTGACTTCTCAGCAAAAAGCCAGAAGTGGAGTTGTGGTTCAAATGATAGTGCCAGCCTTGAATAAAAAAGCCAAAGGACAATACTAAAGCCCTGGGTTCAAACCCCAGTACTGGCACTAAAAAAAAAAAAAGGAACTGGGCACAGATGGTTCCTGACTATAATCCTAGTTACTCAGGAGGCTGAGATCTGAGGATCGCGGTTCAAACCCAGCCCAGGAAAGTCTGGGAGACTCTTATCTCCAATTAAATCACCAGAAAACCAAGAATGGCACTGTGGCTCAAGTGGTAAAGCACTCACCTTGAGCGCTGCATAAGGACATTGCCCAGGCCCAGAGTTCAAGCCCCACAACCGACAAAAAAAAAAAAAAAGATAAGAAGACAACATTGAGGCTGAAAAAAAACAAAGGAAGAAGGAAGAAGATGATGACAATGAATAAAGGTGGAATGAATGTTCTGATGCAGATTTTTAAAAATAATTTGTTATAGCAGACACTGGTGGCACACACCTGTGATCCTAACTACTCAAGAGGCTGAGATCTGAGGATTGTGGTTTGAAACCAGCCCAGACAGCAAAGTCTGTGAGACTCCTATCTCTAACTAACCACCAGAAACCCAGAAGTAGCACTGTGGCTCAAAGTGGTAGAGTGCTAGCCTTAAGCAAAAGAGTTCAGGTACAAAACCCAGGCCCTAAGCTCAAGTCCCACAACCAATCCCAAAAAAAATGGCTTTTAGGAAGAAGGTATTTGATTGCATTGCTTTACAGTCTTCCATTTTGTTACTTTTCCTCTCCCAGCAACAGAGATGGGTAGGGTAACCTTCATTCCTATATAGTACAGTATCCATCCTAGGTTTGCTTCCTCCTCTGCCCATCTACATTGTCTTATTTCCCTTTTTTTCCTTCTCTCCTTTCCACCATCTCTGAACTCCAGCCCCTTCACACATTTTCCTTACTCTCTTCTGAGTTTACACAGATTGCTCTAATCTTAGAGCTCAGGTTGTCTCCCAGTGCTGAAAATAAGCACACAATCTCCCTAGTTCCCCCTTGTGGTTATAAATGGTCACTGCAGACACCTGCCCTGCTCCAAAATGGCCATAAAAGGGCTAACAGTAGACTCTTCCACAGATCACACTACAATTAACTATTGAACTGAGCTTCACCTTTGTATCTAGCACTTTTCTAAAGCTGAAAAGTCAAAGGCATCCAACTAATGCTAAAATGTTATTTCAACAGCTGTTTGGAATTATTTTGTGCATGTGTGTGTGTGTGTGTGTGTGTGTGTGTGTGTGTGTGTGTGTGTGTGTGTGTGTGTGTGTGTACCAGAGACTCAATATCTGGCTGGATACCAGTGGCTCACACCTATAATCCTAACTACTTAGGTGGCTGAGGACTGAAATTAAGGCAGACTAACCTCTTAACTCCAATCAACCAGCCAAAAAAGCCAAAAGTAAAGTTGTTGCTCAAGTGGTAGAGTACCAGCTGTGAGCAAAAAAAGCTTATCAAGAATCTAAGTTCCTGGGCTGGGAAGGTGGCTCAGTGGTAGAGCGCTTGCCTTGCATGCATGAGGCCCTGGGTTCGATTCCTCAGCAACACATAAGCAAAAAGAAAAAAGCCGGATGTGGCGCTGTGGCTCAAGTGGTAGAGTGCTAGCCTTGAGCTGAAGAGCTGAGGGACAGCGCCCAGGCCCAGAGTTCAGGCCCCATGACTGGACCAAAAAAAAAGAATCTAAGTTCCTGTGTGGAAGCCCAGTTCTGGCTCTGTGTGTGTGTTTCTGTGTCTGTGTGTGCACGAATGCATGCCACAGTACTGGGGCTTGAACTTAGGGCTTTGTATTCTTGCTTGGCTTTTTCATTCAAGGCTGATACTCTACCACTTGGGCTACACCTTCACTTCTGGCTTTTTGCTAGTTAATTGGAGACACGTCTCTCGGATTTGTCAGTACAAGGTGGCTTCAAACTGGGGTCATCAGATCTCAGCCTCCCAATTAGCTAGGATTATAGGAGTGGGTGACTGTCACCAAGCACCAACAGAATTTCTAGGATGCTAAGAGTACATGTGCTCTGGCATCTCAGAAAATGCACATGAGCCGGTGTTATGATTTGGATATTAAATGACTTCCAAAGGCTTGATGTGTTAAAGTTTTCTAGTTGAGCTATTAGGTGATCAGCCAGGCACTGGTGGCTCATACCTTTAATCCTAGCTACTCAGGAGGCTGAAATGTGAGGATCATAGTTTATGGCTAGCATGGGCAGGAAAGGTGGTGAGACTCCTCTCCTTTTAGCCAGCAAAAAGCCTGAACTGAAACTATGCCTCAAGTGGTAGAGCACCAGATTTGAGAAGAAGAAAAAAAAAAAGCTAAGGGATAGTACCCAAGCCAAGTTCAAGCTCCAGGACTGGCATTAAAAAAAATAACTAGAGGGCTGGGAAGGTGGCTCAGTGGTAGAGTGCTTGCCTCGCATGCATAAGGCCCTGGGTTCAATTCCCCAGCACCACATAAGCAAAAACAAAAGAAAGAAAAAAGCCGGAGGTGGCGCTGTAGCTCAAGTGGTAGAGCGCTAGCCATGAGCTGAAGAGCTGAGGGACAGCACCCAGGCCCAGAGTTCAGGCCCCACGATGGGACCCAAAAAAAAAAAAAAAAAAACTAGAACATAAGGGCTCTAACCTGATCAGTAGACTAGCCCACTCATGCATTCATGGATTCTTAATTTGATGACACTACTGAGAAGAAGTGGAAAATAGAAAGTAGAGTCAGGTTGGAGGAAGTACTAGTGCCTATGGCTGGCTCTATTTCCCTGTGCTCCAGGTCTCCTCCACCAAGCTCTGCCTCACCACAGACCCACAGCAACCAAATTCCTAAGTCTAACCCTGTTCATTTGTCTCAGGCTTTGTCACAGGATCAGCTGAATTCATTTACCTTGGCTTCTCTGTATTCTAGATCACGTATTCTTAGACAATAGGATACCTACTCTTAATCCTGTTGGCAGTAGCAATCGTATTCTTGTTCATAGCTGTGTATGAAGTAATGATTGGGAGGTGGCTGTAGGATCACCGCCATACCACTATACCGCATAAGTAATGTTTGTTCTTGTGGGCAAAGTGCAACAAAAAAAAAAAGCAATGGAAACCAAACTGAAAGGAGTATTGCAAAATTACCTTCTCAGTTTAATTAGAACAAAGCTCAAAATTAACTTCTGACCATTTGCCACTTTTTTTTTTTTTTTGGTCCATTGTGGGGCTTGAACTCTGGGCCTGGGCACTGTCCCTACACACTTCAGCTCAAGGTGAGTGCTCTACCACTGGAACCACAGCGCCACTTCCAGTTTTCTGGTGGTTTATTGCAGTTAAGAGTCTCACGTACTTTCCTGCCTACAATCCTCAGATCTCAGCCTCCTGAGTAGCTAGGATTACAGGCGTAAGCCACCAGCGCCTGGCAACCATTTGCTTTTATATTATCCAAAGATGCAGAATGAAAATTTTGAGCAGGAAGCTGGGCATGTGGCTTAATGGTAAAGTGCTTGTCTAGCATGCATGAAGCCCTCGGTTTAATTCCTTACTACCACTTAAACAGAAAAAAAACTGGAAGTAGCACTGTGGCTCAAATGGTAGAGCAAAAGCCTTGAGCAAAAGCTACTCAGGGGCAGTGCCCAGGCTCTGAGTTTAAGCCCCAGGACTGACCAAAAAAAAAAAAAAATATGAGCAGGTACTCCTGCAGTCCTCTTACAGACAACTCCATCAGGAATACATCTTCACATCCCTATGTTTACCTTAACAAATGCTTCCTTCAGGAAATAAAGCTGTGGCTCAAGTGGCAGAGCACTAGCTTTGAGAGAAAAAAAGCACAGGAACAGCACTCAGGCCTGAGTTCAAGGCCTAGGACACACAGACACAGACACACAGACACAGACACACAGACACACACACACACACACAATAATCCTAACAAATCTCTTCAGAGCCTCAAAAATTACTTGTGCTATGTTGTCTTCTGAAAATGAGTACCAGACTAGTGTTTATGTCATCTTCCTGTATCTTCCCTACTGAAATATGGCAGGTCTGCTTGATAGCTGGAGAATACTAAGCAGCAACTCCAAGTACAGGGTGTGACTTGTGCCTGATGTTAAAACTATGTGATATTTAGACTTCAGACTTATTCTACATTCTATCTCCTTTGTTTTCTTATGTCTCCTATCTTTAATTTACTGCTTTAAAAAAAAAAAAAGTAACCTACAAATTACCTCAAGCATTTCTCAAAAGCTAGACTGTCACTAATTTTTTTACCAAACAGAATAAGCTATTTTATGAAAAGGACTTAAGAAAATCACCAAATAGTGAGTTATTGTACAGAAATTGAGTTTCTTGGAAGCTTTTGGTATCATTTAGCCTTTATTGTTCACCTAAGGAGACATAAATAGTGGAGTGGCTTGTCTCAGGTATGCAGGTGGCTGAGATAGGACGATCACTTGAGTAAAAGAAGCCAGCCAGAAAACACAGTAGAACATCACCAAAAAGAAAGACGAAAACTAAAGTTAAATCTTGACCTGTTTGGATTGTTTTTCTGACATGGAAATTACCATGTTCTTAACATGGGTAGATGTCATGGTTATCATTTTATCTACCTTGACTCTCCTCTCTCTCCTCCCCTTACAACTATGTGGGGTTCTGGGAACATATCTCAGTGGTAGACTGCTTGGCCAGCATGTGCAAGGTTGATTCAATCCCTACCAATGAAAAGGAGGGGCAAAGATTTTGTGAGAAAAAAAATTGAAATACAGTGATTGCCTATTTGTCATTAATAACCCTTTCTTGTGGATAACCTAAGTATTATATAAACTGGGTGTCAGTGGTTTACACCTCTAATCCTAGCTACCCAGGAGGTTGAGATCAAGAACAGTGCCCAGACCCTGGGCTTAAGCACACGCGCACACACACACACACACACACACACACACACACACACCTTATGATAGGTTTGTGGACACACACACACACACACACACACCTTATGATAGGTTTGTGGAAGATGACAAGTTACCTCAGAAATGTTATGTGGGTTTTGTTAAACTTGGTGGATAGGAAGATGTAACTGGCCTTTTATGCTTTAATAGGACCAATTTTTATTACTCTCCACTAAAGTAGGTGGTTCTAAATTGCTCATCTGCTGTTCTGGTACTTGTCTCAAGCCAAGTGAGTTTATGCTGTGACTCACAACTTCTATGATTTAATTTGTACAAATTTACCCAGGGACTACTACTGCTCTGTAATCTGTACTTTCTTTTCTTCTCTCCAGTTCTAGGGCTTGAACTCAGGGCCTGGGCAGTCCCTGAGCTTCTTTTGCTCAAGGCTAGCAGTCTACCACTTGAGCCACAGTGCCACTCCCAGCTTTTTCTTTTATGTGGTACTGAGGAATCGGATCCAAGGCTTCAATGCATCACTAAGCCACATTCTCAGCCCTTGCCACGTAATCTGTATAGCTCCAGATAACTTGTTATGATCACCAAAGAACATTCTTTTTCATGCTTTCTCCTCCTTAAGGTGCATATTCTTGCCGGGGCCTGTGGCTCACACCTATAATCCTAGCTACTCAGGAGGCTGAGATCTGAGAATCGTGGTTCAAAGCCAGCCCAGGCAGGAAAGTCCGTGAAACCTTTATCTGCAATAAACCATCAGAAAAAAGCCAGAAGTGGCGCTGTAGCTCAAGTGGTAGAGTGCTAACCTTGAGCTGAAGAGCTAAGGGACAGCGCCCAGGCCCAGAGTTCAAGCCCCATGACAGACCAAATTAAAAAACAAAACAAAAAAGCATATTCTTAAATAAGAAAAAAAATCTGTACAAATCCATGAAAAACAGTTATTACGCTTAAAATTGTAACAATAGCTTGTGGCTCACACCTGTAATCCTAACTACTCATGATCTATGGATCATGGTTGTAAGCTAACCTGGGCAGGAAAGTCCATGAGACTCTTATCTCCAATAAACTCAAGAACTCCAATAAACTCAAATTGTAGAGTGCTAGCCTTTAGCCAAAGAAGCTCAAGGAGAGCACCCAGGCCCTGAGTTCAAGCCCTAGGACTGGCACACCAAAAAAGGATTCCTTCTGTATAAATTTTTTAAATAGTATTTTTCCTAAAGCACCTTTAAGTAATTCTTACTTTTCTAATAATGGTTTAAACTTTACACGTTATTCATTTAAGACACTACTCAACATAATGCACTGTTGTGATAATCAAATGCATAGATGTTTCCTGTTGGATATCAATAAATATTTACTAACTTGAAAGAACAAAAAAAGAAGAAAGGTATTTGCAACTGGTTGGCTTTAATAAGCAACTCCCACTTTTCATTTACTTCTTCCAGGTCTTTACTTCATCATCAAAAACAAAATGAGCTACTTTAAAAACTCACTGTCTGGGGTAGAAATATTATTTGTCCTATTTTCTTTTTCCCATTAGAAGTGGCTCCCCAAAGCCCCCAAAATAAGAAAGACAAATACAAACAAATCATGCATTCAATTCAGGCATAACATCTTAACATTTAATAGAAACTATATACAATCATTTCTTACTATATTTTACATAGGATAGCCACACAGCAATTTACCTAAGTTAAAAGATGGTTTACGCCTATGGGCTTTTCTCATAAAGCCGGAGTATACTTGGGAAAGGGGTTCTTCTAATGGCACAGTTAAATGAAGGTGAGGAAAGGCTGAAGTACAGGCCTTTAGGTAAGAGATAACCAGACATGTGGGGCCCCCAGATTCTCAAGGGAACTGTTCATAAACACCTTACCCAACCTAACCACCTATGTGAACTCCTGCTCCCAACAGGAAACCCCTTTACAAAGATGTTTTTTTCCTGAAGCATAGTCCCAAATATTCACTCAACACCAGAGGCAGGCATTAATAACTCTCTTTCTTATGAAGAAACGTGTAACTTTTTAAATATTATTGGTCCATTCTCCCAAATCTGGTTTCATGTTTAGTTATTGTACTACGACCACTAGAAAAACAATGTGGTCTGCGTTGTCCTTGTTTAGTGAGAGGTGAATAGTACTTATTAGAAGAATGGGAAATTCAATCCACCAAAGTCAAATGGCTCCCAGAACAAACTGTCAATTGTCAAGTGGGTTCTGGTTTCCCATTTGCAGTAGCCAATCCACTTTGAGGCAGCAGCGCACAAGCTTTCTCAGAATTTCGAGATCCCTGGGATCTGCAACCATCTCCAGCCACTGGCATTTGGCCCTATTAAACAACAAAGGAATTTTGTTAGAAATTAATTCATTGTGGTCTGAGGCATGGATCTGACTCATCAGTGCCCAGTTCTAACAAGACTGCTTTTCCCAAGACTTAACTACCCCAGAATCAGAAGTCATTTCTGAATCACTCCTAGTAGGAAAGGGAATTGTGAACTGTTTCTTCCAAATCAAATAGCCATTCTCCACTGAGGTTCCAGAATAGCCAACAAACCACTGGAAGACAATCCTTTAGGCCTCTGCTTGAAACCAACAGCTATAACTAACTGCTGGTCTTCAGTCAGGGCCATTAGTAGCCTACCCTCTGAGTAGGGCAACCAACATCTATGGTGAAAATAATTCAGTGATGAACTCTCTCTTATGAGGTATAATTGAGAAAACAGACTCCTGGTCTCCACCTTTAATTTAAATAAATTTATGTCCTATTCTAACTCTCCAGATGGGCCCACATATAGGAGGGAAGTCTAGCTAGGTTCTATACTTGCCAAAATATCCACCGAGCCTTCAGCAATTTCTTTGATTGAATGATCTTCCAGGGTTAATGAAGGGTCAAAAAGCAAAGGTGATGGAGGACACTGCATACCATCCCCCACGACATCCAAATCCTGGGAAGGAAAGAGGAAAGCCTGCCATTAGCAACATGAAGAAAGCCAGTAAGCTAAAGGTAAAACATTCTTCAGCAACCACAGGCCACTCTCATTCCCTCCTCCTTTACCCTTGGCCTACCAAACTGTTCAACAAATGACAAGATCCAAAACACTGAAAATTTTGTCTAATTACAAAGAACAATAAATTTTTTTTAATCGGTTGTAGGGGCTGAACTCTGGGCCTGGGCACTATCCCTCCGTTCTTCAGCTCAAGGCTAGCACCTTACCACTGGAGCCACAGCACCACTTCTGACTTTTTTCTGCTTATGTGGTGCTAAAGAATGGAACCCAGGGCCTCACGCATGCGAGGCAAGCATTCTACCACTGAGCCACCTTCCCAGCCCCAAACACTGAATATTTTTTTTGTCATTTGTTTTTATTGTGAAAATACTGTACAGAGGGGTTACAATTACATAGGCAAGATAATGAGTACATTTCTTATCAAGCATTGTCGCCTCCTCCTTTGTTTCCCCTTCCCATCCCTTCCCATCTTCCCCCCACCCTCCAACACTGAATATTTTTAATACCAAGGAACTGTCCAGTTAAAAATAGTAAATTCTGTTGCGTGTATTTTACCGCAATAAACCTTTTTTTTAAAAAAAAAAATTCCCTCTGAGGCTAATTGTAGTCAACATCTAAGTTTATTCATGATAAATGTATTGAGGATACTTAATATAACTGAAGTGTTTCATTAAATGAAACAGCAATGAGACTATTCAAAATCAATATCCAAGCAACCACAAAGCTAATGAGTAAGAGCAAAGAGTAAGTAAGGGGGAAGAAAAAACTAGATGTACTGTTTTGGTTAAGTCTCTTTCCCCATAGAATAAAATCTCTGGTTCTTAAACATAACATTTCAACTGTTCTATCTAAAAGGGGGAGGGGAGAAGATATTATATATTCCACACTATGTTTCTTCCCTACAAATGGGCCATTCTCACTGCAACAATGAATAGCCCACAGACCAAAGAAAGATATTACTCTAGGCTCCTGTTTGAAACCAGTAGCTACAGCAAGCATTGGTCTTGATTCAGGGCCTAAGAAAGTGCGAAGGCTCAAACAGAACCTAATTTTCACACCATTGCTAAATGTAGTGTTAACCTTTCCTAACCAAAAAATGTTTTTGACTCTCTTGTGCAAAATCTACTTTATTAAAACTATATTTCTAATCACTTAACTTCATCAGCTTAGTTTATGCTTTTGTTGTCCTGATTAAAGCTTCAAATAAATGTAATTAAAAACATATATTGGCAGCTCATGCTTGTAAACCCCAGCTACCAAGGGGGCTGAGAGCCAGAGAATTCAAGCCTGAAGCCAACAAAGGCAGAAAATTCCTTTAGACTTTATCTCCAAAATAAACAACAACAACTACAAAAGCTGGAGGCATGGCACAAGTAGTACAATGTAAGTTAAGCAAACAAGCTGAACAAGCAAAAGCACTTAAAATCCTAATACCAGCACCTCTCCCCCAGAAAAAATTAAAATAGGTTGAATGCAGTGGCACATACTTCAAATCCAAGCACTTGGAATAAAATGCTTAATTCTGCCAATTGAAGTATTTTTTAAAGTCAGTAAAGACCAGGTATGGTGGTACATCTGTAATCCCAGCTATCAAGAGCTAAAGGCAACAGGTTAGAGTTCAAAGCAAGCCCTGGCACAATTAGTAAATAAATAAAAACAGAACTTAAGATTCTCAAAAAACAATAAAAAGCAAAAAGCTACTTCTCATATATTCTTTGAAAAATCTATGCCACAAGGTTAAAATATGTTCATGACTTTAAATATCACTATTCCACAATACAGTGAAATATGTGAAATTTATGTAATCACCTAATCCCAATCTAAAATAAAGTGAGAGAAGGGATTGGTTAGGAACAATGAGTGACAATATTGTCAGACACCTTGTATTCATATACTGATTTGCAGAATGGGAACTTCTTTGTACAACTATATGTTTAAAAAAAAAAAAAAAGAAAAATCTATGCCACAAGTAGGGCTTAGCCAAGTAAGGGGACTTTTAAGGGATAAGTTTGTTGTTTTAGTCAGTTCACAAAAGAAAATGTAATAATATATCAAAAACTGTAATAATACTTCATCAAATTTAGTCTTTTTGCAGGCCAGATTAATCTGAAAATAGCTTTACTACAGGACCAACACACAAGTTTAAATATCAAAAGTTGACTTCTATAGGACTTCAAATTCATTCAAAAAATAACCCACTCCTAAATACAAACAAAAGGAAATGGAAAACTGGAAATATGTCTACCTAAGACTTTGTACATAAATGTCCCTCATGGTATATTCCATTTAAATGTCACAAATAGAAACTTATTCTATGAAATATCCAGAAGCCAATGGAAAATTGGAAATATGTCTACCTAAGACTTTGTACATAAATGTCCCTCATGGTATATTCCATTTAAATGCCACAAATAGAAACTTATTTCTATGAAATATCCAGAAGCCCCAGGCAGAGCAGGATGCTCACTCACCTTAAACATAGATGATTTGCAAAAGCTAATCAAGTTGCCATTTTTACAGTCCTCATTTTGTTTTATAAAATACAAATTCTTGGGCTGGGAAGGTGGCTCAGTGGTAGAGCACTTGCCTTGCATGTATGAGGCCCTGGGCTCGATTCCTCAGCACCACATAAGCAGAAAAAACAAAAGTGGCGCTGTGGCTCAAGTGGTAGAGTGCTAGCCTTGAGCTGAAGAGCTGAGGGACAGCACCCAGGCCCAGAGTTCAGGTTCCTCCTACAACCGGACCAAATAAATAAATAAATAAAATACAAATTCTTGGGGGTAACAATGCTCGACAGGAAATGTACTCTTTACCTTACTCATGTAACTGTAACCCCGCTGTACAGTATCTTTACAATAAAAAAAATTTTAATAAATACTAATTTTTATTTTAATAAATCAAATTTTTTTATCTGTTGACTTTTCATTGAAACCAAGTGTTGAAACAAATGGCCATCCATTTTGCAAAAATATGAACCGGGACCTACACCCTCCTATACTGCATATAGTCAAAAAGTACCATAGATCTAAATACAAACTTAGTATTGCAGAAGATTAAGACCAAAAAAAAAAAAAAAATTCTTGACCTTAAATAAGAATAAACTTAGATATAACACCAAAAAAGTTATATGTGAAATGAAAAACTCATAAATTTGACTTCTTTAAAACTGAAATTTTCACTTGGTGCCCGTGGCTCATATCTGTAATCCTAGCTACTCAGGGGGCTGAGATCTGAGGACCACAGTTCAAGGCCAGCTGGGGCAGGAACGCCTATGAGACGCTTATCTCCAGTTAAACACCAGAAAATCAGAAGTGGCACTGTGGCTCAAGTGGTAGAGTGCTAGCCTTGAGCTGAACAGCTGAGGGACAGACCCCAGGCCCTGAGTTCAAGTCCCATAACTGACAAATAAACAAATAAAATTTTCAACTCTTGTCAAAGTGAAAGATGAACAGACTAGAAAAAAAGCAGTTGTAAAGACATGTATCTAGTAAGACTAGTATTTAGAATAAACTCTGAAGCAAAATGTCTCAACAAAAAATGGAAATGTGCTGGGTAGCAAATTTATAGACAAAAAGTACATCCATGGTTGACAGGAAAGGGCCAAGGAAGACATATTGTTAATAGGTATTTAGTTTCTTTTTGGTGTAAACATTCTGAAAGTAGATAATGATGATGGTTGCGCCAAGTGCGAATACTGTATACTAAATTAAAAAAAAATTGAATCTGTAGTGTTTCCAGTTATTTATAACGTGAATTTATACACAAAGTAAGAAATGAGGATAGGCATGCTGGCACATGCCTGTAGTCCCAGCACTCAGGATGGTAGGGCAGAAGGATCCCCAGTTCCAAGTCCAGCCTTTGGCTGCTCAGTAAAATACTGTCAGGAAATTTAACACAAGAAAATAAGCCAAAGAAGAAAAAATAAGTTAGAGCAGAAAGTCCAAAGGAATATGCTAACATACAAATAAAGCAATACATTTGTCACTTCAAAACTCCTATCAATTCTCCTGAACACAGGAGGACTAATTAGTCTCACCATTAAACAAGGCCTTGCCTCAAGGGTCAATCAAAGCAGAGCTTCTCTAACTTACGTCACTGAACTCCAGTGGTAAACTCTCAGTGGGCTGAAGCTCAGCAGCACTCAAGTACAGATCCATGGGGCCGGCTTCCAGATCGTGTGGCACAGACAGTACCTGCTGGGGCTTATACATCTGAGGAGGCAACTGGAAATGCAGTGGACAGCAGGGATCCTCAGAGAGGCTTACAGGAACTGGTTTGTTGCAAGGCACCTCTTCAGATCCCTGGCAGCATTTGAAGAGAACCTGGTTTGTGTCCTGACAAATATCTGTAGAAAAACTGTCAAGGGAAGTAAAAACAGGATCTATTGGAGGTACAAAATACAATAGTGATGTCCACCATGTAAAACTCAAAGTGTGGATATTACACATCATTATAACTACACATGATATGGGAAAACAAACGCAGTTATTAGTTCTTAAAGTTACTCCTCAAATGTGTCATTTCTCAGCTTCTAGTTCTAGTTCTACCAGCAACTTAAAATTAGTCCTCAACCAATAATCAGGAGATAACAATGTGGTTTCTACAGTTAAGTAGACTAGCTAAGTTTATAAAAACGTATACTTTGTTTCTTTGTAACAGGGTAAATTCCTTTAAAGCAGCACAGGTAAAAAGATATGCACTAGATATCAACCTAACAGGAAAGGTTTTCCAGGCCTGTCTATCTTAGGAGAGAAATACAGGGGATACAGATATGATCCCAAAAAAATCTAAGATACTTTACTCATGAAAAGCCCTAGAAAGCAGTACTCTAGGATTAATCTGAGACTTCTAACAACTTTTGTTAAGAGCAGATACAAACAAGGGCTATTTCAGGAAATGGTGCTGTGGCACAAGTGGTAGAGTGCTAGCCTCGAGCTGAAGAGCTCAGGGACAGTGCCTCGGCCCCTAGTTCAAGCCCCACGACTGACCTCCCTCCCCCCTCCAAAAAAAAGGCTATTTCAAAGTTGGCAAAATTGTTCTACAGAATAGGTCAAAATTGAATTAGACAAAATAATTTCAAGTTCAAACTACTTTACAAAATATTGTTTTGTGTGGTCCTGGAACTTGCCCTGGTAATACTGTCCCTAAGCTTTTGTGCTCAGGGCTAGTGTTCTACCACTTGAGCCATAACTCCAATTCTAAATCTTAAACTTTCCTGCCAAAAGTCCAGGCTGGTTTCAAACTTTGATCCATTTCAAATCTCAGCCTTCTGTGTAGCTAAAATTACAGATATGAGCCACTGGTGCCTCGTTTGCTAACATTTCTTAAAATGATAAACACACGCCGGGTGCTGGTGGCTCACGCCTGTAATCCTAGCTACTCAGGAGGCTGAGATCTGAGCATCATGGTTCAAAGCCAGCCCAGGCAACAAAGTCTGTGAGACTCTTATCTCCAATAAACCACTAGAAAACCAGAAGTGGTGCTGTGGCTCAAGCGGTAGAGCACTCGCCTTGAGCTAAAGAGCGCAAGGACAGTGACCAACCCGAGTTCAAGCCCCACACTGACAAAAAAAAATGATAAACACAGGATTTTCCTTACATTTATGAAAAGCATTATTTTAGAGTTGGGCATATTCTTAACCAGAAAACAAAAACTTCCTTTAAATTTCCAACTCAATTCTTCAAAATAATGTACAATGCAACTTTTAAACCAAACAAACCTTAAATAAGGTATTTCTTTCCCAATCTACATGGAAATTGCTTAACCCTAAAAAGCAGGGTATCAAATACAGCCTTACTGACCTTGTGAGCCAGGTAACTTTTAAGATGCATATGTTTCCTAACAACCCTAGATCTTTATCCTGTAGTGGTTAGTAGCACTTTATCTCTCATCCCTAAGTCACCGCAACCAAAACTTCCCAAACATTATCAAATGGTGGACCAAACATCCCCAACTGAGATCCATTACTCTCAATCAACAGTAGGCAGTACACAGTAAATATTTACTTTAATAGGAACAGAGTTGTACTCCCTATGTGCTTAAGAAAAGCTAAGCAATGTCTAATGTGCTTAAGAAACCTGGCTGGATGAACAAATGCAGCATCAGTACTCACTAAATACTACATTCAAAATGATCTATACAGCATGTGAGTAGGCATGGGAGGGAAAACTGGGGAAGAGTAAGAGAAGAGGTGACATTGTACAGGAGGCAGTACTGAGGATTGAACTCAGAGTCACAACTTTGCTAGGCATAAACAATACCACTTGAGCCATAACCCAAGCCCAAGTTAGTACTTAAAACTTTAATCCAGCAAATATTTAATCAGCAAAATATTTTCCAATGAATTCAAAAGACTCTCATAAAGGTCTCTTATTTAAAACTATACTAACCTGGACAAACTTTGGCCCCATCTTCTTCCACCCCCTTTCCTTTCAGATAGGGACAACAGAGATAAAAGGGAATGGTTGACCTACAACTAGACCAGAGTAAAGTTAACAGGTCATCAATGGCAGTTGCATCTGTCTCTGGGGAATGGACTTAAGGAAGGTTAAGTGACTTAGAAAACTATGGTCCGAAAAGGAACATAAAAAGAAAAACATACTTCCCCTTGTAAATACATTGCATCTTCAAATTTGGTGTTAAAAATACTGATAGTCTAGCCGGGCGCTGGTGGCTCACGCCTGTAATCCTAGCTACTCAGGAGGCTGAGATCTGAGGATCGCGGTTCAAAGCCAGCCCGGGCAAGAGAGACCGTGAGACTCCTATCTCCAATAAACCACCAGAAAACCGGAAGTGGCGCTGTAGCTCAAGTGGTAGAGCACTCGCCTTGAGCTGAAGAGCTGAGGGACAGCGCCCAGGCCCAGAGTTCAAGCCCCACGACCAACAAAAAAAAAAAAAAAAATACTGATAGTCTAATAAAGTGGCTTGTAGCATTTAAATGTCTAAAATCGTACTTATCTGTACACTGGCATTTCATTAAATCTTAGTTCACCTAAAATCTTAATTCCCCAGTTTTCCCTCCCATGCCTACCCACATGCTGTATAGATCATTTTGAATGTAGTATTTAGTGAATACTGATGCTGCATTTTTCACCCAGCCAGGCTTCTTAAGCACATTAGACATTGCTTAGCTTTTCTTAAGCTGGAAGTACAACTCTGTTCCTATTAAAGTAAATATTTGCTTTGTACTGCCTACTGTTGATTGAGAGTAATGGATCCCAGTTGGGGATGTTTGGTCCACCATTTGATCGTACTCACACCACATAAAAATAATCACAATTCTTTTACACACCTTCCCCCACATAGTTCTGTGCATTCAAAACATCATCTACAGAATTCCATACCCTATCCTAAATTTCGTTAAGTGTTTAATGCCTGAAAATATGGTGTGGTGCCATAATTTACATGCCTATTATTCGGCTCTCAGTGTGTATGTGTGGGTGTATATATATATTATATATATATATATATATTTTTTTTTTTTTTTTTTTTGGTCAGTTGTGGGGCTTTAACTCTGGGCCTGAGCGCTGTCCCTCAGCTTTTCAGCTCAAGGCTAGTGCTCTACCACTTGAGCTACAGCGCCACTTCCAGATTTCTGATGGTTTATTGGAGTTAAAGAGTTTCACGGACTTTTCTGCCTGGGCTGGCTTTCAACCGCAATCCTTGGATCTCAGCCTCCTGAGTAGCTAGGATTACAGATTTGAGCACGGGCACCCGGCGCTCTCAGTACATATTTTTTTGGGGGGGGTCTGGTCATGGGGCCTGAACTCTGGGCCTGGGTGCTGTCCCTCAGCTCTTCAGCTCAAGGCTAGCGCTCTACCACTTGAGCCACAGAGCCACTTCCGGCTTTTTTCTTTGTGTTTATGTGGTGCTGAGGAATCGAACCCAAGGCCTTGAGCATGCAAGGCAAGCGCTCTACCACTGAGCCACCTTCCCAGCCTCTCAGTACATTTTAAGACGGTCTCCAGTTAGAATTTTTTTTGTCAGTTGTGGGTCTTGCCTGAGCACTGACTGTTCCTGAGCTTTTGTGCCACTTTCAGTTTCCTGGATGTTTGTTGGCGTTAACAGTCTCCCGGAATATCCTGCCTGCACTGGCTTCGAACCACAATCCTCAGATCTCAGCCTCCTGAGTAGCTAGGATTACAGGAATGAGCCACTGACACCTAAGACTAGTTAGAAATTTTTTGTAAAAATACAGGTAATTTGATTATGTTTTGTTTTGTGTCGGTCGTGGGGCTTGAACTCTGGGCCTAGGCTCTGTCCCTCAGCTCTTCAGCTCAAGGATAGCACTCCACAACTTGAGCCATTGCACCACTTCTGTTTTTCTGAGTGGTTTAATGGAGATAAGAGTCTCAGAGACTTTCCTACCCAGGCTGGCTTTGACCCGCAATCCTCAGATCTCAGCCTCCTGGGTTACAGGCGTGAGCCACCAGTGCCCAGTTGGTTATTTTTAAGTCAGTGTCTCACTATGGTACCCAGACTGGTGGGCTCACATGATTCTGAACCTATCTTGTGAAGGGGATATAGGTACATGACACAATAGCCAGCTAAGAAAAATATATTGGGGGAAAGCTTAACTCAGGGCCTAGGCACTGTCCTTTAGCTTTTCAACTGAAGGCTAATGCTCTAGCACGTGAGCCACAACTCTACTTCTGGCTTTTTAATCAGAGGTAAGAGTCTCATAGGCTTTCCTGCCAGAGCTGACTGAAAATACATTTTAATTTTGCCAATTTGGTATCTCTTGCCATACATATGAAATCCAGTAAAATCTATGCCTTTCAGAGAAATACATTTACTTATAGCTGCTCCTATTGTATGAGCTTTCCTTAACCATTTAAGAAAAATGCACTTTCTTTTTTTTTTTTTTTTTGTCAGTCGTGGGGCTTGAACTCTGGGCTTGGGCACTGTCCCTCAGCTCTTCAGCTCAAGGCGAGCGCTCTACCACTTGAGCTACAGCGCCACTTCCGGTTTTCTGGTGGTTTATTGGAGATAGGAGTCTCACGGTCTCTCCTGCCCGGGCTGGCTTTGAACCGCGATCCTCAGATCTCAGCCTCCTGAGTAGCTAGGATTACAGGCGTGAGCCACCAGCGCCCAGCTGAAAAATGCACTTTCAAGATTCTATTTAGAGGCTGGGAATATGGCTTAGTGGTAGTGTTTGCCTAGCATGCATGAAGCCCTGAGTTCAATTCCTCAGTACCAAATAAACAGAAAAGGCCAGAAGTGGCGCTGTGCCTCAAGTGAGTGCTAGCCTTGAACACACAGAGGCTCAAGGACAGAGACCAACCACTGAGTTCAAGCCCCAGACACGGCCAAAAACAAAAAAACAAGATTCAATTTTTTAAAATGGGGAATAGTTATATTGTAATTTTTTTTTGTCAGTCCTGGGCTTGAACTTGGCCTGGACACCCTTGAGCTCCTTTTGCTCAAGTCTAGCACTATAACACTTGAGCCACAGTGCCACTTTCAGTTTTTTCTGTGCTTAACTGGTGGTAAATCTCACAGACTTTCCTACCTAGGCTGGCTTTAAACCGCGATCCTCAGATCTCAGCCTCCTGAGTAGCTAAGATTATAGGTGTGAGCCACTGGCGCCCAGCTATAAATCTTTTTTAAAAAAAGATTCAGTCAGACTGGGAATGTGGCTCAGTGGTAGAGTGCTTGCCTTGCATGCATGAAGCCCTGGGTTCAATTCCTCAGTGTCACATAAACACAAAAAGCCAGACGTGGCACTGTGACTCAAGTGTAGAGTGCTAGCCTTGAGCAAAAGCTCAGAGACAGTGCCGAGGCCCAAAGTCAAAGCCCCGGAACTGGAAAAAAAAAAAAAAAAAAGATTCAGCAAATAACACAAACAGTTCTGTAGCCCATGGTAAATATAGACTGTTAGCAGAATTTAGATATTACAAGGGTTCAAGTCAAACTATCCTTGTAAGGAGGGTAGAAAAAAATTACACTCTGTGAATAGTTTCTAATGTGAAGTGTAAAATTACACAAGTTAGCACACTAACCATACAAAAGATAGGACTAAAGTTCACAGGACAAGTCACCCTTTTGAATGAAATGTAGTAATTATATTTTTAGTAATAAATGTGATAGCATTATGTAACTCACAGGAACAATCCAATGAGAAATCTGATTATAACAACTATACAGATATTTTGGAATTCCAGTATTGAGACTGCAAATTAAGTATTAGCTTGAATTTATTACAATGATTCTAGTATTAGTTTCAGGTTCTTCAACATTCCACTTGTACTCTACCACTTGAGCCACACCTCCACTCCAGCTTTTCTTATTTTTACTGTTTAATTGGAGAAAGGAGTCCCCCAAACTTTCATACCTGGTCTGGCTTCCAACTAGTCCTCCAAATCTCAGCCTGACTACTCAAGTACTCAGTTTACAGGCATAAGCCATCTCACCTGAACCAATGTTTCTTTCTAATGAACTGACCATTACATTTCCAAAGTTCTGAAATGGCCAACAGACCAAGAAAGACATTCTTTAGGCTCCTGCTTGAAACCAACAGCTTCAGCAAACTGCTGGCCTTGATTCAGGGCCAAAGGAAATGAAGACTTTCAATTAAGCCAACTGGCAAATTCCTACCAGTCCTCTTCGAACAAGCAAAACAGAGCCTCAACAGGCAATTTTAAAAGATACGGGTAAGGCAGTGTCTGGTCATTGGAAGAGACTGATTGGAGCAACGAACATCATCCACAAAGGCCAAGCACCTCTGACTGGAACGAGTGGTATGAGCCTAAAATGGAGAAAACAGATAAAACTGACAAATCCACAAAAGAACATTCATCCCATTGTGATGAGAATACTACCTATGGAAACACAGGAATAAACAATTTACAAGTTTTTGGTAATTTATTACTTTATATTGTTATAATGGGAGCCTAGGGGAGCCAATTTTGTCTACAATATAAGTTGTATGCCCTGCTATTGATGATAAACTGAGCTGTTAATGATTTTGCCACAATGATACTAGCAGATAAAAAATAACCACATGACTCTTCTCCATATCAACCTTACCTCCAGGCATTCAATTGTTCCTAGTCTTCCAGCTATCTCCTCCCACTCTCATCCACTCCTTAGGTCTCATGATGGAGCCAAAGATGGCCTGAAACTCATGACCTTCCTGCCTCAATCTCCTAAATGCTAGGATCAGACATATGAAATCATACCTTGCTCTTCCCACCTTTTTTGGAACTAAGAATGAATCCATCCAGAGCCTCCCACATAATAGGCAAGCACCTTACCATTTGACCCATACATGCCCCCAGCCCTCTTGTTTCACTAAGTCTTGATTAACTTTGCCAAGACCGACTTAAATTCTTAATCCTCCCAAATAATCCAGTTACTTTCTTCCTTCCCTCATTCATGGGGTTTGAACTCATGACCTTGTGCTTGCTCGGTAGGTGATACCACATGGGCCTTTATGTTCATGCCCTTTATTCCTTAATTGTTTGATAGGGTCTGGTATGTTTGTTGAGGCCAGCCTCAGACCAGGAACCTCTTTACTATGCTTCCTACATGGTACACATTTCCCCTCCCAGTTTATTAGTTGTCCTTCAACCTTGGTCTTCCCAAAATTCATTTCCCAAGTTGGGCCTTCCCATTTTTAAAACAAGACAAATGGCTGATGGCTCACATCTGTAATCCTAGCAACTCAGGAGGCTGAGATCTGAGGATCACAGTAAGAAGCCAGCCCAGACAGAAAAGTCCATGAAACTCTCATCTCCAACTAACCACCAGAAAACTGGAAATGGCACTATGGCTCAAAGTGGTAGAGTGCTAACCTTGAGCTTTCCAGACACAGGTCTAGTCAGTAGGAGACAGGGAAACTAGAATCCAGTCTTCCTGACCTCCAGTTAAGTACTTTTACTACAAATCTAGTTCTAACTCAGATTTCAGATCCAGGAATGGATGGATAGTGTTTTTGAACACTCATTGTATAGGACTAGTGTGGCATAGAGTGTTTGCCTAGTATGCATGAATCCCTGGGTTCAACTCCTCAGTACCACACAAACAGAAAAAAAGCTGGAAATGGTGCTGTAGAGCAAGTAGTAGAGTTCTAGCCTTGAGCAAAAGAAGCTCAGGGACAATGACCAGGCCCTGAGTTCAAACCCCAGGACTGGCAAAAAACAAAAAAAACGAAATGAAAGAAAGAAAATTACTCACTGTAAGTAAATATATATACAGTCTACAGGAATATAAACAAATTACCTGTTGGGAGGCACCATCAGTGGCCAGCATTCTGCGCTCCTTCAGCTGTCTGTGTAATAGGGCTTCTACTCCATAGCGTTGACGGTATCGCCGTAGACATTTTAATCGCTTTAAGTTTTCTCGTTCTTTGGCCAATAGTCCCTCTGGGCCAGTCAGGAGACTACTACCTAGAGAGTTACAAGAGTCACAAGTGAACCCAACAATGAATCCAGATGCTTTGGAAATAAGCAGGAAGTCTTTGGCCATAAAATGGGCACACTCAACTACAGAAAACTTGCCTAGAGCTTCATGTTCCACTTTGCGATTATGTAAATACCGACGCTTTTTCTCTTTGAGCAAATGCTGAAGTCGTTTAAACTGATCAATATACAAAGATTGCAAACGAATTAGCTTCTCACGCATAATCAGGGCCACTTCTTCTGCTGTGTAGACACCAGCATGTCTGGAATACACAAAGTATTCAACAAAGTATAAGAAAAAAAATAATAACAAAACCAAGGCCCAAAGTAAAAAAGGGTAGAGAACAGAATGAGTTTGTGAATTTAGAAAGTAGCCAGTGTTGGCAGGATCACCTTATTATAAACATGAGCAGCTACACAAACCATTTTACTACAGCGCTACTCAGGAAATTGAGATCTGAGGATAAAAGCTCAAAATCAGCCCCAGGCCGACACATCTGAGATTCTTTACCAGTTTAAAACAAAAATGTCACAAGTGAAAGTGTGAACTCAAGTGGTAGAATGCCAGCTGTGAGTGGAAAAAGCTAAATGAGAAAGCACGGCGTCCAAGCTCATCAAGGCCCAGCACAAAAAGTAGTAGCACAGAACAAAACAGGGTTGGGGGTATAGCTCAGAGGAAAAGCACTTCTTTAGCAAAGTAATCTTTATGCAAAGTAATCATAACCACCAAAAAGAAACAAACTTCCAAAAGGGTATGATAAAAAGGGTATGATGTAGCTCAGTGGTAGGGTGTGTACCTAGAACATTCAAGGCCATAGGTTCAAGCCCCAGCACTGGGGGTGTGGTGGGGGAGCATATTGACATTGTCAATCTTTCTTTAAAATCTGGCGTGCTGGGCTACAGTGGACTTCAAGACTAGCCTCGGGTCGGGTGCTGGTGGCTCACGCCTGTAATCCTTAGCTACTCAGGAGGCTAAGATCTGAGGATCAAAGTTCAAAGCCAGCCCAGGCAGGAAAGTCCTCTTATCTCCAATAAACCACTAGAAAACCGGAAGTGGCACTGTGCTCAAGCGGTAGAGTGCTCGCCTTGAGCTGAAGAGCTGAGGGACAGCACCCAAGCCCAGAGATCAAGCCCCACAAACGGGGGAGGAAGGGGGGAGGGGAAAAAGACTAGCTTGGGGTACACTGAGGAAAGGGAAAGGGGAAAGAAAGGAAAAAAGGGGCTGGGAAGGTGGCTCAGTGGTAGAGTGCTTGCCCTGCATGCATAAGGCCCTGGGTTCGATTCCTCAGCACCACATAAGCAGAAAAGGCCAGAAGTGACGTTATGGCTCAAGTGGTAGAGCACTATCCTTGAGCTGAAGAGCTGAGGAATAGCGCCCAGGCCCAGAGTTCAAGCCCCATGACTGACAGGAAAAAAAAGGACAAAGGAAAGAAAAAAATCTGAGAAACACTACTAATATATGATCTCACAAAATGGGATACTTTGCTATTATTTCATTAATTTTCCCAGTTATTTGCACTGTTTTTTATTTGGTTTGGTGCTAGTATTGGGGACTGAACTCAAAGCCTTGTGTCTTTGCTTGACTATACTTGAGCTACTCCTCCAACCTAGCATTTTGCTGATTAATTAGAAATGGAGCCACTCAGACTTTTCTGGTTTTCTGCCCCAGGTGGCTTCCTCCAGGTCTCAGCCACCTCTCCAGGTCTCAGCCACCTCAGCAGCTAAGATTACAGTCTTAAGCCATTGGCATCTGATTGTACTATGTTTAAGCATAGTATAAATGAAGGACTGAATGTAAAACATGACATTTTTGAGACAATGAGACTGTCCCTATTCTGCATTATTTCATTTAGTAACTTACTGTGGAATAATTACTACTTGTCAGGACAGCTTCAAGATTTTTTTCATGGTTTTTTTTTTTTCGTCCAGTCGTGTGGCCTGAACTCTGGGCCTGGGCACTGTCCCTCAGCTCTTCAGCTCAAGGCTAGCGCTCTACCACTTGAGCCACAGCACCACTTCCGGCTTTTTTTCTTTTTGCTTATGTGGTGCTGAGGAATCAAACCCAGGGCCTCAGGCATGCAAGGCAAGCGCTCTACCACTGAGCCATCTTCCCAGCCCTCATGGTTTTTTTTTAACTGTGAAAATACTGTACAGGAGTTACAATTACATGTGCAAGATAATGAGTACATTTCTTACCAAGCATTGTTGCCTCCTCCTTTGTTTCCCCTTCCTATACCTTCCCAACTCCCCCCCACAGCTTAAGATTTTAATTAAAGGGTTGGAGGCCTGGTTCAGATGGTAGAGCACCAACCAATAAGGGAAGGAAAGCATCAGGTACTAAGTTTAAGCCAGGCGTCAGTGACTCACACCTATAATCCTAGCTACTAAGGAGATCTGAGGATTGTGGTACAAAGCCAGACCAGGCAGGAAAGTCCATGAGACTCTTAACTCCAATTAACCACAAAGCTTGGAAGTAGAGCTGTGACTCCAAGTGTTAAAGTGCTAGCCTTAAACAAAAAGAGTTCAGGGACAGCACCCGGGTCCTAAACTGTATTTATTACTGACTTAAGTGTAACCCCTCCGTATATCACTTTTTGGGGGGATCCAGTCGTGGGCCTGAACTCTGGGCTTGGGCGCTGTCTCTCAGCTCTTCAGCTCAAGGCTAGTGCTCTATCACTTGAGCAACTTGACCAACAGCACCACTTCTGGCTTTTTTTCCCCTGCTTGTGTGGTGCTGAGGAATCGAACCCAGGGCCTCATACATCAAGGCAAACGCTCTACCACTGAGCCACCTTCCCAGCCCCATCACCTTTTTTTTTGGTACATTTTTTATTGTAAAAATACTGTACAGAGAAGCTGGGAAGGTGGCTCAGTGGTACACCGCTTGCCTTGCATGCATGAGGCCCTGGGTTCGATTCCTCAGCACCACATAAGCAGAAAAAAAAAGCTGGAAGTGGCACTGTGGCTCAAGTGGTAGAGCACTAGCCTTGAGCTGAAAAGCTGAGGGACAGTACCCAGGCCCAGAGTTCAGGCCCATGACCGGATCAAAATAAAAATAAAAATAAAAAATACTGTACAGAGGGGTTACAGTTATATGAGCAAGGTATGAGTGCATTTCCTATCAAGCATTGTTGCCTCCTTTGTTTTTCCCCTATCATCCCTTCCCTCCCACCTGCACAACTACCCCCCCATATCACCTTTGTAACAATAAAAAATAAATTAAAATTTAAAAATATACTTATCAGGCACTAGTGGCTCACACCTGTAATCCCAGTTACTCAAGAGGCTGAAATCATGGTTCAAAGCCAGCTGAGGCAGGAAAGTCAGTAGAATTCATCTCCAATTAACCACCAAAAAAGCCAGAAATGGAGTTATAGCTCAACGAGTAGAGTGCTACTCTTAAGCAAAAAGGCTAAGGAAGAGTGCCCAGGCCCAAGTTCAAGCCCCAGGACCAGGTAAAAAAAAAAAAATGATAAAATAACACAAAAAAAGGTACAAAAGAATACTTGCCTATAACGTGTACAGCCTAGTTCAATTCTCAGTACTACCTCCCCTGATAAAGAACAAAAAAGCATGGAGTTGTGGCTCATCAAATAAGCACAAAGCCCTATGCACTGCCAAAAAAATATATATATATATATGAATTTTTTAAAATCCATCAATTAACGCTATCCATTATCCCTCACTCTATACAAGTATTTCTACCTGAAGTGCCAGCAGGGAAGTGTTAAGACAGAAATGAGAAGAAAAAACTAAAACCAAACCATGACACATAAGAGATTTTGGAGGGGCTGGGAAGGTGGCTCAGTGGTAGAGCGCTTGCCTTACATGCTCGAGGCCCTGGGTTCGATTCCTCAGCACCACATAAGCAAAAAGAAAAAAAGCCGGAAGTGGCACTGTGGCTCAAGTGATAGAGCGCTAGCCTTGAGCTGAAGAGCTGAGGGACAGCGTCCAGGCCCAGGGTTCAGGCCCCACGACCGGACCCCCCCCCAAAAAAAGAGAGATTTTGGAATAATATCAACATTTTGATGTTTCCATACCTCCTAACGTGATCATAGGTTAGATAAAGGGCAAAACCTTAGTAAGATATAATTAGGAGATTCCTAAGTTTCTAAATCAGTTTTCCCTTCTTAGGCATAAAATCAAGGTAAACTGCTTAACGCTTTACTTTCCTTTTTAAGAAAAATCCATAAACACGGAAATTTGCAATAAGCACTTAAGTACAATCACCTCTCTTCATTCCTGAGGTTTAGACCAGCAATTACACATCTACTTCCTTTTCATTAATGGTCTGAACTTTATTCTACCCACCTCCCACATCCATGTCCAACAGTTCTACCTAATTTCTCCTCTATACACTGATTGATAGGTACGATTCAGTTTAGTAATTCTTCCAAGTTGCAAGGCTTCCTTTAAAGAACCAAACCTTGGGCTGGGAAGGTGGCTCAGTGGTAGAGTGCTTGCCTTGCATGCATGAGGCCCTGGGTTCGATTCCTCAGCACCACATAAGCAGAAAAAGCTGGAAGTGGTGCTGTGGCTCAAGTGGTAGAGCGCTAGCCTTGAGCTGAAGAGCTGAGGGACAGCACCCAGGCCCAGAGTTGAGCCCCATGACTGACCCCCCCCCAAAAAAAGGTGGCACAATTTAGCTTCAGAATAAAGTTTAAAAAAAAAAAAAAAAAAAGAACCAAACCTTGCTGTGAAGCAAGATGAACCATGATACTGAACCCACTTAGGTAATTAACATCTATTAGCAACATGCCATACTCTATTCTACATGCTAACTACATGAAATATTCAAAAGCCTTATGTGGAGCTACAACTTACTTTAGGGGATCTTCTTGATCACTGTCTATGCTATCAGCTTCACTGTCAGGGTCACCTCTCCAAGTCTGATCCACAGTAATGGGTTCCTGGTCCCCATCACTCCAGCTGTCTTCATCTGAGGCAAGGAAGGGAGAGCGGCCATTAAGACTTCCCACCTCTGTAACTCCACCACACAAAACTAAATTACTTAAGAGATCAATCCAAAACCTTAAAATGTGAAGGGGGGCGGGGAGGGACTTTATCCAAGGAAAAGGTCACCAATTCAGGAAAATAAATCTAAACAAACTACTTCAAATCCAGAATGACAAACACCATAGCAATTCCGGAATTGTGACCAAATTCCTGATGATGAATTAACAGTAGTATTGCCACATATGCTGAAAGCACAGTGCTGAACCAAAATAAAGTTTTCTTAACCTTCTTCCTTTTCTATTCTAGGAAAGAAAATCCTTACCCAGTATTCGGCTGGCTTCACTTCGGCTACTTTCTGGAGTCTGAGAACCCAGCTCTGTCTTTGCATATGAACTCAGCTGACACAAAAGTGTCTCACCCACAGGTCCAGGGTTGGTTTTCTTCATTTGAGCGTGTAGTGCTAGGGCATTCCTACGGGCATGTTCGGCACAGAAGGACACCCTAAGAAGACAAAATATTAATATTTTTATAGGTCCCTCTGGAAAGGGTTAAGTGACTTTTCACATTTTGGAACATTTTCAAGAAATTAAAATGCCTTATATTCACCTAAAAAGGCCAGTGAACCAGAGGAATTTAACTCACCTAAGGTCATCTAGTTTGGGTTTTTTTATGTATAATGTTGTTGGCAGTCATTCAAACTTCAGGTGTCACAAATGCAAGTGCTCTATTACTAAAATATTAAACCCCAGCCAGCATTTGATGTTATGAACGGAAACGAACCTTAACCAATGCTCTTGCCATCAAACTTTCACTGTAAAAATGTTGACACAGCAAGATTGGGCCTTTCTGTGATGCCTAAAACCTGGCAGGGCATGACATGTAGAAACTCTTACACAGGAATTAAGTAAAAGTATATTGAATAAATGGATCCATCTAATTCAAAAAAAAAAAAATGTTGACACAGTCTCACAAATGAGACACATAGATCTACTTTTCAAAACTAATTTTGGGCTGGGTACCAGTGGCTCATGCCTGTAATCCTAGTTACTATGGAGGCTGAGATCTGACGATCATGGTTCAAACCCAGCCCGTGCAGGAAACCTGTGAAACTCTTATCTCCAATAAACCACTAGAAAACTGGACACAGCACTGTGGCTCAAGTGGTAGAGTGCTCACCTTGAGCTGAAGAGCACAGGGATAACTCCCAAGCCCAGAGTTCAAGCCTCACAACCAGCAAAAACAAAAAACTAATTTTGGAAGGTACACTTTATATCAAGTAAGTGTTGGTAGTTAGATGTACAATCGTTTTAAAACTAAAAGATACGAAGTTATCTAGTAAAGTCATGTCTCTCTATAGATAACCGTTTAAGATGAAAGCTATGAAGTCTCCTCAAAGAATACACAAACAAAAAATTCTGATCTGGGGCTTGAACTTAACTTGTTTGCTCATGGCTAGCACTCTACCACATGAGCCACGGCTCCACTTTCTGCTTTTTGGTGGTTAACTGGAAATAAGAATCTTACAGGGCTGGGAAGGTGGCTCAATGGTAGAGTGCTTGCCTTGCATGCGTGAGGCCCTGGGTTCGACTCCTCAGCATCGCATAAGCAGAAAAAGCCGGGAGTGGCGCTGTGGCTCAAGTGGTAGAGCGCTAGCCTTGAGCTGAAGAGCTGAGGGACAGAGTTCAGGCCCTTGACTTGCAGACTTTCCTACCCAGTCTGGCTTTAAATTTAAACTAAGATCCTCATATCTCAACCTCTTGAGTAGCTAGGGTTACAGGCAAGAGTGACCTCTAGATTTTATTTAATTGAGATATATGGACAGCCAAGAGTCAAGTACCGCAGCATTAATAATAATTTAAAGCTGGGAGTGATGGTCCAGACCTTAATCCCAGCATTCCCAAGGCTGAAGGTGGAAGGACTACAAGTTTCAGGTGAGCCTAAGCTACACAGCAAGCAAGGCTCTACTCTTCAGAACACTGAAGGAAAACAAGAAAAAGAAAAGCAGTAATAATCTGCAGTGTCTCTTCGTTTTACAGAAAAGGGAAAAAATGCAAAGAGACAACTAAGTAACTCCACCTCAGGTGTCCTTTTATCACCATTTTAACGTTTGGAGCTTCCCCCCGCCCCCCCCCCAAAAGTTTCAAACATAAAACTTGGTAGCTATGCTCAAGCTCACATATCATATCTCCTCTCTCATTAAAGGCTTTTGTGGGTTTGGTTGGTTTTTTTGCGGGTATTTGTAGTGACCATGCACGAGGTCCTGCCTTCAATCCCCACCATTAATAAATAAAGTTTAAGAAAAAAAAAAAAAAAACACGAACTAGACGGATAGACATATATACCCATCTTTCTTCTCTGGCTTTGGAGCAGCACTGGGACATCTTTTTCCATTCTTCGTCGATATGTAACTACACTGTTTAAAAGGTGCATTCTTGTCTTCAAGGATATGTTTAATACAGAATTCTTGGCCTTCCAGACGAGGTTGAGAGCATGGGCGATGAGTGAATGAGCAAGTCAGGGGCTCCTGAGACCTGGGCACTGGGGTGATCCTTCCCCGATTGGTTGGTAGGACGTGAATTCGAATCCTGTTCATACCAAAACCTGTAGGGTCACACGAAAGAACAAAATGCCCCCTGAACCCTTCCTAAACACTCCTGCGGCACCATGTCCGCGTCCGGCACAGTAGTTTTTTCTAAAAGGCGGCCCAGGGCCTCGCAAGATCCGGCTCCCTAAGTCCCCACCCGCCCTCCGGTCTCTCCAGCTTTGGTGTCTAACGGTCCCCCGGTTCTCCCTCCAGGCCCGGGGCCTCCCCAAACCCAACCATGCTGAACCCGAATCTGCGAGAACCGCAGGCTGCGGCACCGGAAGCGGCGCTGCGGCCCCCACGCGGTCCGCCGCACCCCGCTCCGCCCCGGGCCCCCGCGCCCCGCCCGGGGCCGCCCCGCCCCGCCCCGCCCCGGGCCCCAGCGTCGCCGCCTTTGTCTCGGCCCGCATCAAAGCTCGTGGCTGAGCCCAGCCCGCCCTTAACAAGCGCCATTTTGTCCGAGGATTCCAGGCACCGGGGAACCTATTTCGCGGGAATCTACAGGGAAGGAAAATGACTCCGACGCAGCAGGAGTCAAAGTGGCCTCTCTAAGCGAATAGAAAGAGCGAATTACCAGGCTAGCCGCAAAAGCAAACAGAAGGCGGCACCGCCATCTTACCTCCACGGCCGTCCTGCGCCACGCCGCTCACCCTCGTCTGGCAGCGCTAGCCGCTCCTAAGTCGGCCCAGGGCTTCTCCACGCCCCCAGTTGCTGATTGGCTGTGGCGCTTACGACGGTCTCGTTCCCCATTGGTCGAAGGTGGCTACCCAGCACGTCCTAAAGGGTGGGACACTGAGGACAGTTGCTACTGGGAGTGGCTGGATGAGCTGTCTGTCACCTATACTCCGCCGCGGGAGTGTAGGCCGGCGCGGAGGCGCGCTGCGGAAGAATCGCCTTCCGTGGATATTTCTCCACCTTGCGGTTTGGCTCGTTTTGAGCTTTTGGTTCCTCTGGCTATAATCCTACATTGCTGTTTCTTCACCAGCCCTGTGTAGAAAATCGGACAGAACGAGGCCGGTGGGTCGCTATACATTTGACCCTTATTTATATAGCAAAAGGCTTTGCTAGTTTTGTGAGCAGTTCAGCACATTTACTTATCATGTTGGTGTTTATCGTGAGTCTGGGAAAATCACAGCTACCATTTACTTAGTTGGTGTTTATTATTATTATTTTATTATTATTACTATTATTGGAGCAATCCTAAATGGTAGCTAATATTATCTCAATTTTACGGGTAACTTAACCGAGAAGCAGAATAGGCCCTGTAACTAAGAAATAGGAGACAGGCAAATTTGAACTCAGACCTCATCCTTTATCTCCTACTGCCTTTTAAATACTTAAGGGCATTGGACTGCCTAGAATAAGGAAACATGAGCTCTGGTGTAAACCCTTGCTTTCCAAAAAATTGCCATAGTTCTCTAAAATTCTCTGACTCCATGCCAGGTAAAGCAGGTAGTAATAAAAATGACTGGCAAGGGCTAGGAAGGTGGCTCAGTGGTAGAGTGCTTGCCTTGCATGCATGAGGCCCTGGGTTCGATTCCTCAGCACCACATAAACAGAAAAAGCCTGAAGTGGTGCTGTGGCTCAAGCGGTAGAGCGCTTGCCTTGAGCTGAAGAGCTAAGGGACAGCGCCCAGGCCCAGAGTTCAGGTCCATGACTGGCAAAAAAAAAAGACTGGCAATAGCAATGTTTATTATCCATTAAAGATTTTCAGCCAAGTATCTCTTCTGTCATCACCGCCTCTCTGGTAGAAATGGCCCATCACTTTCTACATATCTTTGCATCCTGACCTCCCTTACCTGCTCATGTATTTCATTTAAATAAGATGTTGTGTCCTTGACCAAAGAGCAGGTGAACAAGATCACAGTATTCAGAATCCACAGCCCTCAAGAAAAAAAAAGGCATTTAGGGACAAAAAAAAAAAAAAAAAAGATTAAAACCAATATTGCAGAAGGATACTATTTCCAGAGATTAAAGCAGTCCTAGAAAAGGCCTTTACCTGAAATTCATTCATCTCATAAATATTTATTGGGCACCTGAAGTGCCTGGCATTGGAGATACAGGAGAAAAACCAAAAAGATTACCCTGCTCTCTTGGAGTGAACATTCTAGAACAGTTTGGGATTTTGAGTGCAATACAAACATAGTATCAGTAGCAACAATACTATCATACATAAACACACCAAACCTCAGAAGTGGTACAAAGATACTTTGTATAAACACTATATAACAAAACTAATTGGAAACAGTCACATTACAGGAAATTTGAGAATCAGAATCTGCAACCTAGTGTGAAAATATTAAAAAAGAGTGTCAAACCTACTAAGCAAGTAAAGCCACACAGGAGAGGGATTCAATGAAAAGTTTTTCTAATTAGAGGAAAATCCTTCTAAATTCAAAACAAAAAAAAATGTTATTTAGAAGTATTTCCAGCTGGGTACTAGTGGTTCATGCCTGTAATCCTAGATACTCAAAGAATGTTGAGATCTGAGGATTGCGGTTTGAAGGCAGCCTAATCAAGAAAGTCCCTGAGATTATCACCAATTAACAAAAACAAAAAAAAAAACAAAAAACAGACGTGGAGCTGTGGCTCAGATAGTGCTAGTCTGGCGCAAAAAAACTTGGGGATGGTGCTCCAGCCCTTAATTCAAGTCCCAGGCTGGCCAAGAAATATTTCTTTGGTGTAGGGAAACAAATATTTTGGAAAATTCTTCCTCATTGTTTAAATGAAGTAGATAGCTGTCTCTACTTTCCAAGGTCTGAGCACTGAACCCTTCTCATTTCTACTAATGCTGACCTTGGTTTTCTGTCATTCACCCATAAACTGATGATTCCATGTGTAGGTCTAGCCTAGACCCTTCCTTTGAACTTCCACAAGCTCTTACCATATCAACCCAAAGGCTGTTAAGTTAGCGGTCAACTTTCCTTCTGTTAACTGGCCTTTACACTATTGGAGGCAAAAATCCCCCATTTGTGTGCTAGATTCCATTTCATCTACTCAATGACATCACTCCACCTCTCTTACATTCTCATTTTTCCCATCCACATATGTACATGATACTTCTGCCACTTTAAAAATAGCAAAAAGATCTATCTTAGCTCTTCCTTCAGCTACTGCCACATTTCTCTTAATTTTTTTTGGGGGGGGAGGCAGGTGGGAGGAGGGAGGAACAAGGTATTGTTACATTTGGGACCCAAACTTCTCAAACTAATTCTCCAGATTTAGCTCCCCCGCCCCCAAGAAATTGTTAGAATTGCAAGTCTTAACACCAGTTTTCATTATCTTCAGCACTTGCAGCCTACAAAGCCACCTAAATTGAGATTTTCCTTTCCCATTATTCCTACAATGTTTTGTAAAACCGAGATGATCACTTCTCTGTGAAACCCTATCCCCAATGGTGTCTGTGACCCATTCAGTTTTCATAATGGCCTCTGAAATTCCATGGTTATCTGTTTCCATTGCTTCTCGAATCTCATGACTTCCAAACTTGACTCGTTTCTGTATGATCTCACCTCAGCACCTGTGATATATCAGATGATTCCTAAAATGCTATTCCTATGGCTTGGTCTCTCCTTTAGATATTTGCTAAAATGTGTCCTTGTGGCATTTCCTACCCAACTCCTCCCTCCAATTACATAACCACCCAACTTACACACACACACACACACACACACACACACACACCCTTTTTTCCCTTGCTTTATAATCTAAGTATTCATCGCCACCTAACATACTGCGCTTTATTTAAGTATTTGTAAACTCCTCAAAGGCAAGATGCTTATTTATTGCTATATTCCCATCAACAAACAGAATACATAGCACCTAGCACATTTCCTGAAGAACAAATAAAAGGGAACAGTCTTTACTTTTCCATTTTAATTTTTCAGACACAGGTATTTCAGAAAGAGATTCAACTATAAAATGATGAATGGTAATAATCAATCTTTTTAACTCTCTCATGCCCAAATCAGGAAATGATGTGGGTACTGGTCATAAACTGAAACTTAGCTCTGGTGCAGTGCCATGTACCTATCATCTCCAATAGACAAAAGTAAAACCATATCTCAAAAAAAAAAAAAAAATCAGTACAAGCTAGGCGCTAGTGGCACACATCTGGAATCAGAGCTAATCAGGAAGCTGATATCTTAGAATAAGGTTCAAAGTGCGCACGCCACAGAGAGAGAGAGAGAGAGAGAGAGAGAGAGAGAGAGAGAGAGAGAGAGCGACAGAGTGAGACAGAGTGAGAGAGAGACAGAGTGAGAGAGAGACAGAGTGAGAGAGTGACAGAGTGAGAGAGCGCTGGTGCCAATGGCTTACACCTGTAATTCTAGCTACTCAGGTGGCTGAGATCTGAGGATTACAGTTCAAAGCCAGCCAGAATGGGAAAGTCTGTGAGACTCTTAATGCCAATTAACCACCAAAACGCTGGAAGCAGGGCTGTGGTTAAAGTGGTAGAGCACTAGCCTTAAGCAAAAAAACTTCAGGGACAGTGCCCAAGGTCCCAAAACACACAGAGAAAAGAAAAAACAATGTGATGTGGTCTGAAAACGAAGCTCACTAATTGCCTGTCTAGCAAGTGGGAATCCAAAGTTCAAACCCCTGTATTGAAAAAAAAAAATTCACTTAACAATCCCAGTAATTGGGGCCCAGCTATACTCAAACTTTCAATTGATACCTCATCTCTTCCAAAGCTGACTAACCAGACTTTAATTGCCAAAATGTAAAAATGTCAAGATACAGCAAGTAAAAATTGAGAGACTGGGGGAGACCAATGGAAGGGGAGACATTGATCAAGATGCAATGTACTCATGCTAGGCACCAATGGATCATACCTGTACTCTTAGCTACTCAAGAGGCTGAGAGGTAAAGATCATGGTTTAAAGCCAGACCTGGCAGGAAAGCCCATGAGACAATTTTTGCCAATTAACCACTAAAAAGCCAGAATTGGAAATATTGTTCACTAGCCTTAAGCAAAAAAAAACTCAGGGGCAAAACCCAGACCCTGAAGTCAAGCCCCAAGACTGGCATAAAAAAAAAAAAGGAATTTTACGTAATCATAAGCTCAGTTAGGGAACTGAAATCTCTTTATACAACTACTTAATAATCTTAACTAGACACTAGCTTGTCAACAGCAATATTAACTTTTCCAGTAGAAACAAAATCGTGAAATGATTATTTTGCTATTTTCATTTTTATTAAATTTTTTTAAAAGCTGAAACTAGAAGTGCAGAAAAAATTAAGAGTAGAAAATTTGTCTAGCATGCACAAGATTCTGGGTTCAATCCCTAGCACCATTATTAGTGCTCACCTAGTAAATAAAAATTTGAACCTACCTTATTTTGGAAAATAACAATGAGTCAGATGCTGGTGGCTCATGTTTATAATCCTAGCTATTCAGGAGGCTATAATCTGATTCAAAGCCAGCCCAGTCAGAAAAGTCCCACTAGACTAGACATGGCCCAAGTGACAGAGCATCAGCCATAAGAAGAAAGAAAAAAAAAAAAAAAGCCATAGTGTAAGGCCCTGAATTAAATCTCAAGTACCAGAAAAAAAACATACTTTCTGCCTGGGTATGGTGGATCATGACTGCACATTCAGCTCTCAAAAGGCTGACACAGGAGGATCTCAGGTTCAAAGGCCAGTCTAAGTGACACAGCAAGATCCTGTCTCAACATAAGCACATTTTCTCTGACAACCATTGCTGTATCAATCTTAACAATTCAGAATTTTCAAGCAATATACAATTATGACTCATACTGAACATGTGAGAGCTACAAATTTTTGTTTACAAGTTATACTTTCAGGTACTCATGCAACAACGGATTGATGGGTTTTCTTCCATCTGACTACAACACACTTTATACCACCAGGTTCACTATGGTGGCCAAATCTTAGGTCTTTCCAATGGATCTTCAGACTCCAAAGGAACTTTTACAATAAGAACATAATTCTATGAAAACTGAAGCAAACTGGTTATATCAATAAAATGACAGAAACTAGTTTAGGTCATGGTACATACAAACAACAATCAGATGAATGTTTTATCATTAACATTTATTGACAGGATGGATAAATACAGATTGAGAAACATACTTGACAGCAAGGTATCAAACTGATAGCCAGCCTAAAAAATGTATACAACATCCTTCTTTTACTTTTTTTTTTTAAATTTTTTACAAAGAGCCCTTATGATAATGGTCACTTACATCCTATCATTCACGTAACAGCAGTACAGATCCCAAGGATAGCATCCAAAACTGAGTGCCCCAAAGAGGACAGAGGCAACAGCAGAATAATATGCTGAAAATGGACTCTTAAGAGCAATACAAAGAATCACACACACAAAAAAAATCTCACCACAAAATTGTACCTGAGTGACAAAATTGGTAAAGTGTTTTACTTTTTTTTCCCTTCTGCTCTTTGGTCTGATATAAAAACGGACAGTTTTAGGTGTATAAAGTAGGGTAAGAAAAGATCAGTTTCAAGTTCAGAAACTTAGGCTCACCCTAAATTAGGCTGCTTCATTCTTCTCTTTGGGTGTCTAAGCCAGACAACTCTTCCACATTGTAACCAATTTCATTCTACTCAACAATGAACCAGTCCCTCAGCTTTCACTGAAGAGTTCCTGATTACCTGATAGAGACATTACTTGTTCTGGCTTCAATTAGCATGCTGTCAAGCATCCCTCTCCATGCTTAAAACCCAAGTGTCTTTCTCCTCATACACCAGGAATACACACTCATAAAGGGAAAGAGTAGACATTACCTTTTATTCAACATTCTTTCCTCTCCATTCCCTTTCCAGTGCCAAATTCGTATTTTAAAAAACATCGGGAACATTAAAATGAAGAGCTCTCCCATTTGGTTAATCACTCTGATTCTTGACCACTGTATCAGTTAACATTACAGTACCATCCTTGTTTCAAATTCATACCCAGAGAGACACAAAATATAAAACTTGACAGTATGGTACAACATCATTTAAACCATCAGGAGCCAAAACTCAGTGAAAAGCTGCATGTTAACAGTAAGCAACACCAACACAACTGAGGAGGTATCAAAGTCACTGAAAGCTTAGTAGGACCACAGAGAGCTATGCTATTTCTCATCACGTGATGGGTTGCATAGATGTCTCAAAATTCTCCCAAACAAGAGAATGAGTTGTATAAGATGTTCTAGCTTTTCTTTTACCAGCATTAATATAAAAATAACCCAACAAAAGAAAAAAAATCTTTAAAAAATTATTCAGTTCCCAAAATAAAGGAAACAAGTATTTTGAAATCCAACCAACTAGGATAGTCAGGGCCCTACAAATTGCCTTTGTCCATAAGCAAGGTAATAGGGCATGCATTTTCAACATGAAGAATTAAATAGCAGAGGTTTCAGGAAACTCAGTAGTGACATGACCATGATTTTACTTCTATACTCAAATCCATTGCTGTTTGCAACTGGAGATTTGAATTTTTTCTGTCACCACTGGTGAACCAATAATACTGAATTATGTAGGATACACTAAAGCAAAGCACTAAAATCATTCAAAAGAATAAAAAGGATGCAAAGCTGGGGACGTGGCTCAATGATAAGAGCACTTGCCTGGCATGAGCAAAGTTTTGGGTTCAATCCCCAGCATCACACACCTCACATACCAATTTTAAAAAGGATGATGAGGGCCTCAGGTCTCAGATAAGGAAACACAATGATTCTTGAGCAGGAAGACTAGACTAATATGTAGGTGTTTTCTAAGCCTAAAAGGCATTAACTGATACATCAACAAAAAATGTTATTGGCTCTATCAATGGTTCAACTAGCATTAAGCCAATAGGAACACAGGTATCTGACTAAAAGTCCTAAAAACAACCCACAGGTATTTGACTCTTGCCATTGTAGGGAAGTCAAGCAAAATTTTCGGGATGAGATTTACAGAACTTTAAGCTCCAAGCCTGCATATACCATCACTTATCCTTGACAGTCTAAGTCAAAAGAAACAAAAAACCATGTTACAATATTAACTTTGGATATATAAATTCCCTTTCTCACACTTTCAAAAAGTGAAGAGGGAAGACACAAAGATCATAAAAGCCTTAGAAGCCTTATTAAGTTTACAGCATTTGGATAATATGCCTGCTAGCTGACAGGCATAACTGCTAATCCAAAGATAATGCAGCAGCGTTATACGGAAGCCATGAGGAATTCGTGATATATGCATAGACCTAGAAGCAGACACTGTATCTTTTTAAAGTACCAGGAGGCATTAATAAAGAAAAGTCTCTAAATTTACCTAAATCAGCAACTACCCACTAGTGCAAAGGCCAGACTCCACAGCATAAAGATCTTTAGGTACTAATAAGCACTTATTCCCAGCTTACTCCTGACAACATTCTAAGTATCTTAACTACATTACTACCATGGAGAATTGCTATGACAAGTAGATATCTGGTAAAGGAGGGCACGTGATTAATAAATAGGTGACATTAACAAGAATAGTGAGGCTAAAGGAGACCTTTTCAAATTCAAATCCGTTATTAATTCTGCAGATAAAGATACAAACTAAATGGCATTCTCCCTCTGGGGAAGGTCTGGATTGGAAGCAGACTTCAACTAACCAAACACCTAAATAATACCAACACAAAATTTAATAAGCACAACTACACATTGACCATTTACCTGGCACACACAAAGAGTATCAACGAGGAAGAGGAAAACATCATCTATAAAAGTGGAATTCCAGGTATTATTGATTTAGCAGAGAACTCCTTTCTGTTAACATGGCACTGGCCTGCACGCCAGACAGCTCAAAGATGCAGAGACAGAGAACCACTTCACCTCATTCAGGTCTATTGCTTCCTACAAATGTCTTCCCAGAAGCAGGCCAGTACATCAATTCCAACAGCCTCAGTGTTTTTCCCAATCTGTTCCTGGCAAGCAGTAGCTTATGTGCAACTCTTGTCGCCCTGTGACTTTCAATTAAAAAAACTTCAACTCTCCCAAGACTATTGGGTGTAATGGAAGCTGTATTAAAAAACAAGACTTTCAAATTACACCTTCTTTTCCATAGAAAAAAAAAAAGCCATGATGACCAAATAGCACATAATATGATCTGTAGCTAGGTGGCATTTTCAGTTAGACTGCTTGGTTTAGAAATCCTTTCTAGTTAAGATTGAACGATTCCCTTCCTGAACAAAAATGCTCACTCTTAAGGGGTCTGGGATCATCAAAGCCCACTCTCAGGGCTCCTCATTCATTTTTTTTTTTTAACTTAAAAAAAAAAAAAAACGCAGAGATCTCAAGAAGCTGTGTCTAAAATGCTAAGACCACCAAAGCTGGATAATCGAAACAGAGCTTGGCTAGGCTTGCTCACTCATGGCACCAGTACTGTTAAATTCACAATCTCCAATCTCTCAAGTCATGAGGGCTGCAAACATTTAAGGATGCAGCTTTTTCCCCTTCAGATGACAGACAAAAGGCAAGTCTTTAAGATACAGTGTCCTAAGAATTCGAGATCACATTGTTTTCAGTATCTCTTACCTCTGAGGCTTCTTCCAGAACTATGATCACATAAAGGTCTGGGCTTTAACAGGCAGAATATATACACCACATCTCCCCTCCCCTTCAGAGACCCTGAGACTGCTTTCATTTGAACACTTTCCCAAAGCCCTGAAAACAGGGCAGAAGCTGGCCTTGTTCTTGAACCCATTTCCTTTAATTCGATAACTTCGTTCTGCATTAAAAGAAGTAGCAGTTTAAAAAAAAAAAAAAGGAAGCTTTCATAATGCTGTTAAGAGTCAGGTCACTGGCTACACTTGGCCAAACTAAAAGGCTAATACTCAATTACAACATAAAGGGGAAATACCATGTCAAAAACATGCTTCTTCCTTCATGTTCTCAAGGCCAATCACATTCTCTTGTAAAAGAATGTTGGGAAGTGAAAGAATATAGAGGGAAAGATAAAACATGATTTTTAAGCACACATACTTAAAAACACACGCACACATACATACACATAAAGGACTTGACACTTCCAAGTGGCCCGAGCCTCAACTCTTGGCCAAAGTTGACCCTCCCACCCACCCTGCACACACTCCCACCCTCCAGTAATGCCCCCCCCAGGAGTCCTTGCTATGCATCTCATACACATAGCAAAATCCCCACCCCCCCTTCCCGATTATATAAAAAAACTAAACAGATAACTTACTTTCTTTAAATTATTTTTAAAGTCTCTTAAAAGATTTTGACGTTTAAATACTTCCTCTCTTCTGATATATTAAACATCAAAAGAATCCCACAATTGTTTGAGAAAGCCCTCCATATTTCAGTTCCAGCAAGAAGAGGGAAGTTTTACTATTCCAATCAAACTAATCAAAAGGTGGAGAGGCCAATACAGAAAGTGTTCTGAATCCTTCACAGCTTCAACACATTCCCACCTCTTTAATACCAGTAAAAACTATAATAAAATAGTTGAATGTAAGAGGCAGCAGGTATAACTGAGGCCCTCCACCACCCTCCCATCTATGTGTTAATATCAATTTATTCCATAGTCCAAGAAGGGTGACATATTTCATAAGTAATTTTCTTAATCCAGTATCAGTAGTCAATTAAAAAAAAAGCATGTGTTTTTTTAAAAACAGGTTTTTTTCCCCCCGCCTCTTTTTTTTTTTTTTCACTTAGGAAGGGGTGGAAGTGGTGGAGGAGGTTCTGATGGAAGAGGTGGTGGCCGAGGTTTGTCTGTATTGCCAGATCTGGAGATTCCACCAGCGCGTGGATTCAGATATTCCCCATACGAATGGACAAATTCAAATGCAGGGGGCTGAGTGGGCTGAACCCCTTGGGCACTCAGCAGGGAGTGAAGCATATTCACAGTATCTTGATAGTCTATTGCTTGGGTTGCGTTGTGTCCATTAGCCCCACTAGCTCCTTTATCCAGTTTCATATGAGGAACTCGAGTTTTACAGCTGGGCTGTGAAAATGAAAGGCCACTTGTGTCTGAGCTATGCCCAGGCATCTGGGCCATTGAAGGAAGAGGAGGGAAAGGGAAATTTAAGGAAGAGGGTTTAGTGCTCTTGGCAATCTTGGCTGGATGATCAAATACTGCCCCTCCAGTTTCTTCAGGAGGGCCCCTTTTACGAGTAGAGCTCGAAGAGGAAAAAGAACTCGATAAGTTATAGGTTTTGTGTGCTAAGGTGTTTGCCTGACTGGCATGTTTTTGATCACCTGGACGTTTGTTCCCAGCACCAACTGGCAGCTGTGAGTGAGAGTGTTTGTGTGAATGATGATTATGATGATGATGATGATGGTTAGATGGATGAATCTTGTGCTTTTCTTTGTGCTCACGGCTCTTGGAGACACTGTCCTCTAAGGAATTGTGCTTATTATCGGCTGTACCATGGACTTTAATGCGCATCTTTATCTCCTCTAGTTTTGAGGAGCCAGTTTTATCACCACCAGCCACTGGGAGTCTCATTTTGAGAGCTGTTTTGTCAGACTTTTCCAGAAAAGGACGTTCAGGGTTTTCTGAGCCCTCTATGGGCATTTTCAGAATTACTGAAGAATGGCTGTCATGATGCGACAGGAGATTCTGGGCAGCATATGCATACTGTGACTTCACATTAGCCTCCATGTTCTCTAGCTGCCGCTTTTGGGCCGCCAACTCTTCTGCATGCTTTGCCCGATATTCTTTCAGTGACACTTTAGCTGATGGCACACTCTTATTACTTGATTTCTGGGAAATAAATGCATTTGCACCATCCTTTTGCAAGGAATGATCAGCTCCTACAAGTGATAAATTCTCACTAGTCCGATGACCCTGAGAAGATTCTAGTTTAAAAGGAGGTTGAGAAGACAGCCAACGCTCTCCCTGCAACATCTCCATTCCAGGTAAGTTGCTTGATGATTCCTCAGAAGCTGGATGAGAAGGCACTGCATTTGTGGTAGAAGTTGTTGACATGCTCATTAAACCTGCAATAGTTGTATCTGAAGAGCTCTGGGAAATCATGTTGAGGATTGTCTGCTCTGAAGTGTTTGTATCTGCTCCTCGGCCATCTACTTTTGTTTTCTGAGCAGCTTGGCATGGCTAGAAGGAAGCAAAAAAAAAAAAAATATATATATATATATCCTTCATTTAAAACAATTTATTAAGAAGAAAAATACCGAGATGAACAATGTTGCAACACTGAAGAGCTGGATAGGTCACAGCAAACTCATCCCTACACACACTGGAAGTCAGTAAATATGACCTTCAAGAAAAGTAGCAATCAGTATCAATATTAGCAGGCAAAACAAAACAATTTAGGTTTAAATAAAATTCTTTTTTGTCTGAGATCAGGACTCGATATGAAATTCTTTTTTTTGTCCAGATCAGGACACAAACTTTGTACCTTATACTTTCATGCATTGGTTGGTGCTCTACTGAACCACGCCTCAAGCCTGGTTTATATAAAATTTATAAGCATTTAATATAAGTGCTTGTGATTATAGTAAATCTTTCAACAAATTCATAAGAATTGTGTGAGGTTTTAAAAATTAAGTGTGGTCTCAAGTTTGCTTCTAACTGTGAGGCTTGGAAGACACAATTATTTTCTGCAATTCATTCAACTTAGGAAAATGAAATTAAGCTTATCAATCAGGACTTAAGAAATCTGAGATTTTGTTTTTGAGTGTTGAAGACTGAACCCATGGACCTGGGACCTGTGCACACTAAGTGTGAGACTTACCACTGTGCTGCACACTCAGATCCCAAGGGAAATACTTGTATGCAGATACTAGGGCTTGAACTTAGGGCCTGGGTACCACCCTTTGATCTTTTGCTCAAAGCAAAAAATGGAGTTATAGCTCCATTTTTGGCTTTTTGGTGGTTATCTGGAGACGAGTCTCAGACTTTACTGCTCAGGCTGGCTTTGAACAAAATCCTCAGATCTCAGCCTCCAGAGTAGCTAGACTGACATGTGTGAACTACTACATGAGTCTCAAGGAAAAAATTCCTTTTTTTTTTCTTTTTTTTTTTTGCTGGTCCTAGGGCTTGAACACAGGGCCTGGGAACTCTCTGAGCTTTATGTTCAAGGCTGGTGCTCTACCATTTGAAGCACTGGAAGCTCTACTTCCAGATTTTTGCTTGTTAGTTGGAGATTAAGTGTCTGGAGCCTGCCTAGGCTGGCTTCAAACTGCTATTCTCAGATCTCAGCTCCTTAGTAGCTAGGATTATCAGAAAGAGAAATATTCTTAGGCAAGGGAAATATTCTTAAGCTTTCTACTGGATGCTGGGGTGGGGGGCAAGGGGGTGAGGGGGCGATAAGGTAGGAGAGAAGAGTGCATTGTTCCAAGACTTTGAAAAATATAGGAATCAGAATTTTGTAACTTTGGACTCCAACGCATACAAAAGTTCTACACTCATTTCAAATGTAGGTTGTAATTTAGAGCCACCCTGGGTAGAGAAATCTCCAAGACTCAGCAATAAATAACCAGCAAAAAAACTGGAAGCGGAGGCATGTCTCAAACAGTAGAGACCCAGCTATAAGGTTAAAAAAAAAAGAAAAAAAAAACAGCAAGGACCTGGGTTTAAGCCCTAGTACCATCCAAACAAACAAAAAGGCAATCTTAAACAAGGTACCACTAGCATTAACTTCATAATTATATTTATTTATTCTTCTTGATCAGACACCAGTACTCTGACTCAGAAAAATCATGTTTCTTGAATAGTCTCCATACATAAAAATATTCAGCCACATTAGAGGTATGGCTCAGTGGTAGATTATCTGCCTAACAAGCATGAGGCCCTGAGTTCAAATCCCAGAACTACCAAGAAAATATTCAATGTTGATGACCAAATAATCTCATAATGGGATAATGCACAACACAGAGCAAAACCTATGACCAGCTGTAGCCACTCACTTCTTGGCCAGTATCCAAGCTATGAAGTCATGATTATTGTGCAACTACAAAAAGGGAAATTCCAAACATAAGGCACATTCTGGTATATTCACTAGTACAGTAAAAGGAACAGGTTTGATAGGAATAATTCTTACCCTCCAATTCCGAATGCGTTTGAGCCTGCTTGGAGTTTTCTCCAGAATTTGTAAAAATTCATGTGTCAATTCTACAAATAAAAAGTCAAGAAATACTCAGAGAGACAAAGGTAATAAAACAAGAATAACCTCAACTAACTATTATCTGAGTCAAGTTGCTTTTGGCCAGACACATGACAGACCAAGATCAAGTGCTTTTCAAGGTCCCTTACTCTAAAACTTACCATCTAAAAGTTCCAAGGTCACTGTGGCGTCAACATATTCCCACCAGTGCTTCCCGTCAGTTGAGACTGGGATCTCCCAGTTGGACCACTTGCAAGCCAGATGGATGCAGACACAGGCCACTACAGGAGGTGTGTACTGCAGGCTAAATGTGGTCAAATGCAGGCTGACACCAGAGGGAAGGAAACAGAGAGTGGCATGAGCTCTCAATTCTCAACCCAAAGCTAAAACTCTCCATTATTTAAAAAACAAAAACAAAAACCCACAGGAGAGCAAGAAGAGAACTAAGAGAACTATCCTGTGCTGTCTGATTCAGCACTCAATATAATGGTTTAACAACCCTTCTAAATTTCTTATTTATCAGTCCACAAAGGAAAGAGGAAAGGGTTAGGTATTCTAGTTTATTGACATATTGATTTCTACACCATTATCCATGCCTAGAAATCAATGTTTATTATCTATTATTCTAAGAATAAGCTCAGAACTTAAGGGAATTATGTGTGCATATTTAATTTAATCACCAAATCAAATAATAAGTACCCCAAAATTATTTTCTGGGGGCGGTCGTGAGGCCTGAACACAGTCCCTGAGTTCTTCAGCTCAAGGCTAGTGCTTTACCACTTGAGCCACAGCTGCACTTTCAGCTTTTTATGCTTATGTGGTGCTGAAGAACCGAATCCAGGGTCCCATGCATGCAAGGCAAGCACTCTACCTCTGAGCCACCTTTCCAGCCCCCAAAATTATTTTAACTCTTTTTCACAGACTTTCCTGCCTAGGCTGGCTTTGAACTGCTATCCTCAGACCTAAGTAGCTAGGACTACAGGCACAAACTACCAACAATGGATTGACTCTTGTCAATTATAGTCTTGTTCTACTTAAAATAATGAATAAGCAAATCACAGTGTCTAATTCTATAATACCAGTTCCTCAGGGAGTAGAAATCAAGAAGGTAGATTTACATGACCTGCCCAGGCAAAAAACTGGTAAGAGGCCATCTCAACCAATAAAAGTTTAGGCAAGCCTGGCCCCAGTGGCTCACATCTGTAATCCTAGTTACTCCTGAGACTGAGATCTGAGAATCACAGTTCAAAGCCAGATGGTGCAGGTAAGTCTATGAGATTGTTATCTCTAATTAATCTCCAAAAGCCAGAAGCAGAAATATAGGTCAAGTGGTAGAGTACCAGTCAAGCAAAAAAAGCTTAGGAACAACATGTCCAGGCTCTGAGTTCAAGCCCCAGTACTGGCACCAAAAAAAATCAAGGCATAGTAGTGCCTACCTATTATCTCAGCTATGCAGGAATATGAAATAGGAAGCTCATCGTCTAAAGCTACTCAGGCAAAAATTAAAACCCTAATGGAAAAAGAATAAAAAGCAAAAAGTGTATAACTCAAGTGGTAAGAGTACCTGCCTGCAAGAACAAAGCTCTGAGTTCAAGTCCCAGTACTACAAAAAATAAGTATATAGCCAGTACTGGTGACTCACACCTGTAACTGTGGCTACTCAGGAAGCTAAGACCTGAGTGAGGATCATGATTCAAAGCTAGCCCATGCTAGGCAACAGTGGCTCATATCTATAATCCTAGCTACTTAGGAGGCTAAGATCTAAGGACAGAGGTTCAAAGCCAGCCCAGGTAGGAAACTCCCTAAGACTCTATTTAATACTCAGAAAACTCTGAAGTGGCACTCTGGCTAAATGGTAAAACACTAACCTTGAGCAAAAGAAGTGCAGGGATAGTGCCCAGGCCCTGAGTTCAAGCCCCAGTATGGGCACACACAAAAAAAGGAAATGAAGCCGAGCGCCAGTGGCTCATGCCTGTAATCCTAGCTACTCAGGAAGCTGAGATCTGAGAATCCTGGTTCAAAGCCAGCCTAGGCAGGAAACTCTGTGAGACTCTTATCTCCAATAAACCACTCAGAAAACTGGAAGTGGTGCAGTGGCTCAAGTGGTAGAGTGCTAGCCTTGAGCTGAAGAGCTGAGGGACAGCATTCAGGCCCAGAGTTCAAGCCCCATGACCAACCAAAAAATAATAACAATAATAATAATAATAAGTATATGAAGTACAAAAATACATAAAATGTATTTCAAAATTATCTTTATTAAGTTATTAAAACTTAACTTCTTCAGCTGATAGTTAAGGGCACTTTCAATTTTCTATCAATAAACAATACTGGAGGTAAAAGATGACAGCAATCAAGTGTCCTGGTGGCTGAATAATGCTAGCTTTGAGCAATAGATGCTCATAGACAGTGCCCAGGCCCTAAGTTCAAACCTCAGGCCAAGCACACAAAAACAAACAAACAAAACCCAGAAACACATTTAGTGGGTGCTGGTGGCTCACACCTGTAATCTTAGCTACACAGAAGGTTGATATCTGAGGACTGCAGTGGGAAGCCAACAAGGGCAAAAAAGTCCTACGACACTCTTTATCTCCAGTTAACCACACGAAAACCAAGTGGTACTCCGGCTCAAAGTGACAGAGTATTAGCCTTAAGCAAAAGAGCTCAGGAACAGCCCCCAGGCCCAGAGTGCAAGCCCGACAACCCAGAAAAAAAATAAATAAATAAATAAATAATAGCAAGCAAGTCAACTGGCAATGCAAACTATATACTAATTAAAAAAAAAAAGGTACTTTAGCCGAGTGCCTGTGCTGTGGCTCATGTCTGTAATCCTAGCTACTCAAGAGGCTGAGATCTGAGGATCGCAGTTCAAAGCCAGCCCGAGCAGGAAAGTCTGTAAGACACTTTTATCTCCAATTAACCACCAGAAAACTAGAAGTAGCGCTGTGACTCAAGTGGTAGAGCACTAGCCTTGAACTGAAGAGCTGAGGGCCAGCGCCCAGGCACAGAGTTCAAGCCCCACGACTGACCCCCCCTCCAAAAAAAAAAAAAAAATTCAATATTTACACAAGTAATTTGGGTACATAGAAGAAAAAGTCTTTTAAACCATCTTATTCACTACAAAACCCATTTTGATTTTAGTCATTGTCACTGAACCATAAGTTTACATGAACTTTCAAAGCTGTAATCATGTATTTTTTTCTTTATTGGTGATAATGGGATTTGAACTCAGGACCTTGTATTTGCTAAGGCAGGCCCTATACCACTAAGTTATATCACCATTTTTGTTCTCAGATATTTTAAAGTGAAGATTAGGTAGGCTATCAAAAAGTCCTTACTAAATAATCACCTTAACATATTAAAAACACCATAGAAAGTGAAGTACAACATAAAAACTGCAGAAAATCCAATATTCCCTAGGGAAATGTCCTTAGCACATTGCATCAGAGATTATTTCCAGATTGCTGAGTTTTAGCTCACTAAATTGTTCTACATACTCCTCAAAAGGTGCTAATTCCAACTTAGGTAAATTTTAGTCCCAAAAACAGAAAGGGAAAAAATTAAAATATAAACCTGTTTGTTGCCATGAAGTAAGATGTCTGTGCTAAATCCTTGCTTGCTAAAAAAAAAAAAGAACAAAGGAAATAAGTTTAGTAATTTATTATTTGCAAAGTACTACAAAAAGAACAGTAAATAAAACAGAAATACAAGTAAGTGATCTAACACTACACTGTTTTTGATTGACTATGCTGGTACTGGGATTTGAACTCAGGGCCTCATGCTTTTTCCACTCAAGGCTCTACCACTTGAACCATACCTCCTGTCTAGAATTTTTGGCTGGTTAATTGGAATACAAGTCCTTTGGACTTTTCTGCCTGGGCTGACTTCAAATCAAGAGCTTCACATCTCAGCCTCCTGAGTAGCAAGAATTATAGGCATGAACCATAGGCACTCCCCCCCAGTTTTTTGTTTTGTTTTGTTTGCTGGTCGTAGGGCCTGAACTCTGGGCCTGGGCGCTGTCCCTCCGCTCTTCAGCTCAAGGCGAGCGCTCTACCACTGTGAGCCACAGCACCACTTCCAGCTTTTTCTGTTATTTGGTGCTGAGGAATCAAACGCAGGGCCTCATACATGCAAGCCAAGCGCTCTACCACTGAGTTACTTTCCCAGCCCCCCAAATTTTTATTTTAATGGTAATAATTATGCTTCCAGGGTTGGAGACTTAGCTCAGCTAGTAAAGGACAAGCCATTGAGCAAAAGCAAGCATCAGAGATAGTGAGTTCAAGTCCCAGTCTCAGACAAAAAAAAAAAAAAAAGGAACTCAAGCTTTATTCCTTACAGCAAATATTGGAGAAAATTGTTTAAAATACAATTGGTGAGCATGGTCCCTAGAGTTCAATTCAGTATTTTGAGAAGTACACATTTTTTTAACCAGTAACACAGATTCTGATGCAGAACTCACTGAGAAACACTAAGCTAAGAAATGAATAATAGGATCTGGTACCAAGGTCAGAATCCAGAAAACTGATATAAAAATATAAGTACAAAAAAGAAAAAAAAAAAAGCTTGAGTAATCATACAATGACATCAACTATTGAATATATTACACTAAAAAAACAACACATTCCCCTTCTCCCCCTCAAAAAATACCACCATACTTTAGAGTAATAAAGCAAACTTTTCTTTAAATCATCTTTTCAATATTAACACATATCCATATACATTAGTAACATATGTCTGTTAAGCCCCATCCTTGCTCAATATAAACTTTTTTTTTTTTTGGTCAGTTGTAGGGCTTGAACTCAGGACCTGGGTGCTGACCCCGAGCAGTTTGTGCTCAGGCACTGTACCACTTAAGGGCCATAGTCCCACTTCTGGTTTTTGGTGGTTAATTGTAGGGTAAGAGTCTCACAGAGACTTTTCTGCCTGGGCTAGCTTTAAACTATGATCCTCAGATCTTAGCCTCCTGAGTAGCTAGGATTACAGGTGTAAGCCACCAGCTCCTAGCTCATTTTAATACATTTAAATATACATTACTTGGGAACCTTTAGGAATTTCCACATTAAACATATTATTAAAATATAAAACTGAGCTGGGTGCCTGTGGCTTATGCCTATAATCCTAGTACTCAGGAGGCTGAGATCTAAGGATCACAGTTCTAAGCCAGCCAGGGCAGAAAAGTCTCTGTGAGACTCTTTATCTCCTATTAACCACTCAAAAACCCAAAGTGGCACTGTGGCTCAAGTGGTAGAGTGCTAGCCTTGAGTAGAAAAGCTCAGTGACAGCACGCAAGACCACAGTTCAAGCCCCAGGACCAGCAAAAATAATAAATAAAATATAAAATATACCTATCAATTTAGTATATAAAACTCTTAACAGCCTCTTAAATAGATATTTATTTATTAAATTATATTATCTTTGTTTGTTTATGTAGCACTAAGGAACCAAACCCAGGGCCTCATACACACTAGGCAAGCACTCTACCACTAAGCCACATTCCCAGCTTCCCTGTCCCCCCACCTTGTTTAAAACAGATCAAACCCAGGGCCAAAAGTATGGTAGGCAAGCACACTACCACAGAGCTATATATGAACAGACTAGATATTCTTTTTTATAAGAGTGAGGTACTGTTTTGTACTCAGAGCCTATCACTTGAGCCACAACCCCAGCCTATAGATAATCTTTTTCTTCAGAGGTACTAAGGTCTGAACTCAGAGCTTTGTGCTTTGCTAGCTAGTCCCCTACCACTTGAACTATGTAGCTCCAGTGGCTTTTTGTTGGATATTTTGGAGATGGATTATAGCCAACTTTTCTGGTCAAGCTGGCCTTAAACCATAATCTTCAATGGAATAAGAATTGAATGCTGAGTGTAGCTCAAGCACAGTGTGTCTAGCTGGGCACTGGTGGCTGATGCTTATAATCCTAGCTACTTAGGAAGCTGAGATCTGAGTATCATGGTTACAAAGCCAGCTTGGATAGGAAAGTCCATGGCTCTTATCTCAAATTAAGCACCAAACACGCACGCATGCACGCATGCACGCGCGTGCGCACCAACTAGAAGTAGTACTGTGGCTCAGAAGGTAGAGTGCTAGCCATGGACAAGCTTCAGGAGCCAGCCCAGGCCCTGCTTGAGTTTGAGCCACAGGACAGGACAGGACAGGACAGGAAGGAAGGAGGGAAGGAGGGAGGGAGGGAGGGAGGGAGGGAGGGAGGGAGGAAGGGAGGGAGGGAGGGAAGGAGGGAGGGAGGAAGGAGGGAAAGAAAGGAGAGATAGAGAAGAAGAGAGGTAGAGAAAGGGAGAGAGGGGGAGGGGGAAAGAGAGGGAGAAAGGGAAAGGGAGAGGGAAGCCTGCCAGTCATGTGTGAAGCCCTAAATTTAATTTCCACTGCAAAAATATGGTAATAATTAAATATGGAGAACAAGGTTTCACTTAACTATAGGTACTAAAATTGGAACAAAACAGAAAGTCCTGCCAAGAGATTGTCAATCATCAAAAACAATTCCATACAGTCATTTGGAGGGCCTTTAATCAACCCTAGAATTAAGCTAAGATCACCCACTTCCTTAAGATTCCCAATGGAATCCAGGCATGGTATGAAACCTTTCATCTAAACTATGCTCAGCTACTTGGAAAGCAAAAGGATAGCAAATTTAAGGCTGGATAAGGCAAAATAAAGTAAGACCCTGTCTTGAAAACAAAATAAAAAATAAAAGAGTTAGGGTGTAACTCAAATGACAAGTGTTTGCTTGGTAAGTGACAGGCTCTGGGTTCAATCTCCAAGACACACATACCACCATTAAGTATTTAGGGCTTTGGAGACTTCAAAACCTGCTATTGGTTTGATAAACACCTTCAGCCTAAAAAGAGGCTAATTCTCCTTAACTGGGAAATCATCTAAAATCATTAATTATAAGAATCATAGACAGGACTAGGAAGGTGGCTCAGAGGTAGAGTCCTCGCCTTGCATGCATGAGGCCCTGGGTTCAATTCCTCAGCACCACATAAGCAGAAAAGGCCAGAAGTAGTGCTGTGGCTCAAGTGGTAGAGCAGTATCCTTGAGCTGAAGAGCTGAGGGACAGCACCCAGGCCCACAGTTCAAGCCCCACTACCAACCAAAAAAAAAAAAAAAAAAAAGAATCATAGGCAGTGCTAGCATCCTAACTACTCAGCAGCCTGATCTGAGGATCACAATTCAAAGCCAGCCAGAGCAGAAAAGTCTCCTTGAGACTTTTTCAAAAACTGGAAGTGGAACTGTGGTTCAAAGTGGAGGAATGCTAATTTTGAACAAAGGAGCTCAGGTATAGCACCCAGGCCCTGAGTTCAAGCCCTATGAGTGCCAAAAAAAAAAAAAAATCTTAAAAGTCCAAGTCAGACTAATTATTCTGGTAGTAGGCCTTTCAATACAACTTTTAGCCAAAACAACTGTTATGTACTTGTCTACAGCAAAGAAATTTAAGATAGCTGGGATTCCTTACCTCGAACTAGTTGGGTGCACTTTACCACATGTGTATGTGGGTGATCGATCGTTAGTTCAAAGCCTGTATGTAAGGAAAAAAAAAACAGCTGGTTAAAAGTTACTCAACACATTTATACTTCTTTGGAGTTATTAAAAGCCTTCCTTTTTTACCTTCTCTAAATCGCTGTAGAGGGGCTAATAATCACACAAAGTATATAGTATATTCTCTGAACTGCATTTTCTCCTATAAATTACTTACACAGCTCTCCAAAGAATTGATTAATCTAGTTAACATCACAAGACTGATGGCTGATAGCTCAAGCATACAATCCTAGCTACTCAGGAGGCTGAGAGGAACATAGTTTGAAGCCTGTCCAGGCATGAAAGTCTGTGAGTGGCTGGGAAGGTGGCTCAGTGGTAGAGTGCTTGCCTTGCATGCATGAGGCCCTTAGTTCGATTCCTCAGCACCACATAAGCAGAAAATGACAGAAGTGGTGCTGTGGCTCAAGTGGTAGAGTGCTAGCCTTGAGCTGAAGACTGAGGGACAGCGCCCAGGCCAAGTTCAAGACCCACAACAGACAAAAAAAATAAAAAATTTAAAAAATTTTAAATTTAAATTAAAAAAAAAAAAGAAAGTCTGTGAGATTCTTATCTCCATTTAACCACCAGAAAACTGAAAGTGGAGCTGTGGCTTAAAGTCATAGAGTGCTAGCTTTGAGCAAAGGAGCTTAGGGACAGCAGCCAGGCCCTGAGTTCAAGTCCCACAAACAACAAAAATAAAAATTAATTAAAAATCACAAAAGCACAGAAAAATCAAAACACAAGTATTTTTAGGAGCAATCACTTGGGGCTGGGAACGTGGCTCAGTGGTAGAGTACTTGCCTTGCATGCATGAGGCCCTGGATTTGATTCCTCAGCACCACATAACCAGAAAAAGCTGGAAGTGGTGCTGTGACTCAAATGCTAGAGCACTAACCTTGAGCTGAAGAGCTGAGGGACAGTGCCCAGGCCCAGAGTGGGGAAGGAAGGGAGGACAGGACAGGGAACAATCACTGAAATGATGACTACTTTCTAAAGCTTAATTTTGGGGAAAAAAAATTAAACATATTCCTTACCTCAGTTTGTTCCTTTATATCATCTCAATTATAATAACTGTTAATCATTTTACCCAATCTCAAATGGTCTCTCCCAAAATTTCTTAAGCAGGGTCAATGTGTCTATAAAGTTACATTTGAAGCTGAGTGCTGGTGGCTTATGCCTGGAATCCTATCTACACAGAAGGCTGACATCTGAGGATTGCAGTTCAAAGCCAGCCTGGTCAGTGAGACTCTTATCTCCAATTACAGAAAAAGCCAGAAGTGGCACTGTGGCTCAAGAGGTAGAGTGCTAGCCTTGAGCAAAAGGAGCTAAGGAACAATACCCAGGCCCAGAGTTTAAGCCCCAGGACCAGCAAAAAAAAAAAATTACATTTCAGCAATTTCCTTTCTTAAGTATACAAATTTTCTCAGGGGGTACCAATACTTGATAGGAAATGTACTTATTACCTTACTCATGTAACTATTAACCCCTCTGTCCAGTATCTTTACAATAGAAAATATTTTAAAAATTTTTCTAGATTCAAAAATTCCAAGTTTATATGATATAAACTTTTCTAACAGGATAACTCATTTCTATGAATTATATCTTACTATTTTCTATAATAAAAAAATTAATAAAAATTTGTCACTTGGGGCTGGGAAGTTGGCTCAGTGGTAGAGCGCTTGCCTTGCATGCCTGAGGCCCTGGGTTCGATTCCTCAGCACCATATAAGCAAAAAGAAAAAACCCGGAAGTGGTGCTGTGACACAAGTGGTAAAGTGCTAGCCTTGAGCTGAAGAGCTGAAGGACGGTGCCTAGGCCCAGAGTTCAGGCCCCACGACCAGACCCCTCCCCAAAAAAATAAAAAATAAAATAAATAAAAATAAAAATTTGTCACTTGAAAAATACCACTATTTCTTGATGACAAAACTTAAGATAAACTAAAAACTCAATATGCAGGGGCTGGGAAGGTAGCTCAGTGGTAGAGCGCTTGCCTTGCATGCATGAGGCCCTGGGTTCCATTCCTCAGCACCAAATAAGCAAAAAGAAAAAAGCCAGAAGTGGCGCTGTGGCTCAAGTGGTAGAGCGCTAACCTTGAGCTGAAGAGCTGGGGGACAGTGCCCAGGCCCAGAGTTTAAGCCCCACGACCGGACCCAAAAAAATAAATAAATAAAAACCCCCAATATGCATATACACATGCAAAATACCAGCTGTACTAATAACTAAAAACAACCAAACAAATAAACAGTCTTAGAGCTTGAACTCAGGGTCTTGGCATTGTCCCTAAGCTTTTTTTGCTCAAGGCTAGCTAGCACTCTACCACTTGAGCCACAGTGCCACTTCTAGCTTTTTCTGTTTATGTGATACTGAGGAATCAAACCAAGGGCTTCATGCTAGTCAATCACTCTACCACTAAGCCACATTCCCAACCCCAATAACTTTTTAAAATTTCATGAATCAATCTTTCAAATATATCTTATAAGTTTCTACCCTTCTTAGAAACAAAAAAAAAAAGATAACTCAAAAGATTAAGAAAGCTGGCACCAGTATCTCACATCTGTAATTCTAGCTACTCAAGAGGCTAAGATCTGAGGATCACAGATCAAAGCCAGCCCAGGCAGGGCTGAGGCTTTTATCTTCAATTAACTACCAAAAAGCAAAAGTGACGTTGTAACCAATAGGTAGCACATCAGCCTTAATGAAAAAGCTAAGCCCAGCAACCAGGCTCCAACTTAAAAGCTTCTCTCTCTCTCTCTCTCTCTCTCTCTCTCTCTCTCTCTCTCTCTCTCTCTCTCTCTCTCTCTCTCTCCCCCTATTTGCTACCCATCATTAGATTTGTCTATTCAACCCTAAGACTTTCACTGTTAGCCAAACACTGGTTACCAAATTTAAAAGCAAAATATTCTTATCCAACAATGACTGAAAGACTGAAATAATCATGGTAAGAAAACGTTCCTAGGGCTGGGAAGGTGGCTCAGTGGTAGAGCACTTGCCTTGCATGCATGAGGCCTTGGGTTCAATTCCTGAATACCACATTAACAGCAAAAGCAGGAAGTGGCTCTGAGGCTCAAGAGGTAGAGTGCTAGCCTTGAGCTGAAGAGCTCAGGGTCAGCACCCAGGCCCAGAGTTCAAGATCCACAACCAACAAAAAAAAAAAGAAAAAATTCCTTTGTTTTGTCACTATCAGGTTAAAAAGTACTAAGCATAGGGAAAATAAAATAAAAACCTCAATAACTACTGTTTCAAGGGTCAACTGTCCTTCATTCCCTTTAAGATATAGTCCAGGATTAAATTATGAGTCTATAACCATCCTTATTTAGAAACAAATTTAAACTTGGCAAACATCTTGCCGAAAGATTTTATTCATTTTCTATTTTATAAATATTAATATCCAGTCATTATGCCACATATAATTTTTTACATTTAAAAACATAATAAACTTACCTAAAGTCTGCAAAATTATGCTTTCCAAAATCACTAGATCTTGAACTTGCTGCAGATAAGCCTACAGATGAGAAAACAAATTATTCTCTCAAAAGGCACACAATATAAAAATTTAAACAATTTTAACATCCTATCCCAGGAAAAGTGAAACACTAAAATACATTCCTTATACCTATCCCAATATACAGCTCCCTTTATATAAAAACAAAAACAAGTCCACTTCCACCTTTTCGGTAGTTAATTGGAGGTAAGAGTCTCCATACTTTCCTGCCCAGGGTAATTTTGAACAGTGATTCTCAAGATCTCAACCTCCTAAATAGCTAGGCTCACAGGCGTGAGCCACCAGTGCCCAGCTCAATTTTGTTTTTAATAAATCTAACAAGGCTTTATGCTAGTTTTCTTTTCCATCTAGAGGATAAAACATCTTTTCCTGACCACCTCATAAGAACCAGAGATCAACTGAGTAATTAATGTAAATACATTTTAAGAATGTTAGTACTTAGATGTGGTTTGAACACAAGATGTCCCCCCCCCAAAGGTTCATGTGCTTAGTATAAATTGTCAGCTGGAAGTAGCTAAAGTGGTAGATAACTTGAGTACTAACAAGACCCTAAATTAAGTTCAAACCCCAATATCTTCCCCTCTCTTTCTCTGGCTTCCTCCCACCCCCACCCATACTTATATACACACAGAGGATTGGTAGCAGCTGATGAGCTCTTGGACAGTGATTACATCATGGAGGGTCTCTGTATCAGTGAACTTATTCATTGATGGATTCAGAATTTGATGGCATTATTAGGAGATGGTAGAAACTAAGAAGTAGATGAAGAAAGAAGTCCCTGGAGGTATGTTCTGTAATAGTGTACCTTGTCCCTAGCACTCTCCATCTCTTGTGTACCACAAAATAAGTGAGCCACCTTGCTCTAGTACAGGCTCCTCACCACAATGTTCTGCACACACATGGACCCAGAAGCAACACAACCAAGTTGACCATGGACTGAAACCTCAGAAACTGAGCCAAAATAAATCCTTTTTCCCTTAAATTGTTTTCTCAGGCAGTTTGTCATAATAATGATTAACACTTTGTTTTGTTGTATTTTTGTTAATTCTATGAACTAGTCTCAAACCTAAACAACAGTACAGAACAAAAAACTCTGTTATCTGTAATCCTAGCTACTCAGGAGGCTGGATTTGAGGATTATGGTTCAAAGCCAGCCCTGGCGGGGAAGTCCATGAGACTCATCTCCAATAAACCACTCAGAAAACCATGGCTCAAGTGGTAGAGGGTCAGCCTTGAGCTGAAGAGCTGAAGAGGTGAAGGACAGCGCTCAGGCCCAGACCAAAAAAAAAAAACAAAAAGCCTTTGTTATCAATAAGGGCTATTATTAGTAAGAGGTATTAGTAATCATAGCAATCATGAGGCGGAAGCAAAAAAAAAAATCCCAAATACAAGGTCATCCTGAGCTACAACCAGATACTGCCCCCAAAAGATTCACCAACAGAATAACCCAGTTAATAAATGGGTAAAAGACCTAAACAGATACTTCTCTGAATAAGAAAGCTAATAAATACATGAAGAAATGTTCAGCAATCCTAGCCATAAAGGAAATGCACCTCAAAACAAAATTGAGGCACAGGAGGCATGGCTCAAGAGTCAGAGTGTTGGGGCTGGGAAGGTGGCTCAGTGGTAGAGCGCTTGCCTTGCATGCATGAGGCCCTGGGTTCCATTCCTCAGCACCACATAAGCAAAAAGAAAAAAGCCGGAAATAGTGCTGTGGCTCAAGTGGTAGAGCGCTAGCCTTGAGCTGAAGAGCTGAGGGACAGCACCCAGGCCCAGAGTTCAGGTCCCACAACCAGACCCAAAAAAAAAAGAGTCAGAGTGCTAGTTAGTTGGGATTGGAAAAGATGGGTGAGAGCACAAGGTCCTGAGTTCAAGCTTCAGCACCAACACTAAAACAAAGAATTCCATCTCACTCCAGTCAGAACAGAAAGGCTATCATCAAGAACATGAACAGAAGTTGTTAGGTGGATAAAACGAACTTAACAACTTTGGTGGGGGGGTGGGGGGGGAGGATCTGGTGCGAGGAGGGGAGGAGTATGGGAAGGGATGGGAAGGTGGGAAGGGGAAACAATGAGGCAACAATGCTTGATAAGAAATGTACTCATTATCTTGCTCATGTAATTGTAACTCCTCTGGTATGGTATTCTCACAATAAAATTTTTTTTTTTTTTTTTTAAAAGAGGACTGGGAAGGTGGCTCAGTGGTAGAGTGCTTGCCTTGCATACCTGAGGCCCTGGGTTTAACTCCTCAGCACCACATAAGAAAAAAGAAAAAAGTCGGAAGTGGTGCTGTGGCTCAAGTGGTAGAGCGCTAGCACCCAGGCCCAGAGTTCAGGCCCCATGACCAGACCTCCTCCCCCCCCCCAAAAAAAAGAACATGAAAAATGCTGGGTACTGGTAGTTCATACCTGTATTCCTAGCTACTCAGGAGGCTGAGATCTAAGGATCACAGTTCAAAGCCAGCCTGGGCAGAAAAGTCCATGAAAACTCCTATTGCCAATTAACTGCTCAGAAAAAGCCAGAATTGGCACTGTGGCTAAAGTGGTAGACCACTAGCCTTGAGTAAAAGAAGCTCAGGGGCAGTGCCCAGGTTGAGTTCAAGCCCCAGGACTGGCAAAAAATAAAAAATAAAAGAAAGAAGGAAAGGAGGAAAAGAAAGGAAAGGAGGAAAGAAGGGAAGGGAAGGGAAGGGAAGGGAAGGGAAGGGAAGGGAAGGGAAGGGAAGGGAAGGGAAGGGAAGGGAAGGGAAGGGAAGGGAAGGGAAGGGAAGGGAAGGGAAGGGAAGGGAAGGGAAGGGAAGGGAAGGGAAGGGAAGGGAAGGGAAGGGAAGGGAAGGGAAGGGGAAGGGGAAGGGGAAGGGGAAGGGGAAGGGGAAGGGGAAGGGGAAGGGGAAGGGGAAGGGGAAGGGGAGGGAAGGGAAGGGAAGGGAAGGGAAGGGAAGGGAAGGGAAGGGAAGGGAAGGGAAGGGAGGAGGTAGTAAGAGAAAGAGAAAGAGAGAGGGAGAGAAAAAATGAACAAATGCTTTTGAGGATTATATGGAAATTATATGGAAATCACTATGGAGATTCCTCAAAAATCTAACAGAAACAGCCCCATGGTCCACGGATAGTCATTTATAAAACAAAGGTACCTGGCAAACCCATGTTCATTACATTACTGTTTGTAATACTCAAGGTATGGAAATAGTACTTGATGCCCTACATGGTATGGATCAATAAAATGTAGGATATGGATACGCACATACATACATACATAGGTGCGCGCGCACGCACGCGCACGCGCACACACACACACACACACACACACACACACACACACACACACACACACACAAAGTGGAATTTTATTGATCCTTTAGGAAGAATAATATTTCATTTTCAGGGAAATGGATGGACCTGTAAAATATTGACTGGAGTAAGCCAAGCTCAGAGAATAAGAATGCATGTTTTCTTCTCTCATATGTGGAAGATAGATCTAAAATATAAACATATTTGAGAACACATACAGGGCTATGCATATATATACATAATCAAACTGACTAAAAAATGGTATACATAGGAGTGAGATTACATGTATGTGTAACCATGTGAACAAGTAACAGGCAGTTCAACAAAATGAATGTCTTGACCAAGAGATGTAGGGACTGAAGAGAAGCAACGAAATGAAAAGAGGAACGGTGGGTGAATATATACTACTCAATGTACATATATGAAAACTGAACTAGGAAACTTAAGGAGATGTGGGTGGGATGGGACAGGGTGGGATGGGACAGACTGGGTGGGGAGATGCTAGAAGGGGTTGACTGATCAAGATGCATTGTACATATAAAGTGATGTTAAACTGAAACCCCACTGTACAACCATTTGAAGAAAAAGTTAAAAACAAACTAGTGACAGGGAGGGGGGGAGGGGGGGAAGAAAAGTGAGGGAAGGGGTAACAAGATAGACAAGAAATGTAATCACTACTTTACTTATGGAACTGTACATAACTGTAACTCTGTACACCACCTTGACAATAAAATTAAAATAAAAAAAAAACTAATGACGCTTTTAAAGAATCCATAACAAAAATTTATCAATAAGAATGCACATAGCATTAAATAAAAAGCTAGGGATATTTATACTTCTTAAAGAGGGAATGGTTTTGGGTGTATATATGCATATAATGAAATTCTATAACAATAGAGAATAGGAAAATATTTGGGATACAGTAAGAAAAACAGAAATAAAATGCATACAGATGTTCGTAGACAGGCAACTGACTATAATGATTCATTTATGTCTATGCCTCTATGGTCCAAATGTATCCAAGTGATGTGCTTTCTATGCTCTTGTACATTTTTCCTTTTTGTTTGTTTTTTTGTTTGTTTTTGTCGACTGCAGGGCCTGAACTCTGGGCCTGAATGCTGTTCATCAATTCTTCAGCTCAAGGCTAGCACTCTACCACTTGAGCCACAGTGCTACTTCTGGCTTTTTCTCCTTATGTGGTGCTGAGTAATTGAACCCAGGGCATCATGCATGCAAGGCAAGCACTCTACAATTAAGCCACCTTCCCAATCCCATTTTTCCCTTTTACTACAATAAACTTGCTCCAAAATGATTTTTTTGTTAATAAAAACATTAAACAGTTCCTTTAATAGCCTACATTCAAAATAATAATAGTCCATTAAAAAAAAACAACCAATCAGGTAATTAGTACTTACCTCACTCCTAGTATCAGGAAGTGATTCCTGGGGATGGAGACAAGCATGAGCTACCTTGATAACATGCTCCAATTTTTTGGGCTGTTCCTCCACTTTTGCTGCTAGAAACAAGGCTGCTGGAGCCACAGACTGCATAGAAATAAAATATGTCAGACTTATTTTTAGATCAAGATAGACATAAGCAGATCTAACTCTCAAACAAAAGTTCATTGCTTGCCACTACTTCATCACCTCTCATTTATTATGCTTTTCCCCTACTTATAGTACTATCTTTTCCTCTCCTATCTACTTGCCAACACCAATCCTTCAACAAATTCTACAAGTAATAGTTTTCCACTTAAAATGAGATTCTTAGCCAGGAGCCAGTGTCTCAAGCCTAACTACTCAGGAAGCTGAGACCTGAGGATCACAGTTCAAAGCAAGCCCAGGCAGTAAAAGACTTTGAGATTGCGACTCTTACCTCCAACTGACTACCAAAAAAAGCAAGACTTGGAGCTATGGCTCAAGTGGTATAGCACTATCCTTTGAGCACAAGTTTAGGAACAGGACCCAGGTCAGATTTCAAGCCCCAGGACTAGCAAAATTTTTTAAAAGGAGAGAGAAAAAGAGAGGAGAACTAGAAGAAAGAGAGAAGAGAGAGGAGAAAGAGACAGAGGAGAGAGAGAAGGAAAGGGGGTGAGGGAGAGATTCTTTCACTTTTTTGTTGTTTTGCAGGTCCTGGGCTTGAAATCTGGGCCTAGGTGTTGCCCCTGAGCTCCTTTAGCTTAAGAGTCTAGCACTTAAGTATTGAGCCACAGCACCACTTCCAGCTGCTTCTGAGCTTAATTGGTGATAAGAGCCTCAAAGACTTTCCTGCCAGGGCTGGCTTCAAACCGTGATCCTCAGATCTCAACCTGCTGAGTAGTTAGGATTTCAGGCATGGGATTACAGCAGCTGGCTCACTGTTTTTTTGTTTTGTTTTTCAGACAAGGTCTTGCTATATATAGCCCAAGCTATCCTGGGCCTCATGATCCTCCTGCCTCAACCTCTCAAGTAATGTGTGTCACCACACATTACCTGGTTACTGTTTTTGAGACAAGGTCTTTCTAAATTTGCTTGAGATGACATGGAATTTGTGATTCTCGCTCGGACACCCAGAATAGTTGGGATTACAGGTATACATCGCTAGCCCTGAAATATTCTAATACTTATTTATAATCCTGCTGTTATAATTTTGTAGCCAAAAAAGAAAAAAACCCACATATTCAATTCACAGTAACAGTTCTTTTTCTTTGCATGTTTCAGTTGTATATATAGTTTGCTTTACATACACATACATTCACACACATATACACACACAGAGACTAGACTAAACAAAGTCACAGGAAAATGAGCATAAAGGTATGGGGATCTAGGCATGAAAAACATTTGAACACTAACCCTGAATAGTTATGGGCTGTGAGATACTAATGATGTAGTAAAAGCGGCACAGAACATTTTAGAGAACAAGTGTGGAATTTAAGGATTTAAGATTAATCTGGTTGACGGTTGGGACTAGGAAAAAAAGATAAGATGCACTGAAAAAAAATGTGTGTGTGCGCGTGCACGCGCGCGCGCGCGCGCGCGCGCGCGCACACACACACACACACACACACACACGTGTGTTTCCTTTGTTGGTCAGTCACAGGGCTTGAACTCAGGACCTGGGCGTTATCCCTGAGCTCTTTTGCTCAAGGCTAGCGCTCTACCACTTACAGCCACAGTGCCACTTCTAGTTTTCTGGTGTTTAGAGAGAAGTGTCTCATGGACTTTCCTTCCTAGGCTAACTGTAATCCTCAGATCTCAAGACTCTTTTTTTTTTTTTTTTTTGGGTCCAGTCGTGGGGCCTGAACTCTGGGCCTGGGTGCTGTCCCTCAGCTCTTCAGCTCAAGGCTAGCACTCTACCACTTGAGCCACAGCGCCACTTCCGGCTTTTTTTTTCCTGCTTATGTGGTGCTGAGGAATCGAACCCAGTGCCTCAAGCATGCAAGGCGAGTGCTCTACCACTGAGCCACCTTCCCAGCCCTTCAATACTCTTGAGTAGCTAGGATTACAAATGTGAGCCATCAGTGCCTGGCTTACTAATTTTTATTTATTTATTTTGTCGGTCAAGGGGCTTGAACTTAGGGCCTGGGAACTGTCCCTGAGCTCTTTTGCTCAAGGCTAGTGCTCTACCACTTCAATCCACAGCAACACTTCCGGGTTTTGAGTGGTTAATTGGAGTTAAGTCTCACAGGGTCTTTTCTGCCCCAGCTGGCTTCTAACCCAGCTAGTCTCAAATCGTGATCCTCAGATCTGGCCTCCTGAGTAGCTAGGATTATAGGCGTGAGCCATCATTGCCTGGCTAAGAGTAATTCTTATACCTGTTAAGTGGCATTGTGGCTCAAGTGGTAGAGCACTAGCCTTGAGCTGAAGAGCTGAGGGACAACACCCAGGCCCAGAGTTCAGGCCCTCCGACTGGACCAAAAAAAAAAAAAAAAAAAAAAACCAGAAAAAAAAAGAATATAAAATTTTAGCTGGGCATCGGTGGCTCATTCATGCCTGTAATCCTAGCTACTCAGGAGGCTGAGATCTGAGGATCACCGTTCAAAGCCAGCCCGAGCAGGAACATCCGTGAGACTCTTATCTCCAATTAGCCACTAGAAAACCGGAAGGGGCGCTGTGGCTCAAGTGGTAGAGCACTCACCTTGAGCTGAAGAGTTCAGAGATAGCGCCCAAACCCAGAGTTCAAGCCCCACAACCAACAACAACAACAAAAAAAAAAGAATAAAAAATTTTCTCCATTAAATAAAAACAGCTACCATAGGGCTGGGAATGTGGCTTAGTGGTAGAGTGCTTGCCTAGCATGCATGTAGCCCTAGGTTTTATTCCTTAGTACCACATAAGCAGAAAAGGCCAGAAGTGGCACTATAGCTCAAGCTGCTAGAGCTCTAGCCTTGAGCTAAAGAAGCTCAGGGACAGTACTCAGGCCCTGAGTTCAAGCCCCAAGACTGGCAAAACAACAACAACAAAAAAATCTGCCACTACAGGCTGTTTGGGGGATGGGGTGGGGGGAGGTAGGCACTTTGTATATTAAATCATTTAAATTCTATCAATTATGAAATAAGTACTATCAATGCACATAAAGATGAGAAACCTAGGTCATATGCCCAAAGTTAGTAAGCACCATAGGAAGGTTCCCAGTCTATAGACACATTGTTTCTGTTGTGCGTGCGTGCGTGTGTGTGTGTGTGTGTGTGTGTGTGTGTATGTGTTGTTTAGCTAGCAAGACAAAGATACTCCACTACTGAGCTTCACTACTAGTCCCAAGGGTATTTTGAAAAGTAGAAAAAAAAAGCAATATGCAAAACACTCCAAGTAGTTCAGTTTTATATTTCCATATTTGAAATCATTTAAGACAGTACACAATTCAATTAATGCCTGGTATGGTAACACACATCTATAATCCCACCACTCAGAAAGCCCGGCTACACAGTGAGTTCTCCGCCAGCCTGGGCTACATATCAGAACCACAAGGGCTTCTTAACTCAGCTATAGTGGGAAGCATAAAATAGGAGGACCTCAGTTCAAGCCACCCTGGGCAAAAAAGCCTCCTTCAAAACTATCCCAGCAAAAGGGCTGAAACTCAAAGTATGGCTCTCTCAAGTAGTAGAGTGAGGCCAAGTTCAAACCCCAGTGCAGCAAAAAAAAAAAAAAAAAGTTAAAATGAGAAGCCATAATAAAATGATGTCCAATATATACTGTTAAGTGATAAAGGAAAGTTGCACCAAAATGGTGTAGTAAGATTTTTTTTTTTTTGGTGCCAGTACTAGGGCTTGACCTCAGGGCCAGGGCCCTTAGCTTTTTTACTCAAGGATAGTGCTCTACCACTTAAGCCACAGCTCTACTTCTAGCTTTTTGTGGTTAATTTGAGTTAAGAGTTTCACAGACTTTCCTGCCCCAGTTGGCCTAGCACCATGATCCTCAAATCTCAGCCTCCTAAGTAACTAGAATTGAGCCACCAGTGCCCAGCCATTGATGTTTTTTAATAAAAATTATAAATGCTAGTTTATGTATAGAAAAATGGCCAAGTGCAGTGGCTCACACATGTAATTCCAGCTACTCAAGAGATCAGAAGATGAAAGTCAGAGGCTGATTCAAGTATAAAGCACAAGGTCCTATCTGGGAAAATAAAAAATAAACAAAAACATAAAAGGCAGTAAATTACGCTTAGCTACCCAAGAGGCTGAAATCTGAGGATCTCAGATCTCAGGAAAGTCAACTAACCATCAAAATAAGTTTAAGGGCTGGGAAGGTGGCTCAGTGGTAGAGTGCTTGCCTTGCATGCCTGAGGCCCTGGGTTCAATTCCCCAGCTCCACATATGCAAAAAGAAAAAAGCCGGAAGTGGCGCTGTAGCTCAAGTGGTAGAGCGCTAGCCTTGAGCTGAAGAGCTGAGGGACAGTGCCCAGGCCCAGAGTTCAGGCCCCACAACTGGACCCAAAAAAAAAAAAAAAAAAATAAGTTTAACATGGAGCCGTGTCTCAAATGGTAGAGCTCTATCTAACCTTAAGTAATAAAAGCAGAGGAACAGCACCTAGGCCCTAAGTTTAAGCCCCAAGACTGAAACAAAAACAAAAATCCAGGACTAAAACAAGAACAAAAAAGGTGGAAGTCAGCCTTGTTGCCTAGCAAACACAAGGGCAAACTCAGACCCCACTACCACCACAATAAAATGTCTGGGATACTCTCTGTCAAATGTTGATCAATAATTATCTCTGGAGAGTTGTATTACAGAAGAGATTTCCCTTTTACCTTTATAGGTTTCTTTATGAAGTTAAATTATTACCTTTGTAATGAGAACTAACATGAAAAATGAACAGGAGCTTGACAGGTTAAACACTCTAACTTGTATTTATCACAGCTACATTCATAGACTAGACAAAAAGGGTATTATTTTTATGTTAATTCTAGAACATATCTAAAAATCAATCCTTTAAAGGTCAACAATACCAAGTTTAGCTAATAATTAAGATTTTGGAAAAAATTCTGACTTCCAAAATAAGATCTCCATATTAAAAAATTAACAATGGTAGGTGGCAGTACAAGCCTATAATTCTGTCAGGAAGCAACTGAGGTAGAAGATCAGTTTAAGTAAGGCTGGCTTACACTACACAGTGAAACTTTTTTCCTAATCTTGACTATCACCAATATCTTACATTGTAAAAGCTATTGTCTAGCCTTACAGATTCTGTACCTACAGCACTGGAGATAAAGAAAATTGGCCAAAACTTATTGTCCTAAATCTGAAACAAGATTCCTCAAAAATATAACCTTTATAAAACAATAAAACGTGACTCACAAACCCATGTGACGTGTTCATCCCATTTATCCTTTATTACCTTGAGATGTTATTAAACAAGTATCTTACCTGCAACTGGGTTATCACTATGAATTCATCTCCGAGGGATTGACAGTAATGTTAAATGGGACTATTTCAGGTAATAAAACTGAAAATAGCACTACTGTATTTACAATTCTGTCAAAGGGAAATAAATTAATTTATATTTTTAAAAAAGTATTTTATATTTAAAATATCTATTTTTCTCAACAGTCATTTCTTCACTTGTTATCATATATTGTGCCCTCCCCGCCAACCTATCATTCTTTGGTTTTTATCATGATTTTGGAAAACTGAAGATACTCTTGGCTTTCTCTGATCATGTTACTTGCCACTCTAAAAATTATTAAAGATGAGTTACTCCTCCAACTTTAAGTAATAAATAATCTTTTTTTTTTTTTTTGTCGGTCGTGGGGCTTGAACTCTGGGCCTGAGCGCTGTCCCTCAGCTCTTCAGCTCAAGGCGAGCACTCTACCACTTGAGCTACAGCGCCACTTCCGGTTTTTTGGTGGTTTATTGGAGATAGGAGTCTCACGGTCTCTCCAGCCCGGGCTGGCTTTGAACCGCGATCCGCAGATCTCAGCCTCCTGAGTAGCTAGGATTACAGGCGTGAGCCACCAGCGCCTGGCTAATAATCTATTTTTTAAATTAGGGCATCCACCCATTATAATGACATATTGTATCTACCAGAAATTTAGTCACTTCACAGAATCACTTCACAGAAGTTCTAAAATTTGAATCCTAACTCAGTAGCAAAGACCAACCACAAAATCAGCCATTGAAATCTGTCACAAAAAGAGAAAAAGAAAGATACTTACATCTCCAGGAAACTGTGTAAAAGACTGGATCATGTAGAATCGATGCATATATACTATAGCTGTATTGATAGTCAATTGTGAACTGAAGCGTTCAAGTTAAGGGTCAAAAACACACAATTCCCACAATACCATCTCTTCCACCACTCCTCCCCAACAAAATAATGGTCAAACAACAGTAGCTAGTCCTAAGTGAAAGTAACCTTCAAAGTGTAGTTCTGTGGGTTGGTTGGTTGGTTGTTTTTTTTAAGTGTATTAACTGCAACTGAAAGCAGTTGTCTCCCACACAACAGGTACTTTAATATAACGTACAGACCATAAACTCCTCAGGATGTGTGAATCAAAATGGTGCAGAAGGAAACTAAGATCTTAAACCATTTTTTGCCATTTGCATTCCACAAATCATCAGATTTACAAGACTCTCCCTAACCTAGCCCTAGGGTATACTCTACTGTCACTGTCTCTCCAGTCTCTCTCCCCTCCCTCCCGCAATCTCCCCCACTCTCCATCCCCCTTCTTCTCAATTCTAGCCCCACCCTTACCCCCCCACCCCTCTAAACTCTGCCAATTAACTTTTCAATTTCTCAATTTCTCAATTTCAATTTCTGAAATGACTTGATATTCATTCACTGAAAATACTCCCCCCCCTCCCCATCACAGAGCCAAGAAAAAACTTTAAATGCCTTATTTCTAAAGACCCTGTCAGGCACATGAAGTATATAGATGACACAACCCCGAGGTAGCAACAACTTTAATAATTATATTTTCCAAAATATCTGAACACTAGATCTATGGGTCCGCGTTCTTAGAAACGTAAACCGACATCTTCCTCTAAAATTCTGTACAACTCTAACAGCTACTATTAGAACGTCCGAAAGCCAAGCGTTGTGATGGGAATCGAATCAAGCGCAAGACACCATTTTACAGACAAAAACGACCAAGTTTTGACAGGTTACTTAAAACAGCTACTAAGAAGTGCGAGGAACGGATTTTTGAGACAGACGCTGGGACACTATATTTCTAGATCACCTTTAGAAGGCCTTCCTATATTGAGTTCCCCTAAACTCTTTTAACACAGTAAAATCCTGTAGGACACATCAGAAAGGAAAATCTCCAAGTTACACGGACAGGTCAGAATACAATGAAGAGCCGATAGGGAAGACGGTCTAAAACATAAAGCCAGAAAACATTCCAATTTTCAGCCAGGGTGGTGGCGAGCGAGCGGGAAATTGACTCCGCCTCGCTTCCCTCGCCCAAACAGTTTTCAACCCGCGCCATTGTGAACTCTCCCCGGTTTTTAAAAAAAAGAAAAGAAAAGAAAAGAAAAAGATCCGTTCCTGCCATCTTCTTACTCAATTCGGTCCCCGCCGAATCCTGAGCCATGAAAGCCGAAGCATGGCAGGGCCCACTCCAAGGCCGAAGGCCTAGGCCGCAAGGATACACGTAAAGACGTTGTCCCATCTCCTGGAGTAGATTGGCTGCTTGCTGGCGATAAGAAAGTTCTTTATCTGAGTCCAGGCCAAAACGACGGGATGGGCTATTTTCCAGCTGCTCTCGAGAAAAATACCACCGTTTGTTGTCGTTCTTCCTCTCTCCCTCCATAGTGCTTCAACCAAAAGGCAGCGGCAAAGGCTGCAAGCGCTTCCCAGCGTCACCTAAGCGGCGACACACATCCGCTGTGCCGAGACAACTGCGACGTGACGCACTTCCTCCGAGAATCCGCCGCCAAGTGGTGACCCGCTTCCGCCGAGGAAGCGAAAGTCAGGGAGCCTACTTCCGGGCTAGATCTCGCGACACCTTGCCAAGGAACGAATTGAGCCACTCGGCGACCAGGAACTACCTTGAGCCTTAGGGCGCAGGCGCGAGCCACGTGATCCTGGAGCAATAGGGTGTAATGAGAAGGTTGGTTTTTGGTTTTGTGTGTGTGTGCGCGCGTGTGTGTGTGTTAAATAAAACCACGTCTCTTCGCGCGAGAACTGGGCTGAGCTGCGCAGAGAGGGCGGTGTTGCGTCTGCGCGGGTGCACGCCCTCGCGCCGCGCTGTGGTCTCTCGGAGGGCTGGGTTCTTCCGTAGCTGGTGGTAGAGAGCCTGATGGAGAAAATAGGTGAGCCTGTCAGAAAACTCAGAAAAGGGCGGGACCCGCGGCGCACGCCTGTCATCCTAGCTACTTGGAAGTCTGAGATCCAAGGATCCTGGTTCAAGGTCAGCCCGGGCCAGGACTATCCGTGAGACCTGAGACTCTTGGCTCTAATCACCAAAAACCCGGAACTGGAGCTGTGGCTCACGAGGTAAAGCAGCAAAAGGAGCTCAAGGACAGCACCCTGGCCCCGAGTTCAAGTCCCAGGACTGACACCAAGGGAGAAAGCAGAAAAGTAATCAGACACAAAGAGTCCCTGCTCTAAATCCAAACATAAGGCAATTACAAGGTTTCTCAATTGCTGGTAGCAATGTAAGGAAATAAAATGGAATTCACAGAGTTTACTAACACAATCCTCTCTTAAGAGGTGAGCCGCAGCCACTACTCACTTAAATATGTTGTCTCGTTTAATCGGCACAACTCAGGCAAGAAAATATTATTCTAATCCTTGTTTACAAGTGAGTGAATTAAAACTGCCCCCCCTTCCGTGTGGAAAGTTCCACCACCATCCCTCACATGGAAATTTTGAAAGTTCATGACCTCCGTCAAGTAACCCATTGCCAACGTCTAATAGCTGGCTAAGCCTGGAAATACATTAACTTCTGTACCTCTTATATAAAATATAAATGATAGTACCAACGTTTACATTGTAAAAGTGAGGAAATGAACATTTAATGAAAGGCAATGAAAATATTCCTGGAACTGGGGACTTAAATTTTGTGGATCTTATTGTCACAGAATTGTGTTTGTTTTCTCTTGTGCAGTGCAGGGCCACATACCCTTAGCTTTTTCTATCAAGACTGGCACAGCTCCACTTCGACTTTTTGTTACTTAAGTGGAGATGAGTTCCTCCCCTCCTCCCCACACACAACAAATGGATGTGTGTATATACATACACATATGTGTGTATATGGCATAATAAAAGAAAAAATACAAAGCCAGGTGCCAGTGGCTCAAACTTGTAATCCTAGCTACTCAGGAGGCTGAGATTTGAGGATCATAGTATTGGAAACCAGCCTGGACAGGAAAGTCCATGGGACACTTATATCTAATTAACCAATCAAAAGCCAGAAGTGGAACTGTGACTCAAAATGGTAGAGTTCAAGCCCCATGACTGACAAGGAAACAAAAAAAAATCAGGGTTGGCAATGTGGCTTAGTGGTAGAGTGCTTGCCTTGCATGCATGAAGCCCTGGGTTCGATTCCTCAGTACCACATACACAGAAAAAGCCAGAAGTAGCACTGTGGCTCAAGTGGTAGAGTGCTGGCCTTGAGCAAAAGAAGATCAGGGACAGCACCCAGACCCTGAGTTCAAGCCCCAGGACTGACAAAAAATAAAAATTAAAAAATATAAGTACTAGAACCAGATTCATATACTACAGAAACTTTTAAATTATTGGACTAAGAAGTTCCTCTCTCCCCCTCTCTCACTCTCTCTCTCCCTGTCTCTGTCTCTCTGTTGTGGGGCTTGAACTCTGGGCCTGGGCACTGTCCTGAGCTCTTCAGCTCAAGGGTAGCACTCTACCACTTGAGCCACAGCACCACTTCTGGTTTTCTAGTGGTTTATTGGAGGTAAGAGTCTCACAGACTTTCCTGTCCAGCCTGGCTTTGAACCATGATCCTTAGATCTCAGCCTCCTGAGTAGCTAGGCTTACAGTCATGAGCTATTGGCACCTGGATATCTCTGTCTCTCTCTCTCTCTCTCTTTTTTTATTGTCAATGTAAGTAAGGTAATAAGTAAATTTCATGTCAAACTTGTTACCCCTTCCCTCATTTTTCTCCTACCTTCCCCCCACACACTAAGAATTTAAAATAAACCTCTTAATATCTAAAGACTAATAGAAAAGTAGAGGACATGCAAGAACATGGAGGTAATGTAAGGTAGCCAGAGATGAGAACAAAGAATCAAAAGGAAGAAAGGCTCGAAATTAAAAAAAACACTGTAGCAGAGCTGGGGATGTGGCTCAAGTGTTTAAGGCCTACATGTCCCAGGCAGAGTTTAAAACCCCAGTACAAATTTTTAAAAAATACACACACACACACACACATATAGAGCTGGGCACCAGTGGCTCACACTTGTAATCCTAGCTACTCAGGAGACTTGAGATCTGAGGATCCTAGTTGGAAGCTAGCCTGGGCAGGAAAGTCCATGAGACTCATGTCCAATTCACCAGCAAAAAAACAGAAGTGGAGCAGTGATTCAAGTGGCAGAACGCTAGCCTTGAGCAAAAAAAGCTGAGGTACAGCACTCTGGCCCTGAGTTCAAGCCCTAGATCACACACACACACACACACACACACACACACACACACACACACACACACACACACACACACAAAAGGAACAGTATAACAGATAAGAGAAGAAAAAAAAAAAAAAAGAAAATAGTTCTACAGAACTTCCCAAACTGAAAAACAAAAGAGAAAAAAGAAAATTTAAAAAATAAATTCATAACTATAGGTAATAGTAAAATAATTAGGAAGGTATCAAATTTTAATATTTGCTAGCTTTTTTGTGTATGTCCTGAAGCTTAAACTCAGGGCCTGGGCAGCTTTTTTTTTTTTGCGGGGGGGGGGGCATCCAGTCATGGGGCCTGAACTCGGCCTGGGCGCTGTCCCTCAGCTCTTCAGCTCAAGGCTAGCGCTCTACCACTTGAGCCACAGCGCCACTTCCGGCTTTTTCTGTTTCTGTGGTACTGAAGAATCAAACTCAGGGTTTCATGAATGCTAGAAGCACTCTATCACTAATACACATTCCCAGCCTACCTTTACTTATTTAATTAATTGATTGATTGATTGATTTTGGTCGTGGGGCTTGAACTCTGGGCTTGGGCGCTGTCCCTGTGCTCTTCAGCTCAAGGCAAGCACTCTACTGTTTGAGCCACAGCGCCACTTCTGGTTTTCTAGTGGTTTTATTAGAAATAAGAGTCACAGACTTTCCTGCCCAGGCTGGCTTTGAACTGTGATCCTCAGATCTCAGCCTCCTGAATAGCTAGGATTACAGGCGTGAGCCACCAGTGCTCAGCATCTCTGAGCTTTTGTGCTCTAGGCTAGAGCTCTACTGCCTAAGCCACAGCTCCACTTCCAGCTTTTTTTTTATTAGTAGTTAATTGGAGAGTTTCAAACCTTCCTGCCTGAGCTGGGTTCAAACCAGGATCCTCAGATCTCAGCCACCTCAGTATTTGGGATTACAGTTGTGAGCCACCAGCACCCAGCCTGGCTTTTAATATAGCAAAGTCTTGAAAGTCAGCAAGTAAGGTCTGAGAATGTGGTTTAGTAGTAGAGTGCTTGCTTAGCCATTCATGAAGCCCTCAGTTCAATTCCTCAATACCACATACACAAGAAAAAAGCAGGAACTGTCACTGTGGCTCAAATGGTAGAGTGCTAGTCTTGAGCAAAAAGCAGCTCAGGGACAGTGCCCAGGCCCTGAGTCCAAGCCCCAGGACTGGCAAAAATAAATAAATGAAATAGAACAAAGATTCATCAGAAGTATATTTGTATTTAAATGCTCTTAAAATTCCATTAGATACTGGATATTGTACTAAAGAAATTTGCATGTAATATTTAAGAACTCATAACTGTTAAATAGGTAGCATCTTTATCATTATTTTAAATTAAAAAGGCAGGAGCTCAGCCCTCTTAGAAGAGTAAGATCAGAGGAACCCAGTTCAAAGCTAAACCTGGCAGAAAAGTTTATGAGACTCATCTCCAATTAACCAGCAAAAAGTCAGAAGTGGAACTGTGGTTGAAGCAGTAGACCACCAATCTTAAGCAAGAGCAGAAGACCCTGAGTTCAATACCTAATACCAGCATAAAAATAAAGCATAAAATATAAACTAAATAAAGTCAGGTACCTGTGGCTCACACCTTTAAACCAAGCTAATCAGAAAGCTGAGACCAGAGAATGGCAGTTTGAAACCAACCAGCCTGGGCAGAAAAGTCTGAGAGACTTTCCAAATATCCAGCAAAAATCCAGGCTTGGAGGCATGGCTCAAGTGGTAGAGCACTAGCCAAAAGAGAGCACAAGTCCCCAAGTTAAAGCTCCAGAACAGGAAATAAAGTTTAATAAAGTAAATACAAAGTCTTCTTTTTTTTTTTTTTTTCGGCCAGTCCTGGGGCTTGAACTCAGGGCTTGGGAACTGTCCCTCCCTGAGCTTCTTTTGCTCAAGGTTAGCACTCTACCCCTTGAGCCACAGCACCACTTCTGACTTTTTCTGTTTATGTGGTACTGAGGAATCAAACCCAGGGCTTCATGAATGCTAGGCAAGCACTCTACCACTAAGCTACGTTAACAGTCAAAACAAAGTCTTAATCTAGAAAATGGCAAAACTTGGAGTGGAATCCAGGTTAGTGCTCTTTCTACTCACTGCTTTCTGAAACAGTAGGAAACTCGGTCACAAAAAGGTTATTGACCCTTGATTTGTCCCTTTTCTTGAAATTATTCAGCCTGTGAACTCATAAATCCTGTACCTCATTAGACAAAGAAAGGATCATGGTAATTCTTCAGGTTGTTGCCATGGTTACCAGAATCCAGTGCTCCATTGTGGACATTCCAGGAGAGGGCAAGGAAGACTGAGATGTCTTGCTTCAAATTGTACCTTTTGGGATATCAAAATTCCTTTCGAAGCAAGAAAAAGGATGCAACTGAAGAAACAAGTAAGGGGACTATAGAGTAAATGGCTGAAAGAGCCATGTCTTTTCCTAGCCAGTTCATAGCTTCCTAGCTATTTCCTTTCCTATTGTGGGTTAGAGATTTATCATCCAAGATCAACAATTCCCTTATTAAAAATAAGCAGCAGAGACAAGATTTATTCAGCTTTACTCTCCGGTCATTTAATATCCCTTATTAAGATAATTTTCCAGACCAAATAAATGAAATCAATTCATTTGCTCAATTAGCCAACATTTATTAAACACCAATTGTGTGCCAATCTTATGTTAGTGACTGGGGTATCAAAGTTTGAATCATGATACAATAAGGCCTCTACTATAAAAGTTATCTAATGAGAAAGACAAATTTGCAAAAAAAGTGATATAGTTTATGAATAAATTAAATATGGATTGCTATGTAACCACAAAGGAATAAGTAGATAGTATTGAGTTTGTTTTGTGCCAGTCCTGGGCCTTAAACTCAGGACCTTCCCTGTCTCTGAGCTTCTTTTTGCTTGAGGCTAGCACTCTACCTTGTAAGCCACTTAAGTAGCTAGTATTTCAGGCGTGAGCCACTGGTGCCAGGCAATAGTACTAAGTTTGAAGCTGAATGAGAACTTCAGAAAAGACTTCACACAAAAACTGTTTTTTGGGTTTTTTTGTTTTGTTTTCGGTTTTGGGGCTTGAACTCTGGGCTTGGGCACTGTCTCTGCACTCTTCAGCTCAAGGCACACACTCTACCACTTGAGCCACAGCACCACTTCCAGTTTTCTAGTGGTTTTATTGGTGATAAAATGGCCTTTCCTGCCTGGGCTGGCTTTGAACTGTGATCCTCAGATCTCAGCCTCCTGAGTAGCTAGGATTATAGGCGTGAGCCACCGGTGCCCAGCCAAGAAATGCTTTCTTTAACTGACTGGTAAAGGATGATTAAAGCCCATCAGGGAAACAAAAAGGGAATACAGATGAAAGGTAAAGTAGCACACCTGGAAATCTAGCAGGAGCCAGATAAATTGAAGATGCTGTTTACCCTGCCAAGAATTTTAGCTTTACAAGGAATTGTTGAAGAACTTTTACTATGTGGTAAGGAAATATTTGATCAGTATTTATATTCACAATGCCTATCCATGCCTCATACATAGTTGAAGTTTAATAAATATTTGTGGGGTAGATAAGTGAATAAAAAGTTTTGAATAGCTATCAAATAAGAAAGAAGGTCTTCAAGTAGAATACATGAAGGAAATTGAAGGTGGAAACTATATTGATGTAGGAAAGAGATGACCAGGAAAGCATAAACGCATAATGTAAAGAATTAGGTAGGACACTCTCATATAGCCCTCTGTGGGCTATCCTCTGTAATTCCACCAAGGTTCTGTTTTACTATCCAGCTTCCAGGTAATATTTATACAAAGCATCCCCAATGGACACTAGAAACCCTTTAATAGCCCTATATTAACTCTCCCGACTCCTGTTATCCCACTTCAGCTAGGGCTCAAATAGCACTATTCTTTTTTTTTTTTTTTTGCCAGTCCTGGGCTTGAACTCAGGGCCTGAGCACTGTTCCTGAGCCTCTTTTTTTTGGGGGGGGCGGGGGGGAAGGCCTGAACTCTGGGCCTGGGCACTGTCCCTCAGCTCTTCAGCTCAAGGCTAGTGCTCTACCACTGGAACCACAGTGCCACTTCCGGCTTTTTTCTTTTTGCTTATGTGGTGCTGAGGAATCGAACCCAGGGCCTCAGGCATGCAAGGCAAGTGCTCTACCACTGAGCCACCTTCCCAGCCCCTCCTGAGCCTCTTTGTGCTTAAGGCTAGTGCTCTACCACTTGAGCCACAGAGCTACTTCTGGCCTTTTCTGTAGTACTAAGAAATCAAACCCAGGTCTCCATGCATGCTAGTCAAGCATTCTATCACTAAGCCATATTCCCAGTCCCTAAGGCTATTCTTATTTCCAAATAATAGTGTTTCTCTATACCCTGTTTTAAAGGAATACTTTCTTTGGGAAACTCATAAATTTTCATTCTCCTGGCCAATAGTATGGTTCTGGTGGCTACATGCTTCAAGGCTAACACTCTACCACTTGAGCCACATCTCCACTTTCAGCATTTCTGGTAGTTTTTGGAGATTAGAGTCTGGCAGACTTTTGTGCCTGGGCTAGCTTCCAGGCTCAGTCCACCAGATCTCAGCCTTCTGAGTAGAAAGGAATACAGGCATGAGCCACCAGCACCCAGCTTAAATTTTCTTTTCTTTTCTTTTCTCTCTTTCTTTCTTTCTTTCTTTCTTTTCTTCCTTTCTTTCTTTCATTCTTTCTTTCTTTCTTTTTTTTGGACCAGTCCTGGGGCCTGAACTCTGGGCTTGGGTGCTATGCCTCAGCTCATCAGCTTTCAGCTCAAGGCTAGCGCTCTACCATCTGAGCCACAGGGCCACTTTGGCTTTTTCTGCTTATGTGGTGCTTAGAAATCGAACTCAGGGCCTCATACATGCAAAGCAAGCACTCTACCACTGAGCCACCTTCCTAGCTCTTAAATTTTCTTTTTGTTCCTTAACATCCTGAAATTTCATAATGATATGTAACTCTATATAAGTCTTTTCACCATCATTGTGATAGACATTTCATGAACTCTTTCATCCTGGAAATTGATGTTCTTCATTTCTGAGAATTCTGCCTTAAAAATTATGGTTATCTCCATTTTTCCTACTTCGCTATTTGTCAAATGCAAAACTTCCTGAATTGGCCTACAAGCATTGCTTATTGAGAAAGCATGAACCCCTGAATTCAGCGCCATTCACAACCTTTCCTGCCCCGGCTGGCTTTGAACGGTGATCCTCAGATCTCAGCCTCCTGAGTAGCTAGGATTACAGGCATGAGCCACAGGTGCCTGGTTTACTTCCTCAATTTTATCTTCCACTTTTCTGTGCTGCTTTTCTATTACTATATAACAAATTACCCTGAAATAGAGAGGCTTAAAACAAGAAATACTTATTACCTCTCTCTGAGAGTCAAGATCTAGATGTAGCTAAGCTAGCAGGTTCTTGGACAGGATCTGTCATGTGGCGGGCAGACAGGATATCAGAAGGGTCTATAATAGAGATGGTGTGGCTGGATGATTCATTTCTAAGAGGCCTGAAAGCCTCAGTTCCTCTCTGGCGATAACCAGACAACTCAGTTTCTCACCACACAAGTGACTCTGTAAGTTGCTTGAGTATATTTATATAAGCAGCTAACTTTCCTCAAAGCAAATGATCAAGAGAACAAGCAGAAAAGGTCTTTTAATGACCAAGTCTCAGAAGCCATGGTCACATCTACCTTTTCTAGGCAAATACTTATCTTTTTTTTCCTCCTCTTTTTTGGGTGGGTATGTTCAGTCCTGCGTGCGATTTGAACTCAGGATATTATTAGGCAAACATTCTACCACTTGTGCTGTGCCGTCAGCCTACTTCTATCTTTTCTATTTGTGCTATAATTTGGCTTTAAACAGGCTCAGAAAATCCATTGTTAAAGGGTTGGAAGGTGGTAGAACCTATAAGGTCAGGGGAGGGTGGACCTGTTAGGAGGCTTTTAGGGCATTAGGGGTGTGCCCTTGAAAGAAATTATGAAACTGGGCCTCTTCTTTTCTCCATGGCTTTGAGGTGAATGGTTTTCTCTACCCTTCATTCATGCTATCATGTGCTACCTCACCTGAGGATACAGTGCTAAGCCAATCATGGACTGGAACAGTCAAAACTGTGAGCCAAAATAAACCTCTTCTAAGTCAACTGTCTAGATATTTTGTTACAATGACAACCCATTAACACAGAAAAGAATTCCTTAATCAAGCTTATACTCTGGCTGGGAATGTGGGTTAGTGGTAGAGTGCTTATCTAGCATGAAGCCCTGGGTTTGATTCCTCAGTACCACATAAACAGAAAAAGCCAGAAGTGTTGCTGTGGCTCAAGGGGGTAGAATGCTAACCTTGAGCAAAAGAAGCTCAGGGACTGTGCCAGACCCTGAGTTCAAGCCTCAGGACTGGCAAAAAGGGGAATTAAGCTCATTCTTCTTTTTCTTTTTCCTGGGGCTTGAAATCAAGACTTGGGCACTGTTCTTGAGCTTTTTTGCTCAAGGCTAGTACTCTATCATTTGAACCACAGCTTCACTTTCAGTTTTTTCTGATTAAATGGCGATTAATAGCTGATTAATTTCCTTCCTGCTGGCTTCGAACTGCATTCCACACATCTCAGCCTCCTGAGGAGCTAGAATTACAGATGTGAGCAACCAGCTCAATTAGCACATAGTGTCCTTTCTTTAAGGAGGATGTAATCTAATATCCTAGTGGAACCCGGAAATTGGACAATCCCAACCCTTTGCTTTGTTTTCCCTAAGCATATGCTTATAAATAAGCATAGTAAAGATTAATACTTGTAGCTAAAAATTAAATGGAAGAATTATAAGATATAATATTTAAAATTTATGATTTTTTCTGTAATTTTTCAGTTTTTTTTCTTTTGATTGGTCATGGGGCTTGAACTCTAGGCCTGGGCGCTATCCCTCAGCTCTTCAGCTAAAGGTGAGCACTCTACCACTTGAGCCACAGCACCACTTCCAGTTTTCTGGTGGTTTATTGAAGATGAGAGTCTCACGGGCTTTCCTGCCCAGGCTGGCTTTGAACCACAACTCAGATCTCAGCCTCCTGAATAGCTAGGATTACAAGCATGAGCCACCGGCGCCTGGCCCCCTCATTTAATATTTTCAAATTGTGGTTGACCATGAGTAAATGATATTGAAACAGGTGAAATCAGGGATAAAGGTGAACACCATTATTTCCTCTTTGGTCTTCCTTCCTTCCTTCCTTCCTCTCTCTCTCTCTCTCTCTCTCTCTCTCTCTCTCTCTCTCTCTCTCTCTCTCTCTCTCTCTCTCTCTTTCTTTTTGCTGGGCTTGAATTCAGGTCTAGGGCATTGTTTTTTCACTCAGGGCTAGAACTCTACTACTTTGGGCCATACACCACTTACAGGTTCCTTGTGCTTAATTGGAGATAAGAACCTAACAGACTCTCCTGCCCAGGCTGGCTTTGAACCACAATTCTCAGACCTCAGCCTCTTGAATAGCTAGGATTACAGGCATGAACAACCCTGCCAGGCTCTATTATGCTTCTGCTGCTGCTGCTGCAGCTGCTTCCTCTTCTGCCTCTTCCACCTCCTCCTCCTCCTCCTCTTCTCCTTCTTCTTTTTCTTCTTCTCCTCCTCCTCCTCCTCCTCCTCCTCCTCCTCCTCCTTCTTCTTCTTTTGTTGTTGTTAGTCGTGGGAGCTGAACTCTGGGCCTGGGCGCTGTCCCTCAGCTCAAGGCTAGCGCTCTACCACTTGAGCCACAGCACCACTTCTGGCTTTTTTCTTCTTATGTGGTGCTGAGGAATGGAACCCAGGGCCTCATGCATGTGAGGCAAGCACTGTACCACTGAGCCAACTTCCCAGCCCTCTACTCGGATTCTTTTTTTGTTTTGTTTTGTTTTTTTTTTGGTCAGTTGTGGGGCTTGAACTCTGGGTTTGGGCACTGTCCCTGCACTCTTCAGCTAAAGGTGAGCGCTCTACCACTTAAGCCACAGTGCCACTTCTGGTTTTCTAATGGTTTATTGGAGATACGAGTCTCACGGACTTTCCTGCTTGGGCTGGCTTTGAACCGCGATCCTCAGATCTCAGTCTCCTGAGTAGCTAGGATTACAGGTGTGAGCCACCGGCACCTGGCTCTACTCTGATTCTTTTTTTTTGGGGGGGGGGTCTTCTGGTCCTGGGGCCTGAACTCTGGCCTGGGCACTGTCCCTCAGCTCTTCAGCTCAAGGCTAGTGCTCTACCACTTGAGCCACAGCGCCACTTCTGGCTTTTTTCCTTTTGCTTATGTGGTGCTGAGGAATGGAACCCAGGGCCTCATGCATGCAAGGCAAGCGCTGTACCACTGAGCCACCTTCCCAGCCCCTCTACTCTGATTCTTTTTTTTTTCCATATTTTTTTATTGTGAAAATACTGTACAGAGGGGTTACAATTACATGGGCAAGATAATGAATACATTTCTTATCAAGCATTGTAGTCTCCTCCTTTGTTTCCCCTTCCCATCCCTTCCATTCTTCCCCCCACGTGGCCCCCTCTACTCTGATTCTTAAGGAGCAAAAGCACTGGCTAGAAGCCTCTGAGAGGAGTTGTGCATTGTGGGTTTAACGAAAAGCTTTCCTCTGGAACTCTTCAGTGTCTCCAGGGAAGCATCCTGTAATTGCTTCTCTGAAGATTAGTTATATGGTTGTCTGTTTTTGTTGGTTGTGGAGCTTTAACTCTGGGCCTGGGCTGTGTCCCTCAGTCTCTTCAGGTCTTGAGCCACAGCACCACTTACAGTTTTCTGGTTATGAATTTGAGATAAGAATCTCACGGACTTTCCTTGCCTGGGCTGGATTTGAACTGTGATCCTCAGATCTCAGCCTCCTGAGTAGCTAGAATTACAGGTATAAGCCACTGGTGCCCAGCTATGGTTGTCTATTAGCACACTAGGAGTAGGACAAAAGAAAGAAATATTAAAAGAAAAATCTCACTTTTAGTTGATGGCTCATGCCTGTAATCCTAGCAACTCAGGAGGTTGAGATCTGAGGATCGCAGTTCAAAGCCAACCCAGGCAGGAAAGGCCACGAGATGCATATTCTCCGATTAAACACCAGAATACCAGAAGTAGAGCTGTGGCTCAAATAGCGTGCTAGCCTTGAAGAGAAAAGCTCAGGGACAATGCCCAGGCCCTGCGTTCAAGCACCAGGACTGGCACCTGTGACGTATGCCAGCCCACACAGTGAATCCTCTTCAAGAACAGTACCTTATATATTCTGTTTCCCCAGAGAAATCTTTTTTTTTTTAAATTAGGTCAGGATAGTTTGTTCAACTGACTCATTTCAGTGACTGCCTTCCTTTCTCAGGCCTATTTTGTATTCCTACATTTTCGTGCACCTACTGCACCTATTACATTCTAAGTTTAGAGGCTCTCAGTGAATTATCTCAATTCTATGTCCTCCACTGTAGAATCTATGGTTAAAATCTTACTCTTCTATGTCAGGTTGGTTACTGCCTCTCTACCCATTTTCCTGAAGGTAACTCTAGTGAAATATCTGTCATTTTATCTTTTGCCCTTGAAGATGCCATTGTGAGGAGGAGGAGGAAGAAGAACTGAGGGGGAGGAAGAGGATGGTGTCATTTTAGAAGTTTGAGAGATCTATTTTTTAAAAAATGGTGATGGTACCAGGAAGACAACACAGAACTAGAGGGAATCAGAGAAAAACATAACAGCGGGACCCATCAGCTGCACTGGACATTGACCACAATGAACTAAGCAACTTAATGGCAGTGATGGGAGGGAGGGAACAAGTGGGAAAGATGCTATGCAAAACAAAAGAAATGTACATACCACCCAATGTGGAAGAAATAACTATCGCAAAGCTCATAGAACTCATAAATGTTATAGACCGTGATAGACAATTTGCTCCAGGAAAGTTAGAATGTGTTTGTGAATTTAACTGAGCATCACTATCCCACAATACTGTGAAATTTGGGAAATTATATAACCACTTAATCACAATAAAAAAATTGAAAAAAAATGGTGATGGATTTCAGAGTTACAGAAGTGTTGTAAGAGCAATAAAAGTAAATTCCCTATACCCTTTTCCTAAATTAACCAATGGTTGGTATTTCATGACTTTTTTAAAATTTTCCCTCCTATTTATTTATTTATTTTTAACTGTGAAAATACTGTACAGAGGGGTTACAATTACATGGGCAAGGTAATGAGTGCATTTCTTATCAAGCATTTTGCCTCCTCCTTTGTTTCCCCTCCCCATCCCTTCCCATCTCCACCCATCCCTTCATCACTTTTTTATGCACTACTTTTGCCTTGTCTCTTGTCTAGCTCATTGAGAATTAGCTAACTTGTTTGTATTATATACCTTTACTCCTAAATATTTATTTGTATTTACTAAGAACAATTATTTACAATACTGGTAACACTGATACAATTTTATTACCTAATTATCTGTAGTTCATATTCCACTTTAGTCAATTGTCCTATTCTAATTAATGATCAGGTATTGTACCTGCTAAGTTTGTCACATTAGATTTTTTTTAATCTGGAACAGTTTCCCTGCCTTTGCTTCATAGCATTAACATTTTGTAATAACACAAGCAAGATGTTTTATACAATATTCCTTAATTTGGGTTTCTCCAATGCTTGTCATGACTAGATCTAGTTTAAGCATTTTTGGCAGGCATAAGTGACATCATCAATACCTCAGATCAAATTAGGAGACTCATACTTTTATCCCGTTCCCGGAGTGTTAGCTTTGACCACTTAAGGTAATTTGCCAGTTTTCTCCTCTGTCCAATTACTGTTTTCCTTTTTCATAATTAATAATTTCTTGGATGTTGCTTTGAAACAATTTAAAGAACCTTGGATCACATTCTGAGGTTGGCCCCAGGCAAAATCATGTGACCCTATCTGAAAAACAAGCAAAGGGATTGGAAATGTGGCAAAAGTGGTAGAATACTTGCTTAGAAACACCACACCCAGGCCGGGTGCTGGTAGCTCACGCCTGTAATCCTAGCTACTCAGGAGGCTGAGATCTGAGGATCGCGGTTCAAAGCCAGTCCGGGCAAGAAAGACGTGAGACTCCTAGCTCCAATAAAGCACCAGAAAACTGGAAGTGGCGCTGTAGCTCAAGTGGTAGAGCGCTCGCCTTGAGCTGAAGAGCTGAGGGACAGCGCCCAGGCCCAGAGTTCAAGCCCCACGACCGACAAAAAAAAAAAAAAGAAAAGAAAAAAAGAAAGAAATACCACACCCAGAGTTCTATTCTCAGTACCCCACACATACAAAAAGAGTGACAGAGAAAGGAAGGAAAGAAGGAAGAGATCTGAAGTACAGTAAAAGTGTTGCCGGAAAAGTTTTTTTCGTTGTTGTTGTTTTTCAGTTGTGGGGCTTGAACTTGGCCTGGGCACTGTCCCTCAGCTCTTCAGCTCAAGGCTAGTGCCCTACCATTTGAGCCACAGTGCCACTTCTGGTTTTCTGGTGGTTTATTGGACAGTCTTACGGACTTTTCTGCTTGGGCTAGCTTTGAACCATGATCCTCAGATTTCAGCCTCCTGAGTAGCTAGGAGGAAAAGTGTTTTTTTTTTTTAATTTCTATTTATTTTTTATTGTGAAAACACTGTACAGAGGGGTTACAATTACATGGGCAAGATAATGAGTACATTTCTTTTTTTTTTTTTGGTTCCAGTCGTGGGGCCTGAACTCTGGGCCTGGGTGCTGTCCCTCAGCTCTTCAGCTCAAGGCTAGCACTCTACCACTTGAGCCACAGCGCCACTTCCGGCTTTTTTCTTTTTGCTTATGTGGTGCTGGGAATCGAACCCAGGGCCTCAGGCATGCAAAGCAAGCGCTCTTACCACTGAGTCATCTTCCCAGCCCCAGTGAGTACATTTCTTATCAAGCATTGTACTCTCCTCCTTTGTTTCCCCTTCCCATCCTCCCCCCACCCAGGAAAAGCTTTTTTTAAGGAGAGTTTTTGTTGTATATAAAATGTTGAGCTGTATCTAATGTTTTTATCGAATGCTCTAAAATACATCAAGAAACTAGGGCATCTTAATTGCTAATAAAAATCTAACTGCCTTGCCCTGACCAAGTTAAAGACTCCTAAATATCAAGTTCAGAATGTGTCAGTAGGCAGGAAAGAGAAAATGTTAAATCCCTTTCCAGGCACAGTTTGAGACTTTAGAATTTCTCAGTAAAGGGGCTGAGAAGGTAGCTCAGCGGTAGAGTGCATGCCGCAGATCCTCAGATCTCAACCTCCTGAGTAGCTAGGATTACAGGTGTGAGCCACTAGCGCCCAGTTATAATTCATATTTTTTAAACACCCTTTGTAATGCTAGGCATGATGTCACACAATTGTCATCTCAGCACTTGGGAGGCCATGGCAGAATGGTGAGTTGAGGCTATTCTGAACTATATGATTGTATCTCTAACTGTATTTTTTAATATTATCTTTTTTGGGACTAGAGTTGAAAGACCCTGAACAAATGAACTGTTATAAATTAAGAATAAATGCATGAAGAAAAAATCTGTAAGAAAAAATAATAAAAGAATAAATATATGGCCAAAGCTTACATAGTGGTATAGGCAGCTGAGGCAGAAAGATTACCTGAATCAAGGACTTTAAGGCTAGCTTGAGTTAACACAACAAAACCCTTCATCTTATAAAAAGTATGACCAATATTCTTGATGAACACAGATGCAAATATTCTCAACAAAATAACTAGCAAACCAAATTCTACATCAAAAAGATCAAATGAGTACCCAGTGCTGGTGGCTCATACCTGTAATGCTAGCTACTCAGGAGGCTGAGATCTGGGGATTGCAGTTCAAAGCCAGCCTGGGCAGGAAAGTCCAAGGATACTCTTATCTCCAATTAACCACCAGAAAACTGGAAGTCACACTGGGCCTCAAAGTTGTAGAGCACTAGCCTAGAGCAAAAAGAACTCAGGGATGACCCCCCAGGCTCTATGTTCAAGCCCTATGATTAGCAAAAAAAGTAATATTTATCCCAAAGATTCAAGAATATTTCAACATATTTGCATAGCAATCATAAATCAACAGTAAAGGACAAACATCATATTATCTCAGTAGATGAAGGAAAGGATTTTTTTTGGTCAGTCATGGGGCTTCAACTCAGGGCCTGGGTGGTGTCCCCGAGTTTTTTTTTTTTGCTCAAGGCTAGCACTCTACCACTTTAATCACTGCACCACTTCCGATTTTCAGGTGGTTAATTGGAGATGAGTGTCTAAAGGACTTTCCTACCAGGGCTGGCTTTGAACTGTGATCCTCAGATCTCAGCCTCCTGAGTAGCTAGGCTTACAGGCTTGATCCACAAGCACCTGGCTCAGAAAAGGAACTTCTTTAAAATACCTGATCTGGAATATGAGAGGTCCATTTTCACCAGTTTTTTTTTCAATACATTATGAGACACATGTATAAACACATACATACATACATATGTATTCATCTATATTCAGTAGTAACATTCAGAACATTTACAAATCTCCTAGGTAAGGCACCAATCCAGGTTCTCCCTTGACCACACAGTCCCCTCAAATTATTGTCCCAATTTCTTTCTCCACTCTCCTTCCCCCTCTGCTATTCCCGATTATAACAAAACTGCTGGAAAGAGTTTCTACTCACAGTGTACAGAAGAATAGCCATATTGATTGACTTTGCTTTAAAGTCATGATTGCTAAACGCCAGTGGGCCTTTGTGACTGCCTAAAGGTCAACTACATTTCCCTAAAGGTCAACTACATCCACCATTATGGGTCTTCCTATATCTTCTTTCTTCATACTTCAAGCACCTGCTCCATCCCCTGCCCTCATTCTTTTTTTTCTTTTTCTGTGTGTGTGTGTATGACGCACACACATACCAGTCCTGGGGCTTGAACTCAGGGCCTAGGTACTGTCCCTTTACTTTTTTTGTTCAGGGTTGGCACTCTATCTGTTGGTCACAGCTCCACTTCCAGCTTTTTGCTGGTTAAATGGAGGTAAGAGTCTCATGGCCTTTCCTGCCTGGTCTGGCTTTGAACTGTGGTTCTCAGATTTGAGCTTCCTGAGCAGCTAGATTACAGATGTGAGTACCAACACCCAACAGTCCTCACCCTTAGTTCCACAAATCCCATATTCTTGAAGGTCTCTCATTTGTAATCTTATTTCTCCAATAATTCTTGGTCTCATTTCTTTGTGCCTGATTTTACCTTATCAATTTTCCATGCTTTTACTTTTGACTATTTCAGTTGTCTGTCATCAGCTGTAGTCCAAAAATATTAAAGAAATAATTTCCAAAGTAAACATTTCATAGGTTTTTAATTATGCACTGTAACTCTGAGTAACATGATCAGATCTTACTGTCCTTCCCAGACCAAGTTGTCCAGCATGTCTGTGCTATATAGGAACTCACCTATTGGTCACACAGTAGCTGAATTGGTTATTAGATCCACTATCTGGTATCATAGTGCTTATGTTCAAGTAACTCTTAGAAGAGTAACCTAATGCTACATCATAAGGCCTATGTCATTGGCTTACTTCATCTCATCATGTAGGTACTTTAGTGTCTAGCATTATGAGAAGAGTGAAAATAGTATAATGTATTTCTGAGAAACAGACTATAGACCACATGCACACTTCATGTGTGTGCATGCACGCACGTGCGTGTGCACATCCACACGCATGTGCATGAGTGCACTGGTCTTGGTGCTTGAAGTCAGAGCCTGGGCACTGTCCCTGAGCTTCTTTGTTTCCCCTCAAGGCTAACACTCTACCACTTGAACCATACTTCCACTTCCAGCTGTTTTGGAAGTTAACTGGAGTTAAGATTTTCCTGCCCAGGCTGGTTTTGAACCATGATCCTCAGATTTCAGTTTCTCAAGCAGCTAAGATTACAGACATGATCCATCTGAGCCCACCTGCACATAATTTTATTGCAGTATATTGTTATAATTGGTCTATGTTATTATTAGTTGATATTACTTCCTTACTATGCCTAATTTATAAGTTAAACTACTGTATGTATATGTTTTTCCTATAAGTAGTACAGGGTTTAGTACCTATGCATGGTTTCAGGCTTACATTGGAGGTCTTAGAACAAATCCTCCTGAGATAAGGAGGATGACTGCACACCTACTCAGGCATTTGATTCTGTCATCTGCCTTAGCAGCCACATTCTTACCTAGCCCTCAGCTTAGGTTTTGTGTGTGCATGTGCTGGTCCTAGAACTTGAACTCAGGGACTGGGCCCTGTCCCTGAACTTTTTTTTTGGGGGGGGGGGGGTCCAGTCATGGGGCCTGAACTCTGGGCCTGGGCGCTGTCCCTCAGCTCTTCAGCTCAAGGCTAGCACTCTACCACTTGAGCCACAGCGCCACTTCTGGGTTTTTTCTTTTTGCTTATGTGGTGCTGAGGAATCGAACCCAGGGCCTCAGGCATGCAAGGCAAGCGCTCTACCACTAAGCCACCTTCCCAGCCCATCCCTGAACTTCTTTGGCTCAAGGCAAGCACCCTACCACTTGAGCCACAGCACTACTTCCAGCCTTTTCTGAGTTGTTTATTGGAGATAAGAGTCTAGCAGAGGGCTGGGAAGGTGGCTCAGTGGTAGAGCGCTTGCCTTGCATGCATGAGGCCCTGGGTTCGATTCCTCAGCACCACATAAACAAGAAGAAAAAAGCTGGAAGTGGTGCTGTGGCTCAAGTGGTAGAGCGCTAGCCTTGAGCTGAAGACCTGAGGGACAGCGCCCAGGCCCAGAGCTCAGGCCCCACGACTGGACCAAAATAAAAAAAAAGAGTCTAGCAGACTTTCCTGACTGAGCTGGCCTTGAACCACCATCCTCAAATCTCAGCCTTGTAGTAGCTAGGATTATAACTATGAGCCACCAAAGCCTGGCTTCAACTTAGCTTTTAACAGCAACTATAAAATTAACTTATTAATATAGTCATCCTTTCTTTTTTCCTTACTTTTCTCTTTCTGTCTTTGTCTTTTTCCCCCTGTGCTAGTGCAGGAGCCTCAAACTCTCACTTGGCTTTTTCACACAAGGATGTGCACTCTACCACTTGAGCCATACCTCCACTTCCAACTTTTTGCTGGGTAATGGGAGATAAGAGTCTCACAGACATTTCTGCCCAGACTAGTTTCAAACCTCAATCCTCAGATCTCACCCTCCTGAGTAACTAGGATTATAGATGTGAGTCATAAGCACCTGGCTCCTTTCCATTCCTAACACTCTCAGTATCATGATACATTTTAAGTCGCTCACAATTGTTTTTTGCCAGTCCTGCAGCTTAAACTCAGGGCCCAGGCACTGTCCTTGAGCTCCTTTGGCTCAAGGCTAGTACTCTACCACTTGAGCCCTGGTGCCACTACTGGCCTTTTCTGTATATGTGATACTGAGGAATCGAACTCAGGGCTTCATGCATGCTAGGCAAGCACTGTACCACTAAGCCACATTCCCAGCCCCTGTCACTCACAATTTTAATTCAAAGGATGTGTTTTTCCCTACTAGTAGATGTGAGTGTATTAGCATGCAAAAGAGCTCACTCACGCTTTTCTTTTTATAGTCATAGTGAAATCTCACAGAGGTGAGTCAACACATGTAATCAAACATTCTGACAGTCCTGGCTTCCTTCCTTCCTTTTTAACCCTCCTCTTCTGAATTTTATCAGGAGAAAACAAAGTATAGTATTAAAAAAAAGCCAAAAGTGTGGGGAATGCAAGGTGTGGGGAATGGTTTTGTGTTGTTATTGTTTGTCAGTTGGGGGGCCTGAACTCTGGGCCTGTGCGCTGTCCCTCAGCTCTTCAAGGCTAGCGCCCTACCACTTGAGCTACAGCACCACTTCCAGCTTTTTCTACTTATGTGGTGCTGAGGAATCGAACTCAGGTCCTCGTGCATGCAAGGCAAGCACTCTACCACTGAGCCAACCTCCCAACCCAGGTTTTTGTTTTTGTTTTTGCCAGTCCTAGGGCTTGAATTCTGGGCCTGGGTACTGTCCTTGGTCTCCTTTTGCTTAAGGGTAGCACTCTACAACTTGAGCCACAGTGACACTTCCAGTTCTTTCTGTGATTAATTGGAGATAAGAGTCTCATGGTTTTTCCTGCCTGGACTGGCTTCAACTCCAATCCTTAGATCTCAGCCTCCTGAATAGTTAGGATTATGGGTGTAAGCCATCGATACCAGGTAGTAACTCAGTTTTATCAGCCCATAAGTATTCAGTTTGGGGGGAGATAAATCACACTAAGCAAATAAATAATGCTTCAGTGTCCTTAGCTGTAAATGGAGATAATAAGATCTACTTTTTTGTTGTGGTGATTAAATATTACGTATATATAACAGTTTTTTTTAAGGAAAGCTCATAAATCATATTTGAGTTAACTATGTACATATACTTTTCTTTGTCCACTGCTTAAGACATTCTTTCAAGGATAGGATACCTGGAAAGCATATTTTCATGTGTATGTGTGTTGGTCCTGGAGCTTGAACTCAGGGCTTCTCCCCGATCTTCCTTTTGCTCAAGGCTAGCACTCTACCACTTGAGTAATAGCTCCACTTTTGGCTTTTAGGTAGTTTATTGGAGATAATCATCTCATGGACTTTCCTGCCCAGGCTAGCTTTGAATTTCAGTCGTTAGATCTCTGCCTTCTGAATAGCTAGGATTCAGGCCCCGCAAGTGCCCAGCAAACATTATTTTTTTTTCAAACATTATTTTTAACTGTAAGATTCTTTAAGGAATAAAAATTGCTGGCTACCTTCAAAGGCTGTATCATCTATGCCCTGAAAGAGCCTAGTCAAACACCATTGCCCATAGAAGAGCACCCCTGAACCTGTGGCCAGAACTTTCATCCAGACTCCTCCTTCCTAATCCTAAATATGGGATGCTCTATAGCTTCAGCCTAGCCTCCAAAATTTGTTTCCAGACTCCTCCAGACTCCTCCTTCCTAATCCTAAATATGGGATGCTCTATAGCTTCAGCCTAGCCTCCAAAATTTGTTTCCTGATTTTTTTTGAGTGCATAAAATTTCCCATATGTCCTATCCAGGGGGAACAAGACTTTGTATTTCTGTCCTTTCCTTTGCTGACTTGGTCTTGCCTGCTTTGAGCCATTCATAGCTTCATACTTATGTATTCCTCCTGGTCTTGATTTCATAAAAAATACTCTCTAATCTGGAACTTTGCCAAGGCAGCTCCTTAACTTTTTATCTGAAGACCCTAATTCTGACTAGAGCTCACCATAACACAGGTGCAGGCATTCAAGACACTGCCACAGACAGGAATCTCAAAATAGGTGAGTGTGCACAGGAATCTCAAAATAGATGAGTGTGCACAGACAGGAATCTCAAAATAAGTGAGTGTGGATGATAAAGAGATCTCTCTCTCTCTCTCTCTCTCTCTCTCTCTCTCTCTCTCTCTCTCTCTCTCTCTCTCTCTCTCTCTCTCTCTCTCTCTCTCTCTCTCTCTCTCTGTACTTAAGGCTTGAACTCAGAGCTTGGGCACTGTCCCTTAGCTTTTCTACTCAAGGCTGGTACTCTATCATTTGTGCCACACCTCAACTTCCAGCTTTTTGCTGGTTAATTGGAGATGAGATAACTTTCCTACCTGCCCTGGCTTCAAACTGAGATCCTTAATACTCAGCCTCCTAAATAGCTAGTCATGAGTCACCAGCACCCAGCTTGAGGTGCTTGTTCTTGAGACAAATGACTTTTCCCTGCCAGACTATCAAAAGACACAAGCACACTGACCTCCAGGCTTTGCACATTTTAAGTGTCTCATTCTGCTTCCCTGAAGATTTACCTGTGGGTCTTCAGAGTTGCTCTCAGTCCAACTTCCAAATGAATTTCTTTAAAGAAAGACAGCTGTACTTTGGTAATACTGAATACTCCTATGTTCTTATTTCAACAAATGGTTTCCTGATTCTAGTGTGCATATTCTCCTAGGCCTCCTGGCCTCTCTAGCTGCTTGACTGGTGTCCCACCTGTTAAGAGACAGCTAGATCTGGGCACCAGTGGATTACAACCTATAATCCTAACTCCTCAGGAGGCTGAGATCTGAGGATCATGGTTCAAAACCAGCCTGGGCCGGGCACCAGTGGCTCATGCCTGTAATCTTAGCTACTCAGGAGGCTGAGATCTGAGGATCACAGTTCAAAGCCAGCCCGGGCAAGAAAGTCAGACTCCTATTTCAAGTAAACCACCAGAAAACTGGAAGTGGCACTGTGGCTCAAGTGGTAGAACCTTGAGCTGAAGAGCTGAGGGACAGTGCCCAGGCCCAGAGTTCAAGCCCTATCACCGACAAAAGAAAGAAAGAAAGACAAAGAAAAACAGCCTGGGAAGGAAAGTAATGAGACGTTACCACTTAACTACCAAAAAACAAGAAATGATAGGTCACTAACATTGAACAGAAAAGTTTGGTGACAGTGCCCAGGCCCTGAATTCAAGAGAGAGGGAGGGAGAAAGGGAGAAAGAGGAGAGATCTAGAAATGCCACTCTTATTTAATTCCAGCAGAGGGCACTGTAGTTCTAGCTTTTGAAACAAAAGGCTAAATGATATAATTCAGCTCTGAATGAACTAGCTAGGCTGGGATCTTGTGGCCTGTAATCCTAGCTACTTAGTAGGCTTAGATCTGAGGACCACAGTTCAAAGCCAGCCCGAGCAGGAAAGTCTGTGACACTCTTATCTCCAAAGATCTCCAATGAACCACCCAAAAGCCAAAAGTGGAGCTGTGGCTCAAGTGGCAAAGTAGCAGACTTGAGCAAAAAAGCTCAGGGACAGCACCCATCCCTTGAATTCAAGCCCCAGACTGGCACACACACACACACACACACACACACACACACACACACACACACACACAGAATGAACTAGCCAGAGCCTGAGACCCTCTCTACCTTTCCTAATGGATAAAACTATTGAAGCGATAGGAATATATCTTGGAAACAACCATAGTGTCTCATCACTACTATAGACCATCATGGCCTATATCCATAAAATTAGAGGGGGAGGTGTTCATGCTACTTATAGCCACATACTGCCAAAATTAGCTGGTAGGTCCACCTCCAGGCTGGTGGCTGTGTTTATAGGCAGGAAGCAGGCTACATTTCCCACAGATGCTCATCCTTTCCCTATTGGTCTTCCCCATTAAGACTGACCCAGTCCACTGGGAGAGTGACCTACCCAGGTTCCAGCCCTCGCTGCTGCCCTGATGCGGTAGGAAATGACGATCCCCATTTTCGTACTCAGAGGGCAGGTTCTGCCTCTGGATCTAAGTGATGAGATTGTGTCTCTATCCAACTCCAGGTTGCTGTAGGGGAGCAGACACCCTCGGCAGGACCTTGAGTCAGTGGTATCCTTGAAGCCCTATCACAGGGCTAACTACTAGACCAAATCCTTAGTCTTTCCTAGAAGCCTCAACAAGGTTATTTCAAGAGGAAGTTTAGAATAGTGGGTAGGAGCATGCACTCCAGATCCAAGTATGGGTTAAACTCAGAGCTCTGCCACATGCTAATTATGTGAACTTAGACAAATTATGTGCTTGTATCTCTTTTGTAAAAAATAATAATAGAGCCTACATTCCAAGAGCTGTATCAGGCACATTAATTATTAGCTATTTTTATTGTTATTGTTTCTAGAAAAGCTACATCACTGTACTCAATTTTATTTTATTTTCTTTTTTTTTTCCCAGTCCTGGGCCTTGAACTCTGAGCCTAGGCAATGTCCTTAAGCTCCTTTTTATTCAAGGCTAGCGCTCTACCACTGGAGCTACAGCACCACTTCCAGCTTTTTCTGGGATTAATTAGAGTTGAGTCTCACAGACTTTCATGCCCAGGCTGGCTTTGAACCTTAATCTGTAGCTCTCAGCCTCCTGAGTAGCTAGAATTACAGGCATGAGCCACCAGCACCCAGCTCTCAATTTTTTCTTTCTCTTTCTCTTTCTCTTTCTCTTTCCATTTCTTCTTTCTTTCTTTCTTTTTTCTTTCTTTCTTTTTCTTTCTTTCTCCTTCCCTCCCTTCCTTCCTGTAACCAGCACTTAAGCAGGCCTACTGCTGCCTCATGCCCCACCGACTTTTCCTGTGTTCATAATCCTGAACAAGCATATCAAGGAAGTTATTTGTAGACAAGAAGGCAAAGTGACTGCCCCCACATGGAAAATATGCCCTGGGGATTGGTCTGGTTCCCTAGGCTAGTGCTTCTCACCCTCGTGAACTTCCTCTCACAGCACTGATAACTTCTCTTATTAAGACAGTAAGTGCAAGATAGCCTTTCACATATTTTAGCCTATTTTAGTACATATTAATGTTCCAGCCAATTAATGTAAGGATTAATGCCAAGCATTTGACAGGATCTCCTAAATAGGATTTTTTTCCCCCTTCTGTGCTACTACTGGGGCTTTTTAAGTCAGGACTTCATACCTACACTTTTTTTTCCCTCACAGCTAGTGCTCTACCACTCTACACCTCCAGCCAGGCATTATGCTAGTTAATTGGAGATGGCCTCTCCAGTCTGGCTTCAAACCTGGATCCTCAGATCTCAGCCTTCTGAGTAGCTAAGATTACAGGGATGGGCTACCTGTGCCCAGCTGCCAAATGCTTCTTGATTTAGAAGAAAAGGCATCCAAGTGGTTGAACTTTCAGCACAACTGCGGACACACAGTGACCATCCACATGAGAGGCTGGATGTCTTGACTGGACATTTGGCGGTAGTAGCGAAAAAACATCAGCTGGCTGTACCATTGAGGACAACAAGGCTGAGACCTGGAGACCAAAGAGCTCTCACTGTCATTTGAACTCAGACCAGCTATTACTCTCAGTCCAGATCCCACCACCCACTAGGAATATGCTTGGTTTTTTTCCTCCTCAAACGACACCTATTTTTCTATGGACATTCTACCACTCCACCTTACTCCAAGTTGAACAACCAAGTTCAAATGGCCCCTCATTGCTGTAACCTGTTTTGGAATATAAACCAGTCCCCAATTCAGTCCAGACTGACAGAACTCTACGCTAACCACGGCTCCGGGACTTCAAGTTCTCTGTTAAGTCCTTAGCCATATAAGGGAGGAAGTTCAAATTGTGCCTTGAACCAGTGGTGAAATTATCTCAGACGCAGATTATTAAAGGAGATTTCCATTGGAGGGCAAAAGGGAAGAGGAGGGACACAGATGATGAATTGAATGAGACCAAGCCAGGGAAGACAGGAAAAAAGCTGGAGCTGGTAAAGAACTCCATGACGGAAGCAGCATCCCCACCCTTCATCAGAAATGAGTCAGCAACTCTTAACAATTTCCAGCAAGGATGCAAATGCTGAGCTTGGTCCTGACAAGCATCTATAAGCAAGAAAGACAAAAGGCTTCGTGAAAACAGAACAGAGGCGCTGAAAACAATAGATGAAGAGCTGAGCTTTATTCTGCATCTGAGACTTTTCAGGGGAGCAGGGGCAAGGGAGCTCTCTTCTTCTGGCTTAGATAACAAAATGGATGGAATAGTCAAGAGACAGAAATCTCAGAATCCCCTAGACACCTCCCTCTTTTGCACTTTTTCAAATCCACTCACGATTCTGAGATGCAAACCAAATCTAGATTATTGAAGCAGAACATGGATATACACTAAAAGAGTATTTGAGGCTGGGCACTGATGGCTCACACTTGTAAACCCAACTTCTCAGGAGGCTGAGATTGAAGATCAAGGTTCAAAGCCAACCTGGGCAAGGAAGTTCATGAGACTTTTACTTCCAATTAACCAGCAAAAAAGCCACAAGTGGAGCTTTGGCTCAAGTAATAGAGCACCAGCCTTGAGTGAAAAAGCTAAGAGATGGCACACGGGCCCTGAGTTCAAGCCCCAGAACTGACATAAAAGAAAGAAAAAAGAATATTGGGTAATACATAAAATCTGCAAGTGAAATGGAGGACTGGGCTCAGTGGATGGTAATCAGAAATAATGCTCAGAATCATCTCACAGACCTGCTTTGAGATAAACACTATTGCATCCCAGGCTATGGTGGCACGAGGGCACCAAATGCACTGCATCCTGAACACCACTGTGAGACAAAAGGCAATGCCATTGATACCAATGCTCATCACCAATGCAATGGCCATTGCATCCTTGAAACCTCATCCTTGATTCAAAATCTAGAGCAGATTTTTTATTTTTTTGGGGTCCGGTTGTGGGACCTGAACTCTGGGCCTGGGCGCTGTCCCTCAGCTCTTCAGCTCAAGGCTAGTGCTCTACCACTTGAGCCACAGTGCCACTTCCGGCTTTTTTCTTTTTGCTTATGTGGTGCTGAGGAATAGAACCAGGGCCTCAGGCATGCAAGGCAAGTGCTCTACCACTGAGCCACCTTCCCAGCCCCTAGAGCAGATTTTTTAAAATCAGCCTAGCCAGGCCAGGCACCAATGGTTCATGCCTATAATCTTAGCTACTCAGGAGGCTGAGATCTGAGGACCATAGTTCAAAGCCAGCCTGGACAGGAAAGTCCATGAGATTATTATCTCTGATAAACTACAAAAAAGAAAAAACAATCAAGAAGTGGAGTGCTGTGGCTCAAAAGGTAGAGTGCTAGCCTTGAGCAAAAGAAGCTCAGGGATGGGCCCAGGTCCTGAGTTCAAGCTCTAGGACCAACACCAAAAGAAAAAAAGAAAGAAAAAGACTTCTGGGCTAACCAGAAGTCTTTGCCCAGCCCTTGTTACAAGGAAGGATAGGGTTTTTTTGAGGGGGGGGGGGAGGGGAAGATCTAGTCCTTTAAGCTTCTACAGTGAGATACAGGATCTGTTTCATAAAAGATGATTCCAAAACATAAAAATAAATGCTATGTATCCACTATATTACATTTCAAGCCCCATCCTGTCTCTCTCCACATCACTCAGAAACCAAAGCAACAGAAAGCTCTCTGCTGCCTCTCTAATGGTTCTAATGCTTTTGCTGTCCTGCTACCTGAAGAGCTCTTCCTGTTTCTGCTATGGTCCATGAACTCCCATTACCCTTCAGGACTTAGCTCAAACATTACTTCTCATTTTAGACCATTTGAAGTTCTATAAACATACCAATCCTATAAAAAGGAGTATTCATATAGATAAGAGGGCATGTTCACCAGCATAAAACCTAAGTATCTGTCCAGTATCCTGAATCTAGCAGGAGGCCACATAAAATACCCCAGAATCAGGAGCAATGAAGGAACTCTTATTATTACTGGCTTTTCCCTCTCCCCTCTGCCACAGATGTGATGAATCAGGAGAGATCCTGCCATGTACCTTATGGGCACAGAAAATAGAGAACCAAATAGCTTCACTTGGCAAGTACTCAGAATGGGTGTCTTCTTGTTTCAGTCCAGGAGTCAATGCCCACTAGGCTTCCACCTATTACTGCACAAAATGGGAATTATTCTGTGCACCAGAACAGCCACATGAGATACCATGAAGCTGTACGGAAGGTGTTGCTGAAGACATGTAAGTTCTCTGGAGTGGGGACCAGGGTAGGCACAGAAAAAGAAGTGCCTGAGTTCCTAGAGAATGTCTGGGGGCCGGGGAGGAGGAGGAAAGAAGGGAGGGAGGCACCTGGCAGATACTGACAAGAGGCAGAAGTAGACTTGAATGCAGGGTGAGAATGACAAAATAGAAACTGACAACATTAACAAACAAGGCTGGGAATGCAGCTTAGTGGTGGAGTGCTTGTCTAGCATGCATGAAGCTCCTCAGTACCACATACACAGAAAAGGCCAGAAGTGGCGCTGTGGCTCAAGTGGTAGAGTGCTAGCCTTAAGAAAAGGAAGCCCAGGAACAGTGCCCAGGCCCTGAGTTCAAGCCCCAGGACTGGCAAAAATACAAAAATTAAAAAAAAAAAAAATTAACAGACAAAATAGAAATTGGATTGGTTTGGAAACCCAAACAAGGTCTGGGATTGAGTCCTAATTCTCCTCAACATCTCACTTTATTAAGTCACTTACCCTTTATTAGTCTGCTTCTGCAATTGAATTGAAAGAGAGATGGATGAAAAACTTGGTCTGCTGTTTTACCAGTCTTCCAGAATGGTGAGGATAACAGCAAAAGCAAAGCCCTTTGTATATCATCACCCACTGCCCCATGAGGAGTAGTAGAGTAGGGCAAGCTTGGGAATTTAGCTGAACTGAACTTGAAATCCACACAAGTTGTATGACCTTGGGCAAGTTCCTTCAGCCACTTAACATCCCTGAAGCATCTGAAAATAAGAATACTCTTTAGCGTTGTTGTGAAAAACCAAACAGGATAAATTCCCAAGGCATGTAGTATGATCTCCAGGGAAATCTCTATGAAGAATTTTTATTGGAATCTCTGTAGAGAACTCCAAGACCCAAAAGATCACAATCTTTATGCCATTTATGTCACTTGAAACTTAGGCTACCCAGGTGCTGATGACTCACAGCCTTCATCCTAGCTAATCAGGAGGCTGAGATCTTAGAATCAAGGTACGAGGGCAACCCAGGCAAGGAAAGTTCATGAGACTCAGGCTGGGAAGGTGGCTCAGTGGTAGAGTGCCTCACATGCATGAAGCCCTGGGTTCGATTCCTCAGCACCACATAAGCAGAAAAGGCCGGAAGTGATGCTGTGGCTCCAGTGGTAAGGTGCTAGCCTTGAGCTGAAGAGCTGAGGGACAGCACCCAGGCCCAGAGTTCAGGACCCATGACTGACAAAAAAAAAAAAAAAAAGTTCATGAGACTCTTATCTCTGAGTGACCAGCAAAAAGTTAGAAGTAGAGATGTGGTTCAAGTAGTAGAGCACCAGTCTTGAACAAAAATACTCAGGGACAGCAAGTAGGCCCCGAGTTCAAGCATCAGGAAAGAAAGAAAGAAAGAAAAAAGAGAAAGAAAGAAAGAAAGAAAGAAAGAAAGAAAGAAAGAAAGAAAGAAAGAAAGAAAGAAAGAAAGAAAGAAAGAAAGGAAGGAAGGAAGGAAGGAAGGAAGGAAAGAAGGAAGCAAGGAAGGAAAGAAGGAAGGAAGGAAAGAAGGAAGGAAGGAAGGAAGGAAGGAAGGAAGGAAGGAAGGAAGGAAGGAAGGAAGGAAGGAAAGCGGGCAAGCATGTGCCATTTTTATCACTTGAAATGACAGGTTTACAAAACTGAACAGATCACTGATTACCTGAGGCTGCAAAATGGGGACTCTGGCCAGTGGGGGATAAGACTGCTAGCAATACATAATTTCTTGCTCAAGGCATTTGACTAATTTTGAAACATGTTACTACTGAGAGTAAGCAGTACATGTTTCTCCTGGTGTTATTTCTTATAGCTGTGTGTGAATCTGTCTTTAAATAGTAAAAATTAAAATCTGAGCCAGGCACAATGCCTATAATGGCTCATGCCTATAATCCTAGCTACTCAGGAAGCTGAGATCTGAGGATTACAGTTCACAGTCTGACGAGGAAAGTCCCTGAGACTCTTTAACTCCAATAAACCATCAGGAAACCAGAAGCGGCAATGTGGCAGAATGGTAGAATGTGGTAGATTGCTAGGGACAGCAACTACCAGCACCTAGACCCTGAGTTCAAGCCCCATGAAAAAAAATAAAAAGCCTTTTATAAATCAAAAGACATAGACAAGAAGAGGGCATATAAGATTTATTCCCAGCCAGATACCACTGGCTCACACCTATAATCCAAGCTATTCAAGAGGCTGAGATCTGAGGATTATGGTTCAAAGCCAGCTTGGGCAATTAGTCACCAAAAAGCCAGAAGTGGAGGTGTGGCTCAAGTGGTAGAGCACAAGCCTTGATCATAAAAGCTAAGGGACAGTGCCCAGGCCTTGAGTTCAACCCCAGGATTAGCACACATAAAGTTATTTACAATAACAAAACATTTTTAAAAGGTTATTAATTACTAAGAAAACAATTAAGAAAATGTAATAATTTTAAGGCATACTTTTTTTTTGCCAGTCCTGGGGCTTGAACTTAGGGTTTGGGCACTGTCCCTGAGCTTTTGCTCAAGGCTAGCACTCTACCACTTGAGACACAGAGCCACTTCTAGCTTTTTCTGTATATATGGTACTGGGGAATCGAATCCAGGACTTTATGCATGCTAGGCAAGCACTCTACCACTAAGCCACATTCCCAGCCAAGGAATATTTTGTTTTGGTGAGGGGCTTGTTTTTTGTTTTGTTTTATTTTGTTTTTTTGTCAGTTGTGGGGCCTGAACTCTGGGCTTGGGCGCTGTCCCTTAGCTCTTCAGCTCAAGGCGAGCACTCTACCGCTTGAGCCACAGCACCACTTCTGGCTTTTTCTGTTTAAGTGGTGCTTAGGAATCAAACCCAGGGCCTCATGCATGCAAGGCAAGCACTCTACCACTGAACCACCTTCCCAGCCTCTAAGAATATTTTTAAAATAATTATTATATATGGGGCTGGGAAGTTGGCTCAGTGGTAGAGCACTTGCCTTGCATGCCTGAGGAGGCCCTGGGTTCGATTCCTCAGCACCACATAAGCAAAAAGAAAAAAGCCGGAAGTGGCGCTGTGGCTCAAGTGGTAGAGCACTAGCCTTGAGCTGAAGAGCTGAGGGACAGTGCCCAGGCCCAGAGTTCAGGCCCCACGACCGGACCCCCCCCCAAAAAAAATAATTATTATTATAAAAGCTTTAGAGCAAACCAGAATATTAGGCTATATTTCCTTTTTTTTTTTTTTTTTTTTTTTTGGTCATGGGGCCTACACTCTGGGCCTGGGTACTGTCCCTTAGCTCTTCAGCTCAAAGCTAGCACTCTACCACTTGAGCCACAGCGCCACTTCCAGCTTTTTCTGCTTATGTGGTGCTGAGGAATCAAACCCAGGGCCTCATGCATGCAAGACAAGCACTCTACCACTGAGCCACCTTCCCAACCCCTAGGCCATAAAAGTTTTAAAAGTATCACTTTTTTTTTTGGTAGTACAGACGTTAAAATCAGGGTTCTGTTCTTGCTAGGCATATGCTCTTTCCATTTGGGCCACCCCCCAATACTTTTTATGGGGAGAGGGTATTGAGTTGCTCACCAGGTCTCCGTGGACAGCAATCCTCCTATTTATGATTCCCTCATAGCTGGACTGACAGGCCCACGTTACCGTGTCCAGCTCTAAAAATGTCAAATTTTATATAGTAGTAATTAATCTAAATATATTTATCCAAACAAATCCATGTGTGCTGTTAGAAATGGAACACAGGGCCTCACACATACTAGGCAAATGCTCTTCCACTGGACTACATCCCCAGTGCCCACTGCCAAAGAAAAAAAATTTTGGTGATACTGGGTTTGAACCTCAGGGCTTGAGATTGCTAGGCCCTCTACTATTGAGTCATGCCTCCAGCCTTTTTTGTACATTTTGCATTTGAGATAGGGACTACTTCCTGCTCAGGCCCATGCCTGGATTCTGACCAACCTATTTTATGCTTCCCATGGCTAAAATGACAGGTGTGTGCCATTATGCTCAGCTATGGATTGAGAAAGGGTTCCATCAAACTTTTCTGTCAGACTGACCTTGAACTGAAAGCCCCCTGCTCTCAGTCTTCCAAGTTGGCATGAGCCCACTTCCCCCAAATATATACATACATACATATATATATGTATATATATATATATATATACACATGTATATATGTAGGTGTGTGTGTGTGTGTGTGTGTGTGTGTGTGTTTGTGCGCGCGTGCTTGAACTCAAGGCTTGGGTGCTGTCCCTGAGATTGTTTTTCTCAAGGCTAGTGTTCTATTACTTGAGCCACAGATCCACTTCTAGCTTTTTGGCAGTTAATTAGAGATAAGAGTTTCAGACTTTGGCTGGGAAGGTGGCTCAGTGGTAGAGTGCTTGCCTTGCATGCATGAGGGCCTGGGTTCGATTCCTCAGCTCCACATAAGAAAAAAGAAAAAAGCCGGAAGTGGCGCTGTGGCTCAAGTGGTAGAGAACTAGCCTTGAGCTGAAGAGCTGAGGGACAGTGCCACAACTGGACCCAAAAATCAAAAACAAAAAGAGTTTCAGACTTTCCTGCCCAGACTGACTTGGAATATCAATCCTCAGATCTCAGCCTCCTGAGTAGCTAGAATTATAGACATGAGCCTCTAATGCCCTGATAAGTCTGATAATAATAATAAAAAATTTGTGCTGGTCCTGAGGCTTGAACTCAGGGCCTGGGCATTGTCTCTGAGGTTTTCTGCTCAAGGCTAGCACTCTAACTCTTCCATTTCTGACTTTTTTTGGTAGTCTCATGAACTTCCAAATAGGAAGATAGGAGTCTCATGAACTTCCAAATTTTTAAAAGCACTTCTACATCTAGAATAATAGGTATTTGATATGTTTGTATCTCCAAGTAAGGTAGAGATAATTAAGTTTCAGAGATTTGCCTGGAGTGCTTTATTTTAGAAAGGAAAGAAATGAAGATCAAGCCCAGGAAAAAAAAAATCATTATCTCAGTGGACACCATCTTTCCAAACAAATTTGAGACACTTGATTTTTTTTTTTTTTTGTTCCAGTTGTGGGGCCTGAACTCTGGGCCTGAGCACTGTCCCTCAGCTCTTCAGCTCAAGGCTAGTGCCCTACCACTTGAGCCACAGTGCCACTCCCGGTTTTTTCTTTTTGCTTATGTGGTGCTGAGGAATCAAACCCAGGGCCTCAGGCATGCAAGGCAAGCGCTCTACCACTGAGCCAACTTCCCAGCCCCTGATCACTTGATTTTTAACTGTCAGAGCACTTGGGGGAAGCTCCCTTGGATATGGGCTTAGGAGCAGCAGGAAGAGCCAACACTAATTCACCAGACCAAGAAGGGTATGAATGCTGGAATCCGGAAGTGAAGCAAGGTGTGGTGACATGCCCAGAACCTCTCAGTACCTGGGCAGGCCCAGCTGCTGGCCTATACTTTTGTTATGGTAAATTTGAGGAGTCCAAACACCTGCTTTTCTCCCAACCCATTCAGTCCCCAATCAGGTCTTCAGAGTCCCTCTGACTGATGCTCAGAACTTCAGCTTCTGGCGATCCAATGACCCAGGAGTGAGTCCAGAAGAAGCTATGCCTTGGATCTGGAATCCACGCCATTGCCTCATTAAGAGTCCAATGACCAGGTTAGGCTGAGAGGGGTCAGGGTGGGTCACCAAGAGAAATATTCTTCTCCTCTTTACTGCAACCCTTCAGACCAGTTTCAGCATCACTCACAATGGGGAATTAGAGAGGTTTGGGTAAGATTTCCTTCAATGGAGTTAAAAACGTGTCACTGTTCTTCACCTCTCAACAGTCCCAACACCAATGTCCATAGCATTCCTGTAGGAGCCGAGGATGTTTCTGCTCTCTTCATCTCCGTCTCTCCACTCCTTCCAACCACCACTACTGGCAGTAGTCCTATTTCATCAGTATTACCTCCCCTACTCTATCCTGAAACAATCTTGGGGTGCCCCCAAATCATACACCCTCCTGCCTGGCCTGGCTGTACCTGAGATGCATTTTCTCCATTTCAGATTTATGGAGCATTCTATTCTAAGCGACAGAACCTTCAGTCTCTATTGAGGATGTGGTCGCAGAAGGACAAGATGAAGTGTGGAAGGAATAGTGACTGACTAGTGGGGAGAGGGTTCAACAAAGCAGAGTAAAAGATGGGACTAGACACCACTTTGTGCACTGTTGGTAGGGAACAGGGAAATGCTCCCATGGCTCTGATTCCTATGAAATGGGTGTAGGACTTGGTGTAAGAGGTCTGGAGGGGCCAAGGTGCTGGAAAGAAAACAGTAGAAGTCAGAACTGCACATCTGGGAAAACACAATGGCTTCTGCCATGCTGAAGAGCTTAGTGTAGTCAAGCTTCTCCCAAGGCACTGTAGCTTCATCCTGGCAGGTAGAAAGCCACCCAAAGCTCTAGGACCATAGATGAAAGAGGCCCATAGAGCCTTGGGGCAAGAAACCACTGATGTGGCTTTGTCATATCAGACCCAACCCAGGGCCCAGAACAGCTGCAGAGAACAAGGAGTTTTACAAAGCGTCTTGATTTTATTGATATTTAAATATATTAAATATTTCACTGAAATACATGGTACACCACCTTCCCCCACTCCCACAGTGGTTACATTATAAAACCAAAGCCCATGGCCTCTCAGCCCCTGACTCCCCTACCAAGCGGTGAGGAAAGAGAGCAATGGTAATCCAGAGGAAGGGCATAGCTGGCACTGTGGTACAGGGAGCCGGGGTGTGGAGAGGCCCCTCCCGCCTGGCAAGAAGCAGAGACAAGTCCCCCAAGGCCAAGGGTTTCCCACCCTGGCTTACTTACCCCCTCATCCCTACTCCATGGCACCAACCATTCCCTTCCTCTTCTGGGATATGGCTGGGGGGGGGGGGGAGGGGAGTCAGTTTTCTGTCTAAACCAAATAGTTTTTCCGCCCCCTTCTCTGATTTGGCAAATGAGTTGCCTGGTGGCCCATTTGTTGATTCATGAAAATCTCCAAAGCAGGCAGTACCAAGCCAGAAATCAGGCCTCCTGCAGGGAGCTGGTATCAGAAGAAGCATAAGGATAGGCAAGAAAACTTCCTGTCCCTTCCACTCCTCCCTTCCCCCAACCTCTTTCTCCTCTGCCTTCCTAGTCAACTTCAAGCAAAATTCAGGCTACTGCCTCTGGCTTAAATAGGTACAGGAAAAGAAACCAAGGCACTGGTTACTTCAGGCCAGAGTCAAGGAGGATGCAGGGAAAGGGGTAAAAGGAAGGCAAGGGCAGGAAGGGAATCTAGAGTCCAACTTCCTAACCTGTCTACCAGCATTTGCATGCTTCACAGGGATTGGGAGCTGGGACTAGTCAAGCTGGGCTAGACTGAGACTGAAGTTGAAGGTTTCCCTGCCCCTATCCCCTAGTACCAGTATCTGGGTCCTCAGAGGGAGCCCATGCCACTACCCCAGTCACAATGCATACAACATTCCAGGACACAAGCTGGCAAACCCAGAAATTTTCTGGGCTTTTGGCCACCAAAACCCCAGACAGTTCCAGTGCATAGAGCACTGGAGCTCAAGCAGATGCTTGCTTGGGTCCCTGCCCCAGGCGGGGAGACAGTCATACTGCACACATGGCCCCCAAAACGGCACTTAGGGATTTGGCACAAAAAAAAAAAAAAGGAACTCCTCTCCCCAGGCCCATCCTTTTTCTATCACACACCCCCATTCTCCTCTGTACTACTGGGGCATCTCTCTCCATCTCTTGCAACATGAAACCCTGCCTTAATCCCAGAAGACAGAGGCCCCTAGGAGAGGGGCAGCCCAGGTGGACAGCTGAGGAGCAGGAGCACAAGGACACACACAGACCTGGAAAACAGATATGCACACAAACAGCAACATGCACACACAGTTACACAAACACACAGGTCCTCCCCAGTGCCAGTCTTGGGGGTGGGACCAGGTTTGGGATCAGGGTCATCTTCCTTAAAGTGCCCTGACCCTTTTCTATTTGGCAACAGAAGGGGTACGAGATGCTCCATGCCCCGCCCGCCCCGCTTTGCCCACAGACAGCCAGAGGAGCCATCGAGGGAGCTAATACTGGCTCCTCCCTGGCCTCCTGCACTCTTTGGCACCTGTAAGCGAACGTCCAGCTCCTGATCTTCTGACATCCACACACACACAGGCTTTCTCTCTGGCTGGGCATTTTCACAGTACCAGTGAGGCCCAGACACCTCTTTCCCTGGAGCATGTAGGAATCGAGGCTTAACTCTGAGCTGTCAGAGGTCCCTTTGTTCCCCTTTGGGGACAGATCATGGGACTAGGATTTGGCAAATGGAAATATTCCCCTGAAATGTGAACAGAGCTGGGTCCCTTCCTTTGCCCTGCAGCTAGGAAAACAAACAAACCTAGCTGAGGCTAGTGGTACCCAAAACCAGTGCTGGGGACACAGGCATAGCAAAGGCAAGCATGGCATAGGCACTCCTCATGCCTGCCCCAGCCTCTGTACAAAATATTCCCAGGAAAAAAAAAAAAAAAAAAAAAAACAAGAAAGGAAGGAAGGACCAAGCCCTGAGCCCATTGCCCACAGACAGGGAAACAGTTAGGCATGGCAAGTTGCCCTTTAAATTCCTCAGGCAGGAAGGTAGGGCTACCCCCACTTCTGCTGCTGTCCCCTCGACTGCTCCCAAACACTGGAAGAACGTGGAGAGGGAACAGGCCTGTCCCAAGTAAAAGAAGAAAGTTGCTTGGATAATTGCTTCTTGGATTATCCAGTCGGAGGCATTGGTCCATCGTCCAGGCACAGCCTGCTGGAGTGTTCCCTTTTTGTCATTAGCAAGATCTGGAGGCTCAGTGCCACTTGCCACAGCTCGCCCATGCAAGCAGAGTTCACTCAATGCCCACCTTAATCCCTTCAGGTGAATGTGTAGCTGGGCCCTGCTAACTGCTAGGGCCCCCATTGAGGAAGTAGGTGGTCATCTCTCCCTTGCCCTTTACCTTGACCACCCCTCGACACTCCAGTTGGTAGCCCTTGGCAGCTAGAACCTGGTACAGGTCCGTGGTCACCTGGGGGAATGGGAGAGGAACCTGCTTAGCCCAAAATCTATCCTGCTACATTTGCAGAAGAACATGGGCTCTCTAGACAGGCTAGCTCCCCTCCCCCCACCCCACCAGCCACAGAAGACTGCCACCCTGCCTCTGTCCCATAGAAAGACCTGGAAGCTCTCTGTATCCATGCCCCTCTCCCAGCCTTGGCTCACATCCCCCTCACCTGTATTCGATCAGGAACCCCTGTGCTGTCCATACGACTAGAGACATTCACTGTGTTCCCCCAGATGTCATACTGTGGTTTCCGAGCCCCAATGACGCCTGCTACAACTGGGCCCATGTTCAGTCCTGAGGCGGGGAGAACAGCAAGGCATCAGGGCTAGTGGGTGCACCAGGGCCAGCCCATGGGAGTTATCCCACCTGCTGGCACCTTGAGGAGCCAGAGGAAAAAATAGAAAAGGAGCTGAGGGCCAGTGGCTCATACCCATAATCCTAGTTCAAAGCTAGCCCAAGAAAGAAAGTCTGTGAGAGTATTATCTCTTAAGTAACCAGCAAAAAGCTGGAAGTAGAGGTGTAGCTCAAGTGATAGAGCATCAGCCTTAAGCAAAAAAGCTAAGGGACGGCACCAAGGCCCTAAGTTCAAGTCCAAGTATCAACACACACACACACACACACACACACACACACACACACACACACACACACACACACACACACACACACAGAGAAAGAGGAAGATTTCTCCTTAGAGTCTAGAAAACCATGTTGTAACAGAAGCTACTCTATGCAAGCTACCAGAAGAAGCATTTTATGCTGTTGCTTCTGCAACACCTCTCAAAGGTAAGCAGTACTATCCATATTTTATAGACAAGGTACTAGGGTGATACTAAAACAGTAAATAGTAGCTGGGAATGTGGCTTAGTGGTAGAGTGCTTGCCTAGCATGCATGAAGCCCTGGGTTCCATTCCTCAGTACCACATACACAGAAAAAGCTGGAAGTAGAGCTATGGCTCAAGTGGTAGAGTGCTAGCCTTAAGCAAAAGAAGCTCAGGGACAGTGCCCAGGCCCTGAGTTCAAGGCCCAGGACTGGCAAAAAACAAACAAACAAACAAACAAAAAAACCCATGGTAAATGGAGCAGCCATTGTAACAAACTAGTCTGACTCCAGAACCATCTATTAACTAACCATTGCCTGCCACCAGTTCATCTCAGAGGAAACACTTCTATCAGACTGGCTACAGATAAAGACTCAAGCAGAGGAGTTTAGATAAACTTGGTGTCACTCCCCTGCTCAGCCACTTACTAGACATTTGACCTTGAGTGAGTAATCTCTGACAGTCTCCTTATCTTTAAAAAGGGGGATAAGAATGTGAGGATTAAAATGTGCTAAAAATATAAGGACAGAGCACAACACACTGTAGACTCACAGTAAACAGTCTCCGTGTGTGTGTGTGTGTGTGTGTGTGTGTGTGTGTGTTTGTGTGTGCGCGCACGCGTGTGTGTGTCTGTATCTGTGTCCGTGTCTGTGTCTGTGTCTGTATCTGTACTTGGGACTAGAACTCAGGAGTTGGCCATTGTTCCTTAGCTTTTTCACTCAAGGCTGGTAATTTACCAATTGAACCACACCTCCACTTCTGGCTTTTTGAAGGATAATTAGAGGTAAAATTCTCACAGAAGCCTAGGCTGGCTTGGGACTGTGATCCTCACATCTCAGCCTGAGTACCTAGGATTACAGATGAGAGCCACTGGTGCCAAGCCTAGTCTCTGTTCTTGCTTTGATACTTGATATCAAAGGTGGGAAGGAAGCTGGGTGCTAGAGATTCACATCTACAATCCTAGCTACTCAGGAGGCTGAGATCTGAGGATCTTGGTTCTAAACCACCCCAGGCAAGAAAGGCCATCAAACTCTTATCTCCAATCAACCACCAGAGAAACAGAAGTGGTGTTGTGGCTCAAAGTGGTAGAGTACTAGACTTGAGCCAAAAAGCTCAGGGACAGATTCTAGGCCCTGAATTCAATCCCCACAATCAGAAGAAGAAGAAGAAAAAAAAAAGGTGGGAAGGAGAAGAAGCTCCACCCCTGTGACCCCATCCCAGCCTGTACCCTTAGCTTCACCCAGAAACGAGTCCTGGGGGAAATCTGTCAAAGGACCAGGTCCTCTCACCAATCTTCATCTGGAAATTATTGAAGGAGTGTTCATTGATGTGCTTCATCTGCTCCATGAGCCGCATGGCGTAGTCGGCCAGGGCGGTGATGTGGGAGCGGCCCACCTGATCATAGGTGCTGGCATTCAGCCCAGATGCAGCCATGTATGTGCTACCAATGGTCTTGATCTTCTCCAGCTGCCGGAACCGCTCCTCACTGATGATCTGGACAAACACAAGGGATCTGGCTATCAAAGCAAAGAAACCAAACACAGCCCTCCCCCACAGTTCATCCATGCCCTGCTTTGGCTGGCTTCCACTCTTCCCTGTCTCAATAGAGCCCCTCATTTAGTAGATGGTTCCATTCCAACGGCTACTTTCAGGGCTGGTCTGAGGAGTCAAGAAACCAAACAATCCAAGACCCTAGGACAAGAATTACGCATACAACCTTTTCTGAAAGGCTAAGTGGGATGGCCCCTCACAGAATATAGGATAGCAGAGAAGGTTAAGCAGTAACTCCTTTTGGGGAACTTCCTCTGAACAGTGAAGGTCTGAGGGGGTGCGGGGGGGGGAGGGGCGGTTCTTGCTCATCATGGGGCTCTGTCCCTGTGCTTTTTTTTTTTTTTTGGTTGGTCGTGGGGCTTGAACTCTGGGCTTGGGCGCTGTCCCTCAGCTCTTCAGCTCAAGGCGAGCACTCTACCACTTGAGCTACAGCGCCACTTCCGGTTTTCTGGTGGTTTATTGGAGATAGGAGTCTCACGGTCTCTCTTGCCTGGGCTGGCTTTGAACCGCGATCCTCAGATCTCAGCCTCCTGAGTAGCTAGGATTACAGGCGTGAGCCACCAGCGCCCGGCTCCCTGTGCTTTTTTAAGGCCAATGCTCTAACACTTTGAGCCACAGTGCCAACTGAAGATAAGAGTCTCACGATTTTTCTGCCTGGGCTGGTTTTGAACCATGATCCTCAGATCTCAGCCTCCTGAGTAGCCAGGGTTAGAGGCATGAGCCACCAGTGCCCAGTGAAGGTCTGTTCTTTCTTTCTTTTTTTTTTTTTTTGGTTGGTCGTGGGGCTTGAACTCTGGGCCTGAGTGCTGTCCCTCAGCTCTACAGCTCCAGGCTAACACTCTACCACTTGAGCTACAGCGCCACTTCCGAAGGTCTGTTCTTGACCCAAGTGTTCAGGATCCTTTCTCACATTTTTCTTGCATTTTCTCAAGGGACCATTTTATATAACTTGTCCTCATAGGTCTCAGCCATACACTATTGCTTTCCTCTTTTTATTTATTTTGTGCTGGTTTTAAGGCTCAAACTCAGAGCCCAGGCACTGTCCCTGAGCTTTGTTGCTCAAGGCTGGTGCTCTTGAGCATCTCTTGAGCCACAGCTCTACTTCCAGCTTTTCAGGTAGTTAATTAGAGATTAAGAGTCTCACAGACTTGGCTGCCCAGGCTGGCTTCCAACCTCAGTTTTAAGATCTCAGCCTCCTGTGTAGCTAGGATTACAGGTGTGAGCCACCAGCACCCAGCTTGCTTTTCTCTTTTATAATACTAATTATTAAAATAAAATTATAACATAATAATATAATACATAATAAAAACACTAAGTATAATACTAAATATTACTAGTTAATATTGCTATCTATCTTGTCCCACACAGTTCTTTATGTTCTCCTTTGTTTCCCAATAAAGATAAGACTACACACCCCACTGGAGCTGACCCCTTAGCTGCCTTTCATACTTCCTAGGTTCCTGTTCCTACCTCTCCTTACCCCCACCTGTGACACCTGGGACCCTCATCAAATCTCCTGTTATCCCAGTAGCACACACCCCTTTCAACCAGGTTCTTCAACCCTGGTCCTCAGCCAGCGCCAGCCAATAGATAAGTACCTCATCAAAGTCAGCGATGATCTCATTGAGCAGCCGCAGGCACTCGACACCCTCATTGTTTGCCTCCAACTCCACATAGAACTCAGAGAAATTGGCAATGGAGGCAAACATAACAGCCACGCATTCACACGACTGATAGTAGAGCTCATCATTCCGGCGTTCCCGGGCCAGGAAGTGAGCAGCCACATCCTTGGGCAGAATGTTATGCAGAAGCCGCCGATTGTAAGCCTGGAGCTCCTCCATCTCTTCCTTCTCCCCTGTTGCCTGTGGATACCACACCATTGCCCAGCAATCACCAAGGAGGAACACAGTGGTCAAAATGGGCACCAGAGAGAATCACATGCAGAAAGAAAAGCTTAGGACAGATGAGGCCTAAAGAACAGGCAAGGAAGTGGTGCTGAAGCTCAGCTCAAGTGGTAGAGCACTGGCCTTGATCACAAAGACACTCAGGGACAGCACCTAGGCCCTCAGTTCAAACCCCACAACCAACCAAAAAAATCCAGGCAATTTGGTAGCCTGTATTCTAGCTACTCAGGAGGCTGAGATCTGAATTTGAAGTGAACCCTGGGCAAGAAAGTCCACCAAAAACCACCAAAAAGCCAGAAGTGGAGGTCTTATTCAAGTGGTAGAGCACCAGCCTTGAGCAAAAAACCTAAAGTATAGAGTGCCCTGGCCCTGAGTTCAAGCCCCAGTACCAGCACACACACACACACACACACACACACACACACACACACACACACACACACACACACACACACACACACACACACACACACACACACACACAAATGTAGGGAACAGATACAGAATGGGGTAGGAGACGGAAAATAGATACAAAGAGGCATGGAGCCAGGACAAACTTTAGACTTAGGGGCCTGAGCCTTGGCCAGATAGCAAGAGATGTATCTGCAACTTGACCTAGGCTCTGCCCCCAGACTCCTCCCTCTCCCCCACCCAAGTCACCTGCAGTTTCCAGAGGAAGTCCAGGCGAGCTGTTGACTCCACCTGCTGGGCATGCAGATACAGTGCCAGCACAAACACCAGCAGAATCACGGGGGTCATGTATTTGAGGGCCACTCTCCCTGAAGCTGGGCTGAAGATAAGCAGAGAGGTATGCTTGGTATCTGAAGAAGGCATCGGCCAGACTTACCCTTTGCATCCCTGGAACCTAGGCTTACCATTCCAGCTCATTAAAGGTCTCATTGGAAGAAGCCCTGGCAGGAAGATACAAAAGACAAAGTCACTGGGAAGGTCACGGAGGTCAATTTTTATTTTTGGTCAATTGTAGGGCTTGAACTCTGGGCCTGGGCACTGTCCCTCAGCTGGTCACCTCAAGGCTAGTGCTCTACCACTTGAGCCATAGAACCACTTCCGGCTTTTTCTGTGTATGTGGTACTGAGGAATGGAACCCAGGGCCTCATGCATGCAAGGCAAGCATTCTAACATTCTACCACTGAGCCACCTTCCCAGCCCCCATCTCCGGTTTTTGAGCGCTTTTCTGCCCAGATTGGCTTTGAACCTCGATTCTCAGATCTTAGCCTCCTGAATAGCTAGGATTATAGGTGTGAACAATTGGTGCCCAGCTCCAAAGGCTCTTTCTACAACCAACTGTGGCCACCTATCACAAAAGATGGTCACAAAAGATAGGCGTTTGCAGAGGAAAAGCCAGTGTGGTATCCAAAAATAAACCTCAAAACGAGTCGGGCAGGGCACTGGTGGCTCACACCTGTAATCCTAGCTTTTCAGGAGGCTGAGATCTGAGGATTGCAGTTCAAAGTGAACCCTCAGCAGGAAAGTCCATGAGACTCTTGTCTCCAATTAACTACCAGAAAATCAGACGTGGCACAGTGACTCAATGTGGTAGAGAGTGATAACCTTGAGCAAAATAGCTCAGGGACAGCACCCAGGCCCTAGTTCAAGCCCTACATTTGACCAAAACAAAACAAAGCAGAACAAAAAAAAATAGGAGTGAGAGGTTTGGTTTCTAGCCAGTATGACTCTGCCACCAAGCAGGTGGTTATGAGAGTGAGTAGTAGGAAAGTACCATGAAAATGAGAGGGAATTAAAAAAAAATCTAGCCTAATGACAGGAATTTCCCATGATTGGGGTTTCCTTGGACGAAAGAAATGCTTAGGGTCCCAGGAGCTCCCTCATCTCTTCCCTTTCTCCCACGGGTAAGTGGTAATATTCTAAAAGCACAAGGGACTGGGCTCCAGTGCTTCTCAGTGACCCTTCAGCATCAAGGAGACTCTTTGGGTAACTTACAAAGCTTAGAATCAACTTACAAGCCATGGACACCAAGCAGGAGGTCATAGTTGTCAAAGATGGTAGCTGCCGGACCCAGCAGAAGCAGCACCAAATAGATGAGTCCCAAGACAATAGTCATGGCCAACTTGCCAATGCTGCTGATGTGCAGGAAGACAGAGCTGGCCAAGAGGCTAAGCAGCATGTTCCCGACGAAGTACTGGGGGGAGGGGAGGAGAATGATGGCAGAGGCAGTGTTGGGTGACAGAAGAGGCCAGGGCACCCGGGACAGGGAGGGCCCTGTACTCTTCTTCCTGATACATCCTCCCCTCCACAGCCCTCAAACTCCAACTCCCTTCACCCTCCATTCCCAGCCTACACTACCCCAGAATCCCTGATGGCTCCTGGAGTTGGGAGGACTCTCATGAGTTTCAGGATCCCCAGTGCCCATCACCAGGCCTGGCATAGAGGGGGCACCCCCCTGTCTGAACTACTTGGACACCTCAGGGAAGCTGCAGGTGGGTGCGGTGCCCTCACACAGGGGAGCATCCAGGCCCAGAGAGAAATTGAGCTGTTGTAGGTGGCAGGTGGTGATGTCAGCGGGGGTTAAATTCAACATCTGGGCTGCACAGGTCCGTATGGGAGTGTGGTTACAGGTGAACTGCAAGAATTAGGTGCATATTAGGATAACCAAAGAGAAGAAAGGCCACATTCCAGGGAATGAGTTCTCAAGGATGACAAGAAGTGGAGGAAATCAAAGAGCGAGGACTAGAGATATACCCTCTTCTTCCCCCTCTTGCTCCTCCTCCCCCCCCAGCCCCCTCCCTCATCCTCCTCTGGGCTGGTAGGCACCTTGAGGGCAGGAAACATGTCATTCCCCTCTGCATTCCCAGTACCCAGAAGAGGGACTGGCAGAGAGTAGAGGTGGCACAATTCTCAACAGGACCCTTACCATGTTGGCGATGGCAGAGATGAACACAAGCAGGACTGAGAAGATGCCAACTGCTGTGCTGTGTGCCCGGGAGCGAACAATGCTCCGGGACAGACGCTGTAGGACCTTGGGGAACAGCTGGAGTAGCAAAAGACCAAGAAGCAGATGCCATGTTAACTAAGGGGGAAGAGTAAACATGACGCATGGCCTCCTCTGTCTTACTATATGGAGCTCTGGGGCAGTCCCCTTACATACAGAACCACAGGAGTACACAGCACAGATCAGTACAGTGACCAGCAGCAGCAGGAAGATGCTGATGTAGATCCCAAGCATCAGGGTGGAGCTGGAACAGAAGGGAAGGGTTACTCAGGAAGATGTGGGCGTACCTGTCCCACCCTTGAAACAGGCACCAAGGAATAGGGATCTTGGGTGGGTATTTAGGAAGGTTCTAGAAAGTGGTAAGGAGAGACAGGACTCTCACTGTGGGAAGATGAGGAGCTGGATGAAGCAGATGAAACAGAAGACCAACAGGGCACAGGCCACATAGGCTCCAAAGCGGGGATCCACCTTCCGTGAGTACTAGTGGGAAGAGATGGAGCTGGATGAGAGGCCCTGCTCTGCAAAGAACAAGCCCAGGGCACTACTAGGGCCCTCAGAGAAGAAAGAGTTGGCCCATTTAGTGTGAATGTCCACGCCACTCTGTGGTCTCCCCGCCCCACATCCCACTCCCAATGATTACTCCTGATCCCTCTCTTATGCTCAGCCCCCAGACCTCATCCTTTTTCCCTGTATCTCCCAAACCTTCTTTTCAAGATCCTCTCTCTGGAAGGTGAGCAGGAACCGGCGCACATGGTCCTTCCGCAGCTGATCGATGCTGCGGGCATCAATGGCACGGCCCAGGAACTCATCGACCTCATCCTCAGGGTTCAGGGCATCTTGAGCACCTCGGCTGAGAGCAGGGGACTTGCTTTACCAGGTGCATGAGCAGAAAGGGTCACATGATAACGGGAGGGCTCCAGCGGCAGCCAAGGTGGGGGAGGGGGCTGTGAAGGCTCCTGCTCTCACACAGCCCATCAAAGGCCCAGGAGAGAGGGGAATCTCATTTCCCACAGCCCCATCCCAGAGTCTTTTCCCTCCTCCCTCTCTTCCTCAGTGTTCTGACTTACTTGTCTTTGCTGGAATCATCAATGCCCTGGAGAAAGGGACAGAATGTGTAAGTTAGGTAAGAGGCCAGCCACTTTTGCTTTGCTGTCTCTTCCCATGTCCCAATTAGGCTGAGGTTTCCCCCAAAGAGACTTGGGGCCAGGCACTGGTGGCTCACACCTGTACTCCTAGCTATTCAGGAGACTGAGATCTCAGGATCACAGTTTGAAGCCAGCCCAGTCAGGAAAGTACATGAGACTCTTATCGCCAATTAATCACAGAAAAAGCCAGAAGTGGAGGTGCTCAAGCACTGGCCTTGAGTAAAAGGAGCTCAGAGTGCCCAGGCTCAGAGGTAAAGCCCCAGGACTGGAAGAAAAAAAAAAAGACTTGGGGGTAGGGCCCTTGGAATGAAGCCATGCTTCCCACTCCCTGTATCAGAAAGCATATATGGAAAAGGCAATCACAGAAAGGAAAGGCATCATGGAATAACTGAGTGCTAAGGGAAACAAGAAAGTAAGGTCTCTTACCATCTGGCGGAACGCCTTGGAGTCCTTGGTCCGGGAGAAAGCCCGATCAGGAACCCAGCGTGGCATCAGTCCTTCCATGGAATTGGCCCGTGTCCTCTGTAGCTTGGCCAGCATGGCCTTTTCCTCTTTCTGTGTGGGCAGAGATGGATAAAGCCTCAAAGAAGGACTTTAAGAAGGCTTTTGCTAGCCTGGTGCTGCTGGCTCATGCCTGTAATCCTAACTACTCAGGAGGCTGAGATCTGAGGATCGCAGTTCAAAGCCAGCCCAGGCAGGAAAGTCTGGAAGACATTTATCTCTAATTAACCAATTAACCAACAGACAACTGGAAGTGGTGCTGTGGCTCAGAGTGGTAGAATACTAGCCTTGTGCAAAATAGCTCAGGGACAGTGTCCAGGCCCTGAGTTCAAGCCCTATCACCACCACCACAACAAAATAAGGATTCTGCAGCTCCCATTTGTCCGTGTCCTTGTCTGCCCCTCCCCAACCCCAGCTCTGCCTTGATTCTGACCCGTTTCTGGCTGGCACCCAGGATGAGGAAGGTCTCAATGCGTTGCTCCTTGAGATATGCGTTGCGCTCACCACCACGGCCCGGCTCCACCTCATAGTCTCCATTCAGATACTGCAGCGTGGCCCGAGTGATGTGGATGCGGCTATATGGGGCCGGGAGGTGAGATATGGGTTCTCCAATCTCATGCCCATTCCCATCCTCCTAGACCTCTCCACTCACCCAGCCCGGCCCCCTGCCTCCATGTGGTTGGCCAGGGTTACATCGTTGGACCACACATCGAACTGCCATTTCCGCAGACCAAGGACACCGCAGTGTACACGTCCACTATGGATGCCCACACGCATGTTGACATTCACGCCTGTCACCTCACGCACTAATCTGGGAAGATAAAGCTCCCGATCAACCCCTGGGACAGTCTTCCCCTCTCCCAAGCCCAGAACCCAGGCATCCCAATGGGCAAGGAGAGACCCAGGTGCAGCAGACAGAAACACAGCCTTGGCTGGACTTGGGCAGATCACACAGGGCCCAAGAACAAAGATTTGAGAATTTGTGTTTATCAGGGCCTGGCCAAATCTTGTGAGATTGAGCTGGGAGTGGAGGAATCAGTTCTCAGCTCTGGCCTGTTTAGCTATGATTCTCAGCATCCCCAACCCACACCCCTTTTCCCAGTCTCCTCTATCCTCCAGCCAGCTGAAGGATTCTCAGGAGTTTAAGTGAAGAAAAACTCACTCCCTTCCCAAGTGATAAAATAGATCTCAAGGATAAAGCACCAAGACTAAGCAAAATTCTTGAGGACACATCAAAGAATAGAAGCAGTCTGGGACACCCACAGTTCCAGAAAGCCTAGGAAGGGGGCACTGCTTACGAGATGGCCTCGATCATGTCCACCCCCATCTCCACACAGCAGTGGGCATGGTCTGCCCGAGCCTCTGGCAGCCCTGACACACAGTAGTAACAGTCACCTAAGATCTTGATCCTCAGACAATGGTTTTCCTGAAAGGGGAGAGGTGAAGGGAAAGAAAGGTCTTTACTCTCTCATGTACCATCCTCACTGCAGCCTCTAATCTACCCCCCACGTCCCCCCACCCCACAGCCACCACCAGCAAAGCTGTGTTCTCACCACAGTCCAAACTACCCCCAAGCCCCAGCACCCTCACCGCTGCCAGCTTGTCAAACCGGGCAAAGAGCTCGTTCAAGGTCATGACCAGTTCCTGCGCAGTGCACTGGGAGGCCAGGCTGGTGAAGCCCTCAATGTCTGCAAATAGGATGCTATGGACAACAGCAAAAGGCAAGATAGTCCATGTAGCCCTTGAAGAGTCTCTTAAACACCCCGCCGCCACCACCCCCCTGACATCTCTACCTGACGTTGTCGTGCTTCTGGATGTAGATCTTGTGGAACATCATGTCTTCTTTTTTTGTGTTGATATCTTCTTTCATCTCCATGGCAACATGCTGGGGCAACACTGACAGTAGCAGCCGCTCCTAGACCAGTGGTTCCAACAGGACACTGCTATCTTCTTTGTTTCACATTTTGATCCTCCCCCAGCCATTCTGCATTGCCAGGGCCCTCCTGTACCTTTCTGGTGATCTGAGCTTTCAAATTCCCTTCTGGACCATTTGACTCTACCCATCTGAGCCCTCAGCAGACATCCATTCCCCCCTTCCCTGATCAGCTCCTATTCAATTCTCTAAATGTACTCTTGTCTGCTCTTTCCCACCCTTGGACAGGATAGGCCCCCAGGATCAAAGGTATCTGTGATGCAGTCTAAGGGGACCATTCAGATTGGGCTCTACAGATTCCCGTAAAGCTGAGGATCCAATCTTCTAATAACTTGGGAGTGAGATGGGGGCGGGGGGAATCAGGGGGAACACCCCCCCCCCGTCAGAGGAAGCAGCCCACACCTGCTGCCGATTCTCATGCTGCAGGTGCAGTCGAGCCTGGATGTAACCGCGAGTCTCCTGAAAGGCTTGGCGTTGAGACACTTCAGCAGGGTAGTGTGTGCAGATGCCAATGACGTTGGTGCAGAAGAAGAGCACCACGTTAGCACCAAGCTGCAGGAGGGTGGCAGAGGCAGATGGTGACCACCTTTCAACACACACACACACACACACACACACACACACACACACACACACACACCCTGCCAAGCTGTCACAACCCATTTCTTTGGGCAAAAAGAGGGTCATTGCCCTTTCTATCTCCAAACAGTGTCCATTCTGCAGTGCATCTCTTCTATTCCCCCACAGGATTCCAGATCCTAGCCCTGTGCCTGAATCACTCCATGACTACAACAGCGTTCTTTTCACAGCTTCAGGGAACAAGGGCACCAACTAGGGCCAAGTAGGTCATGGAGTCCTGCCCCAATACTCTGATCTCCTGCCCCACAAGTATCTCAAGCAAAAGACAAATGCTGCTTTCTCTGTATTGATTCTTTCTACAAGAGGCCAGCACCCAGAAGGCCTGAGCTCTCCTCCTATGTGAGACCCATGTCAAGTAATCTCACCTCTCTGGGCCTCTCTATGTTCATCTATAACCCAGACAGGGGAAATAAGATCTGTAAAGTCTCTCCCTGCCCTGTTAGACTGAATAAATATAATTAATACTATTACTATTATTGTTATTACCATACTCAGTTTCTTGGGCACCTCCATTATGCTAGAAATCTAGGTTTTGTTGTTGTTTTCCTTGTGTCACCCCAGAGCTCTTCTGCTCAAGGCTAGTGCTTTACCACTTGAATCATAGTTCCACTTCTTCCAGCATTTTGGTGGTTAATTGGAGATAAGAGCCTCAAGTCTCCGCCTCCTAAGTATCTAGGATTACAGGCATGAGCCACTGGCGCCTGGCATGTGCCAGGATTCTAAGGGCCCTTTCTAGATAGTAACAAACGCATTTCTTACAACTCTATGAGTTAGGTAACCATATCCCATTTCAAAATTGAGACTTTGACACAGAACTCATTAACTTGCCCAAGACTGCATCGTGGATTGTGGCTAGCATGGGAACTTGAGTCCAGGACAGACACTGCATTCTATACTCTCTCTGTCCAGTGCATCCCAGGTTTTTGAGGCTCCTCTTCTCTCTACTAACTCTAGCTCTTGAGGATCAACCTCAGAGTTCAGGCTTACGAATTATCCATTCTACTGACACAGGAACTACCCTTCCATTGGGGCTGAGGTGCCACTGTGCCTGACCACCCCTGACGTTTGTCTTAACCCTGCCAGCCCCATACCTAGGAACGGCCCCCACCCAAGATGTAGTCAGCTCTCTATCACCATCAGTAGCATTGTGTAGGGAGCAAATCCAGGGGAAGCTAGCTTTACTGTTGCTGGAAACTCAGGGGTTAACCTGGGACTTGCAGCTCCACCCCAGAGCTGGATAGGGCAGGGCTGTGGTTGGGGAGAAGGGAGGGAAAGCTCACCAACAGCCCTGAACCAGAACTAGTCCTACAGATTTGGAAAGGACACTCAATCTTTAGGACCTCAGTTCCTCTGTGTGAAACTGTGGTTTGCCTAACCCCTAGGCATTTCAGCTTTGACCCTTTAAAATTGGTCTCCTAACTTCCCTTCCCTGTCCACAGCACAAGGCCTCAAACGGGCCTAAGCGGATCTCTCCCTTCCAGCCATAGGGGTGAAGAGGGGGCACACAATCTCCCTTGGGGGCTTCTAAGAATAGTCCCTAGTAGAAGAGAGTCAAAAGGGGGGGCACAAACCAGGCAACTTCCCTTCCTAGCCCCAGGAGCCCTAAAGGAAAATGTGAGTCATGCTGGAGGGAAGGGGAAGAGGGATGAGAGACTGAAATAACTCTATCCACACATATCCCTGTCCACTGTGAGAAAAAAAAAAAAAAAAGGATGCTAGGGCATTGGGAGGGACTTCTGCCTAGGCTGGGGTCACTGGATGAAAGTGTTCCATGGATCTAACGGAGTGAGTCAGGGAAGAAAGGCCCTTCTCACCGTCCTGAGCTGAGAAGAGACTAGTCTAAGAGGTTAGAAAAGAGACCACAAGTCTCCGCCCCATCCAGAAACCCACAAGCCCAAAGGGGCACCAGGAATTGTCCTCAGTGCCCCAGGCAGGCATAGGCAGCATGGCTTTCTCCACTATCATGTGTGTGTGTGCTGAGACCCATGGGGATCAGGCTGTAGCCAGGCACCCCTGAGGAGATGGGAGGCTGGCAGTCCCGTCCTCCCTAAGGCTGAGCCTCCCCAATCAGTACTCAGCCTGGCTCTGGGCACCAGGCCAGCTGAGAGCAGGAACGAGAAACACACCCAGCTCCTGGCCAGCCCAAGAGGAAGGGGGAGGGGAGGAACTACCTTCAAACTCCTTCTCCCCTAAGAAGGGCAATCCAATTTCAGACCCCCAGCTTGACAAGACAATCTGGAAAAGGATCTGGGGGACTAGCATGAGCAGAAAGATCTGGCCCTTTAAGAAATCGCATAGTGCCCAGCAGGCATATGCTTCACAAACAAACCAGCTATAAAGTTACTTTGAAAAAGGTACTTTCTGTTCAGGAGTGCAGGCTGGGCGGGGATGGGCATCATGCCAGAGCACCCAGCCTCTCATCCCAGGAGACCCAAGCAACTTCCTCTCCATGCGTGAGGCCATGGTGGGCTATAAGACCATGAGCCTTTGACAAGGCAGTGATTGGTCCCTCCCACACGGTGGGAGGCAGATGACCACACTCCAGAACCAGCACCAAGATGGTACTACCTGGGGACCGTGCCTATGGCAACCAGGCCTCTGCTACTTGGCCAAGAAAGGTAACCTGAGATGGCAGACCACACAGACATGTTTCTCTGAAAGTGATTTTCCCAAAAGCCCTGCTGGCCTTCTGCACAGCTGGCCACCCTCAAATGATAATCGTGCCCTGTCAGGTCACACTCTGCTCTGATTAGGTGGAGTCCTAACAGCAATACCTTGCATGAGATACTATTTTTAACCTATGTTTTGCAGTCTGTGAAACTAAAGCCAAGAGAGATGGAGTGAGTTGTCTAAGATCCCATGGAGGAATGCAGCTTACTGGACAGCCAGGTCTGATCCTCACTCCACACAGCTACTGATTCCTACTTCAATCAGAACCCTAAGGCAGTAGCTGGTATAGTAGGAGAAAGCCTCAAGACAGGGCTGCACCCAGATGCAAAGGTGAGGTGATGTCAGGCTCTCACAGTCCTGTTATTTCTGTTGTCCAACCCCCTTCAAATCACTCCTGGCCCAGGAGAGACCTAACCCAAGAACTCCTCTTTCCCCATCCTCTCAAAAACTGCTTTGGAGCTGGGTACACTGGTAGCTCACACCTGTAATCCTAGCTATTTAGGAAGCTGAGATCTGGGGATTGTGAGTCAAAGCCTTCCTGGGCAGGAAAGTCTGTGAGACTCTTGTCTGCAATTGACTAGCAAAAAGACAGAAGTGGAAGTATAGCTCAAATGATACAGAGTGCCAGCTCTTGAGTGAAAAAGGCTGAAGAAAATGCTCAGGTCCTGAGTTCAAGCCCCAGTACCAGCACAAGAAAAAAATGAAATAAAAAATACTTTGGTCTGAATAGAGGACAAGGTGACATCTTCCATCCAGATCACCACTTAAGAGTTGCTTGTCAAGGATGGCATCAGGGCCTGTAGTCTCAGAGATCATCCTGGAGACAGAAATGCCAAAGCCCGAACCCAGCCTGAACTGCCTCTCTCAGCCCTTCCAGTATCCTATATTATGTCTCTCCAGGCTGTTACTTCAGCAGGATCAAGACAAAAAGCTGCTGAGTGTGGCCTATGGTGACAGCATTCAGGCTCCAGGCCTGGGGCCCTCCCTCCTCTCAGCAGTGCCATCTGCTCCAGGACCTAAATAGAGGCCTATCCCTGAAACCTGGCCTCCTGGGTACAGCAAGACACCCCTGCTATCCAGGATACATATATGACTCACTCATCCTTCCTTAGCAAAAAGACCCCTTCCCTCTCCTGCCCCATGCACTTCACCGCACACACCCACCTGCTTCCAGAGGAAGGCATCTCCACGGTTGAGTTGCCAGGCCAAGATCAAATGAAGGATGGAGAGGCCCAGGCCGCTCAGCACTGCTGCCCGCATGCGGATGGGCAGGAGTGTGTAGGTGATGTAGACGAAGAACACGGGGACCCAGAGGCCTGCTGAGGGGCTGTGTGGGTTGGCTGCCAGGGCACCCCCAACCTGCAGAGCTGCCAGGATGCCCAGCACCACGTAGCTCACCACCCACATGGAGTCCTGGCGGAAGCTATGTCGGTTACACACCACCATGAGCGCCACGAAGAGGATGGCGGCACAGACCAGCAGGACCACATAGGCAGGATGAGGAGAGGTGGGCGCAGCATGGAAGGCTAGCAACACGGCGGTGAGCAGCACCAGCACTGCCATCAGCAGCGTCAGGCTACTCTGGTTCATCTGGAAGAAATAGCGTTGGTATAGGCGCTCCAGCTTGGCTGAGCGGAATTGCTTCGACTGGAAAACCTGCACAAGGCGGCGCCAGCAAGATCGTCCACTCCTGGATTCCGCATCAGGTGCCACGTCAGCTGCCCCACCTGCTGCTGTTGTGATCTCAGTATCCTCAAAGCCCAGGGCCACAGCCCGCAACCCCAGCTCCATGCCCCTGCCTGGGCCAGCCCTCCGAATGAACGCCTCATCCTGCCAGGGGCACCGTGCAGGAGCTGCAGGAGTGGGGCTGGGTGGTTCTGCATCCTGGAGGCAGCTCATGTAGCGGGGTGCACAGAAGCCACTGGCTCGAGTCCCATGACGTGGGCGCTTCTGCCCATTGCGTTCACCCCAAGCTGTTTTCCGTTCATCCACTTTGGGAACCAAGAGGCCACTAAACCATGACATACTGCTGGGGAAAAAAAGGATGAGAGGGCATTAGTACCACCATCAGGGCTACTGCCTCCCAGCTCACCACCTGAGCCCTTCTCAGGAATGAGCTATGAACTTTAATACACACCATCCTCATAAAATTCCTGAGGTAGCCCAGTGCTGGTAGCTCATACCTATAATCCTAGCTACTAAAGGAGGCTGAGAGCTAAAGATCATGGTTCGAAGCCAGCCTAGACAGGAAAGTCCATGAGACATTTATCTTCAATGAACCATTGAAAAGCTGAAGTATAGCTGTGAATCAAGTTGTGGAGTGCCAGCCCTGAGTAAAAAAGCTAAGGGGCAGTGTCCAGACACACACACACACACACACACACACACACACACACACACACACACACACACACACTCCTAAACAGTGGCATCTCCATCTCCATGCAACAGGTAAAAACAGGTAAGGAAACCCAAGATACAAGGAGGTGAAGAAACTTGTCCAACATCTAACAACCATGTAAGTAAAAGTCTAAACCAGATTTTTTAAGTCGGTCGTAGGGCTTGAACTCTGGGCCTGGGCGCTGTCCCCCAGCTCTTCAACTCAAGGCTAGTGCTCTACCACTTGAGCCACAGCGCCACTTCCCTAAACCAGATTTGTTTGACCCAAAGTTAATATACCTAAAAATTCACCTCCCCTCTAAAGTTAACATTGATCACCTCCCCTCTAAAGTTAACATTGATCTTTATTTTCTTTTGTAATCACATACTCAAAGGCCCAATTCAAGGAATGACACAGCCTATCAATACATTGGAGGAGAAATCAAGTTCCTACTCAAGCATGGTGACAAGAGCCCCTCAGCACCACTAGACCATGGCCACTCATGTCCCAGATAGGTCCAGAAGAAAACCTCCATTTTCAACCTGACATCTCTTAATTTTTTTTCTTTTATGCCAGTATTGAGGCTTGAACTCAGGGCTTGGGTAATGTCCCTTAGCTTTTTTTTTCCCCCAGTTATGGAGCTTGAACTCAGGGCCTGAGCACTATCTCTGAGCTTCCTATGTTCATGGCAAGTGTTCTACCATTTGAGCCACAGTGCCACTTCTGGGTTTTGAGTGGTAAACTGGAGAGAAGAGTCTCACATGGACTTTTCTGCCTGGGCTGGCTTTTAACCATGATCTTCAGATCTCAGCCTCCTGAGTAGCTAGGATTACAGGCATGAGTAACCAGCCCCCAGCCCCCTTAGCTTTCTTTCTGTTCCTGAGCACTTCAGCTCAAAGCTAGTACTCCACCACTTGAGCCACATTACCACTTCCGGCTTTTTCTGCTTATGTGGTGCTGAGGAATCGAACCCAGGACCTCAGGCATGAGGGGCAAACACTCTACTGCTGAGCCACCTTCCCAGCCCCTCCCTTAGCTTTCTAACTCAAGACTAACATTCTACTACTTGAGCCACAGCCCAGGCTGTCTTCAAATCTTAATCCTCAGACCTCAGCCTCCTAAGTAGCTAGGATTATAGGCGTGAGCCACTAGTGTCCAGCTGGTGTTGGCAACTAATCCCCATAATTCAATACTGCAAGCCAAATAAATCACGTCTATGGAATGAGTTCTGCCTATGAGCTGCCAATTGGTGACCTCTGAACAAAGGGGAATCTCTTTCCACATCCTTCCTCAACACACACACACACACACACACACACACACACACACACACACACCAACATACTAAATTCAGCTTCCCACAGGTCACAGCTCAAGTGTAACTTCCTAGGAAAAATTTTCCAGCTACTTTACCTCTGTACATTTCCTCCATAGTACTTATTGTAATTATAATTAAATCATTCATGTTTAATGTATGTCTCTGCCCCTCTGACTAGAAGTTTTGTGAGAATTGGAATGTCTATTTCAGTCAATGTTTGTTTGTTTTGGTTTTTGGGTTTGTGTGTGTGTGTTGGTCCTGGGGCTTGAACTCAGGGCATGGGTGCTATCCCTGAGCTGATTTGCTCAAGGCTAGCACTCTATCACTTGAGCCATAGCTCCACTTCTGGCTTTTTTTTTCCCCAATAGCCTGAAATGAAATTTTTATTTTTCTTGCTCACATTTTTTTTCTGCCTTGATTTCTTTCAGTTGAGCCTTTATTATGACAGGACAAAAACCTCTACTATTTCTTTTCATGCCCAATTAAAAACACCAGATAAGAAGACATAGAGTATATACAGGCATACAAAATAAAAGTAGGGGAAAAAAGCATACATAGAGTAAAACAGCATTGTTTTGAACATTCATTTGTATTCAGTCCAGAAGAATCACAGAGAACACTTCTGGCTTTTTTGGTGATTAGCGATAAAAAGTCTCATGGAACTGGGAGTGGGGGCTCACGCCGGTAATCCTAGCTACTCAGGAGGCTGAGATCTGAGGACTGTGGTGCAAAGCCAGCCCAGGCAGGAAAGTCCATGGGACTCTTTTTTTTTTTTTTTTTTTGGTCAGTCAGGCTTAAACTCTGGGCCTGGGCTCTGTCCCTCAGTTCTTCAGCTCCAGGGTATCGCTCTACCACTTGAACCACAGCGCCACTTCCAGTTTTCTGAGCGGTTAACTAGAGGTAAGAGTCTCATGGACTTTCTTGCCTGGGCTGGCTTTGAACCACAATCCTCAGATCTCAGCCTCCTGAGTAGCTGGGATTATAGACATGAGCCATCAGTGCCAGCTATTACTGGCTTCCATAGAAGGGACTCAATAAGTGTAAGGGCTGCATTAAAATACAAACGATAACAACAACAAAAATAAAACCCCCAATGAATCCTGCCCATGTAATTGTAACCCCTCTGTACAGTATGTTCACAAATAAAATAAAATTAAATTAAAAAAAAAACCCAATGAGCTAAAGGCCCATGCCTATAATCCTAGCTACTCAGGAAGGTGATATATCAGAGTTCAAAGCCAGCCCAGGCAGAAAAGCCCATGACACTCTTATTTTCAATTAACCAGCAAAAAAGCTGGGAATGGAGGCATGGCTCAAGTGGTAGAGTACTAGCCTTGAATGAAAACAAGAGCCTGAGACCTGTGGCCCTGAGTTCAAGTCTGTTTCTGCACCAACCTACCTACCTACATACATACATACATACATACATACATACATACATACATACATACACCCAGAAAGCTCAATGACACATGGCTACAGAACAAATTCAAAATAAGTGCTAATAATAATAATCCTAACTTTTCATCTTCCTCACACACCAAGATCAGTCTAGCCTGGGACTCTGGTTGTTACTGTCTCCTTTTCTGGAACAAGAGCTCCTCAGGTCACTGCCCAAATATCCCCCTTATCAGAGAGACTCTGACCACCCTTTTAAAATAACAACTCCCTTTCCTGGGGCTCCCTATCTCTCTTCCCAGCTTTACACTTTCTCTTTCTCCACAGCTCTTATCAGCAACTGCCATTCTATATATTTTTCTTCTTTGTTCGTGTCTGTCTCTACTAAGTGGGATGTCAACTTCACAAAGGCAAGGATTGGGTCTTGTTTTGCTTACTGCAGGATCTACAACACCTCATAGAAATTAAATACAGATACTGGCTGAGTAGATGGATGGCTATTGGATGAATGGATTCGATTCCATGTTTCTTCTCTGTGTTTTAAACCTTTCCAAAGTCTTTTCACATGCCTAATTCCAGCTGAACTTCACCAAAATCCTGTGAAGCTAGTACTGAGGCCTAGGGCACAGGACAGGCAAGATAGGAATAAAGAAAAACTAAGGTCAAAGATTAGGGTAAGCTGGGCACTGGTGGCTCACACCTATAAGCCTAGCTATTCAGAAGGCTAGGATCTGAGGAACACAATTCAAAGCCAGCCTAGGCCAGAAAGACTGTGAGACTCCTATGTCCAATACTGAAGAAGCTGGAAGTGGAGTTGTAGCTCAAGTGATGAGTGCCAGCCATGGCTGGGAAAGTGGCTCAGTGGTAGAGTGCTTGCCTGACATGCATGAGGCCCTGGGTTCAATTCCATAACACCACATAAGCAGAAAAACCCAGAAGTGGTGCTGTGGCTCAAGTGGTAGAGCACTCGTCTTGAACTAAAGAGCTGAGGGACAGCACCTAGGCCCAGAGGTCAAGCCCCACAACCGACACAACACACACAAAAAAGAGTGCCAGCCTTGAGCAAAAGCGCTCAGGGGCAGTGTCTGGGCCTTGAATTCAAACCCCAGGACCACTACCCCACTCCCCCCAAAAAGAAAGAAGGGCAGAGTAATTGTAGTTGTGTAAAGATCCTGGGTAACCTAAACAGTCTGGGATCCCAGGTTTTCTGGAGGGAGGTGCCTTGAACTGGGTAGACTCCACGACGCCGGCTTTACCAGGTCTCCTGGCTGAGCCCAAGTCTTGAGAGGATGAACATGAAAGTACTGTTCCCCACAGATACTATTTCCCCACCAAGGTCACACTCCTTCATCTCACAGGGCACCATGAGGGGCCTTTTGGACTTAAAACATCAGTGACATTTGTACTCACTAGGGAACTAGTGTGGAGCCTACCCAGCACTTACCCTACAGAACCAGCCACTCAGGAAATATAACCAAGACTCCAAGCAGTCACCCAAAAGCCTCCAAAGCAGAAAGCAAAACTGAAAACATCTCTGTATACCCAAACCTCCATCCCTTAGCCAAGTTCTCTTAGCATCCCTTCTATATGCCATAGAGTAGCATACCCTTCAACCTTTTAACATCACCAACAGTACCATCTCAAAGACAGATCAGGAGTACAAGACTTTTGGTCAGCTGGCATTTGAAAGAGGTCACCAAAGAAAGCCTCCCTCTTCCAAAGGCTTCATAGAAAGTATGATCTGCTGGGTACTGGTGGCTCAGACCTGTAATCCTAGCTACTCAGGAGGCTGAGATCTGAAAATTATGATTCCAAGGCAAGAAAGTTCATGAGACTCTTATCTCCTAATTAACCACCAAAAAGTCAGAAGTGGAGTTTTAGCTCAAGTGGTAGAACACTAGCCTTGAGTGAAAAAACTAAGGAACAGTGCCCAGGCCCTGAGTTTAAGTCTCAATATTGGTACAAAAAAAAGAAGAAAAGAAAGAATGAAGGAAGGAAGGAAAGAAGAGAGGGAGGGAGGATGGGAATATGGTTTAGTGGTAGAGTTCTTGCCTAGCATGCATGGAGCCCTACCTAGGTTTGATTCCTCAGTACCACATAAACAAACAAACAAAAAAAAAAAGCTGGGGGGCTGGGAAGGTGGCGGCTCAGTGGTAGAGCACTTGCCTTGCATGCATGAGGCTCTGAGTTCGATTCCTCAGCACCACATAAGCAAAAAGAAAAAAGCCGGAAGTGGTGCTGTGGCTCAAGTGGTAGAGCACTAGCCTTGAGCTGAAGAGCTGAGGGACAGAGCCCAGGCTCAGAGTTCAGGCTCCAGGACGAACCCCCCAAAAAGAAAAGGCAAAAAAAGCCGGAAGTGGCGCTGTGGCTCAAGTGGTAGAGCGCTAGCCTTGAGCTGAAGAGCTGAGGGACAGCGCCCAGGCCCAGAGTTCAGGCCCCACCACCGGACCCAAAAAAAAGAAAAAAAAAGAATTAACACATGAAAAAAAAAAAAGAGAGAGAGGACAGGAGAGGAAAGAGGAGAGGAGAGAAAAGGGGAGGAGAGGGGAGGAGAGAGAGAAGACAGAAGTGGTAGGCTGCTAGCCTTGAGCAAAAGAAACTCAGGGACAGTGCCCAGGCCCTGAAGTTCAAGCCCCAGGACTGGAGTGGGGGGAGGGAGAGGGAGAGGGAGGGAGAGAAGTAGAGAGGGGGAGAGAAGTAGAGAGGAGAGGAGAGGGAGAGAGGGGACAGGAGACAGGGAGAGACAGGGAGGGGGGAGATTAGGAGAGAGGGAGAGAGCGAGAGAGGGAGAGGGGGAGAGAGGGGGAGAGAGATCTTTAGTACAAGACATTACCATAATTATTAGCTAGTTCCACTGCCTTGGACAACTTATTTAACCTCCCTGCTTGATTTTCTTCATGTGTAAAATGGGAATTAAAAGGGTCCTGAGGAAAGAATACAATAATACCTATCATGTAGTAGACCTTGGCAATATTAATTCTTCTCTCCACCTTATAACCCTCTGAGCCCTAACCCCTGCCAGGACCCAAGAGATAGAAAGACAGGAGAGACATAAGCAGAACACACATCCCTCCAGCCAATCAGATGCCTGATTCTATCAGACCCTGTGTCCTCAGCTGTCAGTCCCCAGAGCTGTTGGGGACAGAACCCAGAGTAAGTAGGTTTCCCATTACTCCCCCCCCACCCCCCCACCCCAGCCATGACATTTTGCTTTAGCCTCCTTTCATTCTCCAGTCCCCTGCCCTGTTATCTCCCCCCACTACCACTGGCCTAGACCTCTGTTCCCACAAGGCGTATTTCTGGCCATGTTCCCAGCCTCTGGAAAGCATATCCTAGCATCTGGCTTCTACCCACAGAGGAAGGAGCAGACACTATCAGGGGAATGCATGACCCTTCCAAGAACACTCTGACCCCCACAAGGGGATGGCTTTAGAGCTCTGTAACTGTCCAACTAACTACAACCATCCTGCCCACAGCCCCACTCCAGGCACTGTCCATCCCGAAGAATTCCCAGAACTCCTAGCGCTCTATGCCAGGCTAGTATGGCAAGAAAACAGGAGGGCACTGTTCCAAGACACAAAACTTCTCTAAAGGGTTTCTCCCAATGCGCCCTGTCCAGGAACCCATCACTCTGAATGGGGGAGTGCAAAACCACATCGGTGGAGTCAGTCTCCTGACCTCCTTCCTCCCCTGAGTCCCTGGTCCTTTGCTTCTTTCACAGATCTGCCTCCAGGCAGGCCACAGCCATATCCCAGGCAGCCTCACAGTCCCAGACCCAGGGCCTTCTAGATCTCAATTTCCTCCCAAACCCTCCCCTTCATGCTGAAACTGGAGTCTGCAGAAGGCCAGGGCCCAGCCCTACGGAAAGCTTTGACCACTGCTTCACCCAACTCTTCTTCCCAGCGACCTCTCACCCCTCCTGTCCCCAGGGCCCATCTGTCCCTGTCTTCTTTGGCAAAATGAGCCTCCAGGGTTTGTTTGTTGTTTCTTAATGACTTCAGAAAGTTCCTCACAGAAAACACTATCCAGGTTAAGGCCCAACAGTGCCAACACCGCCCACTTTACTGGGATGTGCCTCCATTCCAGGCCTTTCCAGATGTACAAGCGCCTTCCCAGGGCCTCCATCTGTAGGTTCCCTGCTGCCTTCTCCTCCTTTCCCCAGCCCTGGCACTTGCTAACAACTGTGAGAGGGGCTCCCAACCCAGTCCTAAGCAGACAACACCTCAACCAGGGACGTCCAGCAAGAAGCGAAGCTGGAGGGGGGAGGGGGGAGTGATGGGGAAGGGGCTATCCCACCACCTAATTCCTGTCTTCTTCAGTCAGGCCCCAGAGCCCACTCCCAATAAAGTTTGCCCCTCCCTGCCCACCCTGCACCAGGCCAGCCTTGGGGAGAAGGAGGCTCCGACATGATCCTTTTCATTGCAAATGTCTAGAGTAAAAAAGCAAGGAGAGGGGGCGCCGCCCCGGAGAAGGCTTTCCCTAAGCCCCTCTAAATTGCATCCACACTCTATCCCCAACTCGAGAGACTCACCCCACCACCACCCCGCTGCCAACCCCTCGGGACAACCCTTCCCCCAGTACATGCCTTCTCCCCTGCTCTCCTCCGGGCAAGCCTGGAAACTCCAGCAAGTGGAGGAAGGGAATCGGCCAGCGGAGAGTGACAGTGTGGAGCCTGGAACCCGGCCTGGGGGCGAGGGGGCTGGGCTGGGGGGCTCCGGATCCTCTCCATCTCCTCCAGGATCCCCCCACACGCCAGCCCCCACACCTCAGGCTGCCCCACTGCCTCCTCCCGAAAAGAAAATAATGAAAGACAGTCAGCCCTGACCACCCCAGGCTTCGCTGCCCCCCAACTCGAGCCACGTTGCTGTGGCTCCAGCCTGGAACCCCAAAGCCCCGCGCCGCCACTTCCCCGGCCTGCGCCGGCTCCCCGCGGGCTCACCTGCCGGCCCGGGTCGGCGCCTCCCCGGGGCCCCCGCCCCGCCGCCCCCGCGGGCTCCGGCCCGCCGGCCGGCTGTCCCGCGGTCCTTCTCCGAGCCCGCGCGTCCCGGCCGTCCCGCCCGCCGTCCGTCGGTCCGGCCGGCCGTCAGTCCGTCCGGCCCTCGCCCCCTCCCTTGTTGTCCAGCGCAGCCGCCCTCTACCCCGGATCCAGAAGTCCCCTCCCCGCCGGCTCCCGGACTCCCCGCCTTAAAGGCACAAGCTCCTTTTGTCTGGGCACCCCCTCCCCCTCCCCCAGAAGCGGGGAGTGGGGGTGGGCAGAGTTACCCACTCCCCTCTTCCCCGGGAGAGATCGGGGTGTGGCAGCGGGGGGAGGGGGAGACCAAAGAAGGGGACCCCTCCCTCCGCGCGCCCCCTCCTCTCCTCCGGTCGCTTCCTCCCCCAGGCTTGGGAAAGGAAAACAAGCGGCTACTGTTCTGGGATCAAGACCCGTGAGGAGGAGGGGGCATGCCCCCCGCCCCCCTTCCGTCCACCCCCCCCCGAGCTGCAGCCTCCAGCATTCCCTCCCAATCCCACCCAGGGGTCCCCATCGCGCCAGCCGAAGATCGCACTCACGGTGGGCGAGAATGCCCCTCCTCGCCCTCACCGGGGCTTCCTCCCGTCGTCGGGGGGGGGGTCCCCCCAGGGCTGAGGCGGAGCCCAGCGCCCCCTCCTCACCTCTCTCTTCCTCCCCACCCCAGCCACCACCCTGCCGCGCCCGTCCCCCCCCCACCCTGCCACGGCCCCGATCCCTCCCACGGGAACTCAGTTTAATAATTAATTAAGGTTTCATTCCACAAGGCGCCAGGTGTGTGTGCCTGGCACCCGCTTGCCCGCACACCACTTCTTTCCGTTCCCGCGCGCGCGCAAGCACACACACACACACACACACACACACACACCAGATCTCTGGGGCACAGGCCTCTACGAGAACCTTCTGAGCCCCGAACCAGGGAGGGGGGGGCGCGGGGGACAAAGAAGGAACATTCTTCCTGCCTCCCCGTGGCCCCAAGGCTCTCTGGGCAGCCCTTCCTCTGCACCTGCCAATTTGCTGAGTACCTTCCTCCCCAGCACCTTTTACCCAAAGGGTGGTGCTTCTCTGCAGGGGGTGAGGGATGCCTTGCTGGGTTTGAGAACGAAGAAATTGTTTGGAACATTTATTTATTTCCCTCGTGAAGCAGCTGCCCAAGTTACCTGGGAGATGGGGAAATCATGTGAAAATGGCTTTAACCCTTTGAGGGTTAGAATGGTTAGTGGAACTAGAAAGAAGAGAAGGGTTAATTCCCAGTATGTTGGCAGGTCTGACTTTAGCGGGGCGTGCTTAGCTAGTGAGAAGAAGGAAGCCGACTTCTAGGCTTCCCTTTAAATCCCCTCACATACCCCCCCACCAGACCCTTACCTCCACCTTCCAATCCAGCCCAGGCTCCAGGCAGCCCATTCTCCACTACCTAGGTATCTTCCCTCCAGACCCAACCATCCCTACATTCTTGAGGTTTCCCTCTTGTCCATCCAATTCCCCCCCCCCCCTGAGATTCTTCCCCCCCCCCATCATGGGGCTTGAACTCTGGGTCTGAGGGCTGTTCCTCAGCTCTTCAGTTCACTACCACTTGAGCCACAGGACCACTTCCGGTTTTCTGGTGGTTTATTGGAGATAAGAGTTTCACGGACTTTCCTGCCCGGGCTGGATTTGAACCTCCATCCTCAGATCTCAGCCTCCTGATTACAGGCATGAGCCACCAGAGGCCGGCTTCCCACTGAGATTCTTAAGCCCAGGACAGAGCTGGAGGCAAAAAAGAGAAGGGAAGTTAGGAAAATTATTTTCTTTCACTTATCAGACATCTGTCATAGTAAAGGACATGCTTGAATAAATTGCTTACTGTCTTACATTCTCACCTGTAAAACAGGAATAAAACCATCTGCCTTTCTCCCAGAGTTTTCCAGTTCAGATACTAAGATGTTGGTTCATAGAGTTTGAAATTAGGAAGTGGGCTGGGTGCTGGTAGTTCACACCTGTAATCCTAGCTACTCTGGAAGCTGAGATCTGAGGATCATGGTTCCAAGCCAGCCTGGGTAGAAAAATCTTGAGACTCTTATCTCCAAGCACTGTGGCTCAAAGTGGTAGATCACTAACCTTGAGCACAGAAGCTCAGGGACAACACCACAGTCTTGAGTTCAAGCCCCATGACTGATTAAAAAAAAAGTTTTAATTGGGAAATGAAAATGAGAAACAGATAGGTCATTCTGTAGTGTATGATTCCCAGGCCTGGCCTGTAATTTGACCTTTGGGGCCTCTGCTGAATTTCTCCCTTAGAGTAGCCAGTTTTCTTGCCACTATCAAACTTTCCTTTCTGAACTTGAATCAGGAAGTATGTACTATTTACCACCTAGAATAATGTGGTTTTGCCCTCAAACAATTTTTGACAAAGGAACCAAAAACATACACTGGAGAAAAGGGCAGGCTCTTAAAAAAAACAGTGCTGGGCAAACTGAGTATCACTTGTAAGAGACTGAAACTTGACCCCTATCTCTCATCCTGTATAAAAATCAACTCAAAGAGCTTAAAGAAAGACCTGAAAGTTTAAGTCCACCACAGGAAAAACTCTAGATGTTATAGGCACAGGTTGAATAAGACTCTCAATTGCCCAGAAAATAAAAATAAGAGTACACAAAAAGTTTCTTCTTGGGCTGGGAATGTGACTTAGTGGTAGAGTGCTTGCTTAGCATGTATGAAAACCTAGATTTGATTCCCAGTGTACCACATAAACAGAAAAGGCTAGAAGTCGTGCTGTGGCTCAAGGGGTAGAGTGCTAGCCTTGAGCAAAAGAAGCTTAGAGACAGTGCCCAGGTCTTGAGTTCAAGCCCTAGGACTGGCAAAATAAATAAACAAATAGGTTCTTCTTACCAGAACCAAGAGACAAACCGGAATGGGAGAAAATCTTCACCAGCTGTTCAACAAAGGATTCATATACATAATATACAAAGAACTCAAAGACTTAAACAACAAAAGAATAATAATTGAATTAATAAATGGGCAAGCAAATTGAACAAACAGTTCTCAGAAGAAATACAAATTACTATAATAGATACATGAAGAAATGTTCAACGACCTTAGCCATAAGGGAAATACAAATCAAAACTACACTAAGCCAGGCAGCTCACGCCTGTAATCCTAATCCTAGCTACTCAGGAGGCTGAGATCTGGGGATCAAGATTCAAAGCCAGCCAGAGCAGCAAAGTTTGTGAGACTCTTATCTCCAGTTAATTACCAAAAAGCCAAAAATAGAGCTGTACAAGAGGGTGAGCACTAGTCTTGAGGAAAGAGGTTCAGGGGGAGTAGTGTTCAGGCACTGAGTTCAGGCCCCAGGACCAGCAGAGATACACACACACACAGCACTAAGATTCCATCTCACCCCAATTAGAGTGGTAATTTTCAAAATAACAACAATAAATGTGTGGAGGATACATGAAAAATGAACCCTCATATATTATTGGTGGCTATATAAAATAGTACAATCACATATGGAAGGAAATCAGTATGGAAAGGCCTCTAAAAACTAAAGGTAGGCAGGCACTGGTAGCTCACACCTAGGTATTCAAGAGGCTGAGATTTGAGAATCAGGGTTTGGAGTTAACCCTAGCAGACAAATCCAGGAGATGCCCAGCAAATAGCTGGGCTGAAGGTTTGGCTCAAGTGGTAGAGTACCAACCATAGTGAAAAAGTTAAGCGAGTGTTTGAGGACCTGAATTCAAGTCCTGATACTCAAGGAAAGAAAGGGGAAGAAAGAAAGAAAGAGAGAGAGAGAGAGAGAGAGAGACAGAGAGAGAGAGAGAGAGAGAGAGAGAGGGAGGGAGAGGGAGAGGGAGAGAGAGAGGGAGGGAGGGAGGGAGGAAGAAAGGAAGGAAGGAAGAGGAAAGAGAAAGAGAGGGGGAGCAGGGAAGGGAGAGAGAAAGAAGGGAAAAAGAGGAAGGGAGGAAAGATAGAGGGAGGGAAGGAGAGAGAAAAAGGAAGGGAGAGAGGAGGGAAGGAAGAAGAAGAAGAATCACAGGAAAGGAAGGAAGGAGGGAGGGAAAGAGGGATGGAGGGAAAGGAAAAAAGGTAGAAGGTAATACTTCAACTATGTATGAAGATGACATAAGAAATTTAAATGAAAACTGTGATCAATAGCCGTTTGCCAGTGACTCTGAGTGGTAATCCTAGCTACTCAGAAGACTGAGATCTGAGGGTCACCATTTGAAGCCATTCTTGGGCAGACAAATCTGGGAGACTCTATCTCCAATTGAAGCAGAAGGAGGAGGAGGAGGAGGAGGAAGTGGAGGCAGTGGAGGAGGAAGAGGGGGAGGGTTGGGGGGGAGGGGAGAGGAGGAGCCATCAAACTGGAGGCATAGTTCAAATGATACAGGACCAGCCATGAGCAAGAAAATCCAAGATGAGAGAGGTAAGGGAAGAGGGACATTGGACTCATTACCTGATTTATGTATATGTAACCCCTCTGAACAACACCTTTATAATAACAATAAAAAAATAAAAATTTAAACAAAAATTCAAGACACACACAAAAACAAAAGAAAATCCAAGGGATTTTGTTTTACAAAGTACGCTTTGTCTTACATTTTATTTTAAGTGAAAAAAAAAATTGGACAACAGCCAAGAAAGCTTAAGAAATAGGCTTGGGGTACTTCTCTGGGCACTTTCAGTCATACTTGTTACCTCTACCCTAGTAGAAAGTTGGTGTGTTAATCTTTCCTCTCTGGGTCCATTTTCAGTTCCTGAAGGGCGGGGCCTCCATCAGCACCTTCCCTGGGTTCCCACCATAAGTCTATTTCTAGTATGGAAGAATGGTGAGCCTTCAAAATTATTCTAGCCACATCATTCATGGGTAGAAATCACAAGCAAATGCAAATCATGTAGGAACAGCTCAATTATTGATTTTTTTTTATTTTTGTGCCAGTATTGGAGCTTGAACTCAGGACCTGGAGCTCTCATTTGGCTTTTCTGCTCACAACTAGCATTCTACCACTTGAGGCACAGCTCCACTTCTGACTTTCTGCTGGTTAATTGGAACTAAGAGTCCCATGGACTTACCTGCCTGGGCTGACTCCAAACTGTGGTCCTCAGATCTCAGCTAGGATTACAGGTGTGAGCCACCGGCTCCCCACTCAATTATTGGATTGGATCTTAAAGTCTGTAGGATATTCAAGCAAGAAAGAGTTCCCCTCCACCTCACCTCTTCCCCCCAGTCACGAGGCTTGAACTCTGGGCCTAGGCACTGTCCCTCAGCTCTTCAGCTCAAGGCTAGCACTCTACCACTTAAGCCACAGCGGCACGTCAGGTTCTCTGGTGGTTTATTGGAGATAAGAGTCTCTTGGGCTTTCCTACCCTGGCTGGCTTTGAACTGTGATCCTCAGATCTCAGCCTCTGGAGTAGCTAGGATTACAAACATGAGCCACTGGCGCCTGGCTAAAATCCTTTCTTAAGCTGGCCACTGGTGGCTCACACCTGTAATCCTAGCTACTCCGGAGGCTGACATAAGAGGACTGCTGTTTGAAGCTAACCCAGGCAGGAAACTCCCTGAGACTTTTATCTCCAATTAACCACTAGAAAACTGGAAGTGGGACTATGGATCAAAGTGATACAGTGCTAGCTTTGAGCAAAAACGTTCAGGGACAGAGCCCAGACCCTGAGTTCAAGCCCCATAAGCAGAGAGAGAGAGACAGAGAGAGACAGAGAGACAGAGAGAGAGAGACAGAGAGGAGAGAGAGAGAGAAGGGAAGAAGGAAAGAAGGAAGGAAGGAAGGAAGGAAGGAAGGAAGGAAGGAAGGAAGGAAGGAGGGAGGGAGGGAAGGAAGGATGGAAGGAAGGAAGGAAGGAAGGAAGGGAAAAAGAAAAAGAAAAGGAAGGAAGGGAAGGAAGGAAGAAAACCCAGAAGTGCCTGAGATACAAGATGGCTTACCCAGTAACACATTGGTTAGTGATGGAAGCAGAAGAGAACTCATAGCCACTGGTCTCAATCTGTTGCTTTTTTTTATATTTATGTATTACTAGGATTATATCTGAGTTCACCATGGACATGAATTGTGCCAGTCTTCCCTTATGTTTCCTTAGAAGCACAGACATTCTTCTGCTGGTGAGTGGGGTTTATTTCTATTTGGTTACATTTGGGACAAAATATATTGAGGAATATGATCGAGGCAGTGGGCCCTTGACTTATAGCTCCCATGACCCAAAAAGTTTGAGGCATGCTACAGTTAGTTGATCAATAGCAAAAGGCCAGGGAATTCAGCGGTTTAGGGGCTGAGCCTTCTGCCACCCCTTCCATGACAGAAGATTCCTTATTTCAGACATGTTTCCATCAGATTATGTGTGTTCAAAATGCACCAAGAATGGTTTAAAAAGGTTTTCAGGGGAATAGCAGGGTAGGAAAATAGAATCTTTAAGACTAGTTCTTAAGCTGGGTGCCAGAGGTTCACATCTGTAATTCTAGCTACTCAGGAGGCTGAGATCGGTGGATCGCTGTTTGAAGTCAGACCAGGCAAGAAAGTCTGTGAGATTCTTACCTCCAATTAACTACCACCAGAAAACCAGAAGCTTTGGGTTGTGGCTCAAAGTGGTAGAGAACAAGCCTTAAGCAAAAGAGCTCAGGTCAACACTCAAGCCCTGAGTTCATGCCTCAAGACCAAAAACAAAATTTACCCTGAACCTTTCAAAGAAACAGTATCCTAGCTGAGTACTAATGGCTCATGAATGTAATCCTAGCTACCCACAAGGCTGAGGGCAGAGGATCTTGATTCGAAGTCAGCCAGATCAGAAAAGTCTGTTAGATTCTTATCTCCAATTAACCGCCAAAAAGCTAGAAGTGGATGTGTAGTTCAAGTGGTAAAGTGATAGCCTTTTTTTGGGGGGGAGAGGTGGGGTGGGGTCCGGTCGTGGGGCCTGAACTCTGGGCCTGGGCACTGTCCCTCAGCTCTTCAGCTCAAGGCTAGCACTCTATCACTTGAGCCACAGCACCACTTCCGGCTTTTTTCTTTTTTCTTATGTGGTGCTGAGGAATCGAACCCAGGGCCTCATGCATGCAAGGCAAGTGCTCTACCACTGAGCCACCTTCCCAGCCCCTAGAGTGATAGCCTTGAGCAAAGATGCTGAGGGGCAGAACTCAGGGCCTACGTTCAAGCTGCAATAACAGCACACACACACACACACACACACACACACACACACACACACACACACACACACACACACACACACACACACACACACACACACACACACACACACACACACACACACACACACACACACACACAGATCAAGGTTCCAAGTCAGCCTGGGCAGAAAAGTCTTTGAGACTCTTATGTCCAATTAACCGGCAGAAAGTCAAAAGTGGAAATGTGGTTTAAGTGGCAGAGCACCAACCTTGAGGGAAGAAACTATGTGAAAGTGTGAGGCCCTGAGTTCAATCTCCAGTACATTCAAAGAAGAAAAAACAGAAAAGAAAGAAACAATGTCCTTAGCAAAATAGGATAAGAAGGTAATATGTTAAATCAACTCAATACATGATTTTGTGTTACAGCAGACTTAATAGCGTCTAGAAAAATGGGCACCACAAGTATTAGGACATAATATGAAAAAATAGAGAAAATTCTATCCATTTTTTTTCTTTGAACTGGAACAAGTTGCTTATTATTCAGTTTTCACAGTGAAGCCCCTTGATCCAATTCATAGAACATCAGCCCTGCTGAGCCTACTTTGAAAACCACTGCAGTAAGTAAGATATGCAGACAGAACCTCCTTATCCTTGGGTGGAAAAATAAATCAGGGAATAATTGGAAAATTTTCAACCTTGACAAAGAGAAGGAAGAAAAGAGAGGCAGTTGACTGGAACTATCTCCATTTCTACAAGTCCAGCTAGGTCTTGGTCTTGGTGGCCTTTTGTTTGGGTTTGGTTTGGGTATTTTTTTTTTTTTTTTTGCTTTTTGTTGTTGTTGTTGGTTGTAGGGCTTGAACTCAGGGCCTGCACACTGTCCCTGAGCTTTTGTACTCAAGGCTAGCTCTCTACCACTTTGAACCACAGCTCCACTTCCAGTTAACTGGTTGCTAATTAGAGATAAGAGACACTTGGCCTTTCTAGCCCTGGCTAGCTTTGAAGGGTGATCCTTAGCTTTCAGCCTCCTGAGTAGCTAGGATTACAGACCTGAGCCACCAGCACCCTGCTTCTTGGTGACCTTACTGGTTTTATAATACAGACCATAGTCACCAAAGAAATGTCTCCTCAGCCTTTCATTTTGTTTTCTTTTTTTCCTCTCTTGGTACTGGTCCTAAGACTTAAACTTGGCCTAGGTGCTGTCCCTGAGTTCTTTTGCTCAAGGCTAGCATTCTACCACTTGAGCTGTATCTCCTTTTCTGTTTTTGAGAGGTTTGGAGGGGGTAATTAATAGGAGATAAGAGTGTCATGAAGCTGGGTGCTGGTGGCTCACACCTGTAATACTGGCTATTCAGGAAGCTGAGATCTGAGGATCTTAGGCAAGAAAGTCTATAAGAGAGCTGGGAATGTGGCTTAGTGGTAGAGTGGTTGCCTAGCATGCATGAAACCCTGGGTTTGATTCCTCAGTAACACACAAACAGAAAAAGCCAGAAGTGGTGCTGTGACTCAAGTGGTAGAGTGCTAGCCTTAAGCAAAAGAAGCTCAGGGACAGTGCCCAGGCCCTGAGTTCAAGCCCCAGGTCTGGCAAAAAAAAAAAAAAAGAGGGTGGAGGGAGAAAGTCAGTAAGACTCTTATTTCTAATTGACAGCTGAAAACTGGAAATGGAGCTATGGTAAGTGGTAAAGTGCTAGCCTTGAGTGAAAAAGCTGTTGTACAGTGCCCAGCAGAAAAAAATAAATCATAACCAAAAGAGTTGGAGGTATAGCACAAGTAGTACAACATGTACCCAGCAAGTACAGAGCCCTAAACTCTGACAAAACATAATCATTTCCTAATTTTTCCGTCTTGAAAAGATCAGGTTTCTGCTCATTTTGTTTGATAAAAGTATGAAACAACTGGGTGCAAGTCATTCACACCTGTAACCCTAGCTACCCAGGAGAATATGATCTGAGGATCATAATTTGAAGCCAGTCCAGACAATCAGATCCAAACAGGCAGTCTTATTTCAAATTCAACAGCAAAAATCTGGAAGTGGAGATGTGGCTCCAGTGGTAGAACAGCAGACTTGAGTGAAAAAGCTAAGCAAGAGTACAAAGCTCTGAGTTCAAGCCCCAGCAGCAACATGTATACACACACACACACACACACACACACACACACACACACACACACACACACACACACACACACACACACACACGCAAATGATGTAGGAACTAATGCTGAGCTCAGTGGTAGACCACTTATCTAGCAAATACAAGGTCCTGGGCTTCATTCCCAGCACCACCACAAAAAAAAGAGCTATGTAAAAATAACCCACATTCATTTAATTCAACAAATATGTCCTGATATGGTTGCTGTCACCATTACAGCCATTCAGAGACTCTGCTTCCTCAAGGGCCTTGGCCAACTCCAGTCTTCTATCTATCAACACCCACAGGAGTAGAACCATTGACAACTCCAGAGGGATATGAACATCCTGTCTTGCCCCCAGGGGGCCCCATCACTATTTGTGCATTTCTTTATTTATTTGTCTGTCATGGGACTTGAACTCTGGGCCTGAGTGCTGTCCCTCAGCTCTCCATCTCAAGGCTAGCATTCTACCACTTGAGCCACAGTGCTACTTCTGGTTTTCTGGTGATTAATTGGAGATAAGAGTCACAGGCACGGGCTGGGAAGGTGGCTCAGTGGTAGAGCACTTGCCTTGCATGCTCGAGGCCCTGGGTTCGATTCCTCAGCACCACATAAGAAAAAAGCCAGAAGTGGCGCTGTGGCTCAAGTGGTAGAGTGCTAGCCTTGAGCTGAAGAGCTGAGGGACAGCGCCCAGGCCCAGAGTTCAAGCCCCACGACGGGACCCAAAAAAAAAAAAAAAAAAAAAGTCACAGGCACTTCCCTGCCCAGGCTGGCTTTGAACCATGATCCTCAGATCTCAGCCTCCTGCATAGCTAGTATTACAGGTGTGAGCCACCGGCACCAGGCTAAACTTTTTTTTTTAATTTGTCAGTTGTGGGTCTTGAACTTTGGGCCTGGCACTGTCTCTGACCTCTTTTGCTCAAGGGTAGCACTTTACTTTGAGCCACAGCACTATTCAAGTTTTCTGGTGGTTAATTGGAGATAAGAGGCTCACAGACTTTCTTGCCCAGGCATGACTTTGAACCATGATCCTCAGATCTCAGCTTCCTGAGTAGCTAGGATTACAAGCATGAGCCACCAGTACCTGGCTATACAAAGATTTGAGTATTTACTAGTGCTAGGCATAATTCTATTAATAGGTGCCAGGGGCATAGTAGTTGAACTTAGTAGACAGTTTCTATGCTCATGGAACTTGCCTTCTAGGAACAAATGAATAGATGAGTAGACAGCTGACAATGATACCTACTGGATCAGGAGTGGATTGGAAAGTGACTGGGAGAGAAACCCAGGTTGCTTGTCAAGACAGTGCTCAGGAAGTGACATTTACATGGAGACCTGATTGACGAGGAGGCAGCCATGTGAAGAATCTGGGTAAAGAGCATTCCAGGCAGTGGGCACAGCTAATGCAAGAGCCCTAAGGCAACTGCAAGCTCACTGGGCTCAAGACACACAAAGGAAGTCAGTGAGGCTGAAGAGCGTGGAGATGAGGTCAGAGAAGGAGGCATGCCCTGGCAGGCGGGAGAAGCTCATAGGCCAGGGGAAGGAGGTTGGAGTCCATTCAAAGTGTAATGAGAAGCCTTTGGAAGGTGTTAAGCTCGGAAGTGGCATACTCTGATTTATGGTTTTAAAAGATCATACTGGGCTGCTGGGTGGAAAATAAATTGTGGGATCAAGGGATGCAGAGGAAACCACTTAGGAAGCTATTATAGTGGCCCAGGTGGGGAGAACCATGGCTTGGGCAAAAATGGTAATTGTGGGCTGTTGAAAAGTGAAAGGACTCAAGAAATGTTATGGAGTTGGAGAGCCCTAATGAGCTTTCCAGGTTCTTCTGCATGATCGATCCACAGCAAATCAGTCTCTCTTTTTGGTGCCAGTCCTGGGGTTTGAACTCAGAACCTGAGTGCTGTTCCTTCGCTTTTTCTTTTTTTTTTTTTTTTTGGGGGGGGGTGTCCGGTCGTGGGGCCTGAACTCTGGGCCTGGGTGCTGTCCCTCAGCTCTTTAGCTCAAGGCTAGTGCTCTACCACTTGAGCCACAGCACCACTTCCGGCTTTTTTCTTTTTGCTTATGTGGTGCTGAGGAATGGAACCCAAGGCCTCAGGCATGCAAGGCAAGCGCTCTACCACTGAGCCACCTTCCCAGCCCCCTTCCTTCGCTTTTTCATTCAACGCTGGCATTCTAATACTTGAGCCACACTCCACTTCTGGTTTTCTGCAGGTTAATTAGAGATAAGAGTCTCACAGACTTTTCTGCCAGGACTAGTTTGGAACATGATCCTCAGATCTCAGCCTCTTGAGTGGCTAGGATTACAGGCATGAGCCACCGGTGTCTGACTTCATCCCCTCCCCCATAGACCTCAACTCCAACCCCCTATCTGATGCTTGATTTCACTCATTGGGCAGCACTCTACCACCTGGGCCATGCCTCCAACCTTTCAAATCATTCTTGGTAGGTAACAAATATTGAGCACCTACTATGTGCTAGGCACTGGAAGTTCTAGTAGAAGAGAAGCAACACTCCACCATCCTTTGCTCTACTGCCACAGGAAGCTATAGATCAGGACAGTGATTGCCCACTCCAGTCCTTCCCCATCCACAAAGCCAGAGGAACGCTTACCCCCCTCCCCCCTCCCTGTTTTCCAGTGCTGAACAGGAATTGACAGGACAAAGGGGGAGGTGTTTACAGTTAGAGAATTGATGCCATAAAAGAAGAGAGAGTTCAAAGTCCTCTTAAGATCTGAGAACAAAAAGCAGGGGAATCCAAAGCTCCCAGAATGGGGAAAGTATACAGTCAAGGCCAAAAGGACCTGAAAAATATCTTGGTGCTGGTGCCCAGAGTATGGACACCACTGCTTATCTTTTTCTGTGTGTCTAGCCCACCTGCCAGACCCTCAAGCCAGACACCTATTCTGCTGTACCACTCCTTTGGTAAATTTCAGAGTCTCACGTGCCCTCTGGTGGCCCATTCTCAGCACTGCCACCCATAATTCATCTCCCAACTTTTCAATACTTCATCTTTCCTCACTTGTAGGGGCAGCATGGGAAATTCTAGAAATCCTAGGAAGTATTTGGGGTGTCATTGTATTAGAGCACGGGACTACATCAGTTTCAGAGTCTGTGACACATGAGTTAACTCTTCACCTATCCTGATCATAATGCCAGACTCATTATTTGTTGATTAAACCTTTTTATTTCTTCCCCAATCTCAAGACTTGAGCCTCGGTGCTGTCCCTGAGCTTTTGTACTCAAGGCTAGTGCTCTACCACTTGAACCATAGCTCCAATTCCAGGAGTTTTTTTGTGCTTAATTAGAGAAAAGTCTCATGGGCTTTTTCTGCTCAAGCTGGCTTTGAACTGCGATCCTAAGATCACAGCCTCCTGAGTAGCTAGGATCACAGGTGTGAGCCACGGGTACCTGGCTAATTAAGCCATTTTTGAGAGCCTAGTGTGAGCTGACCCCAGTCACCAACATATGCTGAACCCATCTATGTTCAGCTGATCAGACACTCCCACCAAAAGCTTTCTTTTAATATTGAAAGAATTATGTATCAGAAATATATGCACTGGCCAGGCGCTGGTGGCTCACACCTATAATCCTAGCTACTCCGGAGGCTGAGATCTGAGGATTACGGTTCAAAGCCAGCCCAGGCAGGAAAGGACTTGAGGCTCTTATCTCCAATAAACCACTCAAAACATCAGAAGTGGCACTGTGGCTCAAGTGGTAGAGTGCCATCCTTAAGCTTAAGAGCTGAGGGACAGCACCCAGGCCCAGAGTTCAAGCCCCACGACCACCACCACTAACAACAAAAGAAATATATGCACTGATAAAAATGAACTATGTAACTCATGGGTATGAACTATGTAACACATGGGTGGAATCAGGAGAGAGGAACTGGGAGAGATGAGGGAAGGGAAGACACTGAATGAAAGAAAATGTACTCATTACCTGACTCAAATAATTGTAATCTTCCTGTATATCATCTTTATAACAACAATAAAGTAAATAATTTAAATATACATGACACCCACTGCAAACAATGTTCTTCAGTCTTTTGTCATCTTATTTGATTATGATCACACAGGCTTGACTACACCAAGCTAGAGGCCCCCAAAATATTTGATGTAGAGAAGTTAGTGCAAGTCAAGAACTGGTAGCTCATGACTGTAATCCTAGCTACTCAGGAGGCTGAGATCTGAGGTTCATGATTCAAAGCCAGCCTGACCAGAAAGATCTATGAGACTTTGATCCCCATTAACCAACAAAAAGCCAAAAGTGGAGATGTGGTTCAAGTGGCAGAGTACTAGCCTTGAACAAAATTGCTAATAAACAGCACCCTGGCCCTGAGTTCAAGCCATAGTATCAACACACACACACACACACACACACACACACACACACACACACACACACACACACACACACACACACACACACACACACACACACCCGGTGGGGGGATAGCAAGGACTTCCTCATGCAAGGTTATTTTTGTAAATGAGGATCTGAGCCATTACTACCCACCAAATTGTCATCACAGATTTAGTGGCTAAAAAACAACATACATTTCATGGTTTTCATCTATCAGGAAGAAGCTTTCGTGGCTTAGCGGGATGTGCTGCTTCAGGACACATATCAAGGGATCAGCTGGGCCTTAGTCTCATGAGTGGCCAGAACAAGGAAGGATCCAATTCCAAACTCATGTGGTTGTTGATAGGATTCAGTTCTTTGCAGGGGTTTTGTTGGACTGAAGTCCTTGATTCCTCAAAGCCTGCAGAAAAGAGAATCTGTAAGCAAAATAGAAGTATCAGTCACTCTTAGCCTAACTAAAGAAGTGCCTCTCTATCAATATTGCTATGGATGAATTAGAAACAAGTCACTTAGCTAGCTCTTACTCAAGGGGCGGGAAGTATAAAAGGGCACTAACACTATGAGATGAGGATCATTTGCGGCCATCTTGGCATGCTCACCAAAGTGAGGTAGTTGTTACTCATCATGTATGTCCTGATAAAAATCCCACTTCCTCTTTGATGGCTTCCTTCCCCAACCCAAACCCATCAAAATGAACCCCTCTTACAAATTGGGAACATTGAAGTAGGGCCTTATGTATAATAGGTATGCTCTCTACCAGTGAGCTATACACCCTGCCCTGAAAAATGTTCTTTTTGGAAAATATTAGATAGATATGGTGGTGCAGAACACAATCATCTCAGCAAGAGGATAGAGTTAGAGGCTACAAAGCAAGACCCTGTCAAAAAAGTAAAGAGAGGGAGAGAGGGAAGGAGAAAGAAAGGGAATGAGGGAGCTTCAGAGGGCTTCATATCTGGCCTGGATCTGGCTACAGGTATTTCTCTGCTCACTGCCAGAACACCACACAGACGGTTAGGGATCAGATGCTCAAGACCCAGTATCCTCTTTTTCATTTCTTTTTGCCCCATGTGGATCTCAGCCCTTAGCAGGACTTAGGCTTAGAGCAAGGTTAGGTACTCTTACTATGGCCAGGCTCAGCTTTGACAGGACCCCCAAACTCGCTACCTCTATGCTGGGGAACAGATATAACACCTGCACTTCATGTAGTGTTGCCTTAAGAAAAATGAAGGACAACTACAGCTTCTCCTTTCTGAGTCTCCCTTCTTTAGTCTTGCCATTCTTCCTGGCAGCTCTCTTCATTTCTTTCCTCCTCGGGAAGATAATGTCCTCCCTGATGAAGAAAAATGCCATGAAAGCTACCTTACTGAAGGATCAAATTTAACAGCACCGAAATTGGACGAACTGATATCATATGCCATCAGAGCGGTGCATTAAGGAAGACACATTGTCACCTAGGTAGCATCTGTCCCAGAAAGGTACAATGTGAATTTCATTATGGGGAAACAAATTTAAGGTCACTCTAAGATAACTGGCCTGTACTTTTCAAAAGCATCAGTGTTGCCAGGCACCAGTGGCTCATGTCTATAATACTAGCTCCTCAAAAGGCTGAGATCTGAAATCTCAGGTTAAAGCCAGTCCAGGAAAGAAGAGACTCCTAAAGACTCCTATTTTCCAGCAGAAGAAAGCTAGAAGTGGAGATGTAGAATGACAGCCTTGAGAGAAAAACCTAAATGATGACACTCACGCCCTGAGTTTAAGCCTCAGTACTGGCACCAAAAAAAAAAAAAAAATCCTGCTGGGAATGTGGCTCAGTGGTAGAGTGCTTGCCTTGAATACATGAAGCCCTGAGTTCAATTCCCCAGTACCACCTACACAGAAAAAGCTGGAAGTGGCCCTGTGGCTCAAGTGGTAGAGTGAGGACTTGAAGAAGCTCAGGGACCGTACCCAGGCCTTGAGTTCAAACCCCAGGACTGGAAGAAAAAAAATCAGTGTTATAGAAGAAAAACAAAATGGAGAAGAGTTTTAATGAAACTAAATATAATAATATAACTAAATATTGAGCATGCCATTTGATCTGATCCCAAATTATTTTATGTTGGATTTTATTTATTTGTTTGTTTTGTCGGTTATGGGGCCTAAACTCAGGGCTTAAATGCTGTCCCTGAGCTCTTTTGCTCAAGGTTAGCACTCTACCACTTTGAGCCACAGTGTCACTTCCAGTTTTCTGGTGGTTGATTGGAGAAAAGAATCTCATAAACTTTCCTGCCCTGGCTGGCTTCAAATCATAGACCTCAGCCTTCTGACTAGCTAAGATTACAGGTATGAGCCACCAGTACCCAGTTCACTTCCAGGTTTTTGCTGGTTAATTGGACCTAACAGTCTCACAGACTTTCTGCCTGGGCTGGCTTTGATTTATGATTCCCAGATCTCAGCCATCTGAGTATTTTAGGATTACAAGCGTAATACACCAACACTTGGCTTGGTTAGCCTTCTTAATTACTTTCAGGGCTCCTTTCTTTTCTTTTCTTTCTTTCTTTTTTTTTATTTTTTGCTAGTCATGAGGCTTGAACTCAGGGCCTAGGCACTGCCCTGAGCTCTTTCACTCAAGCTCTTTCGCTCCCAATTTAAACCACAGTGCCACCTCTAGTTTTCTGATGGTTAATTGGAAATAAGAGTCCCATAGACTTTGCTGTCTGGCCTGGCTTTGAACTGTGATCCTCAGATCTCAGCCTCCTGTGTAGCTAGGATTACAGGCGTGAGCCACTGGCACCTGGCTTCTGTGAGACTCTTATCTCCAATTAATGACTCAAAAAATCTGGAAGTGGCACTGTCTCAAGCAGTAGAGCACTCACCTTGAGCTGAAGAGCTCAGGGACAGTGCCCAGGCCTAGAGTGTAAGCCCCATGACTGACGTTAAAAAAAAAAAAAAAAAAAAAGCTGAAATCTGAAGATGGTAGTTCAAAGCCACTCCAGGCAGGCAAGTCTGTGAGACTCTTTTTTTTTTTTTTTTTTTTGGGGGGGGGTCCGGTCATGGGGCCTGAACTCTGGGTTTGGGCTCTGTCCCTCAGCTCTTCAGCTCAAGGCTAGCACTCTACCACTTGAGCCACAGTGCCACTTCCAGCTTTTTTCTTTTTGCTTATGTGGTGCTGAGGAATCAAACCCAGGGCCTCGAGCATGCAAGACAAGTGCTCTACCACTGAGCCACCTTCCCAGCCCCTGTGAGACTCTTATCTTCAATTAATTACAGTCTTGATCAAAAGGAGCTCAGGGACAGTACCCAGGCCAGAGTTCAAGCTCCAGGACCACCCCCCCTCCAACAAACAAACAAAAAACAAAAAAACTTTTGTCCTGGAAATTTCCACAATTTTATTAGCTGCAGGTGTATGTGTGTATGTGCATGTGTGTGCTAGTACTTGTGTGTACTGCATTTAGGGCCTGGACACTGTCCTTTAGTTTTGTTGTGCTGTTACCATACTGCCCCTTGAGCCATACCTCCATTTCCTACTTTTTTCTGGTTAATTGAAGAGTCTCATAAACTTTCCTGCTGGACTGGATTCAAGCTCCAGTCCTCAGATCTTAGCATCCTGAGTAGCTTACAGGCCCATAACAGTGGGCTTTTTTAGCTTTCTTGATCACTTTTAGGGTTAAAATTTTTATCACTGCATATGGTCATCAGGCTTTTTGGTGCTTATGGTATCTGAAAATCTTACTGTGTCCCCATACCCAGTCCCAGCAAAGAGGCTAGAAGCTAGCTGGGGAGGCAATAAAAGAGAACCACCCAAGGGCCTTTTGGAATTGGTAGGAGTTATCCGGTAGATGAGACATGCAAAGAGATGGAAACTTTTTAACTTCAATTTCCCCTGAATTTGCTTTTTTTTTTTTTTTTTTTTTTGCCAGTTCTGGGGCTTGAACTCAGGGCCTGGGCAATGTCCCTAAGCTTCTTTTGTTCAAGGCTAGCACTCTACCACTAGAGCCACAGCACTGCTTCTGGCTTTTTCTGTTTATGCACTACTGAGGAATTGAACCCAAGGCTTCATGCATGCTAGGCAAGCACTCTACAACTAAGCCACATTCCCAGCCCAGAGTTCCTACTTTTTTACTGTTTGTTTGTGTGCTTCCTTAATCAGGCTTCTGGCTTGCTTCTTGTTTGATATGCACCTCACTTAGCTGTTTTGTTTTGTTTTTATGCTGGTACTGAGGCTTGAACTACCAGTCTGGGCACTATCCCTTAGATTTTTTTTTGTGGGGGGGGGGTCCAGTCATGGGGCCTGAACTCTGGGCCTGGGCGCTGTCCCTCAGCTCTTCAGCTCAAGGCTAGCACTCTACCACTTGAGCCACAGCACCACTTCGGCTTTTTTCTTTTTTGCTGAGGAATTGAACCCAGGGCGTCATGCATGCAAGGCAAGTGCTCTACCACTGAGCCACCTTCCCAGCCCTCCCTTAGACTTTTTTTGTCCAAGGCTAAGCTGTACCACTTTTGTCACAGATTCACTGCCAACTTTTTGCTTCTTGATTGGAGATATGAGTCTCACTTTTCTGCCCTGGTTGGCTTCCAAATGGGATACTCAGATCTCAGCCTCCTGAGTAGCATGAGCCACCTGGGCCTTGTTCACTTAGCTGTTACTAAAGAAGGATGGAGGGAAGAGGACTATGCTCTAAGAAGAAGGGAACTTTATTGCAAAAGCCATTAGCTTCCTAACCCTTCATCTGTCGCTCTAGCAGCCTCCTGTTCTCCCCTCCTCTGCACATATCCTTTACTTACTGTCTACTGTGCTATATAGAACTGGTCAATTAAGGACATTTGAACTCCCCTTCCTTTTCAACAACTATCCATTAAATATTTCCTAGGCTCATCTCTCTAAAATAACCTGCCATCCTGAGAGTAGGCCTCTGAAGAGACTGGGATGTCAAAGAATGAATGTATCCAGCAAACCGCCTGCGAGGATATAGGGAAGGCAAGGTTCACAAGACAGTTCTCTATCCCACGTAATGTGTATACAATGTATGATTCTTGATTGGCTACTGATTGAAATGCATCAGTGTTTGTAAAACATTTTGGGCCAACTGGGATATTTGGGCATTGACTAAAATTAGAAAAATTAATGAGGGCTGGGAAGGTGGCTCAGTGGTAGAGTGCTTGCCTTGCATGCATGAGGCCCTGGGTTCGATTCCTTAGTACCACATAAGTAAAAAGAAAAAAGCCGGAAGTGGTGCTGTGGCTCAAGTGGTAGAGCACAAGCCTTGAGCTGAAGAGCTGAGGGACAGTGCTCAGGCCCAGAGTTCAGGCCCCATGACCGGCAAAAAACAAAAACAAAAACAAAAATTAATGAAATAGGACTGGACATCTGTGGCCCATGCCTGTAATCTTAGCTACTCAGGAGGCTGAGATCTGAGGATCACAGTTCAAAGCCATCTGGGCAGCTGGCTCCGAAGTCTATGAGACTCTTATCTCCAATTAACCACACCAGAAAAGTAGATATGGAGCTGTGGCTCAAAGTGGTAGAGCACTAGTCTTGAGCAAAAAAGTCCCTGAGTTCAAGCCCTACAACCACTACCACCACCAACAAAGTTAATGAAATGGGAAGGGCACTAGTGGCTCATACCTGTCATCCTAACTACTCAGGAGGCTGAGTCTGAGAATCAGAATTAGAAGCCAGCCCAGCAAGAATGTCCATGAGATTCTTATGTCCAATTAACTACAAAAAGAAAAGAAGAAGAAGAGGAGGAGGAGGAGGAGAGGGAGGGGGAGGGGAGGGCGGCAGCGGCAGCAGCAGCTAGGAATGGAATTGTGGCTCAAATGGAAGAACACTAGCCTGGAGGTAAAAAATACTTAGGAACAGTTCTCAGGTCCTGAGATTAAGCCCCAGGACTGGCGTGCATGCACGTGCACACACATGTGTGCACTCTCTCTCTCTCTCTCTCTCTCTCTCTGTCTCTCTCTCTGTCTCTGTCTCTCTCTCTCTGAAGAAATGGAGTACTTAGGTGTGGCCAAAGTGAACTGACCACTTTAAGCTTCCTCTGCTGGTGCTCTATTAATGCCAGCCCTTTGCTATTTTTTGTGTTTTTTATTTTTCTTCATGCCAGTCCTGGTGCTTGAACTCAAGTGCTCAAGCCTAGTGCTCTACCACTTGAGCCACAGCTCAAGAGATATTTGGAGATAGGAGTGTCACAGACTTTCTTGCCTCAGCTGGCTTCAAACCTCAGTCCTCAAATCTCAGCCTCCTAAATAGTGATGGTTACAGGTGTGAGCCACCAGCATTCAGCTTACCAGTTATTTTTGGAGAAGGAGTCTTGAGATCTTTTCTGCCCAGGCTGGCTTTGAACCTCAATCCTTCCTCTCTCGGCAACTAGAGTAGCTAAAATTGCAAGCATGAGCTGCCAGTGCCCTGCTAAGAATAGAAATATAATATAATTCTCATGATAAAAGTCTGAATAGCATTACCCATAGGAGGGACACAAAGAAAACTTCTAGAGTGATGATAATGATTTAGATCTTACATTTCTTTTTTCAGTGCTAGAGATTGAACGCAAGGCCTTTCATATACCATTCTGCCACCTGAGCCCTATGTCTTGTCTTAGATATTGATTTGGATATGATTGTTTGGTTGTAGATATATCTATATCTATATCTATATCTATCTATCTATCTATCTATCTATCTATCTATCTTAAAATAGTTCATCAAGTTGTGAACATTTGTGGGTATTATTTCACTTTGTGCATTTTTCTTCTTTTTCCCTTCCCCTAAGTAATACTGAGTTCAAATTCAGGAGTTGGCACTTGCTAGGCTGGTGCCACATGAGCTACGCTCCAAGCCTTCTTTACTTTTCAAGTAGGATCTCCAGTTCCTCACCCCACTAAGGGCTGGCATCAGATGGATTTCCCTACTAGTGGCCTCCAGTATAGCAAGAATGGGAGATGCAGGCTGTTAGTGACTTGGTCTGTTGAGATGGGGTCTCAGTGGTATGATAGATATGAGCCACAACACATATTTTTTCTTAAGAAAAAAAAAAGCCAGCCAGGCACCAGTGATTCACGCCTGTTATCTTAGCTACTCAGGAGGGTGAGATCTAAGGATCTGCCAGTACAGGCGGGAAAGTCCATGAGACTCTTCTCTAATTAACCACCAAAAAGCCAGTGGAGAACTGACTCAAGTGGCAGAGCACTTGCCTTAAGCAAGAAAGCTCAGAGACAGCGCTCAGGTCCTGAGTTTAAGCTCCAGGACCAACACACACACACACACACACACACACACACACACACACACACACAAATCCAGTCCTGAGTTTAAGCTCCAGGACCGACCCCCCCACACACACACACACAAACAAATCCAGTCCTGAGTTTAAGCTCCAGGACCCACACACACACACACACACACACACACACACACACACACACACACACACACACACACACTCACACACACACACACACACACACACACACACACACACACACAAATCCAGGGAATGGATTTGTGTAGCATGCTAAAGAGGTAGCATGCTAAAAGCCTTAGGTTCAATCTCCAGGACTGAAAAAAAAAATCCGAAGTAAATAAAAAGAAAAAGAACCCAGACAAATTCTACCACAAGTGTAGTAGTGGTAATTTCTGACTGGTGGCAATATGGTTGATTCGTGTTACTGCCAGCCTGTATTTTCTACCTCTTTTTTTTTTTTTTTTTTTAATACACAGACATTGCTTCTGTAACAAAAGATTATTTTAAGAACTGCATTCCAAATATTTGTTAACCTTATTCATTCTGCCTCTGGGGAAAGTTAAGAAATGTACTTACTGCATTATTTCTGATGGAGAAAGGGGTGTGGCCAAGCATAATACAAAGGAATGAAATGCTAATCACTGTGGCATCTAGCTGTGGGGGAGTTTTGGGAGGGAGTCCCAGTTGCTGAACTTATGGAAGGCCCCAGTAGACCAATGCAGTCCTTTGTGAGAAGAACCCAGGAGATAGAATTGCAAGATATGGGTCTGAATCCACCAACTGTGGCCATTAAGGGGCTTTATGGGTCAGTCTGTGGACCGGTGAGTCACAAGGTCAGGCCTAACCCCTCCCCTCCACTGTCCCTGTGCTGGGATCTTTCCACTACGTGCTATTTCCGGTTTCTGATATTTCTACTACCATCCCAGTAATCATTTTAGTAGAGCAATTTACACTTTGCAATATGCAAGTGTTCCTGCTGAAGACTCACAGAATTTGGAGTATTGTTCTTTCCCCTTTTACAAAAAGAGTTTCTGGAATTTCTTTGCTCAGTGGCAAAGTGCTTACCTAGCAAGTGCAATGTTCTGGGTCCAATCCTCAGTACCCCCAAAAAAAGAAAACAAAAACGTCATGAGCACTAGGTGTCAGTGGCTCATGTCTGTAATCCTAGCTACTCAGGAGGCTGAGATCTGAGGATCGCTGCTTGAAGCCAGCCTGGGAAGGAAAGTCCATGAGACTCTTCTCCCCCCCCCCCTCACTCACCCTCTCCCCCCTCCCTGGTTCTGGGGCTTGAACTCAGGGCCTGGGCCCTGTCCCTGAGCTTTTTTTTACTCAAGGCTAGCACTCTACCACTTGAGCCACAGCACCACTTCCAGCTTTTTCTGTTTATGTGGTACTGAGGAATTGAACCCAAGGCTTCATGCATGTGAGGCAAGCACTCTACCACTGAGCTACTTTCCCAGCCCCTGTGAGACTCTTTTTTTTGGGGGGGGGGTCTGGTTGTGGGGCCTGAACTCTGGGCCTGGACGCTGTCCCTCAGCTCTTCAGCTCAAGGATAGCGCTCTACCACTTGAGCCACAGCACCACTTCCAGCTTTTTTCTTTTTGCTTATGTGGTGCTGAGGAATCGAACCCAGGGTCTCATGCATGCAAGGCAAGCGCTCTACCACTGAGCCACCTTCCCAGCCCCCCTGTGAGACTCATTTCCAATTAACCACCAGAAAACTGGAAATGGAGCTGTGGCTCAAGTGCTAGAGCACTAGCCTTGAGCAAAACAGCTCAGGGATTGTGCCCAGGTACTGAAATAATAAACTTCCCTAGAAATGTTAAGTGGTAGAAGTAGAACTCCCCCCTTCAGACCCCCCTAAATCCTGCTTTCCTCACACAACACATGCAGGATCTTATTTTCAGGGGAGTCAGGAGCTCTGACCAGAGAACTAAATCCCTAATATCTTCCTTGCCCTTAGTTTGCTGACCTCTGATCAGTCAAGGACGAACCCACACTCCTCCTGGCTCTGTTACCCCAGAGGCTTATGGGAGTCCAAACTTCCAGCCACTTGAGCCAAGGGTCTCCCAGCCTTGTTCCAAGGTGGCTGCCATCTCCCTTTATCTATGATGGATGTGCTGGGGAGGGCGGGGGGGGGGAGTGCCAGGACTGGGGGGGTGGGGAGCGTGGGGAGTGCACGGCTAACTCTACTTGCTCACTCTGTCCTCTCCAGTTTTTCCCCAAGATCAAAGTCCCAAACTCCCATCCCTATCTAATTCCTACTTCTCCTTAATATCCCCTTTTTATTTTCTTGGGGGGGGGGGTTGAAGCAGTGTGAAACAGTGAAAGGCAATGTTGGGCCCAGGGGCAGCAGCTGTGAGCTGCCAGCTCTATGCCCTCTTCAATAATTCATTCTCCAGGAGCTGCAGGCATCATGGCCTCATTCTGAGCCAGAGGTGGCTACTACAGCTCAGACCCTTGCTGGGGGGAGGCGAGGGGTGGGGATGGGGGTGGACTGGTATAGCAAATACCCAGCCCTCAAATCTATGCTGACATCTTTGTCAGAAGAATCCCATCTGGCTGAGATCAAGATTCCAAAGAGAGATCAAGAAATCCACATACTGCAGTGAGCTAGAGTGATCCATGCTGGCCATCTCCATAGCCTCTGGCTATACTTTCCCCCCATCTCTGAGCCTCCCAGCTACCGGCTACTGTCCCCTGTCCCAAGTTTCAGCAGTATGTTTGGGCTGCTCCTATTTTAGAAACTCTTTTTTCCCATAGAACCCCTACTACTTCGGCCTGTAATCTGAGTCAACTATTCCAAATATCTCTTCCTAGGATCATCATGCACCCCTACTGCAACCTCAGCTTCCCTGGTTAACCTCTGCTGCTTACAAAGCTTATAAACATGTAGAGGTGGAGAATTGGAATGGACCCCTTGCACAGTGCCGTGATTCTGAATCCTAATGTGTTAGGAGTCTGGCCAGAACAGGCTTTGCCTCCAGAGGAGAAAGGCATAAAGTTCAAGCCAGCTTCTTTTCCAGCCATCCTAGGACTATCCCTTGGGTACCCTACCCCATCTACCCCTCCACCTTTCACTCACCCTGGGAGCAGCTTGAGAGTTCTCCTCCTACCTCAGCCCCATTCCTCCTGCAATCTATCCTGTGCAATTACAATCATCAGCAAGGAGCCAGACAGAAAACAGAGACCTAACACTAAATGAAATATAAATCAAACTGGGTACCAGTTGCTTACACCTATAGTCCTAAATACTCAGGAGGCTGAGCTCTCAGAATCTGGTTCAAAGCCAGCCTGAGCAGGAAAGTCTGAGACTCTTATCTCCAATTAACTACCAGAAAAACAGAAGTGCACCTATAGCTTAAAGTAGTAAAGTGCTAGACTTGAGTAAAAAAGCTGTGCCCAGGCCCTGATTTCAAGACCCATGACCAACAAAAAGAAATATAAGAAGAAAATAGAAAAAAAGAAAATATAAATCAAGCACCTACTGTGTATTATTCTGTCTGCCTCTGAGCAAAGAAAGAAAGAAAGAAAGAAAGAAAGAAAGAAAGAAAGAAAGAAAGAAAGAAAGAAAGAAAGAGAGAAAGAGAGAAAGAGAGAAAGAGAGAAAGAGAGAAAGAGAGAAAGAGAAAGAAAGGAGGAAGGAAGGAAGGAAGGAAGGAAGGAAGGAAGGAAGGAAGCCAAGCATCTCAGCCAGCTCACCTTTCTCTCCTTCACAGCTAAAAGGAGGAACCCCCAAATCCACAGAACAATCACACTGTCTGCCTGCTCCAGAGTAGACAAGAGTTGGGTCTTGAAGTCATATCATCTCTCTCTCTCTCTCTCTCTCTCTCTCTCTCTCTCTCTCTCTCTCTCTCTCTCTCTCTTTCTCTCTCTCTCTCTCTCTCTCTCTCCTTCTCTCTCTCTCCCTTCCTCTTTCCCCCCTTCTCCTCTCCCCCCTCTGCCCCCCAGAGGCCTGCTTGCAGGAAGGAAGGTGCAATCTTTCTGGGCAGTGTCAGCAAGAAACTCTTCAAACATATTTATAGCAATTGCTGCATCAGGGAATGGAGCCTGAAAGCACCTCAAAGCATCAAATAACATCATGGGCCCAGAGGTGGACCCAGGAAAAGACTGATTGTAGCAGAAGAGATTGAGGTTGGATGTGGGAGGAACTTCCTCAATAGTAAAATCTGGAGTTGGCCATGGGGATTCCCTGTGGAAGCTAGTTCTCCAGAATTTTCTCCAAAGATAAAGATTAGGCACTTTTTGTTCAATCTGGTAGAATAAATACAATGCAATGGACATGGTGGTGCACAGATTTTCAAATGCCAGTCACTAAGCAGAGTTGTGCCTGGTTTTAGCAGCTTTCCATCAGCAGGGTAAACCCCTGGTACATAGCCGCTTCTAGGCAGAAGGGCCAACAGGGACCCTGCCCAACCTCCTGAGAACCTGAGGTCTGGAAGGAAAATCTGAGAACAAGGCGAGCTGGACCCAATGAGAAGGCATGCAGGCTACCTGGGAAGGGGCTAGGGATGGGCCCCACATGGGCCAAGCTGGAGCAGAGGTCCCAGAATATGTCCATGCTAAGGGTTCCTTTTAGGGTAACCTTCCCAGAGACTTTGAAATCAGAGCCAGAATAAAACAGCCTGAAGGACATCAAGTGGGATGTGAACTAGGTAGGTCCCAAAGAGTGAAGAATCCTTTGGTCATCTCACTCAGAGAGGCCTTGGAGAGACAGCTGGACTCCTAGCTCCAGCTCTAAAGCTTCCTATCTTCTTTTCTCTGTATAACAAAGTGGTCTAGCAGCTGGGGTGGAAATGAGAAGGAAGGAAGAGAGGGAGGGAGGGAGGGAGGAAGGAAGGAAAGAAGGAAGGAAGGAAGGAAGGAAGGAAGGAAGGAAGGAAGGAAGGAAGGAAGGAAGGAAGGGAGGGAGGGAGGGAGGGGAGAGAGGGAGAGAGGGGGGACAGAGGAAGGAGAGAATGAGAGAGAAAGAAAGGAAAGAAGAAAGGTTTGGAACTCCCCCCTCCACCCCCATTCACCACAGATCCCCTCTGACTGGCCAGGGAGAGCTAACTGATAAGTTCTATCTTAAAGACGTGGAGATATCCTCAAGGCTATAGGTTCAGGCAGAGAGAGTGGAGGGGGGTGGGGGGAAGGAAGGAAGGGGAAAGCCAGGGACAACTGCTTCTCCTGTGGAAACTCAAGCCGCCCCAAGGCCCAGAGGAGCTAGTCCATTAGCTGTGGTCAGCAGGGGAGGGGAAGACAGAAGGGAGGGCTCTCTCCCTCCAGGTCTTTCTGCCAAATGAAAGGCAAAGCTTTTGCTCCATCCATTAGGGCCCCAAGCAAGACCAAAATATGAAAACCTCCATGCACGTTCTGAAAATACACACACACACACACACACACACACACACACACACACACACACACACACACACACACACATCTCCTCTGAAGGGTTGAAGCTGAATAACTTGGGGTGGGGGGTGGGCATTAGGGGATCCCTGGATAGGCAGTCTAAACCACAGCCAGGCTTTGGAGGTTCATTTCATCCTAAGGCATAGCTGCTGCGGGGCGGGAGTGGGGGTGGGGGTGGTTAGAGATAACTCTGATAATAATGGATTATCTTCCAATTTAACTCCCTTTGGAATGGGAACCAGTGGAGAAGCCTCTGAGCAAAGAGGGGACGTTTTCTGAGATCCTCGGGGTTGGGGTTGGGGGGGGGGAGGGGAAGACTAAGGGGGAGAGGGGACCCCCTAGAGCCCCCAGAGAAAGTGTCTTTCAGTTCGCGAGTAAAGTTGGCGGCCCGGTCATTCGGTCTCAGGTCTGGTCTGTTTGGGAGGGTCCAGTCGCGTCCTCCTCCCCACCTCCCCAACCCCAATCTGGAGTATTAAAAACAAAAAGGTCCAGCCTGGGTGTAGGGAGATTTGGACCGACCAATGAGAGGTTGGTCCGCTCTGAAGTGTGGCGGATGAGAAGGCTGACTGGGACTACACCCCCGCACCCCCCTTCCCCCGCCAGAACTTGGGCTTGTCCTGGTTGACGTGCCCGCGGGAGGGGGTACTGACCCGAGGAGCCGTCCTGCCACTCTGTGCTCCCGGCTGCCCAGTCCCGGCTGGGCTGCTTGCCGGCTGGACCAGGTGCTTCCCCCAGAGACCAGAATGGAGGTAGGAAACAGCCTGGGGTCCGGGAAGGGTCGGGAGGAGAGGGGAGGGAGGAGATGGGGGACCGAGAGCGCGCCCTGGATGGGGGGGGGAAATCCCCTCTCTGGGGTCCATAAGCGAGGTCGCACTTTCTGGAGAGATGGAGAAGTGGGGGTGGGGAGGGGGTTTCTTCCCGGATTCGCGCGGGGTCGGAGTTGGGGCTGAGCCCTCCGGGGCAGCGCCTCCTGCTGGCCAGAGACCAGACCCCGAGCGGGTGCCGCCACCTGGAGGGCGTGCGCAGCCTCGGGCCTGTGAGCCCGGGGGGCGCTGGGCGGGAAGTGCCCCGGGGCGCTTGGCTTTGACCTTCCCTCCCCCCCATCTCGAAGCTGAGACACCCACCCCACCCCACCTCAGGGTCAGAACTGGGACCAAGGAAGAAGGGGCGACACTAGCGACTTCTCGGGCATCCCAGTTAGGCTGTCTCTAAATAGATCCTCTGGGAGCCACGGGGTTTAAGGCCTGGGAGAGATGGATGGTCTAGGCTTCCCCGAAGCCCAGAGGCTTGGACAAACGAGCCGAGCTGGAGCGTTCTTCCTTTCGGATCCTTTCCCCGGCTGAGATCGGGGTCGCAGGCGCCGCCGGGACCGCGGAGATGGCTTTGTGGCTGGGGCGCGGGAGGCTGGGCGTTAGGTGAGCGAAGCAGGGGTCGGAAAAGCGCAGAGCCTCGCGCCGAAACCCCAGCTTCCTGCCCTGCTACCAGCCGAGGCAGAGATCCAGTGCCTTCCTTGCTTTCAGGAGCCCAGGTGAAGAAAGCCTGGGAGGAGGGAGGGGGAGGGAAGGGACGGGGAGGGACGAGTGGGGAGGGGAGAGGTGGGAATGGAAGGACCAGGGGAGACACCCAGATGAACGCGGAGCTGGGATGGTGGAGAGGAGAGACGGAAGTGGAGAGAGGCTGGACTGAAAGGCGACCGCAGAGCGTGAGTGGCAGAGGGAGGCGGTGGCGAGAGAGGAAGGGAGAGGGAGGGAGGGAGGAGGGAGAGAGGGAGGGAGGAGGAAAGGGGGAGGAACCGCGATCGAGGGAAAGGGAGCCGGCGGCGGAGCTGGGCGGGCGTGGGGCGAGGCCAGGCGTGCAGGCAGTGTGCAGAGCAGCCGGCCGGGTCCTGCTCCCGCCTCGGAGCCCCTGGCCCGGGGAGAGGGGGAGAGGCTGCTAGCCCGGTCTATGTCTTTTTCTGACTCCAGTGCAACCTTCCTGCTGAACGAGGTAACTGCGGGGACCCCTCCAGTGGGTGGGGGGAGATCTCTGCTACAAGCTAAGAAGAGGGGGAGAGACTGCAGCATGGGCAGGTGAGTCTTGAAGAGAGGAGGGGTCCGCAGGAGCGGGCAGCTCCCAAGCAAGTATTGGGACTGGAAGGGGAGGATTGAGACACCAGAAATGGGGCTAGATGAGAAGGGCTGCCAAGCCCTCCCTCCCCCCTCTTTTACTGGTGTCCCTCTCTGAGTTCCCTAGGGATAGCCTAGCAGCTGGAATGCTATGGACTTCCACCTGTTAACGGAAATCCTAGCTTTGCCTCAGTTTCCCCATGCAATGCTTGGGGATTGGAATCTGCCAGCTTCCTGATGCACTCAGGGAGAAAAACATGTATTCTGGAGACTCCTAAGACCTCTGACTCCCAAACCTGGCTCTTTAGGGTTTTCCTTTTATGTTTTGCTCCCACACCTAGGCTGACACAAGAACCTAAGAAGGCAGGTGTAGATGAGATGAGAAATGAAAGGGGCATTGGGTAGCAACCCAGAGGTGTTAGGAGGAGAGAGGGAATCTTCAATGGACTTGCAGGACCCAAGGGATGGGCCCAGGTATGAGGAACTTGAATCCCTCTCTTGGGAAATGGTTGGCATGGCACCTAATTACCTCTGAAGCAGACTTAGGCACTATTGTCCCAATTGCGGATGGAAACAATGGGGCGTGTGTGAGGAAAGAGCCAAGGGCACATTCCCTGTTACCAGGACAGTCCCAGGACCTTCCTGTGGATGGGGAGGATGCCCCCTGAGACTCAAGATTAGGATAGAACCTTTAGAACCATCTCCCAGGGGAAGAGCACCTTAAGGGTATTCTTCTTTCACTTTTCCACTCTCTGGAAGGAGAGAAACAATTCAAAGAGACAGAAATGGAAAGGGAAGATACAATGATTTTTGAGAAATGGAAAAGACAATGTCTAGGAATTTCCAACATAGAAGAATCTAATGTATAAATGGTAAGCTTATAACCTGTAGGATTCAAGGAACTGTGAAAGCTGAGTCCTCCTATCATGTTGCCCTCAGCCACAGGGACTGGCAAAATGTGTCTGCCAATTACAGCAGGAAAAGGCAGACTATAGGGATCGTCTTGAGATGAGGATTCTTCTCTTTTTCCAGCCAAGAGAACCCAAGGAGACCCAGGTAGGAGGCCAGCTGTTCCTTCTACCGTACAGCTCGTCAAATCCTTTCAAATAGTGGCTGATTTCCCTCTAGGCCAGGAAGATAAAGGATGACCAGATTCCTGAACTTCCCTTCTTAGGTGTGAGACATTGGGAATAGGAAAGTGACTGGGCTCAGGGACCAGAGCACAGACTAGAGAGCATACTTTAAGTGCAACCCGTGTCTCTTTCAACAGACTCCTCTTTGGGGGTGTCCAAGTGGATGGTCAGAATTCAAAGGGAAAATTATGCTCAGCAGGTGGAAAAAAAAAAGAGGGAGCTCAAATGGATAGATCTTTAAGACTCTTCCAGATTGACTGTTCTAGCTTGTCAACTGTCAGTAGTCCTTTGAGTGGCAGACGAAATGATAACGTCCACCCCTGCCCTTTCAGACTTGACCTTCCCCGCCCCCCCCCCCCCCCGTAGCCCTGAGGTGCCCCAGATCCTTCCTACAACTTCCCCCAACCTCCATCCTGGGGTTTCCCTCCTGTCTTCCTGATGCTCACCTCAAAACAGCCCCTTACTACCACCACCCCTCCCCCAGTTCCCACGGATGCCTTGGCAATGTCTGGCACAGTCCTTGGCAGGGAAACGAGGAAGGGAACCTCCATCCTGTCTGAACTAGGATGAAAAATCTGCCCGTGCAACAGGTGTGAGGAGGCCTTACCCTGCCTACGGAAACTTCCCCCTTCCTCCAGAGGCGGGCGACACCGCCCTTAGCTGCAGGCACGGAATGGAGAGGGCTGGGCGTTTGTCTGGGGCCCGGGGTTGCTTGGGGTCGTGAAACTCGGCGGGAGGGGATTGCGTTTGGAGTCTCCAGGGCTCCTGGTCCAGACACGCCATCTCGCCTGGGACCCCTTGCCACGCGTCCGCCACCCCCACCCCTCCAGCCTCCTCGGTCTCCCGTGTGGGCTCTCCATTTCCCTGTCTCTCCGAGGAGACAGGATCTGATCTGATCCCTCCTTTTCTTTCCTGCCGGCTTTCCCCATCACCCGCATCCTCTCCTGTCTCCCATCGGGAGATCGGAGATCCCTTGTCCCCTCCTCCCGCCGCCACCCCCCCCCACGGCCGTCCCCAGTCTTCGCAGCCCCGCGCCCCCTCCCCTCCCCCGCGCCAGCCCTTTGTTTCCCGGCGGAGTAGTTCCTGGGTTGCCGAGCAGGCGTCTGGGTCTCCGCATCTCTCCTCGCCCCGCCTCCTCCCTGCCTGGATCCGCCCCGATCGCAGCCTCTCCACCCACCCTCCCCGCCGCCCCGGGCCCCCGGAGGTGCTGGGGGCGGAGGACCCACCTTCCTCTCGCCAGGCGCCCGCCCCCCTCCTCCCCAGACCCAGCCGGGCTCCCGCCACCCCCCCTCCCCCGGCGGTGCCCCCGCCACCCCCGCCTTCCCGGGAGTGGGGGTCAGGTGGGCGGGCACTATTGTTGTGGGGAGCCGGCGCCAGATTCCTCAGCCGCCTCGGGGTGGGACCGGCTGGGTTTGGGGGGTGGGGAGGGGGGAGAGCGGTGATCCAAGCTGCGAGCAGCTGGTCTCCGCGGCTCGCTCGCTGGCTCCTTCGCGCTCTCCCGCTCCCCGCCGCCGCCCGCAGGGCTGCGGGGCTTCGGTGGCATCTCGGGCGCGGCCCGCCGTCCTCGCCCCTGCCTCGGGGGCCGCTCCCGCCCCCCCCCCCCACCGGCGCCGCTCGCTTAACCCCCCCCACCCCCACACCCGGACTCCCCCATGTATGACGACTCCTACGTTCCCGGGTTTGAGGACTCGGAGGCGGTGAGTGCCCACGGGGAGGGGAGCGGAGGGGGCGGGTGGAGGAGTTTGGGGGGACACCTCCTTTCCCTTCAACCCTACCCCCCCCAATTCAGGACTTTGGGTGTCGGGGCAAGGTGCGCATGGGGGGGTTCGCGCTCGGAAAGTGGGGAGATGGGTTTGTATGCCAAGGGCTCCCCGGTACCCCCAGATCTAGCTATACATCCAGTGGATGTGGTGTGTGCCCGGAGGGGGGCAGCGCCAGGAAGGCTCGAGCAGGTGGCCCCGAAGTCCAGGACAGCAGGGGCAGAGGAAGGAAGGTCTGGAGGCCCTTTGGCACCCAGGTTTTCAAGAGGGAACAAGCCAAGTCTGGAGTTCCAAATTCTGGGTTTATAGGGTCTGAACACAACAGTTAGAGAAGCCCTGGCGCCTCAGGGAAGGGGGGAAAGGAACACTCTTAAGACCTGTGTCTCAAGTAAGTGACAAATGAGGACGCTTGGTAGAGCGTCGGAGTGTCTGGGTACCAGTCTCTTTAGGTAGAGGACTCATAAAACTTGAGGAGCTGCCTGAATCCCCTTTGCCATCCCTCTGTGAGCATTGCTTTCTCTCCTCATCCTCCATTTAGCCCAGTTTCTCTCTCCCAGCACATGGGTGGGCCAGCTGACCTAGGCTGGTTTTTATTTCCCCAGCCCCCCTGCTGAGCCTTGCTCAGAGCACCCTGCCTCCTGAGTCTCTGCTCAGCATGGAAGGCCTTGGAGGTGAGGCCAGAAGAGCCCAGGGCCTGGGGATGGAGAGGAAGCTCTTTGCTCAGAAAACCAGGCAACCGATAAATATTTAATTCTCCTCTGCTTTTATCTCCTGACCCACTGAGACAAATCAGCTCATTAGGCAGTGATTCCCGGAGCTCAGAAAGCAGGGAGAATGATTGGAAAGATGGGGTAAGAGTGAGGAGCAGCTTTGTAGCCCCTCAAAGCTGACAACCTTCCTTTAAATGTCCCCCCCCCCCAAAAAAAAGGCCTTCTTAGGAAAGGCCATCTACTTGGCATGGGTGAAGCTGCTAGGTGTCCAGGAGGGTGGCGCTCCCTGGACCTGACAGCACACTGGGTTAGGTTTGCACCACCAACAGATCCTGGATGGATGAGTTGCTGGCTTGAGGACCGGGCAGCTGTCAGTTCTTTCTGGGATGGGGCTTCTTCAAGACACAATTTTCCATGGAACCTCTAGGGCTAATTACATTTCCGCTTAGAGCAGATGATTTTCAAGGCTCTGGTGGACACCTCTTTCTGACAGTTGAAGGGACAGCTGGTGTAGCCCAGGGTGCCAAGGTGAGCTTGAGAACAAACCTCATTGTGGGGCTACAGGGCCCTAGAAGGTTCTTGCCACCCCTGATGTAAAGGCAAGAGCCCTTGCAAGGAAAAGACTGACACGTGGCTGGTGTTTGAGGGCAGTTCTGCTGACCCTTCACTCCCTCCTGGTCCTTCTCTAGTTCCTGGATCGCCCTCCCCCTTCCCTTCCTCTTGCCTGGCTCCTTGCTCTCCCTGAGGCCCCCTCTGAAGCAGTAGGAGGGAAATCAGGCTCTAAATAAATCCACCGGCTCATCTCCCTCCTCTTCTTCCCCCGTGCCAGGCAAGAGGAGCTGCAGCCTGCCCACACACTCACCAGGCAAGGGGGGCACCACCAGGGCACTGTGCCAACTCTGGCAGCTCCCAAGTCCTGAGTCTCTGGCTGTTTGGGAAGAGCAAGGGGTGGGGAAAGTTAAGACCCTCAGCATGTACTTAGCCTCCCTGAGTAATAATCAGAGTAGGATCAAGATGGGTGAGCCCTGAGGACTTGAGAATCTGGCTAGGGGATTCCATTCCAAGCACAGCTCATTAAATATTTAGGGAGATAAACCTGTCATTCCCTTCCTAGGGTGGGAGGTCACCTAACCTAGATACTCCCTCCCCCAAGTAGGGACATTAAGGTGACCAAATTAAGCTGAGAGCCTGGACAGCTGAGATTGGACACCTCCCCTGCACTGCTCTGGAAGTGCACAGCTAGGAAGTATTGGATGTATACTCTGTGAGCGGCCATTTCTACCTTGCCTCCTGCCTCCTGACCTGCTGGCTTCTGTCCACTTAGCCAGCCACGGTAGAGGTAGCATTTATGTCCTAAGACCCTTGGGACTAAGGTGGTTTACCCTGTGCAAAGGTTTTTGTTTTTTGTTTTTCTGGGGCTTAGCTTCGCTGTCCTACTGCCAGCTCTGGTCTCAGGAGGGATGGAGAGCAGCAGGCTCTCTGCTGTAAAATGGAGCCATTTTCCTCCTCTGCTCTCATCATGCCTTTGGACTACTACAGACATTGTCTTTGGTTTCGGCCTCAGGATTGTGCTCACACTAAGCTGGCCAGGGCTTTTGAACAAGGTATCTTGCATTGGGGCAGAGGACAAGGAGGATTTTGCTTTCTCCACTGAGTATTTGGTCTTGACTACCTTCTGGATGGTCATGCTAGTGGATTGAAGAAATAGTTTTCGGCCTGAGAACATCCTAGAGCCTCTTCTACACATACTTTATCAGAACCCTTTCTCTAGAACTCCTACCTTCTCTCTGTTCCTGACATCTCCGAATTGCAAGAAGTATCCCTTCAGGTATCTGCAAATAAGGAAGAGAAACTAAGACAGAAGATGGAAGATTCCTTTCTCCCTAGAATGAGAAGAAAGACTAACATCCTGAGCTTTAGCTTTTTTTTTTTTTTTTTTGGTCAGTCATAGGGCCTGAACTCTGGGCCTGGGCGCTGTCTCTCAGCTCTTCAGCTCAAGGCTAAGCGCTCTACCACTTGAGCCACAAGCCACTTCCGGCTTTTTCTGCTTATGTGGTGCTGAGGAATTGAACTTAGGGCCTCATGCATGCAAGGCAAGCACTCTACCACTGAGCCACCTTCCCAGCCCCCAAAGTCCCCCTGCCCTTACTGTCTTTGTCATCTACTGCATGACCCTGAAGACAAACTCTGCGAAGCTTCAAATACAACTTATTGCCCCCATATCCTTCCTGAGAACAAGACTCAGAGACTCTCCTTGCCCCTGCCCTCCCCTCCCTAAGGTCTTGCATCTCAGCTGAGTTGCCTAGCACCAGCACAACCTCCCTCTGAGGCCCTATATTCCCTGGACCCAAAAAAGGGGTGGAGAAATGTAGGCCAAGTGATAGGTGTGTGCCCAGCCTCACCTGTGCCCAAGGAAATGGCTTTATGTTGCTCTCAGTCTGTCTTATTTGTTGCTCACAGCTGGCCAGTTGCCCTAGCAGGTGTGGGAGAAAAAAAAAATTCAGTAGTGGAGAGACTATAAAGAGAAGGCATTTTCCAGAAGTGGCAGCCCTGGGCTCAGTCTTCATCCGCAAGGGCAAGTACTCATCATCTGGGAGCCTTCAAAACCTTGTCAGAAAGCCAGGCACCCAATGGCTCATGCCTGTAATTCAAGCTATTCAGGAGGCTAAGAGCTGAGAATTGTGGTTCGACGCCAGCCCAGGCAGAAAAGTTCGTGACACTCTTATCTCAACCACAAAAATACAGAATTGGAATTGTGGCTCAAATGGTAGAGCACTGGCTTTGAGTACAAAAGCTCAGAGACAGTGCCCAGGCCCAAAGTTCAAGCCCCACGACCAGAAAAAAAAAATCAGTGATGTGCCAAGATCAGTGATTTGCTGACTGGCTGTATCCCTGCCAGGCATCTTAAAGGGATAATGTCCAGACTGTCTGGATTCAGAATCATCTTTAATAGATCATTTTCAATATATCCCCCTTCCCTCTCCCTCAGAAGATATGGTGCAGGGGTGGAAGGGGAGGGAGAGGTTGAGGCTTTCTCTGTTCACACATGTAGATTGTGCCTATCTCTCATAGCTTTTCTTAGGAGACAGGAATAAGCATCAGAGTCCAACTACGTCCTAAGTGAGGGAAAAGCTGGGTATAATGAGGTACTGGAGTAGAATCATCTCAGTGATGACTTTATACCTGAGCCCAAAGGTCATAACTCACAATTCTCTCATCCCAGGGTTCAGCTGACTCCTACACCAGTCGCCCATCTCTAGACTCAGACGTCTCCCTGGAGGAGGACCGGGAGAGTGCCCGGCGGGAGGTGGAGAGCCAGGCTCAGCAGCAGCTCGAAAGGGCCAAGGTATATGTTTGGGCAGGTGAACACCTGTACAGGGTCCTGTGTCCCTAGAGTCAGTTCCACAATGTATCAGGTGTAGGAGAGTGTGTTTGACAGAGGCTCTGGCTGACACCCTTCCCTGCTGGGGCCTTTATCTTCCTTGATGGGGTGCTGAAGCCAGAAAGGGTGTGCTCTGAGGTGCCTTTCACTACACTGACGACCAAATTCTCTAGCACAAACCTGTGGCATTTGCTGTGAGGACCAATGTCAGCTACTGTGGTGTATTGGATGAGGAATGCCCAGTCCAGGGCTCTGGAGTCAACTTTGAAGCCAAAGATTTTCTGCACATTAAAGAGGTGATTTGTGCTCCCCTTCTCTCTGCAGCCTCTACCCTTTTTCTATTCCTGTTCCCAATCTTAATGCTGGTTACTTCAGGTCTCTGTCTATAAATAAGTCCCCAACTCATCCACTCTTACCCATATTCATACCTATCCATCCCTCACGTCCAAGACCTAATCTTCCCTTCTGAGGTCCTGAGACCTGATTTGGTCTAAGCAAAGTGGCTGTCTCTGAGGTCCCCTGTGACCGCTGAAATGCCACACTGTGAAACCAAATGGCTCATGACTCAAGCCTGGCTGCCTTTCCCTCTGACACCTTCTCCTGCCAACCACCCCTTGTACCATGTTCTTCAGACACATCTCATGAAGGCCTCCCTGGCTCCTTCACATTGAAGAGCCAGGCAGAGGCTTCTCACTGCCCTTTCCTCCTCCACCCCACCCCCAGAAGTACAGCAATGACTGGTGGATCGGGCGGCTAGTGAAAGAGGGTGGGGATATTGCCTTCATCCCCAGCCCCCAGCGTCTGGAGAGCATCCGCCTCAAACAGGAGCAGAAGGCCAGGTAAGAGCAGGGCTGAGATTCAATACACATGTGCTGAACACATGTAGCTGATCCACAAAACACATAAGCCGCCATGCATGCATATACATCCCCTCTCCCCCTACCCCATAAATACCTAGCTACATTTTCCCATCACACAACATCTACAAGTCCACATGCACCAATGCATGGATAGCACACATATTCTCACAAAAGTAGGCCGAAATTTGCACATTATTATTAGGTCATGCCTAGAATCTACACACACATTCATATTCTCTCCTTTCCTTCCCTTCTCCCCCTCCCCTCCGCCCTCTGTCTCTTTCTTCTCTCAGGAGATCAGGGAACCCTTCCAGTCTGAGTGACATTGGCAACCGAAGGTCCCCTCCTCCATCCCTAGGTAGCTTCCCCAAAACCTGTCCTCTTGAGTAGATGGGTACTAGACAAGGGGCAGGGGGTCTTCCCCAGTGAGCTGTGTGGGAAGGGGCTGGTGGAAGGATGAAAAGAGCCTGGAAAGCCCAGTATCTCCCCTGGGGGAGGGACAACCATGCACCTAGGGCCTTTTCCCTTCACCCACTTTAATCTTTTATTTCCTTTTCCAAAAAGCCAAGCAGAAGCAAAAGCAGGTGAGTCAAGGAAGGGACCTGGCTGGAGTACGGGGAGGGAGGGGGAGAGCTCATGGCTCCGGGGATAATTTTCTGGGTAGAAATTCATTGTTGGAGGGGCAGAACAGAGAGGAAGGAGCCTAGAACTCCCTGCTCTGTCCCTGTAGCAGTCAGGCATTAGGTGGGCACCAGGGCTATAATTTTCTCCAATTTCCTGTCCTTTCTACAGGCAGAACATGTGCCCCCATATGATGTGGTACCCTCCATGAGGCCTGTGGTGTTGGTGGGACCCTCGCTGAAAGGTTATGAGGTGAGAGATCTCTAACCCCAGAGTCACCCACAGTGGATATTCTCCATGGTATGTGTGGCAGACTCAGCCACGGTATGATGCCCCGTTCCAAGAGTGCCTTCTGTCAGTGCTATGCTTCTTTCCCAGGTCACAGATATGATGCAGAAGGCTCTCTTTGACTTCCTCAAACATAGGTTTGATGGCAGGTAAGCTGGCCTGGTCTGGCCTAGGAGATAATTGCCTTCTTCCCCATCCGCATAGCAAGTCTAAAGGGACACTTAGATTGCTGACTAAGGAAGGCTGAAGCTTTAGGTTAAAAGCCAGCTGTGGTTCTCCAACCCCACCCTCAGGATCTCCATCACCCGTGTCACAGCTGACCTCTCCTTGGCAAAGCGATCTGTGCTCAACAATCCTGGCAAGAGGACCATCATTGAGCGCTCCTCTGCCCGCTCCAGCATTGGTGAGGGTCACCTATCTCCTGTCTCGCTGCTCACATGATGGTAGTGAGAAGCAGCCTTTTCCTCTTTCTCTAGCTCCTTTTCTCTCTGTCCATCTCCTGTCCTACCTCTAGAACCTCCTCCCTACCACTTCAATTCCCCAGTTCTCTGCGTGCCTCCATGTCCTTTCCAACCACCATGTGGGAGCCCTCAAAACACTAAGGGTGCTGGGTGCCAGTGACTCACACCTATAATCCTAGCTATTCAGGAGGCTGAGATGTGAGGATCTTGGTTTGAAGCCAGCCCAGGCAGGAACTATCTGTGAGACTCTTTAATTAAGCATTAAGAAAAGCCAGAAGTGGAGCTGTGGCTCAACTGGTAGTGCACTAGCGTTGAGCGAAAAAGCTCTGGAACAATGCCCAAGCTCTGAGTTCAAGCCCCAGGACCAGTACCCCCTCCCCCCCAAAAAAGGGTAAAATAGGGAATGAGGCCCATGGTGAAGCAGTGTTTCTTTCCCTTCTTAGCTGAAGTTCAGAGTGAGATTGAGCGCATATTCGAGCTGGCCAAATCCTTACAGCTAGTGGTGTTGGATGCTGACACCATCAACCACCCAGCACAGCTGGCCAAGACCTCATTGGCCCCAATCATTGTCTTTGTCAAAGTATCCTCACCTAAGGTAAGGCAGCGGGCATGAAGGAAGGGGGAGGCTCACAGAGCTGCCTTAAATCTGCTTGGGCCCTGCATGGGGTGCCTAAGTTCCTTTTTCCTGCTGCCCCTGAACACCATTCTGAGTCATCCTCACTGGCTACTGATTCTGTATCACCAATAAAAGACATACCCAGTTCTTTCCAGGCCAAGTTCTGCCTGGAGCCCCAAGAATCCAGGCTTAGCTCTGCCCTCCCACCTCAGGTACTCCAGCGGCTCATCCGTTCACGGGGGAAGTCACAGATGAAGCACCTGACTGTCCAAATGATGGCATATGATAAGCTGGTTCAGTGCCCACCGGTAAGTGTCTGGGCCAGCTGCTCCCTCTACCCAGTTCTAGAGCACAGGAGAGGTAGACATGGGTAGGGGCTACTACTGAAATGAAACCCCATTTCCCCTCTCCCTCCTCAGGAGTCATTTGATGTGATTCTGGATGAGAACCAACTGGAAGACGCCTGTGAACACCTGGCTGAGTACCTAGAGGTTTACTGGAGGGCCACCCACCACCCAGCCCCTCCTGGCCCTGGACTTCTGGGTCCTCCGAGTGCCATCCCAGGACTTCAGGTAACCATTTCCATTGGGCATAGACAGGCAAGCTAAGCCAGCCAAAGCACATGCTCCACCCTGCCCATAGTATCATCTTTGGCCTGTAGTTCAGAAGGCCAAGAATTTTTTTTTTTTTGGGTCCAGTTGTGGGGCCTGAACTCTGGCCTGGGCGCTGTCCCTCAGCTCTTCAGCTAAGGCTAGCGCTCTACCACTTGAACCACAGCGCCACTTCCGGCTTTTTTTCTTTTTGATTATGTGGTGATGGGGAACCGAACCCAGGGCCTCATGCATGCAAGGCCAAGCGCTCTACCACTGAGCCACCTTCCCAGCCCCAACTTTTTTTTTAACATAAGCATTTTATACTTTCATTCTTCCTGTCTTTGGATTTTATCCTGTGAATGGGGGAGAGCAGGTAGGGAAGTTTCCTTTCTTCAGTATGATTCACTCCCTTAATGAGTGAGACCTCAACATTTACGTTTCCTTTTATTTGGACTTTTTTTTTTTTGGCGGGGAGGGGGGGTGGGGGGGGGTCCGTCATGGGGCTTGAACTCTGGGCTTGGGCACCGTCCCTGCACTCTTCAGCTCAAGGTGAGCGCTCTACCGCTTGAGCCACAGCACCACTTCTGGTTTTCTAGTGGTTTATTGGAGATAAGAGTCTCACGAGTTTCCTTCCCTGGGCTGGCTTTGAACCGTGATCCTCAGATCTCAGCCTCCTGAGTAGCTAGGATTACAGGCGTGAGCCACCGGCGCCCAGCTTGGACTTTTTTAAAATATTTTTTTATTGAGATTAGGTGATTGCATAAGTTTCACATATTTCACAGTATCGTGGAATAGTGATACTTAAAGTCACAAACTCATTTTAACCTTCACAAGGCAAATTGTCATTATCATGGTCTGTATAGTTTGTGAATTCTATGAGCTTTGACAATACAACTATTTCTTTCACATCAGGTAATATTTACATTTCTTTCCTTTTGCTTAGTGTAAGTTGTTCCCTCTTTCCCTCTCATTCCCTCTCTCCCATCACTGCCTTTGAGTTGTTTAGTTCATTTTCATCAATGTTCAGTTGCTGAACTTTTTAGTACTCCAGCTCTGCATTACCAATCCAGTGCACATGAAAATTTCTGGTGGGAAAGACAGTAAATTAGTGAGATGGGTAATCAAGAGATTGGTTTTCTAAAGGTCAAGAGAAACATTGCCTGCAAATTCTTCTCAGGTAGAGCCTGAATTTGCAGTGTCAAAAACTTGTTTTCAAAAGTGGCGCTGTAATGCAAGTGATAGAACGCTAGTGGTAGAGCGCTAGCCTTGAGCTGAAGAGCTGAGGGACAGCACCCAGGCCCAGAGTTCAAGCCCCACAACTGACAAAAAAAAAAAAAAAAAAAAAAAAAAAAAGGTAGAAAGCCAGTGGCCCACACTTGTAATCCTAGCTACTCAGGAGACTGAGATCTGAAGATCATTGTTCAAAGTCAGCCTGGGCAGAAAAGTCCATGAGACTTTTATTTCTAATTAACCAAGAAAAGGCCAGAAGTGAAGCTGTGGCTCAAGTGGTAGAGCACCATTCTTGAGCAAAAAAAGCTAAGGAACTGTGCACAGGCCCTGAATTCAAGCCCAAGTACTGTACTGACACAATCACAACAAAAAGACCTCTGGTTTTCTATATGTGACCTGGAAGAATGCCTAGCATGCACTAATTCCTTGCACTAATTCCTGTGTCAGAACTGAGTGAAGATGGAAGAATCTCCACCCTACTAGAAGTGGGAGGGATACAAAGACCTGGTGTGTGCTACTCCACTTAGCTCTGTTTTGTGGTATCCAGAGCCAGCAGCTGCTGGGGGAGCGAGGCGAAGAGCACTCACCCCTGGAACGGGACAGCTTGATGCCCTCAGATGAGGCCAGCGAGAGCTCCCGCCAGGCCTGGACGGGATCTTCACAGCGTAGCTCCCGCCACCTAGAAGAGGACTATGCAGATGCCTACCGGGACCTGTACCAGCCTCACCGCCAACACACCTCGGGGTTACCCAGTACTAATGGGCATGACCCCCAGGACCGGCTCCTAGCCCAGGACTCGGAGCACAACCACAATGACCGGAACTGGCAACGCAATCGGCCTTGGCCCAAGGATAGCTACTGACAGCCTCATGCTGCCCTACCCTAGCAGGCATAGGCACAGCTGGCTGGGGCATCTACTCCAGGCAGGTTGGAGTTAGACTGGCATTAGGCTGCCACTAGGTTCAGCTCCCACCATCCCCTGCCCAGCCCCAGCTCCAGGGCTGCCTGTGGTCTAAAGGTTCTGGGAGAAACGGGGCCCCTCACCTCCTGGGCACAGTGACCCCATAGACTCCCATTCCAGGTACTAGCTGTGTTCTGCACCTTCCTTGCCTCCTGCACAAGAAGTTGCCCCATTGGGCAAATCCTTCAGGCTAAGATCCCTCGAGCAGGGGGCCTTCCTGCCAGACTCAGGGAAGGGATGTCCCCTCGGAATAACAGAGGATGGGGGTATGGGCAACATGGCCCAAAGAATTAAGGTTCCTGAGCAGGCCCAAGTCCTAACAGTCAAAGGAACTCGGGTTACACAGGCCTCAATTCACCTCACTGCCACACATCAGAAATGAGATAATCAGAGCCCAACCTGGTGGCATTTCTAGACAGAATCCACATTTAAGACCAGAGCAGCAGGCAGGTGAGGCTGGGCCAAAGACCTCACAGCAGCATCTCTCAAGAGGAAAGGGCACTCTTTACCCCACCAGGAAGATTAGCATCTGACAGGTTGAGGGACCTGGAGCATGGTCAAACCAAAAGGCAGATAGAAGCCAACCTAGACAGGTTTAGGGGAAGAAGGAACAGCCTAGGGGCCTCCTTGCCTTTCTCATCCTTATGTCCTTGCATCCTGTCATTTCTGTTCTTTCCTCTCATGCCTCCTGGATGATAAGTTTAAGACTATTCCCTGACTCATATTGCTGCTTGTTAAGTTAGGGTTAGATGGGGAGACATAGGACACAGTGGGCAACCCAGAGGCCCTACCTGGTTACCCTGCCATATGGCTCTAGTGTGTGACCTACAGAGCATGTTCCACAAGACCCTGCCCCAACTTCACTGACATCACCAATAAAACACCATGCACAGTCCTTCACGTGTCTGTTGTGTGTTGGATCAAGTAACCACTGGCTTTCTATGTGGTCTAACTCTGGTAGAGGCAAAGTATTTTGGCCCCTCTCCAATGACACATGGAGTGGGAAAGGGAAAAGGGCAAAGCTATGAGAGTCACTATACTTCTAGACAGCCTAACTCCTTCTTGCCCTGGTGTCAGGAGAAATTTGGCAGCATAGAAGACACTTGTTCTCATTGGTGAGAAAGCAGCTTAGTCTGTTTTCCATCGTCCGTCTTCAGCTTTAAGGTGCTTTCAAGGTGCTTACAATACTGAATGACATTCTTGTCTAGCTCTGACCATGAAAGTTAGGAGGGGTGTGTGTTGGGGGTAGAACCAGGGTCTGTGATCCTCTCATTACAACATAACTCAGCTGGGCTCTGCTCATCATCCTTTCCCATCAATAACTCAACATTTGGGGAGCCAACAGTACTGAGACCAGGTGTCAGGCACATGGGTGACAGGGTAAGAGTTCTGTGACTCAACTGCCCAAATTCACATCTGCTGTCCTTTCCTATCCTGTGTGTGTGTGTGTGTGTGTGTGTGTGTGTGTGTGTGTGTGTGTGTGTGTGTGTGTGTGTGTGTGTGTGTGTGTGTGTGTGTGTGTGTGTACCAATAATGGGGCTTGAACTCAGGCCCTCTTGCTCTCACTTGAACTCAACTGCCCAAATTCACATCTGCTGTCCTTTTTTATCCTGTGTGTGTGTGTGTGCGTGTGTGTACCAATAATGGGGCTTGAACTCAGGCCCTCTTGCTCTCACTTGGCAAGAACAAGCTGGTGCTCTACCACTTGAGCCACACTTTAGTTCTCTTTTTGCTGATTAATAGTCTCATAGTTTAATTGCCCAGGCTGGCTGGGAACTGAGATCCTCAGATCTCAGCTTCCCGAGTAGCTAGGATTACAGTCATGAGCCACCAGCATCTGGTCCCTTTCTTATTCTATACAAAGCTTTCCTAGGTATCCAGGCCAGAGCCATAAATTACATGAGGTGAGAACAGGGGAGAAATTACAATTCTGTTGCCATGCTTTGCCACCTCCCCTCAGGTGCCAACTACAGATTTAAGACTATTAACTGAGACCCTAGGGGCTGGGAAGGTGGCTCAGTGGTACAGCGCTTGCCTTGCATGCATGAGGCCCTGGGTTCGATTCCTCAGTACCACATAAGCAAAAAGAAAAAAGCCAGAAGTGGCGCTGTGGCTCAAGTGGTAGAGTGCTAGCCTTGAGCTGAAGAGCTGAGGGACAGCGCCCAGGCACAGAGTTCAGGCCCCACGACTGACACAAAAGAAAAAAAAAAAAACAGACCCTAAACCATTTTTTTTTTTTTGTCTGTTATGAGGCTTGAACTCAGGGCCTAGACACTGTCCCTAAGCTCTTTTGCTCAAGGCTAGGACTCTACCACTTTGAGCCACCGTGCCACTTCCAGTTTTCTGCTGGTTAATTGGAGGTAAGAGTCTCATGTACTTTACTGCCCAATCTGGCTTAAACCCCAATCCTCAGATCTCAGCCTCCTGAGTAGGTAGTACAGGCATGAGCCACTAGTGCCTAGCTTTAAACTTTCCTCACAATGTAACTCATTTTCCCAGCTAACCCACCATGCCCAACACTGTCCCCTCCTGTTCTCTGTGGTGCCTGGGAGAACCTGGAAGGTGAGTTCAGCTAGAACTAGATACAACCTTAATGTTCATGTATTTATTCTCAGAACATACAAACTTATCTTTTCAGAGAATAGAAAACCAAAATTTCACTCAGTGACTTAAAGATGGACACAGCCAGTTCACTGTCCCCGAATCTACTAAAAAAAAAAAAAAAAAAAGAAAAAAAAATCCCTTGAGGGAGGGATGCCTAGAGTGCACAGCACCCCTTGGCACGTGCACAGTTCTAAAAGCTCTCAAATTGTTTTATACTCCAAATGGGAAAACAGCTGTCAAAAAGACAGAGTCCAAGTCCACAATCTTCCTGGTGCTGGATGTCCTGGTCATCTCCAGCAATGAGGTTCCTGCTCTCTGTACATGGTTATGCATCAGTTTTGTGGCCAGGCCTTGGGGGTAGGAGTGGGGGGAGGAGGCATAGTGTCAACCGGCTACCCCATAACCTGCAGGCAAGAGTTAATGGCCCAGTACCATTCCAAGGTCCCTAGAAAAAGCAAAAATGAGCCAAAATTTGATAAACTGGCTCTCCTTGCCTTCAGAACTTCCTGTCCTTTTGCAGCCTCACGTTCAGGCCTCTAGACCTGAGTAAGAGTCTAGGCCAGGGAGTCTGTTTCCTTCACTCCCATAGCCTTGGAAAGGGGTGAGAAGATCCTGAAGAACAGGCCCCAGGCAGCCTCAGAGCATGCCCATAAACCCAATAGAAGAGTTCTATGTCAAGCAAAGATGGTCTCTTCCCGGCGCTTCTTGGTGAGGATGGTGCCCGGTTTATGCTGGGCATCAGGGTGGTTGGCTAGCTCTGGGGGGCAAGAAGACACTGGGCTCTCCAGGATGGCTTGCTTCAGTTCGTAGAACACAGCTGAGTCCTCCTTGGTAAGGAAGGTGATGGCCACCCCACTCTTGCCTGCTCGTCCAGTGCGGCCAATGCGGTGGATATAATCTAGGGAGCAGGAGTAACATCACTCGAGACCAGACCAGATACCCTGGTAACTACCGTCTAATGTGTCCACCCATACAGGCATCTTCCTCCTACCATACCTCCACAGGCAGGAAATGCATCTGTCACAAAAGTTTCCACTGCTGGCTGCCTGCCCTCCCCACTTTCCTACTAACTGTAAGTGTCTCCTAGCTCCATTTTCTCCACACCTCTGCAGACAGAGTGCCACCCCATATGGTGGGAGAATAAATGCAGTGGAGCTGAAAGTTAGGAGTGCTTCAGGTCGGGACATGCATCCAGAGATGACAGCTATGCACTCTTGGTGCAGCACTCCAGTCTGAGTGGGAGGAGGTAAGGAGTCTCTTTTCACCCTGGATTGAAACTGACTTCCCCTGCACTTACCTTCAATATTTTTGGCCATGTCATAGTTGACAACCATAGATACATCTTGGATATCAATACCACGACCAGCCACATCTGTAGCCACCAAAATATCCTTGGCCCCAGCCTTGAGGTTGGACAGTGCAAACTCTCGCTGTTCCTGGCCTTTTCCACCATGCAGGGTACAAGCATTGTACTGTTGGAAGAATGGTGAAGAGAGCAATGGGATCACAGGCCAACACAGAAGAGAGGAAATGTGGATATGGAGGAAGGGTTGGGGAGGGAAATAGGTTAGAGAAAGGCAAGAAGGCAAGAGAAAGAATGAGTGCAAATGAAAGAGCGGGAGTGCAGGTAAGCTGAAGCAAGGGATGGGAGAGAAGAAGGTGGGGTCAAGGACAGACAGAGTTAAGGTTAAAAGTACATCAGTCTGGTAGGTGTAGAATCAGACAGAAACAGAAAACAGGGAGCGATTAGGATGAAAAACAAAGATCAAACACTAAGAAAACCAAAGAGTTGAATGATGAAGACACCTATTCCTCTGAAGCACTAGTAGGACACTAATTATCAACATATTCCCTCCTGACCCCACCATCCCCTCTCTCAAATATACACACAAACACAAACAGGTTTACCTCCTCTAGCCCATACCCTCAGATCCTGCCTGGATTTGTCTCAAAAGCTTCCCCTTAGTGGCACCCCCCCCCCCGCCCCCCCACACACAGTTTGACTGCATAGCTGGATAGAAGGGAGTGTGAGCATCAATTTTCCTTAGCCTCTCAAACCACCCTTTTCCCTTTGGCCCTGACTTGCTGGTACTGAAAGGGAACAGGTGAGAATTGAAAGTAGATGCCCAGGAAGCATCTTCAGAAAGTAATACTACTGAGACCAGAATCTCCACCAAACATACCCCCATCTTCTCCAGGGACTTGGCCAACACATCACAACCCTTCTTCTGGTTGACAAAAATGATGATGGGTGGATCAAAGCCTTGTTCCAAGATGGCCAGCAGCTTTTTCCTGGAAAGAAGAGAAAAATAAGATGTAGAGTACCTCCTACTCCAGCTTTGACACCAATGCCAGGGGCTTCAATGCTGTGACATGCTGAAGAAGAAAACTGAAGCTCTTTACAGCAGAGCAATCAAGTAATCACCCCCAGACTGGTGGTATGGTTTAAATGCCAGACATAACGGGGGGGGGGGGGGGGGGGGGCGGGGGGAGGGGAGGAGCAAGAAGCACAAGCACAGGCCCTGGGTTCAAATCCCAGTACTTCTATAAAAACTCAGCTGTGCCAGTACCTCTTTTCTGACTCTGACATGAGGAAGACCTTCTGTTCCACACGTTCATGGGGCTTGCCTGCAGAGCCGATGTATACCACGGCGGGTCGTCGAAGATAGCTCCTGGCTAGACGCTCCACTGCTGGGGGCATGGTGGCTGTGAACATGACTGTCTATGGAAACAGGAGGGTCAGCCTTGGGCCCAGACAGATATAACCACATAGCCCACTGTCACCCAGGTGGGGAAGCCCAGGTTAAAGAACCTACAAGTCTTGCAGGAAGTCTGATAGCTGTCATGTTAGGAACTACTGTTTTCTACCTTCCCATCTTTCCTCACTACCTGTTCACCAAGGCACATTACATAGGATGTCAGGAAGGGCGAAAAGCATTTGTTAGCACCCGTGGTGCTAAATGGTCCCACACTAGAATATCAGAGGGCTGCACCTAGGCACACCTCATTATTCTGGAAACATATATCCAGGTCTATCCTAAGCAGGACGGGACTGAGAGTAGGTTTAGAAACTTGCCCAATGTTCCCTAAACCCAAGTAAGGAAGGAAACTTACTTGGCGATACTTATGTTTTCCTGACTCAAAGTTGGCCAACATTTTCTCAGGGTCCTCAGCCTCATCTGTGTCTGGCTTCTGGTTGCTGACAGGCATGTGCTCCAGAATCTTCTGGACATCTGGCTCAAAGCCCATGTCAATCATCCTGTCCGCTTCATCCAGAACCACATAGGTACAGCGGCTCAGCACCAGGTAGCGATTCTCCAGCACATCAATGAGACGTCCCGGGGTGGCGATCACAATCTGGGAAACAGTGTAATCATATGGCACTCCTTTCCTTTCTCTGCTGTGAGCCACAGGCAACAGAACTCAATGCTAAGGAACTTGGACCCCAACTTCCAGTTAGGTTTGGTAGTAAAAGCTCATGAGAACTGACATGAAATCACTTGTTGCTGCCTTAGATTGTTCTTTTTTAGGAATAAATGGGGTTTCTGCAGAATATCTAGGGGTTCAGCAGGAAGCAAGGACAGAAGGAACTTTCTTGGAAGGAAAACTAAGAAATACTATGGAAGAGACTGCATAAAGGAATGACACTGCAGTCTACACAAGACTTTATTCCTACAGAAGACTTCTAGAAGGATCTGTTCATCTGTCTTTGGAAGAAGGTAACATAAAGTCAATGACATGATCTGGGAGAATAATAGAAGCACAGGCTTTGCATAGGAACCGTTCCTTCTCCCATATGGCCCATTGCCAGCAGAGTGGGATTTCAGGCAAGTTATTATCCCAAGCATCAACTTCATTTAAAATGGTAATACGGCTTCCTACTCTTATAGAGAGAATGAGAAAATGAGCATGTGAATATGTGTGCACATACATGGACAATATATAATATTATCCTTAGTACATAGTCTCAATGATTAATATACAAAACCTAGCCCTTTCTTCATTTTACTGCATATCCAGACTAGAAACTTGAAACAAATCCCCAATACACAGACTCTCCCAACATCAGGTGGCTGCTGGCTAGGGAAACAAACCTCACAACCCATTCGGAGTCTGAAGCCTTGGTCTTCTCTGGAGATGCCACCAATGACAGCCACAGTGCGGATGCCTAGTGGCTTCCCAAACTTGATGGTCTCTTCCTCAATCTGCTGAGCCAGCTCACGGGTGGGAGCCAGGATGATGGCATAAGGGCCCTGATCTGACTCTTCGATCCTGTGGTAAATGGAGTATTCTTATTCCATAGCTTCATGAGCTTTCTAATTTAACCACAAACAGGAGCAAGACAAAGGACACTCTTAGGGTAGCTATGAGAATAGACAGGCTGGTGGGAGAAGGCTGTAGTGATCCCACATAAAAATCAGGCACTGGCTAGGTACTAGTGGCTCAGGCCTGTAATTCTAGCTATTCAGGAGACTGAAATCTGAGGATTGTGCTCCAAAGCCAGCCCAGGCAGGAAAGTCCATGAGACTCACCTCCAATTAACCAGCAAAAAAAGCCAGAAGTGGAGCTGTGACTCAAATGGCAGAGTGCTAGCCATGGGAAAAAAAAACTCAGGGGTAGCACCTAGGCCCTGCACTCAAGCCAAACTGGCATCAAAAATAAAGTAAAAACAAAAAAAAATCAGAGACTCCCAGATAAAATTTGTAAGGAATGGTGTTTGAGAATCAGTATGAATCTCACTCTCATGATCCGATTATTCCACAATATCCAACACAGAATAAAGAAGGGAACTTTTTTTTTTTTTTTGTCAGTTGTGGGACTTGCACCATGGACCTGGGCACTGTCCCTCAGCTCTTCAGTTCAAGATTAGCACTCTACCACTTGAGCCACAGTGCCACTTCTGGTTTTCTGGTGGTTATTTTGGAGATTAGTCTTACAGACTTTACTGCCCGGGCTGGATTTGAACCATGATCCTCAGATCTCAGCCTCCTGAGTAGCCAGGATTACAGGCTTGAGCCACTGGCTCCCGGTTAAGAAGGGAACTTTTGATGACAATCTTAAAAATAAAAATGAGCCTCAGGAGTAGAATACTTGTCTATCACTAGCATCAAAAACAAAACATAAAAAAACCTCAAAAGCCCACTAAACATTCATTGGCTATTGTTTATCTTTCCTACCCAACCAAGCCCACCCCAACTAATGCCAGCTGACTCCACCTGTCAATTTTGGGGAGCGTGGTGATCCAGACCAGCAATGGAATAAGGAAGGCTGCTGTCTTGCCACTGCCAGTCTCAGCCACACCGATGATGTCACGATTCTGTAGACCAATGGGAATCGCCTGACGCTGGATAGGTGTTGGTTCCTATGGTAATCAAGAAAAAGGGTAATGGATAAAGAGAGGATTACACCACCTGGGCTACTACTACCGTGGGCATATATGCCAGTGGGATGTACTTCAGAGGACACCAAGAGTAGTTCACAGGAAAGGAGGCCCAAAAAGGAACACCATTCCTACAAGCCAAGACTTCCACCAGAAAGCAATCGCATGGTCAGCTGGATGCTCATGGACAGAGAAGGTACCAAACAGTCGTCAAAGAACAAGGTTGTGTATTCCTAAACTTGAATGTAGGAATGGACAGCTCTCTAGAGTCAATCTCCCTTTCCTTACCTTGTAGCCACACTTATCGATGACCTCCAGGATGTGTGGGGGCAGAGAAGAGTCTTTCCAGGATCGGATGGGATTGGGAATCTTCCCACCTTTGGTGGTGATGCTATAGTCCTCACGGAAGATCCTCCAATCCCTGTCGGTCATCTCATCTAACTTCTTCTGGGACCAATGGCGATCATCCCAGCGCTGCTTGGCTTCCTTCTTACGAAGCTTACGGAGTCTTGCTCTGGAGCAATAGATACCAGAATCAAACAGAATCAGGATCTTCTGGTAGAGACTCTGTGCCCTGCCCAACCAGCCCTAGCCCAATGACTCACTCTTCTTGCTCCTTTTCTTCCAGGGTTCTCCTCTTCTCCATTAGGTCTCCATAGAAACGTGACTGCTCTCGTTTCTGTTGCTTTAGGTCAATGCCAGCAATGAAGCCTCGCCCTAACAACTGCACCTGGTGCCGTTCCTTGTACCTGAGATTGAGTCAGAGGAGGAAAAGATGTAGTTACAACAGCAGGAGGGAAAGGCAGACAGCCAACATATCAGTTCTCCTCCCTGGCCAACATCTTTCTGTTTTCTTAGAGCTGGTTGAATACTAGTTTACTAATTTCCCCATCCCAGCTAACTTTACTTTTCCTATTCTGTGGTCACTAACGCCGCCTAGGCCTGCTTAGTGTCAAAGCCCCAGCCTGCAGGCCAAGAGCCACTCACAAGGGATTATAGTCGATGGAAGTATCCTCAGATGCATCCCACTCAAAGACAAACTTGCGGTCATTGAGATGCCTCGTTCGGCGCCGCTTTTTGATGCCACCCAGGTAACGTTCCTGACCAGGAAGAAAGCACAAAGCCCATGAACCTTTAAGCCAAGATCTCACATGCAGAGGTCAGAATGGCCAAATACTGGAGCTTCTTTTGTGTAGGGGGATGGGGGAGGGGAAGTAGAGTGGTAGAAACAGGGATAAGATGGAGCCAAGGCCTGCACCTTAATGGCATGCAGTTCCTTGCTCTTATCCTTCTCTTCACGGATCTTCTGCCGCCCTTCCTCATCCTCATTTCCATTGGTCTCCCGCTCCATCCTCTCCCTGCGTTCCCGACGCTCCCGCTCCTGAGGATCTTCTGCAGATCAAACAAAGAAAAGGTGCAGAAGAGCTCAAGAGAAGAAAAAGGAAAAGCAACAGAGGGAAACCCAGACAATAGGGCCCAGTGAAAAACACAGAGGTAGATTTATGATAATGGGGAGATCTAACATGTTTTTCTCATACACTTCCACCCCCCTTCCCTTGTCCCAATTGTGGGGTAAGCAGCTTTCTCTTTCTCTAAAAGTGACACTATAATTCTATCCCACTTCTTTGACACACGGTAAAAAAGACGAACCAAGCATCTTCCTGCCCAAGTCTTGGAACTGTTTCCTTTTCTTCCTCTCTTCCTCCAGCATCCTCTGCCGCTCCTCTACCTCCTGCTGTCGCCGCTTTAGAGCTTCAGCTTCCCGCTCTGCTTTGGAGAGGAACTTGGGCTATAAAACAGATGGGAATTGTTAACAAAGGGTATGAGAGCCGGGAACAATGACATCACTGCTAGAGAGACCACAGGGAGCCACAGAAATATAGAAAAACATTTTCTCAGGCATTAAACCTGTTGAGAAAAACACAAATAGCAGGCCTAGAACTGGGTTACATGATGTCCCCACTCCCATATTTCCTAATCCCTACTACTTCAAGATGTGACTGTACTTGGAGGCAGGGCCTTTATAAAAATAAGCCTATTTAGGCTTAATCATTTAGTCTCATTTGAGGCTGATATAAATGAAGTCTTTGTAAGAAATCTGGACACACAGAGATGCAAGAAAACCCAAAAAGATGATGTTAAGAGAGTAAAAAGGTATCTATGAGCCAGGCCAAGCCCCTGAAAAGAAATAACCCTAGGGATATCTTGATTTTGGACTTTAACTTCCAGAGCTATAAGAAAATAAATTTCTGTAGCTGAGACCCTCCAGTTTATGGTTATTTTGTTATGGAAGCCAGAGCCCACTAACTCAGACCACCAAGTTCTTACCTTAGCCTCAGCTTCTTCCTCAGCCTTTTTCTTGGCCAGCAGTTCCTCCAAGGATAGTGGCTGGGCCTGAAGACAACATAGGAATTCAGTTCATAGAGATTCTCTCCCTGTATATCAACAAAGCAGGATTCAAGCTGAAGAAGATGGGGGGGAAAAAAATCCTATTCTTTACCTTAGGCTTTTTATCACCATGTTCATCCTCTTCATCCTTCTTAGAGTCTCTGTCCTTCCGAGATTTAAAATCTTTTCCTCGACCAGGAGATAAGCTTTAGGGAAAAATAACAGAAAGGTCCTTCTCATTGTCTTACCCCAGTCCTGGAAAAGGTTCAGGCTGAGCCCCCTAAAGAGGATGGAAGTTTTCCTATGACTCAGTAAGACTGGCCCATGGTAATCCATCATGCAAGTCCTGAAGTCTCTAAGCCTTCTGCCTACTCAGAAAACTAATTATGGCCCATCTTGGCCCCATTTTACTTGGACCTCTTTTTCTGAATAACAACCATCCTCTTCTGGGAAGGAGCCTTCACTACAAACATTGAAATTTTCAAGCTGGGTAACCAGTAGCTCACACCAGCAATCCTAACTACTCAGGAGTCTGAGATCTGAGTATCACAGTTCAAAGCTAGCCCAGAGAAGGAAAGTCCTTATGATTCTTATCTCCAATTAAGCACTAAAATGTGAAAAGTAACCAGGTGCCAGTGGCTCATGCCAGTAATCCTAGCTACTCAGGAGGTTGAGATCTGAGGATCACAGTTCAAATACAGCTCAGGCAGAAAAGTCCATGAGACTCTTACCTCTGATAAACTACTCAGAAAAAGCTGGAAGCTGGGCTTTGGCTCAAGTGGTAGAGTGCCAGCCTTGAGCACAGAGGCTCAGGGATAGTGCTCAGGCCATGAATTCAAGCCTCAGGACTGGTGTTTTAAAAGAAAAAATTAAAACACTTGAAGTAGAACTGTGGTAGAGCCTAGTCTTGAGCAAAAAGTTCAGGGACAGCACCTAGGCCCAGAGTTTAAGCCCCAGGATGGGCAAAAGAAACAAACAAACCAAAAAGATTAAAAAAAAAAAAAAAAAAAAAAAAGTCAGCCAGGCACCAGTCTCTATAATCCTAGCTACTCAGGAGGCTGAGATCTGAGGATCATGGTTCAAAGCCAGCACAGGCAAAATAGTCCCCATGAGACTCCTGTTTGTTTGTTTTCTCGGTCATGGGACTTGAACTCTGGGCATGGGCACTGTTTCTTAGCTCTTAGCTCAAGGTGAGCACCCTACCACTTGAACAAGTGTCACATCCGGTTTTCTGGTCGTTAATTGGAGATAAAGAGTCTCACGGACTTTCCTGCCCAGGCTGATTTTGAACCACGATCCTCAGATCTCAGCCTCCTGAATAGCTAGGATTAAAGGTGTGAGCCAAGTGCTCCAGGCTTCCTTGAGACTCTTATCTCCAATTAACCACTCAAAAACTGGAGTGGCAGCTGGGAAGTTGGCTCAGTGGTAGAGCGCTTGCCTTGCATGCCTGAGGCCCTGGGTTCGATTCCTCAGCACCACATAAGCAAAAAGAAAAAAGCCGGAAGTGGCGCTGTGGCTCAAGTGGTAGAGTGCTAGCCTTGAGCTGAAGAGCTGAGGGACAGCACCCAGGCCCAGAGTTCAGGCCCCACGACCGGACCAAAAAAAAAAAAAAAAAAACTGGAGTGGCACTGTGGCTCAAATGGGAGAGCACTACCCTGAGGGACAGTGTTCAGGCCCTGAGTTCAAGCCCCACAACTGACAAAAAAAATTTTCAAATAGCAGTCTGTGCACTGAAAAACAAAAATCCTTAATTTTATAATATTCAATGGATTGTGCCTAGGTCATTGGGGTACCCCCAGCCCCCAGGCCAAAGAGATAGTATTATTTATTCCTCTCATCATCAGTTCTTTCTACCAGTACAGTAATCCTTTTCCCATGCCTGCAATATGCTTAATCTATGAGCAGTCTCAAAGAATCCTACTGAGGTTCTGTTATGAGCATTCTGCACTTGCCTTGACTTCTAACCTACCCATTCAGAACCTGGTAAGAATTTCATAGAAGTTTTCATAGGGAAGAGATTAAGATACTGGGCATTAAGCTCATTAAATAACTACATGCTGTATACCCTGGAAAGAAACTGAATGATATAATGAAGCTATCATATGTCTTGTAGACTGGTAATTTTTCCAAATTAATTTCTAGGCTGGAGATGCAGCTCAGCAGCAGAGCACTTGATTAACACGTGTAAGCCCCTGGCACTGCCAAAATAAAAAGTCAAATTAATTTCTAAGGTCCAAGAACAAGCTGCAAATGATGGAATGTTAATAGCATTGAAATACATTGCATCTATGTATGAAGACAGCATAAAAAAATCTCACTACCTTAAGTTTTGTTCCCCCCCCCCCCAATTATGGGGCCTGAACTCTGGGCCTGGGAGCTGTCCCTCAGCTCTTCAGCTCAAAGTTAGAATTCTTGAGCCACAGTGCCACTTGCAGCTTTTTCTGCTTATGTGGTGCTGAGGAATCAAAACCCAGGGCCTCATGCATGTAAGACAAGCACTCTACCACTGAGCCACCTTCCCAGCCCTACCTTAAGTTTTAGTACAGATTATTCTAACTGCCTCTATACCTCTCTTTGCTATACAAAGAAAACTACATTCTTCTTCTTTTTTTTTTTGTCGGTCATGGGACTTGAACTCTGGGCCTGGGTGCTGTCCCTCAGCTCTTCAGCTCAAGGCGAGCGCTCTACCACTTGAGCTACAGTGCCACTTCCGGTTTTCTAGTGGTTTATTGGAGATAGGAGTCTCATGGTCTTTCCTGCCCGGGCTGACTTTGAACCGCGATTCTCAGATCTCAGCCTCCTGAGTAGCTAGGATTACAGGTGTGAGCCACCAGCACCCGACTACATTCTTCTTCTTAAAGCAAACAAAAATATTCTCTGCGTCAAAAAGAAAACTCAAGTGGAAGCTGTTAAACAAAACAGGGATGGAAATCAGTAAAAGATAAAGCAATAGAAAGGATCATTATGATTAAAATATATGCATGTGCAAAATACCACGGTGAAATACTAAACACTAAAAAAAAAAAAAAGATGAGTAAAGCAGGCTCTTCAAGGATCAATGAGGGTGAACATGGTCAGTAGTACTTTATATGTACAAATGAAAACAGAGTAAGACTTGAAGAAGGCAGAAGGGAGCCAGTTGCCAGTGGCTCACATCTGTAATCCTAGCTGCTCAGGAAGTCAAAATCCATCAGAGTTGAAGTCATCTTGGCAAAGAAAAAAAAAAAAAAAACTAAAGTCCAGGGCTGGAAAGGTGGCTTACTAGTAGGTAGAATGCTTGCCTTACATGCATGAGGCCCTGGGTTCCATTCCTCAGCACCACATAAGCAGAAAAAAAAGCCAGAAGTGGAGCTATGGCTCAAGTGGTAGAGTGCTAGCCTTGAGCATCTGAGGGACAGCAGCCAGCCCTAGAGTTCAGGCCCCACGACCAAAAAAGCAAAGAGTCAGGCTGAAGGCATCATTCAAGTGGTAGAGCACCAGCTGAACAATCAAGAAACCTTTAGTTCAAGTTAAATTCTAGTGTACACACACACACACACACACACACACACACACACACACACACACACACACACACACACACACACACACACACACACACACACACACACACACACACACACACACACACACACACACACACACACACACACACACACCAAGTGGGAGAAGGTGAGGTTGATTGGGAAATGCTACAATAAAACACCCTTGTACAACTAATATATGAACAGATAGTTTGTTACTAGTTATTTTGTTACTTTACTAATCATTATGCTTTATCTTAAGAAGACAAGTACCAGGTTCTGGTGGCTTGCATGCCCATAATTCTAGCTATTTAGGAGGCTCAGAGCTGAGGATCAAGGAGGGTTCAAAGTCAACATGGGCAGACTCTATCTCCAATTAACTTAGCAAAATACATCACTAGAGGAATGGCTCAAGTAGTAGAACACCAGTTGTGAGGGAAAAAAAAGCTGAGCAGTAACATGAAATAAAGTCCTGAGTTCAAGCCCTGATACCAGCACAGAAAAAACAAAGAAAAGACATGCTAAGGAAGACAGTTATACATTAAGTGCCTGTAAGACATACCAAGAGAAATTAATTTTCCTATGAAGCTAAGTTAGCTGATCCAGAAATGGGAGCATCCTCCAAAACTCTCTCATTCTTTTTTCTTTTTTTTTGCCAGTCTTGGGTCTTGAACTCAGGGCCTGGGCACTGTCCCTAAGCTTTTTTTGCTCAAGGCTAGCACTCTGTCACTTGAGCCATAGAGCCACTTCTGGCTTTTTCTGTGTAGGTGGTGCTGAGGAATGGAACCCAGGGCTTCATGCATGCTAAGCAGGCACTCTACCACTGAGTCACCTTCCCAGCCCCCCACTCTCATTCTTCAAATACCTGGATCGCTTCCGGTCCTTGTCCCGTCTATGTCCATCTTTGTCTCGGTCTCTGTCCTTCTTATTCCGATCCCGTTCTTTATCTCGTTCACGTTCTTTGTGCCTCCGATCTCTACAAGACAGTAAATTGAAGTAATTACTTAGGAGCTGAGCACCAGTAGCTTAGGCCTACAATCCTAGCTACTTGAGAGGCTGAGATCTGGAGGACTGATGTTTGAAGCCAACTCAAACAAAAGTCCACAAATCCCCATCTTCAAAAAACATCCAGGAGGGCCGGGCGCTGGTGGCTCACGCCTGTAATCCTAGCTACTCAGGAGGCTGAGATCTGAGGATCGCGGTTCAAAGCCAGCCCGGGCAGGGGAGACCGTGAGACTCCTATCTCCAATAAAACCACCAGAAAACCGGAAGTGGCGCTGTAGCTCAAGTGGTAGAGTGCTCGCTTTGAGCTGAAGAGCTGAGGGACAGCGCCCAGGCCCAGAGTTCAAGCCCCACGACCGACAAAAACAAAAAAAAACAAAAAAAAAAAACATCCAGGAAAAGTAAAACTAGAAGCATGGCCCAAGTGGTAGGGTACCAGCTGAGCAAGCAAGCTAAGTCCCACTACTGGCAAAAAAAAAAAAAGAAAAAAAAGAAAAAGCCAGGCGCTGGTGGCTCACGCCTGTAATCCTAGCTACTGAGGAGGCTGAGATTGGAGGATCTCAGTTCAAAGCCAGCCTGGGCAGGAAAGTCCATGAGACTCTTATCTCCAATAAACCATTAGAAAACCGGAAGTGGCGCTGCTGCTCAAGCAGTAGAGCGCTTGCCTTGAGCTGGCCTTGAGCTGAAGAGCGCAGGGACAGCGCCCAAGCCCAGAGTTCAAGCCCCACGACCGCCAAAAAAAAAAAACAAGACAGAGAAAGAGATAAACTGTTACTTACTGAGTATGTTACTTTCTCTGCAGCCCTGTTCTTTTCTCCCTGAAGTAATGTTTTACAAATCGGAGAACATATTTTCCAGGGAAATAACAAGGAATTCTAAGATCACACAGATGAGATATGTACTGCTAAGTACTGAAGTAACAGACCATGGACTATGTAAATAGCTGAACTATCTTTATTATCTGAACCTTGAACATACAAGTTCCCTCTAAACTTAAGAACTAGGTCATTAAGCAAGACTTGGTGGTGTAAGACTATAATCCCTGCAATTGACAGGGTAAGACAGGAGGATTTAAAGTTTGATACTGGCCTGGGCTACATAGAGAGACTGTATCTCTCAAGAAAGAAAGTCTGGGTCCCTAAATCAAACTGCAAATACTTCTTACAGGTTGCACTGGGACAGGGGTAGATTCACGTATGAAAAGCACACATAAGAGTTTGGGAGGCTGGGAAGGTGGCTCAGTGGTAGAGCGCTTGCCTTGCATGCATGAGGCCCTGGGATGGATTCCTCAGCACCACATAAGCAAAAAGAAAAAGCCAGAAGTAGTACTATGGCTCAAGTGGTAGAGCGCTAGCCTTGAGCTGAAGAGCTGAGGAACAGCACCCAGGCCCAGAGTTCAGGCCCATGACCGGACCCAAAAAAAGAAAGAAAGAAAGAAAGAAAGAGTTTGAACTGTGCTTTCCCTTCTCATGCAAGCGATATACACAATCACTTTACCTTTCTGTAGACTTGGAACGAGACCGGGAACGGGAACGGCTACCTCCTCGACGTCTATCCCTTGAACGATGCCGCTTCCTATCTTTAGATGGGGAAGACTTCCGGTCCCTGTCCCTATCCCGCTCTCTGTCAGGAGTACGCGATCGCTTCCTTTCCTCTTTGGAGGGTGATGCATCTCGGTCCTTTTTGTCAGCCAGCTCTCCTGCCATCTATTGTAATAGTACTTATTACTGAGGGCAGGGGGTGACACTATCCAAAATGAAATGCACTCTTTATCTTATATAAACTATAACTTAACTTATATAACTGTAACCCCTTTGTATATCACCTTTAAGATAATAATTTTTTTTTAAAGAGAACTTATTGGGCTGGAAAGGTGGCTTAGTGATAGAGTGCACTCTACCACTTGAGCCACAGCGCCACTTCGGCTTTTTCTGCTTATAAGGTGCTGAGGAGTTGAATCCAGGGCCTCGTGCATGCAAGGCAAGCACTCTACCACTAAGCCGTATTTCCAGCCCAGGAGTTCATTTCTTAGGAGTCTATCAGATATGCTAGCCCGTCAGGACCAGTCAACATAAACTCATCTAAAGGAAATCATTATCTCTCAAGAGAGAAAATGCTCAACTTTGAAATTTGGATTATAATCAACACACACACAAAAAAATGTGAATTTAAAAGGACAAACATACTTTTACCCAGATTAAAAGAACTGTACCTCTAGTTAAGCAATGGGAGAAACTTGATGAAGGGGACACAGGACGCCATGCACATTTTTTCACGCCTTTCTGGAAATCTAGAATTATTTCAAAATAAAACATTAAACAACAAACTTACCAAAATTTAAATAATTCTTGACCCACATTCCCTACTTATATTTTCACAGTCTTGATGGTCTATATTACCTTGTCTCATAAAGAGTTTGAGTAAAAGTTTGATCTCGTTCCTTCCTACTTGGGCAACAATGAACACCTTACCATACTGTCAATGGTTCCTTGGACTAGGAAACTAATTCAGCCAGGATTTCTGCCTATACTCCACGTTCTCCATCCTCATCATCCTTATGACTTGAGATACATTTCTCAGAATTTTTTTTTTTCACCAAATAGTTCAATTGGAATCAGGGCTCCAGCTTTTTTTTTTTTTTTTTGTGGGTCATGGGGTTTGAACTCTGGGCTTGGGTGTTATCCCTCAGCGCTTCAGCTCAAGGCAAGCCCTCACTGCTTGAGCCATAGCGCCACTTCTGGTTTACTAGTGGTTTATTGGAGATAAGAGTCTCACAGACTTTCCTGCCCGGGCTGGCTTTGAACCGCGATCCTATCTCAGCCTCCTGTGTAGCTAAGATTACAGGCATGAGCCACCAGTGCCTGGGTAAGTGCTTCGGCTTTTAATCCTTCTTCCAATGTGCTTAAGAAAATGGCAAGGGGCTGAGAATATAGCTCAGCGGTAGCGTGCTTTTCTAGCATGCCTGAAGCTTTGGGTTCAATTCCTCAGTACTACATACACAGAAAAAGCTGGAAGTGGTGCTGTAATTCAAGTGGTAGAGTGCTAGCCTTGAGTACAGAGAGGCTTAGGGACAGTGCCCAGGCTCTGAGTTCAAGCCCCAGGACTGGCCAAAAAATGGGGGGGGGGGCATGGAATGGCAGGGCACCAATAGATCATGTCTGTCAGACTAGCTACATAGGCTGAAATCTGGAGGATGAAAGTTCAGTCAGTGCAGGTAGCAAAGTTCACTAGACTCTATATCCAAAATAACACAAAAGCAGGCTGGAGGCATGGCTCAAGTGGTAGACCACCAGCTTAATAAGCTCAAAGCCCTGTTCAAATCCTATATTCACTGAGCACCTACGGGTGCCAGAAATTATTTGTATACAGGATATACAATAATAAACAAACTGAATTCATAATCTTAAATTCTAGTATAGCCAAGAATTTCAAATAGTATGAATATTAACAAAAAGAATAAAATAAGCCAGGTGCCAGTGGCTCACACCTGTAATCCTAGATACTAAGGAGGCTGAGATCTGAGGATCAAGGTTCAAAGCCTGCCTGGGCAGGAAATTCCGTGAGATTCTCATCTCTAGTTAACCACCCTAAAACTGGAAGTGGCGCTGTGGCTCCAGTGGTAGAGCACTTGCTTTGAGCTGAATAGCTCCACATGTATAATTACCCTAGCTACTCTGAAGGCTGAGATATGAAGATCATGGTTTGAAGCCAGCAGGGGCTGAAAAGTCCCTGTGAGACTCTTCAACTAACCACCAGAAAACTGGAAGTGGCAATGTAGTAGAGTGCTAGCCTTGAGCAAAAGAACTTAGGCATAGCCAGGCGCCAGTGGCTCATGCCTGTAATCCTAGCTACTGAGGAGGCTGAGAGCTGAGGTTTGCAGTCCAAAGCCAGGGTTGGCAGGGATGTAAGTGAGATTCTCATCTCAAATTAGCCACCAGAAAACCGGAAGTGATGCTGTGGCTCAAGGGGTATACATGCGCACCTTGAGCTAGGGACAGTGCCTAGGCCCAGAGTTCGAGACCCACGACCCAACAAAAAAAATAAAAAGAACTCATGGACAGTGCCCAGGCCCAGAGTTCAAAAGCCCCATGACAAAAAAGAATAAAGTGATATGATAGGGAGGGGCATAAACAAGAGACAGCTGGCTCAGGGAAGAATTCTTAAGTTGACATTTAAGCTGAGATTTAAGTGAAGTGAGAGAAAGAGCCATGCAAAGATCAGAGAAAATAACATATTAAATACAGCAGACAGAGTACTAAACACTGGAGCAAGAACTAACTTAGCATGTCTGGCAGTTAAAAAAAGAATTTGTTAGCTGGATGCTGGTGGCTCACGCCTGTAATCCTAGCTACTGAGAAGGCTGAGATCTGAGGACTGAAGTTCGAAGCCAGCCCAGGCAGGAAAGTCTGTGAAACTTTTTTTGGGGGGGTCTGGTCATGGGGCCTGAACTCTGGGCCTGGGCGCTGTCCCTCAGCTCTTCAGCTCAAGGCTAGTACCACTTGAGTCACAGCACCACTTTCGGCTTCTTTTTGCTTATGTGGTGCTGAGGAATCGAACCCAGGGCCTCAGGCATGCAAGGCAAGCGCTCTACCACTGAGCCAACTTCCCAGCCCTCTGTGAAACTCTTTATCTCTAATTAATCACAGAAAAAGCTAGAAGTAGAGCTGCAGTTCAAGTGGTAGCGCTCTAGCCCTGAGCAAAAGGAGATCAGGGACAGTGCCCAGGCTGAGCTCAAGCCCCAGGACTGGCCAAAACAAAAAATCTTGTGAGTCAAGATCCAATGGCTCACACCTGTGACCCTACCTATTTGGGAAGCAGAGCTCTGAGGATGCCAACCTGGGATGAGACCCTTACCTTCAATTAACCATTAAAAAGCCAGAGGTGGAGTTGTGGCTAAAGTAGTAGAATGCTAGTCTTGAGCAAAAGAATTCAGGGCCATTCCCCAGGCCCTAAGTTCAAGCCAAGGACTGGAACAAAAAAAGAAAACAGAACTTGTATGTGGTTTTATGAGACTGCCCATAGGGTAACTGACAAAATATGCATTCAACAGGGTAGGAAAGAGTCAGATCATGAAAATATGTAATAAGGCTGGGAAGGTAGCTCTGTGGCAAGAGTGCTGGCTTTGCATGCATGAAACCCTGGGTTCAATTCCTCAGCACTACATAAACAGAAAAAGCCAGAAGTGGTGCTGTAGCTCAAGTGATAGAGCACTTGCCTTGAGCTAAAGATCTGAGGGACAGCACCCAGGCCCAGAGTTCAAGCCTCACAACTGACAAAAAGAAAAGAAAATATGTTACAGGCCAGGGCAAAGGCATGTGAATTAAACTTAACTGCAATGGGAACCCTAAAATGGGCTTTAAACTGGGTGCAAGGAGATCCAATTTTACATTATGAAGAACTACATAGTTTTAAAATATAAAAACACTAAGAATACTATTACAATAGAGTCAACTATCATCAATATCCATCTGCAGCTACAGATCAACTCACCACAGATCAAAATTATGTCCCCTTCCCCCCCCAAAAAAAATTCTTTCTACACTGAAGATGTACAGACTTTTTTCTTTCCTGTGACTTGAACTCAGTGCCTGGTCGCTGTCCCTGAACCTCTTTGTGCTCAGGACTAGCATTCTACCACTTGAACCACAGAGCCACTTCCATCTTTTTCTGAGTAGTGTATTGGAGATAAGAGCCTCACAGGTGTCTCTCTAGGTGTCTCCTTGTGTGTGTGTGTGTGTCTGTCTGTCTGTCTGTCTCTCTGGGTCTGTCTCTGGGACTGCCAACCCCTTCCACCACCTCCACCCCACCCCCGCAAAAAAAAAAAAGTAAATACAGATGACTTATTTTTTTGTCATTAGTAGGACTTGAACTCTGAGCCTGGGCGCTGTCCCTCAGCTCTTCAGTTCAAGGCGAGCGCTCTACCACTTGAGCCACAGGCCACTTCCAGTTTTCTAGTGATTTACTGGAGATAAGGGTCCTCACGGCCATTCTGGCCCCGGCTGGCTTTGAACTGAGATCCTCAGATCTCAGCCTCCTGAGTAATGAGGATTACAGGCGTGAGCCACCGGCGCCGGGCAATGACTTTTCATCTAGATAACCATGCTGACTCTCGCCACGGTTTCCAGCAGCCTTCAATTCCTCTGTTCTTGCAGAGCAGAGGCAAATTCTTTCTATTTAATAAAGTATTTATTGATGCAAGGCTGTTGGAGCTATGAAAGGAAATCCTGTCCACAAGAAGCTTTGGGAACAAAAGAAAAAAAAAAAAAAGCAGGAGCAAAGGTGAAGACTCAGTAGCAGTTTCTCTTCATGTGTAGCAGGGCAATAGGGAAGGCTCCACAGAGGAAAAGCGGTTCTCAGGACTTCACAAACAGGGAGGGAGAATTGGAAGATGTGGTAATCGAGGACACGGAAGAAAAGTAATTTCCGGGAAAATAAATAATAACAGGAAGCACAGAGAAGGGAAAGCTTGGGCTGGTTCTGGGAAGAATCTATAGAGTTCCAATGTGGCTAGAGCAAGGGCTACTCGAAACAAGAGTAAGGTCAGACTGGAAGTGGTCCAGGTCTGGGCCCTTTACATCATCCAGGGACTTGGCCTGTGCCTGGCCGTAAACATTTCCCCCGGGGCCCGCGCCCGCGCCCCTTCACTCCAGCCCGCCACAGCTCCTCGGGCTCGCGCCTCTCCCCACTCAGGGGCGTTCTTCCCTGCCTCGTTCCGGAGTCAGAGGCTACAGAACCATGCTCCCCACACTCGCCCCCTCTGCAAAATCGTGGAAATCGTCCCCACCGCCCGGGACTCACCACCACCCTTGAGCCTGAACCGCTTAACGCGGCCTCAACGTCGTCCAGCAGTCGCCATCTTTCTCGCTTCCTGGTCGCAGAGGTGCACCTTGGCCGCGCGGCAAGTCGGGAAAACGAGTTCCTGAGGTTGTGCGGCGAAGGCCAACTGTAAACACTTAGAACTACCAATCCCAGAATGCATAGCGCGCGGGACAAGCCGGGCCCTGGGGTCTGCTGGGTAGTGTGGTTCTTAGGAAGGTTGAAGTCCGCGGTAGAAAAAGTTTTCCTCTGGGCGGGCTTTCCGGCAGATGGTTTTCTAGGCACTCTGTCTTCCTGTAATCTGCTGGTCTTCACGAAATTGCACATAATGGACTGTCCCTGTCCCAGGTAGCTTACAACGGAGGGCGCAGCGGGAGAGGGGACAGAAACTGAGTTTAAGGGCATCCTTAGATAATTAGACAATATATATTATACAGAACTATATAACAATAGTTACAACTGCAAGAACAGCAACAAAAATTGTTTTCACAAACATTCTGTGAGATAGATTATTAGCCCCATTTTACAGCTAGAGGAACTAGAGATTAGCTTGTAAGAGTAGCCTCATATTTCGCAATACAGGTTGGACAGTTGTATTTTATGTGGTAGAAAACGTTGTAGCACCCTGCTTCCGGGTCCAGTTATTATAACAACTCACACTGAGCTAACACAATGGACTCAAAAGGCCTCCCTGAAGGATATCTCCTGGCCCTATAACACTTATTTTCTCAACATTCCCCATCAGACCCTGGCTTTCTTATTTTTTTACCTTTTGAATCTGGCCATTTAGGCTATCTCATTACTTTTTCTTTTTTCCTTCTTAGCCTCCTTGTTCAGTACTTCATTGAGCTTTCTTACCCCAAATTATATTATCACATTGTTTCTCTGAAGGGGCTGGGGAGGTGGCTCAGTGGTAGAGTACTTGCCTTGCATGCATGAGGCCCTGGATTCGATTCCTCAACACATAAGCAGAAAAAGCCCGAAGTGGCGATGTGGCTCAAGTGCTAGAGCATTAGCCTTGAGCTGAAGAGCTGAGGAACAGTGCCCAGGCCCAGAGTTCAGGCCCTATGACAGACAAAAAATAAGGGGTGGGGGTGGGGGTCTCAAAATTCTTCTACTCATATGGATTCAAAATTATTCCTCCAGGACTGGGAATGTGGCTTAGTGGTAGAACGCTTGCCTAGCATGCACAAAGGCCCGGGTTTGATTCCTCAGCACCACATAAACAGCAAAAACTGAAAGTGGCTCTGAGTCTCAAGTTGTAGAGTGCTAACTTTGAGCAAAAAGAAGCTCAGGAATGGTGCTCAGGCCCTGAATTCAAGCCCCAGGACTGGCAAAAAAAATTATTTCTCCACACAAAGCAAGCCAAAACAAATGAGTGTACTGCTAAGAATAGTTGAGATGAGATAACTGAAAGTTATCTGCTCCTTCCTTCCCATATTCTCATCATCTGCTTTTTTGTTTCAATCCCATGTGGCTGTAGGTCTGGATTTTCTCTCCAATTCTCAAGCAGGACCCCAAGATAGACCCTAATCATGCTCTATGATACACATCTCTGCTGTGAAAAATCAGCAGCCTTTGACTTTTCCACTTCTAGACCAGAGAGAATTAAAGAGAAAAGAAGTGCGGATGTGATCCAGATAGTGAACACGAGAGGGCGGTCTACCCACACACTGGAACCCTATATAAGTAAGACTCAGGCCAAAGATAAACTGGAATCTTTCAGAAATGTGGCTGTTTCTTGAGAATCTTCTACGTGCCTAGTTCTGTGCTGGACACTTACTCAACCTACTCTCCTTATTTCACGTAGTTCTCATAATAGTATAAAAAGTGGTGTTATATCCATTTTATAGATACTGAGATTATGTCCTACAAGGATTTTTAAATGTTTTCAAAGTCCCCATAGTTGAAAGAAAGAATTCCTCCTCAGTTTTGCTTAACTTCAAGGAAGCAAGATGCTTCCCTGTTTCCAGGCTTCCTTCTCCATTCTCTTTAAATACGAGTAAATTCTTAGAATTGTGTAGCATACACCTGTAATCCCAGCACTCAGAAGGCTGAGGCATAAATGTTGAAAGTTCCAGACCATCTGGGCTCCAGAGGAGAAAAAACAAAAATTGAGACCCAGAAAGCTTGCCCAACTTGACAATATTCCTCTACTACTCAAACATACCTCTCATTAGATATATAAGATGTTGAGATTAGGGCTGGGAAGGTGGCTCAGTGGTAGAGTGCTTGCCTTGCATGCATGAGGCCCTGGGTCGATTCCTCAGCACCACATAAGTAGAAAAAGCTAGAAGTGGTGCTATGGCTCAAGTGGTAGAGCACTAGCCTTGAGCTGAAGAGCTGAGGGACAGCACCCAGGCTTAGAGTCCAAGCCCCACAACTGACCAGAAAAAAAAAAGATGTTGAGATTAAAGAATACTTGTTTATTTTACTCTGCTAGTTCTCTATTAAACATTCCTTCTTTGAAAAGATAGAAGGACTTTGGTTTATTGAACACCAGTGGTGTCTCCTACTTAAGTACTACCTGGCTAGTAGTAAGAGGTCTGTGGGATTATAGTGTCAGTAAGACTTAGTTTGAGTTCTGACTCAGTTTACTAGCAGTATGAGTCTTGTATATGCTATAGTACATCTTTTTCTTTTCTGTTTTCTCATTTGTAAAACAGGGATAATATCCTGCTTTCACAGGATAGTACAGTAAAGCAGTTAAGAGTGTATATTCTGCCAGGTGCCAGAATCCTTACAGATAGCTGTAATCCTTGCTGCTCAGGAGGCTGAGATCTGAGAGTCACAGAAGCTAGCCCAGGCAGGAAAGTCTATGAAGCTCTTTTCTCCAATTAACCACCAAAAAACCACAAGTGGATTTATGACTCAAGTGGTAGAGCACCAGCCTTAGTCCTCAGATCTCAGCTTCCTGAATAGCTAAGATTATTGGCATGCCCCCTCATTCCAGGCCCTAGTAACTTTTAATTTCTAGCACTATTTTATGAAACTTGAAAGAAAACAAGAGCTGTGAGTCACTGAGAAGGGAAGGTAAGACTCCTTAGCCACTCACACTAGAACTAGGTCAGTGACCTTTCAATGAACTCAAAGGAGTTAGGGAGCCAAGGTCTACCCTGCCTTGGCTTAGTCTGCACATTTTCTGCTGGAGTGAGCCTCAACAGCTTGAACCTCCACTGGTGGCCTCTTCCTACCTTTCCGTCTCTTCTAAACTTTCTTTCTTTTTTTTTTTTTTGTCGGCTGTGGGGCTTGAACTCTGGGCCTACGCACTGTCCCTCAGCTCTTCAGCTCAAGGCAAGCGCTCTACCACTTGAGCCACAGTGCCACTTCCGTTTTTTTTTTTTTTGGGGGGTCCGGTCGTGGGGCCTGAACGCTGTCCCTCAGTTCTTCAGCTCAAGGCTAGCGCTCTACCACTTGAGCCACAGCACCACTTCCAGCTTTTTTCTTTTTGCATATGTGGTGCTAAGGAATCGAACCCAGGGCCTCAGGCATGCAAGGCAAGCGCTCTACCACTTCCAGTTTTCTGGTGGTTTATTGGAGATAGGAGTCTCACAGTCTCTTCTGCCCGGGCTGGCTTTGAACCATGATCCTCAGATCTCAGCCTCCTGAGTAGCTAGGATTACAGGCGTGAGCCACCAGCGCCCAGCCCTCTTCTAGACTTTCTAGGCCAATGATTCTTAACAGGAAGTGATTTTGCAGGGGGGATAACATCTGGAGCAATCTTTGAGGCATCTTTGGTCCTGACAACTAGGGGATGCTAGTATCATCTAGTACCTGCCAGATACCAGAGATGCTATTGAACACCCAATGGTGTTCTACAAAGTCAGCTATAGTGGCTTACTAGCTACTTAGGCTGAAGTTGGAAGGATTGTAGTCCAAAACTAGCCCTGGCAGAAAGTTCTACAGATCCTATCTTAACCAATAAAAAGTTGGGCACACTGGCATGTGTTCGTTTTCCTAGCTACAAGGTTGGCATAGGTAGGAGGATTCTAGTCCATGTTGACCTGGGCAAAAAGCAAGGCCCTATTTGAAAAGAAACTAGGAAATGATACTATGGCTCAAAGCGGTAGAACGCTAGTCTTGAACAAAAGAGCTCGGGGCAGTGCCCAGGCCCTGGGTTCAGCCCCATTTAAAAAAGAAAAAGTAACTAAAGCAATTGAGTGCCTGACTCACACCTGTAATCCTAGCTATTCAGGAGGCTGAGATCTGAGGATCATAGTTCAAAGCCAGCCCTGGCAGAAAAGTTTATCAGATATTATCATTTTTTGTTGTTGGTGGTGGTTGTGGGGCTTGAACTTAGGACCTATGCACTATCCCTGAGCTTTTATTTTATTTTTTTTAAAATTTTTATTGTAAAGATACTATACAGTTACAGTCACATGAGCAAGGTAATGAGTACACTTCCCATTGAGCATTGTTACCCCCTCCATTGTTTTCCCCCTACCATCCCTTCCCTCCCTACTTTCCCCGAGGTTCTTTTTTTTTTAATTGTGATTAAGTGATTACATAATTTCCCAAATTTCACAGTATTGTGGAATAATGATGCTCATTTAAAGTCACAAGTTCATTCTAACTTTCCTGGAGCAAATTGTATATCACAGTCTATAACATATAACGGTGTACACATATACACCATACATGTGATCAGCAGCATGGGGATATTTAGTAGTGGTTTGACCAGATGAGTGGGAGTTCTTTGTTTCTTAAGTCCTGTTAATTTTGTCATATCACCTAACATTTTGGATTTGGCATCCATTTATCAGGGAGACCATGTACCGTTTGTCTCTTTGCTCTTGGCTTACCTCACTCAACATGATTCTTCTAGCTCCATCCATTTCCCTGCAAATGCCATTATTTTGTCATTTCTAATGGTTGCATAATATTCCATTGTGTATAGATACCACAATTTTTGGATCCATTCATCTGTGGTGGGCATCTGGGTTGTTTCCATATCCTAGCTATTGTGAACAGTGCTGCAATAAACATGGAGGTGCACGTGTCCTTGTATATTGGTTCCTGTTGTTCAGGGTAGATGCCTAGAAGTGGTATGACTGGGTTGTAAGGGAGGTCAATCTTTAGCTTTCTAAGGACCCTCCAGACTGCTTTCCAAAGTGGTTGTATAAGTGTACATTCCCACCAGCAGTGTAATAGGGTTCCTCTTTCTCCACATCCCCTCCAGCATTTGTCAGCTGATTTATGGATGTGGGACATTCTGACTGGGGTAAGGTGGTATCTCAGGGTTGTCTTTATTTGCATTTCCTTCACCACCAGGGATGATGAACATTTCCTCATGTGTTTCTTTGCCATTTTTATTTCTTCATCTGAGAATTCCCTCTTTAGTTCCCTTGCCCATTTAGTAATTGGTTTGTTAGGTTTGGGAGGGATTAGTTTCTTGAGTTCCCTGTATATACAGGATGTTAACCCCTTGTCTGATACATTGCTGGTGAATATTTTTTCTCAATTAGTTGGTTGTCTTTCTAGCTTGGTTGCGATAGATTTAGCTGTGCAGAAGCTTTTTATTTTAAGGTAGTCCCATTTGTCGAGTCTCTCTCCAATTTGTTGTGACCCTGGGACTCTGTTCAGGAAGTTCCTTCCTGTGTCTATTAGTTCAAGTGTCTCTCCTACTCTGTCCTGCAGTAGTTTCAGAGATTCAGGTTTAATGTTAAGGTCTTTAATCCATTTTGAGTTGATGTTGGTGCCTGGTGATAGGCTGGGGTCCACTTTTAGTTTTCTGCATGTGGCCGCCCAGTTTTCCCAGCACCAGCGGTTGAAGAGGCTGTGTTTCTTCCATTGTATGTCTTTGGCTCCTTTGTTGAATATCAGCTGGCTGTAGGCCTGTGGATTTATTTCTGGATCTTCTATTCTGTTCCATTGGTCTTCGGGTCTGTTTTTGTGCCAGTACCATGCTGTCTTTGTTATTATAGCTCTGTAGTAGAGTTTGAAGTTCGGCATGGATATCCCTCCCATGTTGTCTTTATTCCCTAGAATTGTTTTGGCTATTCTAGGTCTTTTGTTGTTCCATATGAATTTTTGGACTGTTTTCTGTATTTCAGTGATGTACGTCATTGGGATTTTAATAGGAATTGCATTGAATTTGTATATTAATTTTGGGAGTATTACCATCTTTACTATATTAAGTCAGCCTATCCAAGAGCATTGTCCCTGAGCTTTTACACTAGTGCTCTACCACTTTGAACCACAGCTCCACCTCTGCCTTTCTGGTGGTTACTTGGAGATGAGTCACACTAGACTTTCCTTCCTGGGCCGGCTTTGAATCATGATCCTCAGATCTCAGCCTCCTGAATAACTAGGATTATATGTGTGAAACTTTTTTTTTTTTTTTGGTCATGGGGCTTGAACTCTGGGCCTGGGCATTGTCCCTGAGCTCTTCAGCTCAAGGCTAGCACTCCACCACTTGAGCCACAGTGCCACTTCTGGCTTTTTCTGTTTATGTGGTGCTGAGGACTAGAACCCAGGGCCTCATGCATGCAAGGCAAGCCCTCTACCACTGAGCCACCTTCCTAGCCTGCATGAAACTTTTATCTCCAATTAATCAGCAAAAAAACAGAAGCAGGGGTGTGGTTAAGTGGTATAGTGCCAGCCTTGAGCAAAAAAGCCAAATGAAGCTTAAAGCCCCAAGTTACAACTCCTAGTACCACTGAAAACAAAACCAAAAAAACTCCCCAGGCTTCTGTGGCTCACACCTGTAATCCTAATTACTCAGGAGGCTGAGATCTGAGGATCACAGTTTGAAGCCAGCCCAGGCAGAGACTTTTATCTCTAATTAACTATTCAAAAACTGGAAGTGGCACTGTGGCTCAAGTGGTAGAGCATTATCCCTGAGCATAAAGAAGCTAAGGGATAGTGCCCAGGCCCCAGGAAAAAACAAAAAACAAAAACTCTAAAGCAGAAAAGGGTTGGGGTAAGGGCTGGGAAGGTGGCTCAGTGGTAGAGCTCTTGCCTTGCATGCATGAGGCCCTGGGTTGGATTCCTTAGCGCCACATAAGCAGAAAAAGCCTGAAGTGACACTGTGGCTCAAGTGGTAGTGCTAACCTTGAGCTGAAGAGCTGAGGGACAGTGCCCAGGCCCAGAGTTCAGGCCCCAAGACCGACCAAAAAAAAGGGAGGGTTGGGGTATGACTCAAGTGGTAGAGTATTTACTTAGCAAACACAAAACCCAGTACCATCAAAAAAATAGAGCATTCTGGGTGCAAATGTGAATAGTTCCAAGGTGGAGAAGGCATGCCCTAGACAGTTCTTCCTGGTTTAGTGAGATTTGGGTGGAAGTGGGTCAAGGATCAGGGAAGAGCGAGAGATTCCATGTTGGAGGTACTAGGGTGCTATGGCTGCAGTCACTCTGGAACTCAAAGAAAGGGTTCTAGAACAGCTTTTCCTTGACCATCAGTGGCCAAGAAAACTGAGAAAGAAACAAAGCCAGGAGCCAGTAGCTCACGCTTGTAATCCTAGATATTCAGAAGGCTGAGAGCTAAGGATCTTAGTTTGAAGACAGCCTGAGTATTCATGTCCATGAGACTCTTCAATCAGCCATCAAAAAAGCCTGGAGTGAAGCTATATAGTCCAAGTGGTAGAATGCCAATCTTAAGCAAAAAAAGCTAAGGGACAGTTCCCAAGCTCTGAGTTCAAGCCCCAGTATTGGTGCAGAGAGGGGGGGGGGAGAGAGAGAGAGAAAGAGAGAAACAAAAAGAAGGTAGGGAAGGAGGGAGGGAGGAAGGAAGTCAAGCAGGCAGGCAACAGATGGATGGGAAAGTGGCTTAATGATAGAGTACTTGTCTATCATGCATGAAGCCCTGGATTCAGTACCATATAAACAGATAAAGTCAGAAGTGGTGCTGTGGCTCAAGTGGTAGAGTGCTCGCCTTGAACAAAAGAAGCTCAGGGACAGTACCCAGGCCCTGAGTTCAAGCCCCAGGACTGGCAAAAAAAAAAAAAACTTTGCTGGGTACAGGTGGCTTACACCTATAATCCTAGCTACTTAGGCTGAGCTCTGAGTCAAGATTTGAAGCCAGCTGGGGCAGAAGAATCCCTGTGGGAGTCTTATCTCCAATTAACCACTCAAAAGCTGGAAGTGGGGCTGTGGCTCAAGTAGTAGAGCTCTAACCTTGGGCAAAAAGAGCTCAAGGACAGTGCCAGGCCCTGAGGTCAAGCCCCACAACTGAAAAAACAAAAACAAAAACAAAACCAGAGCCAACTTCTTTATAGTGTTATATTTTCATTAATAAATAGGTTTTCTTCTTGAAACACAGAACATATAACAGATTGAAACACTTTCCCCCCCCTCCCCCCAATTCCAAAGACAAGTCTATAAAACAAATGCCAGCTGTGCTGCCCTGTGGGCAGGAAAAGTCTGGTGACCTTCCCCCAGCCCTGCCCCTGCAGCACCATCACCACCCCCCACACTCCACAAGAGAAGGGGGTCTGGAGCTTCTCCCTTGAGCCCTGGGGACTTAGGTGAGAAGCATGTGAATGTATGATGTCACCACTCCATGATTCATGGACTATGCAAAGATGAAGCTTCCCTCCACTGGCTCTGACCAGCCCCTGCACTCCTGATTTTGTGATACAGCACCTGGGCAAAGCTCCCAAGGGAGCTGCCCCTGGGCTTCCCCCACTCTCCGTTCCTCTGCCACTCCTTAGAAGGGAGGGGAAGGGCTCTGGGACCCCTCCAGACCCGGGGCCTGCATGGGAAACACTGTGTGAAGAGGCATGATGCTGAGGTGAAGGCTCCTGTACACCCCCAAGCCTGTGAGGCCAGCATTCCCCCTCCCCCCACACACACATACACCATGACCCCACACTTTCCTTTCCTCTGGAGTGGCTGCCCTCTCCACAACCTAGTGCCCAGCTTGGGGTGTGATGGTTCTAGTTCAGTCCTCAGTGTCAGACCTGGTACCTTCATGTCCCTTTCCTGTCTCCTTCCAACCCCTCACGGTGACCATCCGAAAAGCTCATATCCAGTGTCCTAAATTGTTACATCCTCCCCCTCCCCCGAGCCTCTGCATCCCAAGGGAGGAAGTGGGGAGGTGTGGTCTCCCTGCTCCAACTCCCACTTCACATAATGGAACAGCTTTTGGCCTTTTCCTTCTTGAAGGTGGAAGAGATGAGTTCGGAGCGGCTGGGGAGGTGGAGGAGTCGCTTGGAGAGGCTTCGGACGGGGCTCTTCGGGGGCACAGGGCTGGGTTTGTTCAGACACACCATGGATGCCATCCGAAAGATGCTATGGATACTCTTCTCCGAGGTGAAAGCTGAGCCTTCCAGGTAGATTTCTGCACCCAGCTGCTTGGCTATTGCACAGCCCTGAGGAAGGGGTGGAGTCATCAATGCAATGATCCAAAATAGCTGGGAAACAATAGGACTTTCTCTGTGCTATGCCCCAGGGCTATTCCAGATGCACCCCTCTGCCAGTCTCTCACCACCAGCCTCTGACAATTACTTTTGTGAGGGACAAGGATGCCTGCACATCAGGATCACCTAAATCACTTTTTTTTTTTCTGTGCCAGTCGTGGGGCTTGAACTCAGGGCCCAGGCAGCTTCCTTGAGATTTTCTTAAGGCTAATGCTCTACCACTTGAGCCACAGCACCAATTCCAGCTTTTTTGGTGGAGATTAACAGCCTCACAGACTTTCTACCTCAGGATTGCTTCAAACAGTGACTCTCAGCTCTCTGCTTCCTGAGTAGCTACAATTACAGGCATGAGTGACAACTAGCTTCTAAGTCACTTTTAACCACACAGAGAGAGTAGGTCAGAATTTCTGGGGATTAGGGCATAGCCATTAAGTTTTTCTTTTTTGGTTTCCGGTGAGTTTAAGAGTCTCATGGGCTTTATTGCCCAGGCTAACTTCAAACTGTGATCCTCACTCAGATCTCAGCCTCCTGAGTAACTAGAATTACAATCCTGAGCCGCTGGCACCCAACCCTGCATTAATATTTTTAGGAGCTCTCCCAGATGACGATAAAGAGAAATATTGCCATAAAGAAATGATGCTAGCTGGGTGGCTAGGATTTTTAGGTACTTGGGAGGCTGAAACCTGGAGGACCACAGTACAAAGCTGGCAAGGACAGAAAAGTCCATGAGGTTCTATGTTCAATTAACTAGCAAAACAAACAAACAAACAAAACTCTTGGGCGCTAGTGGCTCACATCTGTAATTCTAGCTACTCTGAGGATCATGTTTTGAAGCCAGCCCAGGATGGGAAGTCCATGAGAAAAGTTGAAGTGGCACTGTGGCTCAAGTGGTAGAGTGCTATTCCTTGAGGAAAAGATGCTCAGGGACAGCACCCAGACCCTGAGTTCAAGCCTCAGGACGGGTACAAAAAAATGCTAAGGTGGAGGCATGGCTCAATGGTAGAACACTAGCCTTGAGTAAAAAGCCATGCAAATTCTAAACCCTAAGTTCAAGCCCCTGTACTGGGAAATGGAAGGAAGGAAGGAAGGACAAAAGGAAAGAAGGAAGGAAGGAAAGAAAGAAAGGAAGGGAGGGAAGGAGAGAGAGAAAGAGGAGAAAGGAAAGGAAGGGGGAAGGAGGAAGGTAGAGAAGGAAGGGAGGGAAGAAGGGAAGGAGGAAAAGAAGAAAGGAGAAAAGAGAAATAATCCTTAAATAAAGAAGGAAGGAAGACAGGAAAAAGAAGAAGAAAGAATCCTTATATTCTTAGATGCATATGCAATTATCCAGGAGTTTCCTTAAAAATGATATGCAAGCTGGTGGCTCACATCTATAATCCTAGCTACTCAGGAGGTTGAGATCTGAGGATCATGGCTCAAAACCAGCCTAAGCAGACAAATCTGTGAGACTCATATCTCCAATTAACCATCAAAAAGCTGTGATTTCAGGCATGACTCGAGTGGTAGAGAAAAACAACAATCTCCCAGCACCCAAAATGTTCTTTTGTTTCTTGAGAAAGGATCTTACTATGTAGGCTGAGCTGGCTCAGACTCAAGATTCTCCTACTTCTACCTCCCAAGTGCTGAAATTGAAGTGGCACTGTGGCTCAAGTGGTAGAGTGCTATTCAAGTGGTAGAGGTGCTGGTCACCACAGCAAGCATTTCTAATGATTCTAATACAGGTGGTCCCCAAAAAGAACTCTTGTAGGTGTTAGCACAAACAAGGATGGTTCATCTGCTGACCTATAGCATACAGCTAGGTAAACAGGTACCCATTACTCTAGTTATAGAACTCTCTAACACTAATTCTCTCTTACCATAGTGCAAGAATAAGAGCAAGAATCATATCTGTCTGGGAGCCGGTGGCTCATGCCTATAATTCTAGCTACTCAGGAAGCTGAGATCTGAGAATTTTGATTCAAAGCTGGCCTGGGCATAAAAGTTCTTGGGAGATTTATCTCCAATTAACCACTCAAAAACCAGACCACTCAAAAACTGGAAGTGGTACTGAGGCTCAACTGGTAGAGTGCTAGCCTTTAACACAAAGAGACTCAGGGACAGTGTCCAGGCTCTGTGTTCAAGCCCCACAACCAACCAAAAAAAAGTCATATCTGAAGTCCTCTGTCCACAGCCCTTTCCACCCCATCCTCCAGTGCAAGCAAGCAAGCACTAGCGCACATGCACGCACACGCACACACACACACATACACACACTCACGCACGCACGCACGCACGCACCTGCTCATAGGAAATGGGCGCCTGCTTTTGGTGTGACAGCTCCATCAGGGTGCTCAGGTCTGTTCTCAGGTCTGTCTTGCAGCCAATTAGCAAAACTCGGGTGCTGGGGCAATAATCCAGGATTTCTGTCCTCCACTGAAAGGGCCAAGCATGGAGAAAGGAAGAATTGGGAAAGGGGAAGGAAAGTCAGAGGCAGACAGATCCCAGGAAAAGCCCAGCTGGCAGTGTCGCACATACATACACCACCCAGACGATCACCAGCCCTGTCCTCCCTCTGAGTCACAGCATCTCTGCTGCACTAATTACATCATCTTCCTGCCCATGAGGCCTTCGGTGGCACTGGTGACCCAACAGCCTGTGCCTTCAGTCAACAGCCCAGTCACCAAGTAAAGTACAGGAGCAAGATTCTTCCCACTTCCTGCCAAGCAGAGCAAACCCAGAACTATCTGCCCTGCTGCCCCATTAAAGGCCTCACAAGTCCAGAGGGCCACAGAGGGATGCAGTCAATCTCTTTCCAGGTAGAGCATGTAATCCAAATCTTCTGGGAAACTAGGCTAGTTCATAAGGCTCTCTGCAGCTTGTCAGTAGAGACACATCTTGACATCCAAACTCAGGTGTGCCTGGTTCAGTGAGCCTGGGATCCAGAGCATTCAAGCCTGTCTCAAAACGATTCAATTGCTGACCCCTAAACCATATCAGGGGGTTCTGATTGGGAATCTTTTTGTTTCCTGAGACTTTCTCCCATCACCCTCCTTTGCTGGGCCTGGTATAGAATAACAGAACCAGCAGAGAAGAGGAGACCTGGATTGTATTCCTAGAGCTGGAGCTCATGATGTGGCCTTGGGCAAAAACTCTTCCTTTCCTGGCATCAGTTTCTTTCTGGTACACAAAAAAGATGAGAAGCCAAAGGTCCCAAGATTCTTTTCTGTTCTCCTGCTGGGTTAGATGCTGAAGAATTTCTCTAGTCTTATCTTCTTTTTTTGCCAGTCCTGGGGCTTGAACTCAGGGCCTGGGCACTGCCCCTGAGCTTCTTTTTGTTCAAGGCTAGCACCTACCACTTGAGCCACAGCACCACCTCTGGCTTTTTCTGCGTATATGGTACTGAGGCATCAAATCCAGGGCTTGCATGCGCAAGACAAGCACTCTACCACTAAGCCACATTCTCATCCCCTCTAGTCTTACCTTCTTAAGTGCACTGTCCACTGTCTCTGGACGGCTGATGTCAAAGCATAATAACACTGCATCTGAGTCGCTATAGCAGAGTGGACGGACATTGTCATAGTAGGGAGACCCTGAAGTAGTAAGAAAGACATGGGGGTGAGCCATGGCATTTTTTTCTTCTCTATAAACCAGAATCCAAGGTGCACTTGGACTACCATTTTTTGATCTTTTCAAAACCAGCCACCCTCTAGGGAATTGTGCCTGGAAGCCTGGGACCTGACCACCTGCTTGGATCATCTCCCTTAACCCTGGAAGAAGAAGAAAATAAAAGGGGCTAGAAAACTGAGCACTGATGGCTCATGCCTATAATCCTTGCTACTCAGGAAGCTGAGATCTGAAAAGTGTGGTTTGAAGCCAGCCTGGGCAGGAAAGTCTGTGAGACTCTTATCTCCAATTAACCATTTAAAAAAAGGCCAGAAGTGGAGCTGTGGTTCAAGCAGCAGCCCTAAGTACAAAAGCTCAGGGTCAGCACCCAGGCCCAGAGTTCAAGCCCCAGCACTGGCAAAAAAAAAAAAAAAAAAAAAAAAGAGGGGGCGGGTGGCAGAATATAATTCAATTTTATCTGGGTCTTCCACAGTAGTCTCAAATTAAGTTCTATAGTTCACTGAATCCTAGAAAACCTTTCCAAATCCCAGGGAGAGACCAGGGCTGTTCAATATCTCCCCTTCTTGAGCATCTTCCTGCTGCCTGACCTCTGTGCTTTGGTTCTGGGGTCTCTTTGGTTTAGAGACAAACCTGCCTGTTACATAACTGGCTGTCCTGCTTCTTTACCATGGTGTCTGAACTCTAGGAAGTTGGCAGGGGAGGGAGAGCACCCAGGATTCAGGGCTCCACTCTGCCACCCACCTAAATCAGCCTTCTCTTGAAAGGGGAGGCTGTAGCCCCCTCTCCCCCTAAGATCCCAGGGAGGCAATCTCACAGTCAGCAGCACCCATAGCTAGGAACTTTGATGCTAGAGCAAGGGTCCTTCATAGGACAGGGACTAGCCAATGTAGACCTAGGGTCTGAGAAGGCCACACAAGGAGCTGAGCCTACCCCCCTCCACCCTGGGGAAGGAGCAGTAGAGGATTTGGAACCCAGACAATTCGTGCTCAGAATAGCAAGCAGCCCCTCTCCCTGCACTGCAATCGCCATGGAAACTGGGGGGGAATCCAAGCTGGGGTGGGGGTGTCGATCATAAGAAAAAAAGTAAGGGAGAGTTGGGATAGCTGCCTGCTCCTTCAGTGTTCTTCCCCTCCCCCTCCCTCATCCTATCCCTTTCTGAGGCGAGGTGGGGGTCTGGCTTCCCAGTGGCACTGAGGCAAGGGAACGCTGCAGTATAGGGGAAGGGGGAGGGGAGAAAGTCTCCATTTTAGCTCCAAATAATCCCCCTCCCATAAGATCAGCAAGTGAAAAATGAAACAGGTCCAACCCTGGTTCTGGGACAGGGAAGCCCCATCCCACACATTTCTGCCACTTCCTCTGACCTTACAAGAACCTAATGTGAGAGTCTGAGGCTGACAGATTTCATCCTTTTGAAATTAGGGGGTGGGTGTGACACAAGGTATAAAGACCACACTTGCTGATTTTCTAGTATCTGGATTGGGGCCTCAAGGGCTGCATTCTGACTGTGGAAGGAGGTGGGGAGGGAACAGTGTGGGGCTTGGGGGTGGTGGTAGTGAGAAGAGATGAGCTGCAGTAAGGTTGTGGGAAGACTGGAAGGTGGGAGGGTACAGCAGAAGAAAAACCCATTTATCATGCGACCACGCTGCATTCCAGCCCAGCCAGCCAGCATAGCACAGTAGTCCAGGATGACCGGAATTCTGCCTCCCATCCTTGGAGCTGCAGCCCAGAAAAGCACCCCACCTTGAGGAATTTTTGTTAGGTGGAGGGGGTGGGAAAGAAAGAAAGTCTCATTTTTCCGTCTACCCATCCCCTATTTCAGTCTTTTCAGACTTCAAAATTGGGAGCATGGGAACAACAGCTCTTTGGAGTAGAGCAGCATATTTATTACACTCAACAGGAAACCCCAGTGATTTATAGTTCCCTTTACATTCGGTCTGGATATGATTTTTTTTTTTGGAAAGGCATGGATTTGATTTTCTTTCTCTTATAAGCAGCTTTTACTCCTTAATTATCACTCTGAGCCAGTCTATTAAAAAAAAAAAGGCCTCTGGGTGAAGAGGTAGTAGAAAGGGCTCAGAATCATAGCAAAGGAGGATTGAGCACTAAAGGTTTGAGGCTGAGAGCCTGGGAAAACATTGCTTCTTCAAAGACAGAGCACCTTCTGGCAAATCGAAATGGTCAAAAGCAACCCACTTCCAGCACCCCCAGCAGCCACTATCCACAACATGACCATGCCCTACATTAGCCATCTCCCCCACCCTCCCAAAACATTGATGATGCATTGCTTCTTCCCTGAGCCGCAGCGGTGTGACAGGGGAGGTGAGAGCCGAGTTGCGGCAGGCAGACAGCAGTAGCCAGAGACAGAAAGCAGAAAAGCCAGATGCGTCCCAAAGCAAAGGTGGTCTCCCTAACCAACTACAACATCCTCTAGCTACAAGAACCCCTGCCTCTCATTTAACTTTGCTCTGGGGAAGTAAAGCGTGAGTGTGTGTGTGTGTGTGTGTGTGTGTGTGTGTGTGTGTGTGTGTGAGTGTGAATATGAGTGTGTGTTTGTCTATCCGTGTGTTTAGCAAGGAGTAGAAATAGAAAAGCCTTGCCAAAATCTGAGTTGACCAACAGCACCCCCACCCCTACCTCCATCAAGGATCCTCAGATTCCTTCTTTCTGTTTCCTGGCTAAGCATCTTTCTCCTCCTCAACACAACTGCAGCTGACTAGTTGGGCTGGCAACAGAGGATATTGGTAACCGCAGTCTTACCTGAGGTGTCCCAGAGACTAAGCTCCACTCTCTGTTCCTCAGTCTCCAAACAGGCTGTGTAATTCTCGAACACCGTGGGCACATAGGTCTGTGTGAAGAGAGGAAGCATTCACACCTGAACACCTCTGTCCTACACAAAACCCTACTACACAAGAAGCCACTCATCCCTCTTTTGAGACACTAAAGTGTCAAGGCCAGAGGAAGGAGTTCGGGGGGGGGTGGGCAGGAGGGACCACATAAGATTGGAAGAAAAGGACTGTAGAGGCACTGGCACTTTGTGCTATGGAGATAAGAATTAGGAATGACCCACTCCCCCCACTACAACCAGAGGCAAGTCCCCCTCCCAGTTCCTAATGATCAGACACACATCACACACGTTTTCCTCTCATCCCTAAATTTGTCTCCCAATTTCAGAATCACCAGACAATTCTAACATCTGTCTTCCATCTCCCCAAACCCCTTGGTCCAGGTAAACCACCAAAAAGGGGCAACAGTAGCAACCTCCGGGCTTACATTCATAGAACCTTTGAAGAGGGAGTGAAGGATGGGCAGGTATTATGTCAAGAAGAAACCCCAGACTCCAGGGCCTCCAGTTTCCTCTCCTGAGAGCAGACCCAGAGATGAAGGAAAGTAGGAGGGGATCTGATGGGTGAAGAGGTAAGGAGGAGCCGGCCAGGCGGCTGCAAAGTAGGACAGGTCTCAGGGGAAACCAAGGCTGGGCAATACTCCAGCCAGAAAGCAGCTGAGGTGGGGCAGGCTGGGGGTGGAGGGGGTGGAGGAGATGACTCTCCTGGGCAGGTGGGAATCAGCCCCGGGGCGGGCCGGAGAGCAGGGCAGGTGGCTCACCTCGGGATAGCAGTCCTTCGCTAGCACCTGTAACATCGCTGTCTTCCCGCACTGCACATCGCCCACCAGCACGAGCTTACATCTGACCACTACTGGCTGGGGCGCCCGTCTCTCTTTCATGATTGCAGCCTCCACAGGGCTCGGGCTCCGATTCAGAGAATAAGGGTGGCGACAGGTGTACTTCAGCAAGGGACTGAACTCAATGCCCTGTCCCCCTCCAACTGAAGACGAGGCCGGGCACAGGCTTCTTATATATCCTTAGATGAACCAATCACAAGAGGAGGCGGACTCTGTGGCAGCCAATCACTGAGGTGGGATCTCCTTCAACAGCCAATAGGAAGGGACTCTGAGTCAGCGCCCTCTTCTTCCCTTCCCTTTCTCTTAAAGCTGCAACGTTTTTTTCTCTTCCTCCTGAAAGGGGATTCCCACGATGTTTTTGTATTTGTATTAGGAAGTAGGAGGGGACTTAAGGCAAAGTTAAATGATCTGGAGTGCCCTTCAGTTTATGTAAAAAAACATTAGCTAGCTATGGAATAGAAAGAACAAGCTGGAGTCATTGGGACTGTCCCAGGAAAAGAGCCAGGCAGCCTAAACTATGGACATCCACCTAGCAAGGTGAATGGGACCCGGGGCATGGGGGGAGAGGTGGGGTGGTGTTCCAGAGACCTTATACTATGTTGTTTCATTTAATTCCTATACAAATCAGTTTTCACTCTGTGCATGTACCCTTGCACTCAGGGCCTGGGCACTGTCCCTTTTTCACTTTAGGCTGGCTCTCTACCACTTGAGCCACAACTCCACTTCCTGACTTTTGATGGTTAATTGGAGATGAGTCAAGTGGACTTTTCTGCTTGGGCTGGCTTCCAACTGGGATCCTCATACGTTAGTCTCCTGAGTAGCTAGGATTATAGGTGTGAGCTACTGGCTAGTTCTCACTTCCTTCCCATTTGTTTTCTAACACAAGTTCCTACTGTTCCTGTTTTGGAAGCACAAATCCCCTCCTCAGGAATCACCTCCACCAAAACAAATCAACGAAACCAAATACAGGTCCTCACCCAGAGAAAGAAAAGAATGAGGGAGTCCAGGCAAGTAAGGATAAGAGAAAGGAAAAGAACAAAACCAAATCTCTTGGCCACATAGCCCCTTACTCCAGGGCTGGCAGGAGCTGTTTACAGATGCTTGTTTTATGGCCTGAGTTCAGTTTTCCAGATGAATCAGGTGCAGGATTAGTTCCAGGCTGACATCAGTTGATACTGATGCACTAATGCATGTCATCTAGTCAAAGTCCAGCCTGGAAGACCAGGGTTGGGCCTTTGGGATTAGAAACTAAAAGGCCAGTTCACACTGGTAGATCACACCTGTAATCCTAGTTACTCAGGAGGCTGAGATCTGAGGATTGCAGTTTGAAGCCAGCCCAGGCAGGAAAGTTCATGAGACTCTTATCTCCAATTAACCACCAAAACACTAGAAATGAAGCTGTGGCTCAAAATGGTAGAACACCAGCCTTTAGTAAAAAGGGGAAGGTGCCAAGGCCTTGAGTTCAAGCCCCAATACTAGCACAAATAGAAAGAAAGAAAGAAAGAAAGAAAGAGAGAGAGAGAGAGAGAGAGAGAGAGAGAGAGAGAGAGAGAGAGAGAGAGAGAAAGAAAGCTTCCCAGACAAAAGGAACAGATCTGTATATCTCTATGAGTGATGTTTTCCAATGTGTCCTATAGGCAGAATGGGAGTTATTTTGAGAATGTAGCCTAGCAGCATTGTTCCAGTCTACCCTGTAGGTTCTCAGCCCCAGCTGTTTGGACTCTGGGGTCAGTGTCTTCACTGCTCTCTGCCCATCTCTTACCCTCTCACTTCCAAGGTTGAAATCCCCTGAGAAAACTTGTAAAGGCATGTGGAGGGAGGCAGGGGGTGTTTTTCAGAGGTCACCATTAGCTGTGTAATCCTCATCTCCCAGCTCTTTGGAGATTTTACCTTCCCCCCACACCTCAGCCTCAGCTTTCAGATAATGTTCTATCTATGGAATTTGTCCTCTTCTTGCCCTTTTTCAGCATCCTGACAGCTTCCCTGAGCTGCCCATTAAGTGTAGTTTGGGAGAGTTCCAGAACAGCTGTAAGATTGTAGATGCTTCAACCTGGAGTCCTTTCCCTCCATTTGACCATCTTCTGGGCCTGATTTCCACCCTCATCTCATCTGGACACAGTATTGGAAGTACTAGTAGGGTCCCTATGTATCCTCTTAACCTTTAACTGGGATCCCTTCCCAAAGAGTTAGCCTCCTTCTCCTGTTCTCTTCCACCCCCCCCCTTTTCACACACACAGTCCTCTACTGGCCACCCCAAATAAACATTTGACACAAGGAAAACTGTCCTGCTATGCCGACAGTGTCCTCAGCTTCTAACACGATTGCCATTTCTCAGATCCCCTGAGGTAGACATTCTGAGGGCTCGTTCCAGCCTTGATTCTTCCCTGGGATCAGGGTCAGGCAGTGGAAGTTCTGAGCTATGGTTCAGAGCAAACCTCCAGCATGGCTGAGTCTCAAGGGGTGACTCCAAAGAGATCTCTTGGCTCATTTTGGGGGGTGGGAGGGATTATTTTTGCTTTTTTTTTTTTTCATTCTGTTGTTGTTGTTCGAAGACAGGATCTTACTAGGTAGCTCTGGCTGGCTTCAAACCCACAGTCCTGCCTCAGCTTTCTGAGAGCTGGAATTAAAGGTGCACACTATCATATCTATCTCTGTAGGACACATTATGAATTATGGCAGAAGGTATTGTGGGTGAGGTGGTAGGAGGAGAGAGGGGAGAAGAAAAGAGAAGAGAAGAGAAGAGGAGAGGAGAGAGAGAGAGAGAGAGAGAGAGAGAGAGAGAGAGAGAGAGAGAGAGAGAGAGAGAGAGAGAGAGAGAGAGAGAGAGAGATCCGGAGGAAGCATGGCAACATGAAAACAGGATGGAGCTATATTCAGCAGGTCCGGGTGTTGGACCCAGCTGCTCCCTTAAGATGTGTGTTTTCACCTTCGTTGGGCTCTTGGTTCTTTAACTGTAATGTGAAGAGTTTAACTAGAGAAGGCACTTTTTAACTTTTTTTTTTTTTTTTTAGCAGTTAGGTCCTTTGTCCAACCCTCTTTGTTTAACCCTCTTTCAAGTGGTGTTTTGTTTTGTATTGTGTTTGTACTAGTACTGGAGCTTGAGCTCAGGACCAGGCTAGTGCTCCACCGCTTGAGCCACAGCTCCACTTTTGGCTTTTTGATGGTTAATTGGAGAGAAGAGTCTTATAGACCTTTCTGCCCGTGCTGGCTTCTAACCAGGATCCTCAGATCTCAACATTTTGAGTAGTTGGAATTACAGGTGCAAGCCACCTGCATCCACTTAACCTGTTTTTTAAAGCTTTTGTCTTATGTAAATGTTCAAACCTTTTAAAAGATTTAGGAGTAGGGAGGTATAGCTCAGTGGTAGAGCTTACTTAACAGATATGGCACCCTGGATTTCATCTCATTCTAGAATAGAATAGGAGACTAACACAATTTAAATCCTCACAAATCTACAGTCCAGCATGATCTTGGTTTATATGTCCCACCCACTTATCTTACCTACACCATTTGTACTGGATGCTTTTAAAATAAATTTTAGACATATTTTATCCATACACATTTGAGTACTTATCTCTAAAAGAGAAGGACTTTGTTACCACAGTATCAGTATCACAAATAAATAAACATAAATAAAAATAAATTCTGGGCTGGGAATGTGGCTAGGTGGTAGAGTGCTTGCCTAGCATGCAGGAAGCCCAGGGTTAGATTTCCTCAGTTCCACATAAACAGAAAAAGCTGAAAGTGGCACTGTGGCTCAAGTGGTAGAGTGCTGGCCTTGAGCAAAAGAAGCTCAGGGATTTAGCTGGGCGCCGGTGGCTCATGCCTGTAATCCTAGCTACTCAGGAGGCTGAGATCTGAGGATCTCGGTTCAAAGCCAGCCCGGGCAGGAACATCCATGAGACTCTTATCTCCAATAAACCACTAGAAAACTGGAAGTGGCGCTGTGGCTCAAGCAGTAGAGCGCTTGCCTTGAGCTGAAGAGCACAGGGACAGCACCCAGGCTCAGAGTTCAAGCCCCACGACCAACCAAAAAACAAAACAAAACAAATACAAGAAGCTCAGGGACAGTGCCCAGGCCCTGAGTTCAAGCCCCAGGACTGGCAAAAAAAAAAAATAATAATAATAAATAAATAAATTCTTAGCTGGGCACCAGTGGCTCATGCCTCTAATCCTAGCTATTAAGGAGGCTGAGATCTGAAGATCACGGTTCAAAGCCAGCCCAAGCAGAAAGTCCATGAGACTCTTATCTCCAATAAACCACCAGAAAACTGGAAGTGGCACCATGGCCCAAATGGTAGAGTGCTAGCCTTGAGCTGAAGAGCTGAGGGACAGCACTCAGGCCCAGAGTTCAAGCCCCACAACTGACAAAATAAATAAATAAATTCTTAGTATAATCAAACACTGTTTAGTGTTAAAATTTTTCCCAATTGTGTCATACTTGCATTTATTTGAATCAAAACCTAAATAAGTTCCAGGCATTGATAGTGATTTTAGTTTAGAGTTTTTGTTTTCTTCTATTTTTCATCATTTGTGGGACTTGAACTCAGGGCCTGGACACTATCCTTGAGCTCTTTAGCTCAAGGCTAGTGCTCTATCACTTTCAGCTCCACTTCCAGTTTTTGAATAATTAATTGGAAATAAGCATCTCATGGGCACTTTTCTGCCCAGGATGGCTTTGAACTGCGATCCTCAGATTTGAGCCTTCTGAATAGCTAGGATTACAGGCATTTGCCACTGGTGCCAGCTTTGGTTCCCCCATCCCCACCCCCTCAAACACACAGATGCTTTGTTTTCTTGTAGTTTGTTTGCATCACTGACATTTGAACTGAAGTCCTTACGCTTGCTTGGAAGGTACCCTACCACTTGAGCGGTACCTCCAGCCTTGCAATTTTTTTTAAACCAAGCTGTTTATTCTGCAGTGTTTTATAGCATTCTAGATTTTGCTGCTGATAACTCCAGTGGTGTCATTCACACATAGTAAACTCTTTTACAACATAAATCTTATGCAGAATCCCCAAATACAAAAAAAGACAAAAACCCAAAACTTCTCAGGTTGAATCAGAAAAGAGGACACCAAGTAGAGGCTTACACAGCCTCTAATCCCCTCTATCATTATCTCCAAAGGAGTGGATCCCTGGATATATATTTTTTATTTTATTTTATTTTTTTATTTTTTTTTTGCTGGTGGTGGGGCCTGAACTCTGGGTCTGGGCGCTGTCCCTCAGCTCTTCAGCTCAAGGCTAGCACTCTACCACTTGAGCCACAGCACCACTTCCAGCTTTTTTTTTTTTCTGCTTATGTAGTGCTGAGGAATCAAACCCAGGGCCTCATGCATGCAAGGCAAGCACTCTACCACTGAGCCACCTTTCCAGCCCCTATTTTTTATTTTATTTATTTATTTTTTTTGTCAGTCATGGGGCTTGAACTCTGGGCCTGGGCGCTGTCCCTCAGCTCTTCAGCTCAAGGCAAGCGCTCTACCACTTGAGCTACAGTGCCACTTGGAAATACAATTTTGAAACTAAGTCTGATAACACCTTTGACTGAGGAGAGAGAGAGAGAGAGAGTACCACGTACTCAAAGTTCAGAACTGTCTTATCTTTTTTTTCGATTCTGATTACTCTGATAAGTTCTATCTGGGACAGTGGCATAATACAGAAGGATTTTCTGAGTGGTAGCAAATTAAAATTCAACCTGGCTCTAAGCAGGGAGTACAACCTCAGGACTTTCTCTGTCCTAAGGACTTTTAGCAATGAGCACTTTCACAACTGCTGCCTGCCTACCTCTGTCTCCCAAGAGCCAAATTTCATACTCTAATCCCTTAATATGACTCAGACAGGAGCTACGTTCTATACTGAAGCCACAACTTTTCATGATCCCCAGGTCTCTGTCCCTGACGCTGAAGAATACTTTTCTTGTTGATAGTACTCTAGTGTTTTGGTTTTTTTTTGTTTTATTTTGTTTTGTTTTTGGTCAGTCATGGGGCTTGAACTCTGGGCCTGGGCGCTGTCCTTCAGCTCTTCAGCTTAAGGCCAGCACTCTACCACTGAACCACAGTGACACTTCCGGTTTTTTGGTGGTTTATTGAAGAGCCTCAAGGACTTTTCCTGCCTGGGCTGGCTTTGAACCATGATCCTCAGATCTCGGCCTCCTGAGTAGATAGGATTACAGGCGTGAGCCACCGGCACCTGGCATGTAGGTTTTGGGTATATTTTTTAAAAAATTATTTTTCATTATTATTATTATTTGTTGCTGTTGTTCATCATGGGGTCTGAACCCTAGGCCTGGGGTGATGTCCCTCAGTTCTTCAGCTTAAGCCACAGTGCCACTTCCGGCTTTTTCTGCTTATGTGATGCTGAGGAATGGAACCCAGGGCCTCATGCATGCAAGGCAAGCACTCTACCATTGAGCCACTTTCCCAGCCCCAGTACTTGGGTTTTGAACTCAGGGCCTTGAAATCTTGCTCAGCCTTTTTTTGTTTATGGCTGATGCTCTCCACTTGAATTGGAGATGGAGTATCACAGAGTTTTCTGCCTTAGCTGGCTTTGAACCACAATCTTCCTGGGTTGCTAGTTACAGACATAAGCTACCAGTTCTTGGCTGTGCTATTTTTGTTTTTGTTCATTTGCTCTATTTTTTTTCTTTTTTTTTCTTTTTGTTTTTCTGTGCTGGTCCTGGGCTTGAACTCAAGGCCAGGGCACTGTCCCTGAGCTTTTCTTGCTCAAGGACAGTATTCTACCACTTGAACTACAGCTCCACTTCCAGCATTTTGGTGATTAATTGGAGATGAGAGTCTTATAGACTTTCCTGCCCTGGCTGTCTTTGAACCATGATCCTCAAATCTTAGCCTTTTAAATAGATAGAATTACAGGTATCTGCCACTGGTGCCTGGCTTATGCTGGTTCTTTTCAGCTACAATCTTACTGCTCACCTGAACACAAACTTAAACCCAAATCTACCTACTTCATTCCATCATTGCTGGAATGACAGGCTCCTGCAATTGCATCCAGCTTCCTTCTGCAGAAATGGATCTTGTGGAGTTTTCTCTCTAGGCTGATACGGAACTATGATCCTCTTGTTCTCAGCCTCTTCTGGGTCTTAGGATGACAGGTGCATGCCATTGTGCCAAGTTATGGGTTGAGAAAGACTATGACAAACTTTCCTGCTCAGGCTGGTCTCAAAGTACAATACTCTCAATCTCAGCTTCCCAAATACAGGGATGAGCCACCAACACCTGGCTTACCTGACAGTTTGACTGTGGACATTTTATCTAGAACAACCACTGACGTGCTGATGAAGTTGTAGAGACACAATCTCTTATGAATTTACAGCTAGCCGGTTGTAATCCTAGCTACTCAGGAGGCTAAGATCTGAGGATTGCAGTTCAAAGCCGGCTTGGGTAGGAAAGTCCGTAAGACTCTTATCTCCAATAAACCACCAGAAAACCAGAAGCGTCACTATGGCTCATGTGGTAGAGCACTCACCTTGAGGTGAAGAGCTGAGAGATAGTGCCCAGACCCAGAGTTCAAGTCCCACGACCAAAAGAAAAAAAATTTTACAGCTAAGCTGACAGATATACCAGAAGCATGGAGGGAAATCAAGACTAGGAGTGGTAGGAGTGTGGGGACAGGGGTCTGGTTAAGTCATGAGAGGGGGGTTTCTCCTGAGCACCAGTTCTGATAAAATGTTGGTAAAAAAGGACTATGGTAGCCAGGCACTACTTACTAGTGGCTCACAGGTGTAATCCTAGCTACTCAGGATCTGAGGATCATGGTTTGAAACTAGCCCAGGCAGGAAAGTCCCTGAGACTCTTAACTCCATATTGCCAAGTAACCACCAAAAAGCCAGACACAGAGCTGTGGCTCAAGTGGTAGAGCATTAGCTTTGGGCAAAAAAAAAATCTCAGGAATAGTGCCCAGGCCCTGAGTTCAAGCCTCAGGACCAGGACCAGGACCAGCACACACACACACACACACACACACACACACACACACACACACACACACACACACACACACACACACACACACACACACACACACACACACACACACACCAACTGAGATCTGAGGATCAAGGTTCCAAGCCAGCCCAGGCAGGAAAGATCCTGAGACTCTTACATTGAAGCAGAAGAAAGAAAGAAAAGAAAGAAAGAAAGAAAGAAAGAAAGAAAGAAAGAAAGAAAGAAAGAAAGAAAGAAAGAAAGAAAGAAAGAAAGAAAGAAAGAAAGAAAGAAAGAAAGAAAGAAAGAAAAGAAAAGAAAAGAAAGAAAGAAAGAAAGAAAGAAAGAAAGAAAGAAAGAAAGAGAGAGAGAGAGAGAAAAAGAAAGAAAGAGAGAGAGAGAGGGAGGGAAGGAGGGAGGGAGGGAGGGAAGACTATGGATATAGGGAGAAGATGATGAACATGGCTAAGGACTGAAGAATCAGACCATCTTCTGGAACAGATGATTCAGGGTGTAGGATGGAGCCATTTGCCTGAGAGCATAATTAGGAAAGGAAATCTGCTGCTAAAATACCATAAAATATACTTCAGATCAACAGATATAGAATTTTTTTTAGTCTAAAGAAATACATACTGCGCTGGGCACTGGTGGCTCATGCCTATAATCCTAGCCACTCAGGAGGCTGAAATCTGAGGACTGAGGTTTGATGCCTACCTGGGCAGAAATGTCTATGCGATTCTTATCTCCAGTTAACCAGCAAAAGACTGGAAGTGGAGGTGTGGCTCAAGTAGTAGAGCACCAGCCTTGAGCAAAAAAGACAATTAAGAGCAAGGCCTGACTCATTTCAACAAGACTAATACCATGGCAGAACTGAGGCACATCCAGGTGGGGGGGTATTGGAGAGGATTTGGGATTTGAACTTAGGTTTGGTGATCTGGGGGAGAGGTCAAGAAAGTGAAGTTTAACTCTAGATTGGATGCCATAAGAAAATGAAGATCCAAGTCTGATGGGATGGTCATACCTGTAATTCTAGGATCAAGGAAGCTAAGGCAAGAGGATCTCAAATTCAAGGACAACCTAGGATACATATAGATAAATTGTCTAAAGGAAAAAAAATACATTAAACACACACACACACACACACACACACACACACACACACACACACACACACACACACACACACACACACACACACACACACACACCACAAACACAAAAAGCCATGTGATGGTGGCTCATATCTGTGTTCTAATTACTTTGGAGACTGAGATCTGGAAGATCATTGTTTGAAGCCAATCCAGGCAGAAACGTCCAAGAGATTCTATTTCTTTTCTTCTTTTCTTTTCTTTTTCTTTCTTTCTTTTATTTTATTTTTTGGTCAGTGTGGGGCTTGAACTCGGCCTGAGTGCTGTCCCTGAGCCTCTTTGTGCTCAACGCTAGCGCTCTACAGCTTGAGCCACAGCGCCACTTCCAGTTTTGGAATGGTTAATTGGAGATAAGTCTCATGGGGGCTTTTCTCCCCAGGCTGGCTTTGAACTGCGATCCTCAGATATCAGCCTTCTGAGTAGCTAGGATTATAGGCATGAGCCATCAGCACCTGGCTAAGAGATTCTATTTCTAATTAACCAGTAAAAAGCTGAGCTGAAGGAAGGGCTCAAGTGGTAGAACACCAGTCATGAGAAAAAAACAAAAGCTGAGCAAAATTTTGCTCAAGGTCCTGAATTCAAACCAGAAAATGAAAATAAAAGAAAGAAAAGGAAGAAAAAAAGGCAAGCAGGGTGGTGCACACCTGTAATCCCATCTGCTTGCAAGGTAGAGATTGGAAGGATTACAGTTTGAGGACAACCTAAGGCAAACTTCTCAAGACACTATCTCAACAATAAGCTGAATATGGTGGTTGACACCTGTTACCCAGTTATGATGTAGACATAGGGAGGAAGACTGTGACAGAAACTTGCCCCAGGCAAAAAGTGTGACCTTATCTGAAAAATAACGAAAGCAAAAAAAAAAAAAAAAAAAAAAGTCTGGAGTTTGCTTCCAATAGTAGAGTATTTGCCAAGCAAACATGAAACCCTGAGTTTAAAAATACAACACTTAGCTATTCAGGAGGCTGAGATCTGGAGGGGTAAGGTTTGAAGCTGGCCCAAGCACAAATGTCCAAGAGAGTCTCCAAAATAACCAGCAAAAAGCTGGGCTGGAGGCCTGGCTTAAATGGCATGGCTCCAGTACCACCTGAGCCAGCAAGATGAACAAGGCCCTGAGTTGAAACCCTGACAAAGGCAAAGTAAGCCATTAAGAAAAACCCAGCCCTGCCATAAAAACACAAACAAAAACAGGGCTGGGAAGGTGGCTCCGTGGTAGAGTGCTTGCCTTGCATGCATAAGGCCCTGGGTTCAATTCCTCAGCACCACATAAGCAGAAAAAGCTAAAAGTGGTGCTATGGCTCAAGTGGTAGAGCGCTAGCCTTGAGCTGAAGAGCTGAGGGACAGTGCCCAGGCCCAGAGTTCAGGCACCATGACTGGCAAAAAAACAAAAACAAAAACAAACAAACAAAAAACCCACAAACAAAAAAGCAGGTGAATAGCTTAGTAAGGTACAGAGGATGACTCACGGCTACAGCTATGAATGGTAAAGTCACACAACAGTCATTTGGTACTGGATAGGTAGATGTCTGTTACTTTGTGGTTTGAACCATGTTCTTGGTTTTGTTTGTGTGAGGTTTTTTTCTTTTCCTTTTCCTCTTGTTTACATCATGATCTGTCATGGCCATAGACTAACCTTATATGATGGTGGTGTCCTGTGAATCGTTTCTGTTGGGCAGGAAAGAGAGCATTGCTGACGGAGCAAGGCCAGTATCTGGCTGTCAGGACAGCCTTTCTCCTTCTCTGCTTCTTTTTGTTCCTCTTCCCTAGGAGCTAGACATGTTACCCATCTCTGCTGAGCCATCAGAAGCCAACAAAAGGGATGAGTATCTTAAGCTGGGCACTGGTGGCACATGTCTGTAATCCTAGCTACTCAGGAGGCTGAGTTCTAAGGATTGAGTTTCAAAGCCAGCCTGAGCAGGATTCTGTGAGACTCTTGTTTCCAATCAACCAGCAAAAGGTAAGAAGTGGAGGTTCGAGGGATACAGCACCAACTATGAGCAAAGAAAGCTGAGGAATAGTACCCAAACCCTGAGTGAAGCCTCAATACTGGCACAAAGAGAAAAAAAAATGAGGAGAACCTTCCAGGAACATGTCTTGGACAAAGTGAAACAGGAACAGGATGCCAATAGCTGGACCAGAGTATGAAAAGTTCTCGAGGAATGTGATGGCTTAGAAGCAAAATATGGAGGGCTGGGAAGAAAACCTATATATCTCTATCTATCTATCTATCTATCTATCTATCTATCTATCTATCTATCTATCTATCTATCTATCTATCTATCTATCTATCTATCTATCTATCTGTCTGTCTGTCTGTCTGTCTGTCTGTCTGTCTGTCTGTCTGTCTGTCTGTCTGTCTGTTTACCTACCTATAGTGAGACACTAAGTGTAGGAGGAGGGAAGCATAAATGAAGCCACTTGAGGTGGATTAAGGATTAGAAGGAAAGTAGAGAAAGTGGTGGAGGATAGGGTAGGCAGGGAGGGGAGAGGAGGGAGTGATGGAGAAGTCATAAAGAAGCCTTTGTTCTGTCGCTTTGGCAGGGTTGGTGGGTGAGTGGAGGCTCAAGAGGAACAGAAGGTAACTGAGCTAGGCACTGTGGCTCATACCTATAATCCTAGCTACTCGCTGGGAGTCAGTGGCTCAAGCCTGTAATCCTAACTACTCAGGAGGTTGACATCTGAGGATCAGAGTTCAAAGCCAGCTTGGGCAGGAAAGTCTGTGAGACTCTTATCTCCAATAAATCACTCACAAAACCCAAGTGGCCCAGTGGCTCAAGTGGTAGTGAGCTGAAGAGCTGAGGGACAGCACTCAGGCCCAGAGTTCAAGCCCCATGACTGACCAAAAAAAAAAAAAAAAAAAAAAAAACCAACCCTAGCTACTCAGGAAACTGAGCTCTGAGGATCATGGTTTAAAGCCAGTCTGGGCAGAGAAGTCTATGAAACTTTTCTTTTATGCCAGTCCTAGAGTTTGAACTCAGGGCTTGGGCACTATCCCTGAGCTTCTTTTGCTCAAGGCTAGCAGTCTACCACATGAGGCACAGTGCCACTTCTGGCTCTTTCTGTTTATGTGTTACTAAGGAATGGAGCACAGGGATTCATGCATACTAGGCAAGCTCTCTACCACTAAGCCACATTCCTAGCCTCTTTGAGAGTCTTATCTCCAATTAACCACCAAAAAGCCAGAAGTGGAGCTGTGTCTCAAGTGGTACAGCTTTGAGTGAAAAGTCTAAGGGGCATTGTCCTGGCCCTGGGTTCAAACTCCAGTACTGGTACCAAACAAACAAAAATGGTAACTGAAGGCCATTCAGTAGCAGTGCAGGAACAGCACTCCCTGGAGAATGGGAAGTTGAGGTGACCACAGTGTCTGGACCTTCCTGCTTTCCTTTTGGTCACTATCCCAGAGCTTGGCCAAGACCAAAGAGACAAGTAAAGGAGTAGTGAGGAGTTCTGTGCTAGGGCAATGCTAAAGGAAGAATAGCTTTTGTAGCTCATGCTACCATGCTTTGCTCTGATCCTCTTTCATGTGTTCAGTATGGCCTTTATCACCATGTTTTTTGTTGTTGTTGTTGTTATTTTTGCAGTCCTGGGGCTTGATCTCAGGGCCTGGGCACTGTCTCTGAGCTTCTTCTTGCTCAAGGCTAACGCTTCTGGCTTTTTTTTTTTTTCTGTCCTGGGGCTTGAACTCTGGGTAAAGGCGTGATCCCTGAGCTATTCAGCTCAAGGCCAGCACTCTACCACTTGAGTCACAGCACCACTAATGGTTTTCTGTTGGTTAATTGGAGATCAGAGTCTTACAGACTTTCCTGCCTGGGCTGTCTTTGAACCACAATCCTTAGCTTCAGCCTCCTAAGTAGCTAGGATTACAAGCGTGAGCCATCAGTGCTTGGCCCAGCCTTTTCTGTTTATGTGGTACTGAGGAATCAAACCCAGAGTGCTAGGCAAGCACTCTACCACTAAGCCACATTACCAGCCCATCACTATGTTTTTTTGGTTTTTGTTTTGTTTGTTTGTTTTTTTGTCAGTCATGGGGCTTGAACTCTGGACCTGGGGGGCACTATCCTTCAGCTCTTAAGCTTAAAGGCTTGCCTTCTACCACTTGAGCCACAGCACCACTTCCGTTTTTCTGGTGGTTCATTGGAGATAAGAGTCTCAAGGACAGCAATCCTCAGATCTCAGCCTCTTGAGTAGGCAGGATTACAGGAGTGAGCTACTACCGCCAAGCTTATCATTATGTTTTTTTTGTTTTGTTTTGTTTTGTTTTTGGGTCCGGTCGTGGGGCCTGAACTCTGGGCCTGGGCGCTGTCCCTCAGCTCTTCAGCTCAAGGCTAGCACTCTACCACTTGAGCCACAGCGCCACTTCCAGCTTTTTTTCTTTTTGCTTATGTGGTGCTGAGGAATCGAACCCAGGGCCTCATGCATGCAAGGCAAGCGCTCTACCACTGAGCCACCTTCCCAGCCCTCTTTTTGCTTTTTTATTATTATATTTAAGTAGTTGAGCAAAACAGTTTCAATTTAATTTGTTCATTTATGAATTTACTGTATCTTTTTTTTTTTGGGGGGGGGTCCGGTCGTGGGGCCTGAACTCAGGGCCTGGGCGCTGTCCCTCAGCTCAAGGCTAGCACTCTACCACTTGAGCCACAGGACCACTTCTGGCTTTTTTCTTTTTGCTTATGTGGTGCTGAGGAATAGATCCCAGGGCCTCAGGCATGCAAGGCAAGCGCTCTACCACTGAGCCACCTTCCCAGCCCCAATTTACTGCATCTTGAAGTCATCCCTTCCATCATTCTCCCTCATCTCTCCCAACCTCACCCATCCCCTCAGGTTGATTTACTTTTTTGTTTATCCATATTCTACTGATGTATTTCTCCCTTCTGGTGACTAGATGAACTCCCCTGGGACAGGGAGTTAATTAGTATCGTTCCTAGAGCAGTACCTGAAGCAGAGAAGGTACTCAGTGACATTAGTACAGTGAAGGAATGAGCCTTGGTCAGCTTCTTCCATCCTTAGGCCTTGGCCAGCTGAGTGTTCATGCCTTTAATCCTAGCCACTCAGGAGGCTGAGATCTGTGGCTCACAGGTCAAAGTCAGCCAGGGAAGCAAAGTCTGTGAGAGTCTTATTTCCAATTAACCACTAAAAAGCTGGAAGTAGAGGAATAGTTCAAATGGTAGAGCATCAGTTTTGAGTGAAAAGATCTAAAAGGCATTGCCCAGGCCCTGAGTTCAGGCCCAAGTACCAGCACAAAAGAAAAAAAAAAAGGGCCTTGGTTTTCCCTTCTACAATCAAGATAGACCATGCCTGGCCCTCTCCTACTGTACTTGCCAGTCCAAGTGCTCTAAACTACCAGGATGGGCCTGATGTGTGAGATAGAAAGTCAGGCTCCTTACCCACAATCCTTGTGCACTAGCTGAGATACTGAGGAAAGGCCTTGCAAGACCTAGGCAGTGAATAAAACACTAGCCAGGCAGAATAAAGACAACATGAAGAGAATCATGTTGGTGTTTGGTAAGTGTTCTCTGCCTGCGTTGTCACACGCAGTCCTCAGAGCATAGGTGAGGTAGTACAAAACTTCATGACGCATTATACTCAGGAGTCAGCCAGATCAGATTCACAACCTGCCTCTGACCCTGGCAGAACAGCACAGGCTGTTGTGGCGCAGGCTTGAGCTTATGCTGCTCAGATTAGCATCTCAGTCCTAGCAGCTTCTGGTTGTGGATAAATCACTCACTAAGCACTTTCATTTCTTCTGTGAGGATAGCATTGGTGCATTACCTCATGTCTTTCCAGTACATCTCCAGGAAGCCTTCCTGGAGATTGGGAATGTGAAGCAAACTGGGAGTCTCCAGTTGGCTCCCATCCCACCTAACCACATGGGATTCTGGCCTCTGAGAACAACAAAGCTGGAAAGCTCTGCCTTCAGCAGGCTGCCGTCTGAGCTACAATCCAGTTTCTAACATGTGACCTAAGACAGGCCATAACCTCCGAAAGACTCAGTTTTCTTCTCTGTGACTTTTGATTTCAAGAGTTACGGTTTCATTCCCAGTGGGATTTTTTGGTCTTAGGGCCAGGGTACTATTCCTCAGCTTTTTTTCCTCAGCTAGCTCTCTTGAAACACAGCTCCAACAGTCTCACAGACTTTTCTGCTCCTGCTGGCTTTAAACTGTGATCCTTAGACTGCAGCCTCCCGAGTAGCTAGGATTATAGGCGTGAGCCACTAGCACCCAACTAGAAAAAAATCTTCTGGGGCTGGGAAGGTGGCTCAGTGGTAGAGTGCTTGCCTTGCATGCATGAGGCCCTGGGTTTGATCCCTCAGCACCACATAAGCAGAAAAAGCTGGAAGTGGCACTATGGGCTCAAGTTAGAGTGCTTGCCTTGAACTGAAGAGCTGAGGGACAGCGCCCAGGCCGAGAGTTCAGATCCCAGGACCAACAACAATTTTCTGTTGGCTAGCATCAGTCTTTCCCAACATTTCCTCTTCCATAAAGAAGTGTGGTTAAAACTACCACAGGGAGCCCTATTTTGTTTTATTTTTATTTTGAGTGCCAGAGTTCCAATCTGGGACTTGTTCATACTTAATAGGCACTCTACCAGAAGCTACATCTGTAGCTCAACTCTATCATCCTTAAGAGTCCTTCAGAGTCTTTCCAGCCTGGCACTTGTGGCTCAGAGCTATAATCCTAACTACTCAGAAGGCTGAGATATGAAGATTAAGGTTCAAAGCCAGCCTGGGAAGAAAAGTCTGTGTATGCTTATCTCTGGTTAATCACCAAAAAGCCAGAAGTGGCACCATGGCTCAAGAAGTAGAACACCAGCTTTGAGCAAAAAAGTTAAAGGGCAGTGCCCAGGCCCTGAGTTCAAGCCCTAGTACTGGTACACAGACAGATACAGACACAGACAGACAGACAGACAGACAGACAGACACACACACACACACACACACACACACACACACACACACACACACACACACACACACACACACACACACACACACACCACACACCATTCCTTGGATTTGAGCTCAGGGACTGGGCACTGTCCTTTCTTTTTCACTCAAGGTTGGTTTTCTACCACTTGAGCCACAGTGCCACTTCTGCCTTTTTGGCGGTTAATGGAGATAAGAGTATCACAGACTTTTCTACCCCAGGCTGGCTTCGAATCATGATCTCTATAGCTCAGTCTAGCTAGAATTACAGGTCAGAGCCACTAGCACTTGGCTGTTCAATACTTTTTTTTTTTACTGATGATGACACCTGAGCCAAATTGGTGAGTGCAGGGTCCTCCCTCCACTCATCTGTACTCACCGCTTCCCCTTGACCAGATGTGCCAAGCCACAGCGAGGGAGGCTTCTAAGAAGGAAACAAGATAGCAAGGGACACAAGACCCAGAGAAGCTCCTTGAATCCATTGCTACACTGTGCATACCACAGTGCTGGGGGGGTGGGGTGGGGATGGAACAGACAAAGGGATGAGAACAGGCTGGGAAAAGGCTCGGGTTTTTCAACAGAAGGTAAGGATGTGGGTTTAAGGGCAGCGGGTTGAAGAACAGTCAGAGGAAAAAGAACTGCCCTGCATCCATGCCTGACAAGCAAAGATCAGGAAGGTGTCAGTGTGTGAACTGTGTTTATTTTTTCCGAAGTCTATAAATATAGAGAAAAGGAAACACACACACACACACACACACACACACACACACACACACACACACACACACACGAACCTGACCAGAAATGGGGAAACCTGGTCACAGCAACAGCTGAGAAATTTGAGACAAGAATTTCAGGAACTGGGCTAACTCAGTGACCTGAACTTGGAAATTCCACTCTGTGACATAGGCTCTTGAAGTTGCCGGCTTCCGATCAGAGTTGAGAGCACTTTCCAGCAGCCGGGGTGGGGCACAGAGGGAAGGCGTGGGAGGCAGAGGTAAATGCCTGGGTAGACCTGTCACCTCTGGGGCCATGGTGTAGTGTGAGATCCGCCACTTAGCCAGCTCTTGGAACAATGTAACCACTGCAGCACTGTCTTGTGAAGTATATTATCCCACTTTACCATTGGAGAGTATAGTGGCACAGAGAGTAGGAAGTTTGCCTAGGCTGGGCGCCAGTGGTTCATGCCTTTAAAATTGTAACAATTCAGGAGGCTGACATCTGAGGATCAGGATTTGAAGCCAACCTAGGCAGAAAAATCTATGAGACTCTTATTTCCAACTAACTACCAAAAAGCCAAAAATGGATGTGCTCAAATAGTAGAGCGAAAAAGGTCAAGGCCAGCACCTAGACCCTGAGTTTGAGCCCCAATAACTATGTACATGCACAATACACACACACACACACACACACACACACACACACACACATACACACACACGGAGGCTGAGATTTTAGGATCATGGTTTAAAGCTAGCACAGATAGGAGGAAAGTCCATGAGACCCTTAGCTCTAATTAAACACCCAAAAAAGCTGGAAGTAGAGCTACAGATCAAGTGGTAGAGTGCTAGCTTTGAGCACCAAAGCTCAGGGACATCAACCATGCCCTGAGCTCAAGACCCAGGACTGGCACGCGTGCGTGCGCACACACACACACACACACACACACACACACACACACACAAACACACACACAATTTGCTTAGACTCTTACAATTAGTAATGGTAGCACCAAGAGCTTTGCTGAGGTTGTAATTCATTTTGAAGATCTGATGAAAGCTATGTCCCCAGTTTCCAGGAGAAAAAAAAATAATGAAGTGATATTCACAGTGTTTATTTGTTTATTTATTTGTAAGGGTGATGTATAGAGGGGCTGCAGTTACATAGGTATGGTAATGAGTACATTTTTTCTTCTTTTTTTGGTCGTGGGGCTTGAAATCTGGGCCTCGGTGCTGCCCCTCAGCTATTCAGCTCAAGGAGAGGAATCTACCACTTGAGCCACAATGCCACTTTTTTTCTGGTGGTTTATTGGAGATAAGAGTCTCACAGCTGGGAGGTGGCTCAGTGGTAGAGTGCTTGCCTTGCATGCATGAGGCCCTGGGTTTGATTCCTCATCACCACATAAGCAGCAAAGCTGGAAGTGGCATTGTGGCTCTAGTGGTAGGGTGCTAGCCCTGAGCTGAAGAGCTGAGGGACAGTGCCCAGGCCCAAAGTTCAGGCCCCATGACCGACAAAAAAAAAGTCTCACAGGGCTGGGAAGGTAGCTCAGTGGTAGAGTGCTTGCCTTGCATGCATGAGGCCCTGGGTTCGATTCCTCAGCACCACATAAGCAAAAAAGAAAAAAGCCAGAAGTGGCGCTGTGGCTCAAGTGGTAGAGCGCTAGCCTTGAGCCGAAGAGCTGAGGGACAGTGCCCAGGCCCAGAGTTCAGGCCCCACGACTGGACCCCCCCTCAAAAAAAAAGTCTCACAGACTTTCCTTGCCCAGGCTGGTTTTGAACCACCAATCTCAGATCTCAGACTCCTGAGTAGTGAGGATTACAGGTGTGAGCCACCGGCGCCTGGCATGAGTATATTTCTTGTTGAACAGTCACTTATATTTTCAACTTCCAGGGGTTCAAAGAGTCTCTAAACTTGTGTGTGTGTGTGTGTGTGTGTGTGTGTGTGTGTGTGTGTGTGTGTGTGTGTGTGTGTGTGTGTGTGTGTGTGTGTGTGTGCTGGTACTGAGGTTTGAAGTCAAGGCCTTATGTTCTTACTTGGCTTTTTCACTTAAGGCTAGAGCTCTACCTTTTGAGCCACATGTCCAGTCTGGCACTTTGCTGGTTAAGTATAGTGGAAGCTCACAGACTTTTTTGCCCAGGCTGGCTTCAAACCACAATCTTCAGATCTTTTTCTCTTTCTTTCTTTTCTTTCTCTTTCTCTTTCTTTCTTTCTCTCTGTTTCTTTCTTTCTCTTTCTTTCTCTCTCTCTCTCTCTCTCTCTCTCTCTCTCTCTCTCTCTCTCTCTCTCTCTCTCTCTCTCTCTTTCTTTCTTTCTTTCTTTCTTTTTCTTCTTTTTTTTTTTTTTTTTTGCCAGTTGTGGGGCTGAACTTCTGAGCCTGGGCACTGTCCCTGAGCTTCTTTTGTTCAAGGCGATCACTCTATAACTTGAGCCACAGCACCACTTCTGGTATTTTCTGTTTATATGTTACTGAGGAATGGAACCCAAGGCTTCATTCATGCTAGGCAAGCATTCTACCACTAAGCCACATTCTCCCAGAGAATCTTCAGATCTTCACCTCCTGTGTAGCTAGGATTATAGGCACAAGCCATCAGTGCCTGGGTTCTATTCTATGATGAAGAAACGATATAGAAGGCCACCCCAAATCCCCATCCCAATAATCCAGCAAGGAGAACAGCCTTATGTATTGGCAGGGGAGGGTCAGCTTTCAGCAAACCAGTCATCCTTTGCAACCTCTTATTTCCTAGAGAGGAGGGTACTTGCCCTAATAGCTTTAAAAAGGGGTAAGATGGGGATAGGAGTGGCAGGTGGGAGGGGGGTGGGCTGGGAAAAAGCCATAATGGTCCTTGGGGAAAAGCCTCTATTGTGCTATACTGGAGGATAACACTTTTTCCCTCGCCCCCTCAGGGTATCCTTTTTCGGGCTGAGATTTGGAAGTGCCCAGCCAGGAAGAGATGAAGGCCTCCTCCCTTAATTAAATGCCCAGGGGTTGCTATGGAAACCAGAGCTTCAAAATCCTGGCCAGACAATGGAGAGAGAAGCTGTCTCCAGCCTAGTCAAGTAAAGCTTCAGGGGCCTCATTGGGGACAAGGATGGGGGTCAGAGAGAGAGGTGCCAACTGAAAAAAAATCAGCCTCCCCTCTCCCTAGAAGTGTGGGAAGAGGTCTCAGACAACCAAAAGGGTCTATCTGAGATGGAGTACCCCTCCTGGAAAGGGGAAGGGAGGGTGGGTAGGGTAACTGGAGCCAGGAACTGCCCAGAACTGGACACCTCCTTTGTTCCTAGAGGAGAAAACCAGCCAAGTTGGTAAACAAAGAGAAGAGGCCAGAGGGCAGACAGCTAAGAGATAAGGCCAGGGATGGCAAAGAGCTGAGTAATGGAATCTCTGAGAGGGTGGGGAAATCTCCCGAGTCTCCGTGACAGCTGTTTACTACATTGTCATCTGACATACACAGGACACTCATGTGACAGACATCACCTCTACAGAAACTCGGATCCTTGGGGACACTCAGACCTCGGCTCCTTTCCCCCTCTGTCCTTTGAGTGTCTGTTTAGGCAAGGCCAGGGGAGATCCTCTCTTTAAATAAGCTTGAGCCCCTCACTCTGGGAGTGTAACAGGTGTTTAAAGTGCTACTTTTGTGGAAAAGCATCACCAGCCACCAAGTAAGGAATTTGGGCTCATGAAGTAAAGAAGAGCAGAAGGAAAACTTGGTATCCCTTGCCTCCATTTTGAATATCTTTTTCTATATGTCATTTACTTTGCAGTCACCTTGGGCTTCCAGAAAGGATAGGACTGCTTGGTAACTTCTCTATTATCACAAGGGATAAGGGCACCTATTGAATTATCAGCAGAGTCTTACAGGACAGACCCCAGTCCCAAGGGGGACAATTACCTATAATGATGAAGTTGAACCCTGGAGCAGGATCATCTCCAGGGAATCAGATTTCTCCCTTCCAGGGATGACAGTAATAATGATGTCTCCAGAATTGGGCCCCCATCTGGCCAATCCTGAGACAGTAAGCTGCCAGATCTCCTGCCAGGACTTTTGAAATATGTGTACTTTTTGCCTTCTGCCCCTAATTCTTCGTCTATTTAAACCTATCATTTATATCTGTGCCCTGAAGATGGCTGAACATGAACTGAAATGCAATCTTCTTATGACTGCCCATGCTATGTAATAAATCTCCTTTCTCTCACTTTACCATGTGTCTTTATTTGGCATACAGAGGTGGGTGGCCAGACCTGATTTATGAAATCCCAGGCATTTGGGCATGGAGCACCGCATAGACACTCCAGAGACTTGAGCAGGTCCTTTATGTGGACAGGAAAGAGGACATTTTGGAAATGTTGTAACTAACACCTGTCTTTCTATAGCAATTATGTGCTATATACCCCATGCTGTATGATAAAGACAGTCTCTCATTCAATCCCTTCTATAGGTATTACTTCTGTGAGGTAGGTATTACTGTTTTTCCTTGTTTGTTTGATTGGTTATGGTGGAGTTTGAAGTCTGGCCCTAGTGCTTGCTAGATGGCTTGCTCTATAACTTGATCAACTCCACTAGATCCTTTTGGTGTTAGTTTATTTATTTTTTTTTTGGGGGGGGGGTCTGGTCGTGGGGCCTGAACTCTGGGCCTGGGCGCTGTCCCTCAGCTCTTCAGCTCAAGGCTAGCACTCTACCACTTGAGCCACAGTGCCGCCACTTCCAGCTTTTTTCTTATGTGGTGCCGAGGAATCGAACCCAGGGCCTCGAGCATGCAAGGCAAGTGCTCTACCACTGAGCCACCTTCCCAGCCCCCATGTTAGTTTATTTTTAAATAGTGTCTTCCTTCATCCCTGAGGCCAGCCTGGACTATGATGGCCCTATCTGTGCTTCCCCTTCTTGCTGGGATGGCAGATGGCACACCATGCCCAGCCATTAGTGGAGATGGAAGCTCAAGACCTGTGTTTCGTTTTTTCCCCTGGACTGGTCATGGAACTGTGATTCCCTGGTTGCTACCTCCCAAGTAGCTAGGATTATAGACTGTGCCTAGTTTTTCAAATTTATTTATTTGTTTATTTGTATGTTTGTTTATTTATTTACTTTGTGCCAGTCCTGGGCTTTGAGCTCCTGCCTGAGTCCTGTCCCTGAGGTTTTTTGTTTGTTTTGTTTTTTTTACTCAAGGTTTATGCTCTACCATTTGCTATGTCTTGAACATTTCTGCCTATGCTGGCTTTTAACCATGATCCTCGGATCTCAGCCTTTTCTTTTTTCTTTTTGGTCGTGAGGCTTGAACTCTGGGCCTGGGCACTATCCCTCAGCTCTTCAGCTCAAGGTGAGAGAGAGCTCTACCACATGAGCCACAGCAACACTTCTGGTTTTCTGGTGGTTAATTGGAGATAAGAGTCCCATGAACTTTCCTACACAGGCTGGCTTTGAGCTGCAATCCTCTCAGCCTCCTGAGTAGCTAGGATTACAGGTGTGAGCCACCAGCACTTAGTAGATCTCAGCCTTCTGAGTGTCAGTAATACAGGCCTGAGCTATCAGTGCCTGGCTGCCTTTTGTTTGTTTTTAATCTTAAAATAAAAACTGAGATATGGGACCTGGGAAGGTGGCTCAGTGGTAGAGTGCTTGCCTTGCATGCATGAGGCCCTGGGTTCCATTCCTCAGCACCACATAAGCAGAAAAAGCCAGAAGTGGCGCTGTGGCTCAAGTGGTAGAGCGCTAGCCTTGAGCTGAAGAGCTGAGGGACAACCCCAGGCCCAGAGTTCAGAGCCAATGACAAAAAAACAAAAATAAAAACAAAAACAAAAAAAACCTGAGATATGCCTGAAGCCAGGGCTTAAGCCAGAAAGTAGCAGCAAGATTTAAACCCAGGTTTGCTTGACTCTTTCCATTTTTTCCCCTGCTTTAAAAGCTTGTTGGAAACTTTTGAGCAAGCCCACTGTGTTCTTTCTTCATGTTCCCACTCACTGTTACCTAAATACTTCTACAGAAGCAGTTCTCAATTCCAAACTGGTTATTTAAAGAATTTATGAATAACTTTATTGTTCAGCAGCAAAACACATTTTCCCCCAGAGAAAAAGATGTTAAATGGACTCAGAAAGTTCACTTAACCCAGAATGCAGCTGATAGTGGTACCCCTAGTTTAGGACTGGCCTAGAGCCACAACCATCTTCCACACCCCCACCTGCCTTGTGCTGGTACTAGAGCTTGAACTCAAGACCTGGGCACTGTCCTTTAGAGCTCTTTCACTCAAAGCTGGTGCTCTACCACTTGAGCCCTGGCTTCACTTACAACTTTTTGGTGGTTAATTGAAGGTAAGAGGCTCACACACTTTCCTGCCCAGGCTGGCTTCAAACTGCAATTCTCAGGTCTTAGCTTTTTGAATAGCTAGGATTATAGGCATGAGCTACCAGTGCCCCTCTCCAACCATCCTTAATGATAGTCTCATATATATATATATATATATATATATATATATATATATATATATATATATACACACATATATATACACATATATGTATATACATATATATGGTTATATATTGTGCACACATGTATATGTGTGTGTGTATATATACATATATGTATATATGTGTGTATATATATATGGTTACATTGGTAACAAAGCAGCTTCTTTTTTATTTACCTTCTCATCTCTCTGTTCCCTCATTCTGGGGACCTGTTGCTCACCCTGAGGAATGCTAGAGGAGGAGTGGTTGGAAATGAAATTTGTGTGCTTAACCAAGGGAGTAGTTCTATGTGTGTGTGTGTGTGTGTGTGTGTGTGTGTGTGTGTGTGTGTGTGTGTGTGTGTGTGTGTGTGTGTGTGTGTGTGTGCTCACGTGTGCGTGCATGCAAACATGTGTGTGTGTCTCTGTGTGTATGCTGGTACTGGGCTTGATGAGGTACAGGACCTCATGCTGTCACTTAGCTTTTCTGCTCAAAGCCTTTTGCTGGTTAATTGAATAGAACAGCTTCTCAAACTTGTCTACCTATGCTGACTGTAAACCAAGATCCCCCTATCTCAGCCTCCTGAGTAGCGAGGATTACAGGTGTGAGCCTCTAGTACCCAGTCAAGGGAGTATTCTTGAGAAGGGGGACCAGAGGAGAGAAGGGTTAAACATCTAAGCCTTCCAGATCTGGAAGAACTGTTGGTATAGCATAGTGGGTGTCGAAGGGGCAAATGTAATAGCTGTCTGCCACAGACAGAAGATGAAATCAGAACAGAAAAGGTACAGGGCAGAAGAATTTTCTTCAGTAAGGAAAAACTTCCTAGGAAAAATCTCTTCAACAGTGAAACCCTTTGGTACAATTAATATACACTATAGTAAAAAATGACAGGAAAATAAAACAGGCTCTGATAGAGGAGTATCAGGAGGAACAGGGAAGACTAACCATGATAGTGAATGAATATGAATATGATCCATATAGTTTAGAACAATGAGGGCTGGGAATGTGGCTTAGTGGTAGAATGCTTTTCTAGCATGCATGAAGCCCTGGGTTAGATTCCTCAGTACCACATAAACAGAAAAAGCCAGAAATGGTGCTAGGTTCAACTGGTAGAGTGCTAGCCCTGAGGATAAGATGCTTAGGGACAGTGCCTAGGCCCTGAGTTCAAGCCCCAGGACTGTCAAAAAAATAGAACAATGAAGCCTGATGAAATTAAGAGGAGGAATAGGATGGGGAAGCTGATAGAGAGAAGTTTATCAGGATATATTGTATACATGTGTAGAAATGTCACAATGAAACCCCTCTTCTACAACTAATGAATGCTAATTTTAAAAAAAAAGTCTTACCAGGTTCTGATGACTCACATCTGCAATCCTAGTTATGCAGGAGGCTGAGAGCTGAAAAATCATGGTTTGAATCCAGCCCAGAAAGAAAAGTACATGACATTCTTTCTTTTTCTTTTTTTTTCTTTTTTCTTTTTCTTTTTTTTTTTTTTTTTTGCTGGTCGTGGGGCCTGAACTCTGGGCCTGGGCGCTGTCCCTCAGCTATTCAGCTCAAGGCTAGCGCTCTACCACTTGAGCCACAGTGCCACTTCTGGCTTTTTCTGTTTATGTGGTGCTGAGGAATGGAACCCAGGGCCTCATGCATACAAGGCAAGCACTCTACCACTGAGCCACTTTCTCAACCTCTTTTCTTTTTTCTTTTTTTTATTGGTTGTGGGGCTTGATCTCTGTGCCTGGGCGCTGTCCCTCAGCTCTTCAGCTCAAGGAGAATGCTCTACCACTTGAGCCACAGTGCCACTTTCTGTTTTCTGGTGGTTAATTGGAGAGAAGGGTCTCATGGACACTCCTGCTTGGGCTGGCTTTGAACCACAATCCTAATCTTAGCCTCCTGAGTAGTTAGGATTACAGGCATGAGCCACCAGTGCCCAGCTGTACATGACATTCTTATCTCCACTTAACCACCCAAAAGCTGGAAGTGGAGGTGTGGCTCAAGTGGTAGAGTGTCAGACTTGAGTGAAAAAGGTAAAAGATAGAGCCCAGGTCAAGTTCACGCCCTAGCATGCCTGCTCTCTCTCTCTCTCTCTCTCTCTCTCTCTCTCTCTCTCTCTCTCTCTCTCTCTCTCTCTCTCTTTCTCTCTCTCTCTCTCTCTTCTTTCACACACACACACACACACACACACACACACACACACACGAACTCAAATCAATTCAATGGCAAGAAAAGGTCATTGCTTTTCCTCTTAACCCTAGGCCTACAGCAGGGAGTGAAGAGCCAAGCCTGCTGCTTTCTCTCTTTATCCACTTTTCTGTCCAGGGTTTGTCTCTGGCCACAATTCTAGCACTTGAAAAGTAGGCAGAACTGGGGCTGTCCTCACCCCCAGATTAAAAGATGTTCTGAGCAGCAGGCTGCAGTTCAATCCAGGTGCACGCCTGCAGGCTCCTCCAGCTCTCCCTTCCAGCTGTTTTCTAAGGATGATGGTATTCTGCATATACTAAATACATCATTCATTCACCTCCTCCCTATAGCTCCACTACCTGGGCCCTGAGCTGACTCCCCAACACTGAGATAATGCTCCTCCCATTCTTAGCATGCAGCTTTACACCATGTGCATCATTTCCATGCAGTTCCAGTCTTTGACCTTGAGGGCAGCAGCTGCCTCCCAGAACTGACATGTGGCACTCAACCCTCTAGCCTCTTTCTCACCAGACCTCCAGGCATCTTGGAGGCAACATGTGGGCCAGCTGTGGGTTCCTCAGGTTGCTGTTTTTTTCCCTCAGGACCTTTACAGGGACTTTTACAGACCTATGTGTGCTTGTGGCATTATTTACCTGACCACCTCTATTCCTTCAGGTCTTAGCTTATGTGGAAGACTTTCCTGGGACACCTGGTCTAGGTAGATTTTGTGTGTGTGTGTGTGTGTGTGTGTGTGTGTGTGTGTGTGTGTGTGTGTGTGTGTGCGTGCTTGAATTCAGGGCCTAAACCCTGTCTCTTAGCTTTTCCACTCAAGGTTGGCACTCTGCCACTTGAGCCATAGCTCCACTATTGACTTGTTGGTGGTTATCTGGAGATAAGAGTCTTAAGAGGGCTGGGAAAGTGGCTCAGTGGTAGAGTGCTTGCCTTGCATGCATGAGGCCCTGGGTTCGATTCCTCAGCACCACATAAGCAAAAAGAAAAAAGCAGGAAGTGGCACTGTGGCTCAAGTTATGATAGAGCGCTAGCCTTAAGCTGAAGAGCTGAGGGACAGTGCCCAGGCCCAGAGTTCAGGCCCCATGACTGGACCCCCCCCCAAAAAAAAAGAGTCTTAAGAGCTTTCCTGTTCTGTCTGTCTTTGAGCCTTGATCCTCAGATCTCAATCTCCTGAGATTAACCCAGCTCTTGATCTAAGTAGATGGTTCTCCTTGGATGTCTCCAAGCTCCTGTATTTGCCCATTGTGTTATTTTTTTTTTTTCTGGTCCTGGGGCTTGAACTTTGGGTGTCCCTGAGCTCCTTTTGCGCAAAGCTAGCATTCTACCACTTGAACCACAGTGCCACTTTTGGCTTTTTGTGATTAATTGGAGATGAGTCTCACTGACTTTCCTGCCTAGGCTGACTTTGAACCATAATCCTGAGATCTCAGCCTCCTGAGTAACTAGGATTACAGGCATGAACCATCCATGACCTAATGCCCACTGTGTCTTGAGTATCATTTTACTTATCTGTGCCTCCCACGTGTCTGTTTAGCTTAGGCAGGGATGGATCATAGTTATTTAATTTGCAAGTATATCCCCAGTGCTCACAGTTCTTAGCACATGAAAGACCAGGAAGGGGGATGAAACTCAGTGGTAGATCACTTGACCAGCATGCAGGACTGGGTTCTATTCCCAACAGCTCCCTCCATGACTCTCCTATGCACAGAAGCCAGGTCTCTATGCTCTGAGGTCCGTGAGATTCCTAAACTCATGAGATTCCTAAAATCATAAAAATAATGTTCTATAGCCAGGTACTGGTGGCTCAGGCCTATTATCTACTCAGATGAAAGATCTGAGGATAGTAGTTCAAAGCCAGCCTGGGCATGAAAATGTGTGAGACTCTCATCTACAATTAACCACCCAAAATCTCCAAAAATACTTGGAGCTATAGTTCAAGTTGCAGAACAAAAAAGTTTAGGAGGGCTGGGAAGGTGGCTCAGTGGTAGAGCGCTTGCCTTGCATGCATGAGGCCCTGGGTTCGATTCCTCAGCACCACATAAGCAAAAAGAAAAAAGCCGGAAGTGGCACTGTGGCTCAAATGGTAGAGCGCTAGTCTTGAGCTGAAGAGCTGAGGGACAGCGCCCAGGCCCAGAGTTCAGGCCCACGACTGGTTTAAAAAAAAAAAAAAAAAAAGCTTAGGAATAGCACCCAAGCCCTGAGTTCAAGCCCCAAGACTGGCACACATGTGTACTTTTATCTTTCATTCAATCTTTTTTTGGAGGGGGAAGGGGTCTGGTCATGGGGCCTGAACTCTGGGCCTGGGTGCTGTCCCTCGGCTCTTCAGCTCAAGGCTAGCACTCTACCACTTGAGCCACAGCACCACTTCCAGCTTTTTTTTTCCTGCTTATGTGGTGCTGAGGAATCGAACCCAGGGCCTCATGCATGCAAGGCAAGTGCTCTACCACTGAGCCACCTTCCCAGCCCTTCATTCAATCTTTTAAAGAGATAGTTTGTATTTTTAAAATCATAATTTCAAAAGATATGTGAAAACTTTTCTCATCTCAAAAAAGGTTAAGAACCCTTGTATAACCAGGCACTAGTGGCTCATGCCTGTATTCCTAGCTACTCAGGAGGCTGAAATCTGAGGATCCCAGTTCAAAGCCGGCCTGGGCAGGAAAGTCCATGAGACTCTTATCTCCAATAAACAACCAGAAAACTGGAAGTGGTGCTGTGGCACAAGTGGTAGAGTGTTTGCCTTGAGCTAAAGAGCTCAGGAACAGTGCCCAGGCTCAAGAGTTCAAGCCCCATGACCTACCAAAAAAAAAAAAAAAGGACCCTTGTGTAGGTATTTCATAAATTCTTGTTTTGATTGGATGCATCTATCTGTGAATTAACAGTTGATACTAAATCAAGTTATTGAATGAATGAACAAGCCTCCCACGCAAGGTTAGGGTGACTGCAATGTTCTCAGTGGATCAAGAAAAGCCTCAGAAGACTTTGTGGGGAAAACTTACAGAGCTGCTTGCTTCAGCCCCTGACTCTGCAGCCCTAAATAGCACTGTGTCCACAGAGCCCACAGCTTAAGACCAATGCTTCACTGGCTCTCAGCCCCTGCCAGAACCCATCTCCTGTCCTGAAATCCACCTACTGCGCCTTTGCAGCCTGTCAGCTGAAAATAATCCTGGTGAAAGCAGAGGTGGGGTGGGAGCAGGGAGGAGAAAGTCTTGCAGAAGCTTTAATGAAGGAGACTCTGCCCCCTGCTGGCTGCCCTGCTCCCCAGCTGCACTGGTCCAAGACCTAGGTCAGAAGAGGAGAGGGCCGGCAGCCAGCAGCCAGACCTTGGGAGGCCTCCCCTACCCCAGTGGGCAGTATTCCCACCAGACACTAGGCTTTGTCTTCAAAACAAGTCAGAGATGGTAGCTTCTGCTTTAGAGGCCCCTGGGCTTCCTTCCCAGAGTTTTTTCCCAGGTTTCCTTCCAAGGACTCATTTCTTCTCCCAGATTAATTTAGGGAGGCAGGGGCGTGGTGGAGGCGGAGGCTCTTCTGGAGTTCTAGGGAGGTCCAACCTTTCAGACTTGGCTTGCCATCGATCTCTTTTCCCTGAGCCCTGCACTGCCGACACCTTTGGATCCTGAGCCAATTCTCCGCATCGCCTACACTTGGCTTGCAGTGCTGTACCAGCCTCCCCACATCACCATGGAAACAGGAGCCCTCTGCATCCATCCCAGAGCTGATTTGTGAAGCTATGAGAAGAATCTGGATTTCAGGGAGGGGGTGCAGAGGGATACAGAAATGACAGGGCGGGGCGGGGGGAGCGAGCACTATTAGCATGGAGGGGGGTGTTGCAGGCTATTAAATAACTTGTACTTTGTGAAGAGGGTCACCTTTCTTGACAGGACATAAATACTGTCTTAGCACCAGCCATCTTTTCACTTTAACTGATCAATCCCTCCCCACAAATTGTCCTTCTGGAATAATAGAATCTTGAGTTAACATCTCTAAGCATCACTTTTCTCATTTATGAAATAAAACTAATAGCAGCACTTCACATTTCACGGGGTTATTGAAAGAATCCCATGAGGTAATGTCTAGATAACCCTGAATTCAGTGCTCAGCACATAAAGAGCACTCAGACATGTAGCTGTTATTATGTGTGCTCATGTACCCATTTTTATTATCTCTGTACTATTTCCTCTGTTAAATTGCCAGCACCTCCAAAACAATGACTTAATAATTCTCTACAATTTTCAAAGTGTTGTGACACATATTCTCCCATCTGTTCAATCTAAATCTGAAAATTTTGGAGGTAATTAATCTCTTTAGTTTATGAATGAAAATATATTTAAAGTTTAAGCTTGTTCAGAGGTTCAGTTCTGACTGGCTATTCAAACATGGGGTTCTATAGAACTAGAGTTCAGCCCATTCATCTCCTGTGTATCTCTGTGTGCCTATCCTCCATGCCAAGAACACTCAACACCTCAGTGTGGAACACTGATTCCCTGGAGTAAGAGTTTCTGTGAATCCAGGCAGATACACCAGTGGCTCACTATAATCCTTACCACTCAGGAAGCTGAGATCTGTGGATCTCAGTTCAAAGCTAGCCCAGGCAGACAAATCTGAGAGCTTCTTATTTCCCATTAATTAGCAGAAAGCTGGAAGTATAAATATAACTCAAGTGGTAGAGCACCAGCCTTGAGCAAAAAACCTCAAGGACTAAGTTCAAAGCCCAGAACTGGCACCCCCCCGAAAAAAAAATTTTTTTTCAATTGGGCATTAGGCTCACACCTGTAATCTTAGCCAGTCAGGAGGCTAAGATGTGATGATTGTGGTTCAATGCCATCCCAGGCAGGAAAGTCCATGAGACTCTTATCTCCAATGAATCACCAGAAAACTGGAAGTGGTGCTGTGGCTCAATGTGGTAGTGGTAGCCTTGAGTAAAAGAGCTCAGAGATAGCACGTAGGCCCTGAGTTCCAGCCCAGTGACAAAAAATAAAAAATGTAGATAACTAAATAAATCCAATGGAAGGGAAATGACTGGTAATGGCTTGGGGCTTCTAAAATTAATTGTGGTGATGGTTATGTAACTCTGTGATCACACTTAAAACATTTACAGTGGGAATTATATCTCAACAAAGCTGTTATTGTATTGATTGAATGATTGTAGTACTGGAGTTTGAATTTAGTACCTCTCTTTTACAGGGATTTTACTACTTGAACCAAGTCCCCAGCCTAGTAAGCTGTCCTAGCTTAGCAACCATAAAGTCTGGAGTTTAAACCCTAATACCCTCTCTCTCTCTCTCTCTCTCTCTCTCTCTCTCTCTCTCTCTCTCTCTCTCTCTCTCTCTCTCTCTCACACACACACACACACACACACACACACACACACACACACACACCACAAATCAAATCCCAGGCTCAGAAGTGTCATCAGTTCTATCAAGTGTTCAAGGAGGAAGAATGTGAATTGGATACTGTATCTTCCAAATGAAACAAATAAAGGCCGCCCTGTCCAACTCATTTGTTTAGGCAAACATAAGCTACACTCTGAATCTGATAAAGATATTATAAGAAAGGAAAATTACACTCAAGGTTGTAGATGTAAGTACATTCAGATTGATCATTCCTAATGCTTATGCCCTAAATAAGACATACACAAAGGGGCTAGAGCTCAGAGGTAGAATGTTTGCTTAACAGGCACAAGGCCCAGAACTCAATCTTTAGCCCCACAGAAAGGAAGAGGAGGAGAAAGAGAAAGAAGAAAGGTTAGGTGTAGCATGCAGAACTGTAATCCTAGCTACGCAAGAAACAGAGGTAAGGGCTGGGAATGCGGCTTAGTGGTAGAGTGCTTGCCTAGCATGCATGAAGCCCTGGGTTCCATTCCTCACCACCACATAAACAGAAAAAACTGGAAGTGCTATGGCTCAAGTGGTAGAGTGCTAGCCTTGAGCACAGAGAGGCTCAGGGACAGCACCCAGGCTCTGAGTTCAAGCCCCAGGACTGGCCAAAAAAAGAAAAGAAACAGAGGTAAGAGGATTTGGATCTACAGTCAGCCAGGCAAAAGCAAGAGACCTAACCTGAAAAACAAACTGAAAGCAAAAGGATGGGGGTGCAGTGTAAATGCTAGGATTGAAAGGATCCATCACATCCATCCCAGGGGACCACTGGGAGGCAGGCAGGCACAGGAGAAAGATTATTACAAGGTTTATTAGAGGAGCCATATTTGCCCAGGAGAGAGAGCCACATGGCGAACTCCACTATCTAGGTAGCAGCAGGATCTGGGTGTTAGGAAGTGAGGTAGATGAGAGTTCAGGTGGGTCTGGGCAGAGAGAGGGAGGAGCCAGCTGTTTGGCGGGAACTCCAGGGCAGGGAGGAGCTCAGGTCTGGGTGGAGCTGAGGACCAAAGGTGGGCATAATGCTTTGTGGGATGCTTTAAGTTCAATCTTCAATATTGTGAAAAGAAAAAAAGCAAATGCTATCTAGCCACAGACACAAACAACAATAGAGCATGATTATAGCCTTATTCAAAAAAAAAAATGAGAGCTTATTTTAAATTTGAAAAAAATCAATCCAGGCACTGGTAGCTCATGCTTGTAATCCTAGCTACTCTAGAGGACTGAGGCTTAAAGCCAGCCTGGACAGATAAATCTGAGACTCTTATCTCCAATTAACCAATTTAAATAGATAAACAGAAGTAGAGTTTTGGCTCAAGTGGTAGAATACCAGCTGTAAGCAAAAATAGCTAAGCCATGCTCCAGGTCCTAAACTCAAGCCCCAATACTAACACCAAAACAAAACAATAGTATTTCGTATGGGATCACACCTGTAACCTTTGTACTTGGGAGGCTCAAACAGGTGGACTGAAAGTTAGAAGTCAACCTGGACTAGGTAAGACCCTATCTCAAAAACAACAAAAAAATAAAAAGAAGAGCCATAAGCTGGGAGAAGAAATCTGGAATACATATGCTACTGAAGGATGTACACCCAAAATATAAAATGTACTACAAACCAATTAAAAGAAAGAAAGAAAAAAAAAAAACCAAACCAGGCACTGATGGCTCACACCTGTAATCATAGCTACTCAGGAGGTTGAGATTTGAAGATCTCAGTTCAATGCCATCCTGGGCAAGAAAGTCCATGAGAATTTTTATCTCCAATTAATCACCAGAAAACCGGAAGTGGCACTGTGGCTCAAAGTGGTAGAGCACTAGCCTTGAGAAAAAAAGCACAGGGACAGCACCCAGGCCCGGAGTTCAAGCTCCATGACTGGTAAAACAAACAAAGAAAAAATCTGATAGAAAATCAGGCAAGAAACTTGAATAGGTGCCCCATAAAAAAGGATATTTAAATGGCAAATAAACACAGGAAAGAGCACATCCAGATTTGCCTTCCCTACATTGCAGTCAGCATTGCTTCTGATAAGGGATTTGCTTTATAGCAAACAAAATATGGCAGTGCATCAAAGCTTAGGAAATTACCTGGACTTACCATATTTTAAACCAATTTGAAATGGCTGCTTGGATAAAAAGAAAAAGAAACACTTCTCAGGGCAGAGGCAAAATTCCCCAGAAGGTTGTACATGCTATGTGTGAATCAGTCTTCAAGATAAGGTGTCATTACTTCTTTAACCAAGATTCATCTTGGGTCAAGGAATTAAGGGCTAGAGATGGTTGTGATACCACTCACCAGTACCATAGTGAGCTCCTTGCAATTTATTTATTTACTTTTTTTTAGGTGTCTATAGATGGGCTTGAATTCAGGGCCTAAATGCTGTCCTTTAGCTTTTCTGCTCAAGGCTGGCTTTCTACACTCTACCACGTGAGTCACACCTCCAAGTCTGGCTTTTTGATTATTAATTGAAGATAAGAGTCTCATGGATTTTCCTTCCAGGACTGTCTTTGAACCATGATCCTCAGATCTCAGCCTCCTGAATAGTTAGGCTGATAGGCATGAGCCATCAGCACAAGCTTACTTTGTCTTTATACCTTGGCTTTTACTGAATACTTCCTATAAATGGAATGATACAATGTATGATCTCCTATGTCTTGTTTCTCTCAATGAACATAATTCACATTATGAGTATATATCCATTTTTTTCTTTTTATTGATGAATAATGTCCCATGGTATAATCAATGGCATATTTTATCTACCCATTCACATATTAACAGACTTTTTTTTTTTTCAATTGGGCTATTATAAGTGACAGACTTAAGAACATTCCTATCTGGGCACCGGTAGCTTATGCCTATAATCTTAGCTACTTAGGAGGCTGAGATCTGAGGATCATAGTTCAAAGCCAACCCTGGGCAGAAAAGTCCAAAAGTCCCCTTTAGACTTTTATCTTAAATAAACTACTCAAAAAAAAAAAAAAAAAAAAAGCTGAGCTGGGTGCTGGTGGCTCATGCCTGTAATCCTAGCTACTCAGGACGCTGAGATCTGAGGATCATGGTTCAAAGACAGCCCAGTCAGAAAAGTCTGTGAGATATTTATCTCCAATTAACCATCAGAAAACTGGAAGTGGTGCTGTGGCTCAAGTGGTAGAGTGCTGGCCTTGAGCTGAGGAGCTCAGGGACAGTGACAAGGCCTGGAGTTCAAGCCCCATGACCGACAAAAAAAAAAAAAAAAAAAGCTGGAAGTGGCGCTGTGGCTCAAGTGGTGGAATGCTGGTCTTGAGCACAAAGAGGTTCAGGGACAGCACCCAAGATTATTAAAAAAAAAATCCTGTGCAAGCCTTTGTGTGAATGCATATTTCCTATTCTTAGGAATATCCCTAAGAGTGACATTTGGGGTTCCATGATAAGTTTATGGTGGTTTTGCCACATTTTTTTATTGTTATTTTAAACGTGATATACAGACAGGTTACTGTTTCATAAGTCAAATTTATGTTTTAGATTTCAAGAAACTACCTAACTGGTTCCCAAAGTGGTTGCACATCATTTTACTTCTTTTTTCTTTTGTGCTGGTTCTAGGAAATGAACTCAGGATCTAGGTGCTGTCCCTTTTTTGCTCAAAGCTGGCACTCTTACGACTTAAGCCACACTTCCACTTCCAACTTTTTGGTGCTTGATTGGAGATGCAAATAACATGGACTCTCCTCGCTGGGATGGCTTCAACCCGTGATCCTCAGATCTCAACCAACTGAATAGGATTATAGGCGTGAAGCACCACTGCCCAGAACATTTTACCTCATTACAATCAATACATGAAGGTTCTTGTTTCAATGAATTCCATCCAACATTTGCTAATATCTTCTTTACTATGGCTATTCTTAGAAAAAGAGAGAAAAAACAGACAAAGAATGGAGTGGGGGAGATTTTAATAGTACTGAGACTAGTGATTTTGCATGCTGAAGACACCCGCTCACACAAACCGACTGCGGTGCGGTCCTCCAGCAAGCAGGGGGCGCTCCAAGACAAGGCCCTCCTCCAAACCACTCCCAGAGCGGTCTTAGCGAAGTCCTTGTTGCTAGGAGACGAGATGCATCTTTCCCCAGGAGAGCGGGTCTTGGGTGGTACGAGCCCTCGGTTGCTCCGGGGCTAATATCTAAAGGTTCCCCAAGGGGCCTTTCAGGAGGCGTTTTTCGTCTACCCTCTAACACCGGACGAGAACGTATTCTACCGCCCAGCCATGCCTAAGAAAGGGAAAAGGGGCAAGGTGCCCCTGTCCGACGAGGAGCAGCTGCTTCTGTTTCAGCAGAAGTTGCTGGCCGAGGAGGAGATGGCCAAGAAGAAGGAGAAGCTTCTCAGCCAGTTCTTGAAGGTGATGTCCTACCCAGCCCTGTACTGGCCCTGGTAGCCTGGGCCCATGTTCACTCCCCACTCCCTTCCTCCAGAAATCCTGAGTTCCAACATACTTAGGTTTCAGGCCTGGGGAGTTCTCTGTGAAGCATGGAGGGCTGCCGTGGAATAGAGGTTTCCAGTGTCATCTGAGCCCCAGAACTAGGACAGCAGGTGCTGTTAGCTGTCTGGATTAAGCTGTCTTGGATTCTGATACTCTCCCTGGAGATGGGTCATTAGAAACGGCATCCTGCTGTGATGCCTCACTCAGAAGGAGATGTTCTTGCCCTGTCCCACATGTCATCAGGCAGTTCCTGTTTTACTTCAGGTTTCTCCCAAAACAAACACAGGATCTCCTGAGTGGTAGTGGGCAAGAATCTTGGACCTGCAGAAAATACGAGTGGTGGTGAGGTTTTGACTTGAGTGCTCTTGTTGGTTGTACTAACAACAGTTCTTTGAGTCTTGACTCTCTAGAAGTATAGTTATTCCTTCACACAGGACAAGCTGGCCAAGGAGGAGCACAACAGTGCTCTGAACCTTAATAAGATAAACACGCATTGGAGAACTGTCCTTCGGGAAGTCAAGACCAAAGAACTTCATAAGGACATTGAGGTCCTCAGCCAAACATTTGAACGAGTGGTAGACTGCAAGGACAGTGTCATCAAGGTAAGCACTTGCCCCAGGAAACTACCCGCCCCCTTCTCTTAATAGCTGAGCTTAGTGAATTAATTGGTCTTAAAGCCCTAAAAAGCTACAGGCTGTGACGAATCCAGGTTGTTATTTGTGTGTGTATGTGTTACGCGCATGTATGTGCCAGTCCTGGAGCTTAAACCCTGGGTCTGGGTGCTGTCTCTGAGGTTTTGTGCTCAAGACTAGTGCTCTACCACTTGAGTTACAGCTCCACTTTTGGCTTTTTATATTTTATGTTATTATCACTAATTGGATATGAGAGTCTCACAGACTTTTCTGCCTGGGCTGGCTTTGAACCATGATCCTCAGATATCAGCTTCCTGAGTAGCTTACAGTTATGAGCCACCAGCACCCAGCCCAGGTTTTTGACAATAATCAAATGAAGCAGAGTATTGTGTTGTCACCCATCATTCTCCCTTCCTTAGAAAAGCTGATATTCAGCCAGGCACTGGTGGTACATTCCTATAAACCTAGCTACTCAAGGGGCTGAGATCTGAGGGTTGCAGTTCAAAGCCAGTCCAGGCAGGAAAGTCCATGAAACTTATCCCTTATTAACCACCAGAAAACTGGAAGCCGTGCTGTGATTCAATGTATTAGAGCACTAGCCTTAAGCAAAGCTCAGAGGCAGTGCCCAGGCCCTAAGTTCAAGTCCTGAAAGGACAAAAAAAGAAAAAGAAAGGAAAAGAAAGGCCAATATTCTTCATCATCTACTACTGCCCCAAACCAGTACTATACAGTATTAGAGTTGTGGGCTGGAGTCAGGCTCAAGTGGTTGAGTATTGCCTAGCAGATGTGAGTTCCTAAGTGACATCCTCAATATTGCCAAAATTTAAAAAAATCAGTATTAGAGAGTGTAAGTCACAGTAGACATTATCACAGTGACTCGAACTTAGTCCCACACTTTTATTTTAGTGTTAGAAGGCTCAGTTCCAGAGAGAAAAATTAACTTGCTACAGATCACATAGCTAGCTAGTCAGTGGGAGAGCCAAGACTCTAGACTATGGGTTCTTTTTCAGAGGAGAGTATTTGCTTTGGGGTGATACTAGGGTGTGACCTCAGGGCCTTGTGCTTGCTCTTTTACCCCCACTCCAGCTCTTCATTTAACCAAATCGGTCTCTTTGATTCAACCTTTATAGCCCAGTTAACCACCAAAAAGCTGGACGTAGAGCTGTGGCTTGAGTGGTAGAGTGCTAGCCATGAACACAAAAAGCTCAGGGACAGTGCCCAGGCCCAGGAAAAAAGTCCTTAAGAAAGTAAAATAAGGGACTGGGAAAGTGGCTCAGTGGTAGAGCGCTTGCCTTGCATGCCTGAGGCCCTGGGTTCGATTCCTCAGCACCATATAAGCAAAAAGAAAAAAGCCGGAAGTGGCACTGTGGCTCAGGTAAGTGGTAGAGCACTAGCCTTGACTGAAGAGCTGAGGGACAGCGCCCAGGCCCAGAGTTCAGGCCCCACAACCAGACCCTCCCCCCCCCCAAAAAAAAGAAAAAGTAAAATAAAACATTATACGCTAGGGTTTTAAATAGTGTTTTTAAGACTTCTGTTGGGAAATATCAAATAATTATTGAGAAGGGAACAATAATCAGAATTTGTTGACATTTCCCACCCATTACAGTACTTATAGTTGCTCAAACTGCCCTTTGTTGAGGATCTCTCTGCTAGGCTGTTGACTAAGATGTTTTCACATGGTCCCATGTGCCACCATGGTGTCTCACAGCATGACAGCTTGCTTCCAGGAGCCAGCATCCTGAGAATAAATGTTCCAAGGAGCAGGAAGTAGAAGCTGCCAGACTAGTTAAGGGCTGTGCTTAGAATCAGCAGTGTCACCTCTACCTATTCTACCCATTCTATAGATCCAAGAAGTCACAGGGTTCATCCACATTTACATGGATAGAAGAGACACTACCTGAATTTTCATGGGAGAAAAATGAGGTCACATTGTAGAAAAGGTATAATGGTCAATGTAAGCCACTTCCTGGTGATTCCTGAGTCCTGACTTTATTGGCTTTTGATAGCTTATGTACTAATTAATTAATTAATCTGTTTGCTATAGTAGGGATTGAACTTCATCCAGGCTAAGCAAGTGTTCTACCACTTGGCTGTTTGCCTGTCCCTTTCAAGCTATGTTTGTATGTATGTATGTGATGGGGCTGGAACTCAAGGATTGAGAGCTGTCCTTGAGCAATCTTTTTTGCTCAAGGCTAGCACTATACCACTTGGAGCCATAGCATCACTTTCAGTTTTCTGGTGGTTAATTGGAGATAAAAGTCTCATGGAAGCCAGGCACTGGTGGCTCATGCCTGTAATCCTAGCTACTCAGGAGGCTAAGATCTGAGGATCATGGTTCAAATCCAGTCCAGGCAAGGAAAGTCTGTGAGACTCTTATCTCCAATTAACCACCAGAAAACTGGAAGTGGCGCTGTGGCTCAAGTGGTAGAGCACTAGTCTTGACCTCAAGAGCTGAGGGATGATAACCCCCAGGTCCAGAGTTCAAGCCCCACAACCAACAAAAAAAAAAAAAAAAGAAAAAGAAAAAGAAAAAGAAAAAAAGGTCTCATGGATTTTCCTGCCTGGGTCAGATCTCAGTGTTCTGAGTAGCTAGGATTACTAGCGTGAGCCAATGGCACCTGGCAACAACTTTATTTTAGTGGAAATGGCACTGTGGCTCAAGTAATAGAGCATTGGCCTTGAACACAAAAGGTCAGGGCTATTCAGCAAAACATGTAAGTATCCAATAAACTTCTCACCCTTCCTCAAAGTAGATAATAATATTTAGTAAATGATAATACTAGCAAATTAAAAAAAAAAAAAAAAAAAAAGGTCAGGGCTAGCACCTAGGCAGAGTTCAAGTCCCAGCTCTAGAACAAGAACAACAAAAATTATTCTGAGACAGGGACTTGTTAAGTTGCCTAGGAAGTCATTGAGCTTCTTTTAAATCCTTCTAGTTTGGCCTCCAGAGCAGTGGGGCTAATAGGTATGCACCACAATGACAGATTTCTTTGCTATTCTGTATGGTGATAGCCTAGGTTCAACTAATTTTCTGCTTCAAACTTCAAAGCAGCCATTTCTCCAGGGGTCTCTGATTCTTTAGAGTGTAGCTCCTTCACTGTCCACCGAACGCTGGCTGCCTTCATGAGGCTCCTTGACATCACTCTTGCTTAACATTTAAGACCAAGTAAAAGGTGGCAATCAGAGGGAAAAGCTGGGAGAGAGCAAGGGAATGGGGTGACATTGTCCAAAAAGAAATGTACTCTGAACCTGACTTATGTAACTGTAATCCCCTTGTACATCACTTTTATAATAACAATAAAAAATTTAAAAGAAAAGACTTGAGTGAAAAAGCTACCATTCCTAAAGCCAAAGAACTGGCATTGGGAACTAAGGGAGGAATGTTATCATGCCATCTGGCATGGCAGCTGAATACATCTTTTATTTTCTCACATAGATGTTACTAAGCCAGAATGCTAACTCCTTCTCTGCCCAGTCTTTAGCTAAGGATCTGTCAGAAGCTGAGGAGCAGTATGCCCATGCCCTACGCAGCCATTTGCACAACATTGACCAGCTATTGGCCCTGCAGAGGCATCGGCTCAACCTCCTGGAGGAGAGTTACAACATGGAACTGGAGACCCTAACCAAGGAGTTTGAGACAGAAAGGTAAGAAAAGGGGCAAAAGCTGGGCACTGGTGATTCACGCCTATAATCCTAGCTACTCAGTAGTCTGAGATCTGAAGATGACAGTTCAAAGCTGGCCTGGGCAGAAAAGTCCGTGAGACTCTTAATCTCCAATAAACCAGAAGTGGCACTGTGGCCCCAGTGGTAGAGCACTATCCTTGAGCTGAAGAGCTGAGGGACAGCGCCCAAGCCCAGAGTTCAAGCCCCATGACCGACAAAAAGAAAAAAAAGGAGGGGGGGCGCGTTAAAAACAAAAAGATGGGTGACTGAGGGCTGAGAGTGTGACTTAGTGGTAGAGTGCTTGCCTAGCATGCATGAAGCCCTGGGTTAGATTCCTCAGTACCACATAAACAGGAAAAGATGGAAGTGGCGCGGTGGCTCAAGTGGAAGAGTGCTAGCCTTTAGCAAAAAAAGCTCAGGGACAGTGCTCAGGCCCTGAGTTCAAGGCCCAGGACTGGCAAAAAAGAAAAAGAAAAAAAAATATGGGCAACTGAATCCAGAGGAGGGCCCAGAGTCTGTGTGTATACCTTAAAGTATCCACCTTAACATAACATGACCCCTGCAGAAAAGATCCTGAGTTCTGTCTACAAGAACTCAGGTTTAAGCTGGCAGCCTTAGTTTACTGTTACCTCTGCCAGGCCTCTCTGTACAAACTTACCACTTATTTCTAATTATTAAAACCCTATTCTCCCTGGCAGAAGACAGGGATGGGAGACTTCACTGTAAACTTTTGTACATGTTAAAATACCAGTGTAGGAAGTTAAGCTGTAGCTCAAGTGGTAGAGTGCTCGCCTTGAGCTGAAGAGCTGAGGGACAGCGCCCAAGCTCAGAGTTCAAGCCTCATGACCAACAATAAATAAATAAATAAATAAATAAATAAATAAATAAATAAATAAATAAATAAAATACCAGTGTACTTATTACTTATTCAAAAACTGAAATAACAGCCAGGTGCCAGTGGCTTATGCCTATAATCCTAGCTACTCAGGAGGCTGAGATCTGAAGACTGTGGTTCAAAGCCAGCCTGGATAAGAAAGTCCATGAGCCTCTTATCTCCAATAAACTACTCAGAAAAACCCAGTGGCTCAAGTGGTAGAACACTAGCCTTGAGCAAAAGAAGCTCAGGGCAGAGTCTAGGCCCTGAGTTTAAGCCCCAAGACAGGCAAAAAAAAAAAAAAAAATTGAAGTAATATAATCTTGTTCTTTCTTGCCCTAAAAATATAAAGCCCTAATCCTAGCTACTCAGGAGGCTGAGAGCTGAGGATCACAGTTCAAGGCTAGCCTAGGCAGGAGAGTCTATGAGACTCTTAGTTCTAATTAACCACCAAAAAGATGGAAGTGGAGCTGTGGCTCAAATGACAGAATACTAGCTTTGAGCACAAAAGCTCAGGGAGTGCCCAGGCCCCAATTCATGTTCCAGGACTGGCACACACACACACACACACACACACGCACACGCACTGGCACACACACACACACACACACACACACACACACACACACACACACACACACACACACACACACACACACACACACACACACACACACACACACACACACACACACCACAGTCCTGTTTCCCTCTGTTCTCTGCCAATACCTAAGAGGTTATGCCATTCATGCAGTTTTATTACATACTGCTTTAAGTTGTTATTACTGGTCCCTATGTTGTGTCCATCATTAGAGACAGTGTCTTGTCTCCTATAGGAAAGCAATTATTGACCAACATGAGAAAGAGATTCACTACCTACAAGATGTCTTTATGGCCATGGAACAGAACTATATAGACTCTGATTATGAAAGCAAGTTGGAGTTCCAGAGTATGTGGGATGATCTCAAAAACAAGGTACAGAGGGAGAGTAGTAAGATGGGAACTGAGAGAGAAGTAGTAGAAAAATTGCTCAAAGAACTAGAGCAAGAAGAGAACCCTGCAACCCTGCAACCAATAATCAATACCAGTCTGTTGTCACTGTAGGTGTTCGTAGTGCTTTTTGGAACTTTGAGATTGGTTGAAAATGTGAGACTGGTTGAAAAGATAGAATATTCTAAAATGTCAGGGGAATGAATTTTGGACCCAAAAGAAGCACCCAAAGGATTGTGTAACCCTGTGGTTTGCAAATGAAGAAACAGAACCAAAGTGAAATGACCTGTTAGAATCATGCTAGCACGTGCATGCATGTGTGTGTGTATGTCTGTGTGTGTGCATGCATGCATTGTAAGCGCTTGCATGCATGTGCCTCCCCCCCTACTAGGGCTTGAACTCAGGGCCTAGGTACTGTCCCTTACCTTTTTGCTCAAGGATGGTGCTCTACCACTTGAGCCAGAGCTCCACTGCTGGCTTTTCAGCAGTTAACTGGAGATAAGAGCTTCATGGACTTTGCTACCTGGGAAAGATCCTCAGATCTCAGCTTAATGAATACCTAGGATTCTAGGTGTGAGCCATTGGTACCTAGTTTAATGCTGTTGATTTGTGATAGAGCCAGGAAATTTTAGATTTCCTGTTCCTTGGACCAAAGTGCTTCCCACCTTCTTAGAGGTTACAAACTTAGCCATAGACCTAAGTTTGAGTATAGGGTGTAAATTTGGGTATAGGTTGTTTTTATTTTAGTCCAGCATTTTATAATATATGGGTAAGTTTCCAACACTAAAATAAAGTTAGAGGGCTGGGAAGGTAGCTCAGCGGTAGAGTGCATGCCTTGCATGCATGAGGCCCTGGGTTCGATTCCTCAGCACCACATAAACAGAAAAAGCCAGAAGTGGCGCTGTGGCTCCAGTGGTAGAGCGCTAGCCTTGAGCTGAAGAGCTGAGGGACAGCGCCCAGGCCCAGAGTTCAGGCCCCATGACCGGCAAAAAATAAAAAATAAAAATAAAATAAAATAAAGTTAGAAATACAGCTGGATACCTGTAGCTCACACATGTAATCCTAGCTACTCAGGGGCCTGAGATCTGAGGATCATGGTTCAAAGCCAGCCAAGGTAGGAATGTCCATGAGACGCTTATCTCTAATTATCCACCAGAAACCAGAAGTGGTGTTGTGGCTCAAGTGGTAGAGTGGTAGCTTTGAGCTGAAGAGCTCAGGGACAGGTCCTAGGCCCAGAATTCAAGACCCATGATCAACAACAACAAAAAAATCTAGGAACACTGGTTCATATTTCCAAATGGCAACCTTTATGTGAAGCTGAGGAGCCACGTCCCCCACTCCAATACTCTCTTCCAGTGGAGCATTTCCTCTCTAGTTAGTCATAGCTCCCAGTCCACACACAAAACTTAACTTTGTCACCTGCCTAGATTTTGTAGGCATTTTCATTGGTGATAACAATGCTGTGAACAGTTCACCAAAGGGCAGGCATCCGGCAATTCTAAGCCTTTGTTATTGGGGGCACATTTTCTAGAATTTAGAAGATAAACACTTTCTACGATTACAACTGGAGAACATAGTGGAAGATCTGTGGAAACGATTCCAGGAGGCACTCAAGAACTACACAGATGCCACAGAGGATCGGAAGATTGCCTTTGAGACCCTGAAAGTGAAAGATGAGAAAAGCTCCAAAGAGATTGAAGAACAGATGAAGAAAATACAGAAACTACAGGTTAGTATAGATGACTGGGAAGACAGCTTTCACTGAATTGCCCCATTACTCCCTGCTTCTCTTCCCCTGATTTCTACTGCGCTTCCTCACTGAGCTCTGGGTGAGAAGAATTGGTAAACTCTGACTTCAGTCCATAGACTGTCCTTTCACTTGTCTCACTTCAGACCCTCTGCTGGTCAAGTGCTTTCTTGATTCACTCTATCCTTTCAGGAGGCCATTACTATCTCAAGAGGCAAGATTGCAGTCCACACCCGTGAGAGTGAAGAGAAAAACCAGATTGTCCGTAATGACAAGGAGTTGATCCTTATGCAACTGAGAAAACTTAAGGCCCAAAGGACTCAGGCCCGGGAACTATCCCAGGAGAACTTAGTCAAACTTGCCTTGGAAAGTAATGCCACGCTCAAAGCCCTGCGAAAGGTTGTGGACAAGGTAACAAAGGGAAAAGAGCCATAGAACCTGGCTTAAAGTCAAAGGATCTCAGGAGAGGCTTGGGGGAGTTTCTTCCTGCTTCCTGAGTGGACATTTGGGATCCTCCTCTCTTTCCATTTTAATGGAATAATAATGAAATAATTTTATAATAAAAAGTGTCAGAGCTGAGTGTAGCAATTCATGCTTGTAATCCCAGCATTCAGGAGGTAGAGACAGAAAGATTGTGAGTTCAAGGCCAGCTTGGGCTATCCAGTGAGACTGTTTTTTAAACAAAAAAACAACAAAACTCTGCAGGAATAGCTTACGTGGCAGAGGGCATGCCCAGCAAGCTCAAGGCTCTGAGTTCAAACCACAGTACCACAAAAAAAGCTGGGAGGAAGGCTAGGGGGATGTATTTTAGTAGTCAAACACTTATCATATGAAAGACCCTAAATTCAATCCCCAGCATAAAAAAAGAAAAAGAAAAAGGATTTAAAAGTGCTGGGTGTGGTAATAACTACCTGTAATCCCAGATCTCAGGAAGCCAAAGCAGAAAGATTGAAAGTTTGAGGCCAGCCTGTGTCAAAAGTAAATGAGAAGGGGCTGGGAAGGTGGCTCAGTGGTAGAGCGCTTGCCTTGCATGCCTGAGGCCCTGGGTTTGTTTGACTCCCCAGCACCACATAAGCAAAAAGAAAAAAAGCCAGAAGGGACGGTGTGGCTCAAGTGGTAGAGCGCTAGCCTTGAGCTGAAGAGCTGAGGGACAGCACCCAAGCCCAGAGTTCAGGCCCCACGACCGGACCCCCCCCCCAAAAAAAGAGAAAGGCTAATGTGGTAGTTCAAGGGGTAGGGTGCCTGTCTTGTGAGAATGAGGCCCTAAGTTCAGACTCCAGTACAAATACAAATTAAATAGATAAGCAAATAATTAAGTGTAATGAAATACTTGGAACAGTGCTTGGTACATGGCAAGCACTGTCAAATGTATTATTACCATTGTCTCCCATTTGGATAAGAAACCTCCTTGGGCTCAAATGGGGGCAACTACTCCACTGTCTTCCCTCCCCACCTTCTTCCCTAATAAGTTTCCCCGCTTCCAACAGGGTGAAAAGATCCTTAAACTTGGTGAAATCTGTAGGAAATTTGAAAGTGAGGAAGAGAAAATACTGCCTTTCTATTCATCACTGTTGACTCCTAGGGATATGGAGGACATACAGTTTCAGTTCCTGGAACAGCTTTCTCACGAGGAGGAACTGGCAAAGGTAAAACTATGGGATGGTAGTGCGGGGCGGCATTTGCTAATGGATCCTTTCACATAGCTCTTCCCTCTAACTCCATTCCACTCATCCTCCAGGTGATGGAGGAGTACAAAGGGATGGAGAACTTCTGGAAAAGATATAACAAGGTGAAACTGGAGCTACTGAGCCTCAAACACAGACGAAACCAGCTGCTAGCTATCAGCGAGAAGTTACGGGAGATGCTGAAGCAGTACTTGGATGGCATCACAGTGAGTGATGAAGTGCTGAGCCAGATCAACCCCCTCTTCATAGTCAACAATCGAAGCAACTTACCCCAGCCCTTGTCCACACCTGTAACCCACGCAAATAACAAACGACTTTCAACTTCTTACAACGTCATTGAAGCAGCCCATGTGATCTCCCACACCCTGTGATCCAAGGGAAAAAATCTTTCCAACCTCTAGAGATTTTTTTTTTGAGACCTGAATGCTTTGTTATTAAAAACTTCCACAGAGTTTATGACCACCTTTTCTCTTTGTTTCATTGGACAAAGAAGTCCACTTTGAGGACATTAGGAACACTGCAGAAAATAGCTAGGAGGCTTAGTACTCGATGAAATCTGTCAGCATTATGGCACCATGGGACTGTGGACCTAGAGGTACCATGGATGCATTCAAGACCAGGTCTTTAGGGTAAGTTAAAGCACCAAGAGGAGGCAAGGGCAAGAATGAATGCAAGGCCTCCAACCACTCCCACACTAGGCAAAATCCAATTCCAAAAGGCTTTTTCCCCCCAGCCTTACACCTCATCCCTACTTACAAAAGCAGCCTCAGAAAGGTGTCAGGTAAATAATACAAAAAAGTTTTCAAAATTACTATTTATTTATTTTTACTCTTGTTTCGTTTCTCTTCCTTGAGCTTCTTTTTGGAGACTTTGGGTTTATTGGCCTTTTGGTACAAGTGATAACCAATGAGGCCCAGGAGGGATGGCACCATAGCCATGCCTACCATAGGCAAAACGCCCTTCACCAGCTTTTGCCAGTAGTTGGCTCGGATCAGTGCAACCAGCTCCACGTCATACTGCACCACTGCATCCGCTGGAGAGGCAGAGGGGAGGGCAGGGTTAGAATGTCTGTGTATTTTATCCTGAATCTCAATGCAAACAGGAAGGATGGGCCACAGCAAAGCCAACTATGAAGCAGGCAGATTGAAATGTGGGAATGAGTTCCCTAGATAAAGGTTGAGGAGGATTAGACAGTCTAGTGATAGTTATTGGTTTTAGTTGCCATGTTGCACGGGCTTAGGGTCAGATCTTTAACAGCACAGGAAAGCTGTGAATATGAATCTACAGGTTCTTCTCATTATTTTTGTCTTTGAAGTTTAGCTAGATTTATTTAGAAAAACAGAATATGGAGAAATAGAAAAGTAAAAGAAGACCCTCTTCTGCTTGACACACAGTCAACAAACCCCATTTTGAAACAGCCACATGAGGGCCTGAGCACTGTCCCTGAGCTTCATTTGCTCAAGGCAAGCACTCTACCACTGAGCCACCTTCCCAGCCCTAGACATCTTTTAAATTCTACCAACCAATGAGTGTACTCAGTGTGATTATAAGAAAACAGGAGCTTTGGGCTGGGAAGGAGGCTCAGTGGTAGAGTTGCTTGCCTTGCATTCATGAGGCCCTGGGTTCAATTCCTCACAGCACCACAAAGCAGAAAAAGCTGGAAGTGGCGCTGTGACTCAAGTGGTAGAGCACTAGCCTTGAGCTGAAGGACAGCACCCAGGACCAGAAAAAGAAAGAAAGAAAGAAAGAAAGAAAGAAAGAAAGAAAGAAAGAAAGAAAGAAAGAAAGAAAGAAAGAAAGAAAGAAAGAAAGGAAGGAAGGAAGGAAGGAAGGAAGGAAGGAAGAAAGGAAGGAAGAAAGGAAGGAAGGAAAGAAAGAGAGACTGGGAAGGTGGCTCAGTGGTAGAGCACTTGCCTTGCATGCATGAGGCCCTGAGTTCAATTCCTCAGCGCCACATAAGCAAAAAAAGAAAAAAAGCTGGAAGTGGTGCTGTGGCTCAAGTGGTAGAGCGCTAGCCTTGAGCTGAAGAGCTGAGGGACAGCTCCCAGGCCCAGAGTTCAGGCCCCACGACCGGACCAAAAGAAAGAAAGAAAGAAAAAGAAAAAAGAAAACAGGAGCTTCATTGTAAGAGCTGGAGAGGAAGAAGTAAGGGGACAGATGGAACAGAATGAAGGGAGAATTGCACATGGAAGCAAGCAAGCAGTACCAAGAATGGGGGGATAAAAGAGCCTTGCTGGAAGTTTCTTAATCTGCAACCCTCTTTCCAGGCCTCCCTCTAAGCTAGAACTAGGATAAGAATTATGTATGCTCTCAATGATTCGTAGAGTAAAACACATTTTAATTATCAGAACATGTGGTGTGCGGAGTGTAGTTCATGGTAGAGTACTTGCCTTATTTATGCAAGGGCCTGGGTTTGATCCCCAGCCTTACAAAACAAAAACAAATGTGTTATAGCCAAAAGCAACACAAATCTATGTCAGCCCCTCAAGAATAGATACCATCAAAGAAGCATTAAGGATTCTAAAAGTTGCTTTTTGTTTATTTTGAGTGTTCTCAAAGAGGTAGCATAGGATAGCAGACATGCGGCTCAAATGCATAGCTTCCCAAAAGTCACTAGCTGCCTGATATCAAATCAGGTGACCTTAACAGGTGTCTGTAAAGCTACTTGTTTTTGTTGTTGTTTTTGAAGTTTCTGTAGGTCTGAGACCAGGACTGGAACTTGGTACTTGACACTTTCCCTCATTAGCTAGTGTGTTAACAACTGAGTAACACCTCCAACCTCTGGCTATTTGTTTTGTTGTTTTGCTTTTGTTAGTACTGGGGTTTGAACTCAGGGCTGGTACTCTTACCTCTTGAGCCATACATCCCAGTTTTTTGCTGTTTTTTTGCAGCTCCTGGGGCTTGAATTCAGGGTGTAGGTGCTGTTCTACAGCTTTTTTGCTCCAGGCTAGCATTCTGCCACTTGAGTCACTGCTCTATTTGAGCTTTATGGTGATTAATTGGAGATAAGAGTGACACAGATTTCCCTGCCCTAGGCTGGCTTTGAACCAGGATCCTTAGATCTCAGCCTCCTGAGCAGCTAGGATTACAAGTGTGAGCCACTGGTATCTGGATTTTTGTTTTGTTTTATCTTGTCAAGTATGGGGCTTCAACTTGGGGCCTGGGCACTGTCCTTGAGCTCTTCTGCTCAAGGCTAGTGCTCTACCACTTTGAGATAATAGCACCACTTCTGGTTTTCTAATAGTTAACTGGAGGTTAAGAGTCCCACAGCCTTTCCTGCCTGGGCTGGCTTTCAACCATGATCCTCAAATCTCAGCTTCTTTAGCAGCCAGGATTACAGGCCTGAGCCACCATTGCCTGGCATATTGCTGGTTATTTTTGAGATAGGGTCTTGAGAACATTTTTCTACCTGGACTGGCCTAGTCCTTCTGCTCTCAGTTTCCCAAAAGGAGGCTTGTAATCTCTGTGATCTGAGCAGAAGGAAGCCCCAGCTACTTCTCTTCCTTAAAACTTAATCTGGACTTTCTCAAACTCCAGAGTGTGGCTCCTTTCTTTTTCTTTTTCTTTTCTTTTTTTGCCAGTGCTAGGGCTTGAACTCTGGGCCTGGGCCCTGTCCCTCAGCTCTTCAGCTCAAGGCTAGTGCTCTTCCACTTGAGCCAGAGCAACACTTCCAGTTGTCTGGTGTTAATTGGAGACAAGAGTCTCATGGACTTTCCTGCTTGGGCTGGCTTTGAACCATGATCCTCAAATCTCAGCCTCAGGTGTGGGCCACCAGGGCCCAGCTTCTCTGAGCTTCTTTTGCTCAAGGCTAGCTAGCACTGTATCACTTGAGCCACAGTGCCACTTCCGGCTTTTTCTGCTCATGTGGTGCTGAGGAATCAAACCTAGGGCTTCATGCATGCTAGGCAAGCACTCTACAACTAAAGCCACATTTCCAGCCCTAAACATATATATATATGTATATATATATATACATATATATAATTATTTTATTTTATATATAATTATTTTATTTTTTGCCAGTCCTGGGGCTTGAACTCAGGGCCTGGGCACTATCCCTGAATTTCTTTGGCTCAAGGCCAGCACTCTACCACTTACTTGAGCCACAGCACCACTCGGGCTTTTTCTGTTTATGTGGTACTGAGGAATTGAACCCAGAGCTTCATGCATGCTAGGCAAGCACTCTACCACTAAGCTACATTCCCAGCCCACAGTTCCTTGTTCTTAAAGTCTGGGTATTTTGATGGCCAGAAGAAAGACCTAGTCAGATTACCTGGGACAGATGGTGGATATCCTCGTTTTCCATAAGCCAAGTGAGCAGGGATGACTGCCCTTCGCTTCTCTCTGAGGGAAGGAATATAAGTGACAACCAGAGGTGGGAAGATAAGTCAGCAAAAGCAACCCCCCCTGAATGTTTACACCTAAAACAAAATTTCCCACCTGTGCATCTGATTAACAAAGGTTTCCTATCCATATGATTCAACTCCTCCAACAAAACCAGCAGCCAAAGAAACATGGAAACTTTGAATGCCCTCTGGGGTCCCACTGGACTGAACATTTCCAGCATGAATCCAGCGCCCATTATCTAAACCACATTGGTCTACCTATCTAAGGAGCTGGGTCAGCATAAATAGCCTTTACCAAAGCAAGGGGTTACCCAGGCCCAGCCTGCCCAGATACTCACCCTACACACATGTCTAGAAGGCTCTGCTCCAGACCTTGAGGGAGAAAATATGACTGAACTTGGAGCCACATACATTCCCCAAATCACCCAAGAAGATCACCAAAAGCTTCCCCTTGACTCTCAACTGAGTTTTCCCCACCTCTCATATCCCTGGCTTTCCGGTAGGGCACAGGGCAAGAGGAATAGCAGAAGAGCAGTTTGAACTTGAGATCACTGGAAGATCCCTACTCATTGGGGGGGGGGGGGTAGACAAATTCTGGGACAGTTTAGGGGTTGTCGAGTCTAAGAATGGATTTAGGTTAGGATGAGGTAGAATGGGGCACAGACAGGCCACATACCTGGAATCACCTGCTTTTGGCCAAGTTCTATAATCAGAGGGTCCCTGGACAGAGAGGTGTCAATAATGCGTCCATCTACCAAGCTGCCCTGAGGGGAGACAGCATCAAGAGCTAACCGGGACCACCAAGCCCGGTCCCGGCAGGCGACAACATAAACCAGGGCCCCGGACCGCTGGGTGGCGGCAATGCCCGCCCCCCAGCTTCAAGCCAGGCGTTCCCCCACCAGGGCGGAAAGGAACAGGAAGCCCCGGAGAGCTGACACATCTAGAGGAGATCTCTCCACCCTTCATTTCTCCGTGTCAGGGAGGAACTGGCAGAAAAGCACGGAGGGGAAACAGGCGCCCATCCCCCCGCCACGTGCGGGCCGACCCGCAGACCCCGGTCCCCCCCTCCCAGCTGACTGCCACGTGTCCAAGCCAGGGCTGACGTGTTTCAGCGGGGTCCCGCCCCTTCCCAGGCCCCGCCCCCAGGCCTCTCACCGTGTAGTGAATGTGGAGCGTGTCTCCAAAAGCCGCGGGTTCCGCACACGGTTCGGGGGGCTTCACCTGCGATCGGACTGCAGGGATCACGGATGCTCCTCCGAAGATCCCGTTCTTGCCCGTCCCTGGACCCAGCACCACCTCCCCAGCTCAGAGCCCGCACCTCTCTCTCCTCCCCACACCAGGGCCCCCGCGAGTCCCCGCCCCGCACGCGGGAGTTGGGGCCGGTGGTGTCCTCACCAGGGTCTCCACTTGGACGGTCCGCACCGGACTCTCGGTTCCGCCCTCAGCCCTCGCCCCGCACACCGCTCCACTAAGCAGCAGCAGCTGCAGCAGCAGCAGCTCGCGGAGAGTCCGGAGAGAGGGTCGCAGAGCCATGGCTGGACCAGCTGCTCAGGTGAGGGCGACTAGGACCGGGTTTCCTCGGCGCCCAGGCCACACTGGACGGGGAGGGCCGCGCAGAGCGAGCTCCTCCTCCTGCAGCCTACCCCCGCCCCACCTAGTTCCCACCCCCCTCGGGGGAGGAGGCAGCCAGGAGCCCTCCCTCTCGACTCCATCCGGAGATCACCGATTCTGGCCAATTCTGTCCCGTGAAGAGGGGGGTGGGCCACATGGCAACCCTGCCGCGTGCCTATTGTGTGAGCAAATACCCTGAGAGGTAGGCACTAGTGTTCCCTAGTTTGCGCATCTAAGAAACAGGGTGCTCAAGTTAACTTGCTGCAGGCCAAGCTAGGTGATTAGGGACTGAATTCAAACCCCGCGTGTTTGTTCTCTACTCGCTTCTCGGACTGGCTGGCCCCACCCCAGCAGGTGTCCAGGGTGGGCGTTCTCCTCCCATCTCACCCCGCCACCGGGGTCTCTGGAGAATATGCATCCGACAAAAAGCAGGCGGCTCTTTTAGCCTCCTTCCCTCAGAAAGCTAACCGGAAAGCCCAAGAAGCTATTGTCTTGAAGTATGGCGAATCCCTGATTCCCCCACCCCCCAACACTGCCCTTTCTTTTCTACTTTCATCAACAACCTTTTGAAATCAGAAGCTCCAGGGGCTGGGAAGGTGGCTCAGTGGTAGAGCGCTTGCATGCATGAGGCCCTGGGTTTGATTCCTCAGTACCACATAAGCAAAAAGAAAAAAAAGTCGGAAGTGGCACTGTGGCTCAAGTGGTAGAGCACTAGCCTTGAGCTGAAGAGCTGAGGGACAGCACCCAGGCCCAGAGTTCAGGCCCCACCACCGGACCCCCCCCCCCAAAAAAAAAAAAAAAGAAAGAAAGAAAAGAAATTAGAAGCTCTGTTGTTTTTTGTTTTTGTTTTTGTTTTTTGGCCAGTACTGGGACTTGAACTTAGGGCCTGGGCACTGTCCCCAAGCTTTTTTCTCAAGAGTAGCGCTCTACCACTTGAGCCACAGCACCACTTCCAGTTTTTTCTGTGTATGTGGTTCTGAGGAATTGAACCCAGGGCTTCATACATGCCAGGCAAGCACTCTACCACTAAGCCACATTCCCAGCCCCAGAAGCTCAGCTTTTTAAAGAGGTGTTTCAATGTATTTCAGGTGATCCTACCAGTCCCCCTTTTTTCATGATTTGAACTCTCACTTATGTCATTCAGACTTTGGCACTAGGATTTTGCTTGGCTCAAAGACTATCATCTAACTCAATCACCTTGGACTGTTTTTTGGCTAGCAGCTCTCTCTGACGTTTGAAGCCATTGAGTTCTAACACAAGTTCTAAAAGCAGCTGCCTAGTTGGCACCCCCAGGCATTTGGCCAGCATCTCAGACAACACACCCAACACACACTCTGTCCCTTCCCTTCCAATCTCCTTTGTGATGGCATCTGTATCAGCATACTCTGAGTCATCTGTCATCTCCCATCTCTACCAGTCTCCTTTGGATTCTCCCTCTACAGCATCTCCTTTACATCACATAGGTACTACCCTCATTAAGCCCTTGTTCTTTGTCATTGTCACAGTGCTGGGGATTGAGCACAAGGGCTTGTACATGACTTGCTCAGTGAGGGCAAAGACAAGTTCTAGTATATACAAAGCTCTGAGTTCAATTCCCAGCACTTGTGGTAAGCGGGGAGGGGAAGGGGAGGGGCGCGGCAGGGGACCTCCCTGCCAACTCTAGGGATATCTGGAGTAACAGAATGTATCTTGAGAGGGACATGAGTCAGATGAATGCATGCATCTGTCAAAATTTATTAAACTTAGGATCTGTGCATCTCACTGTGCAAATTATATGTCAAATTAAAAAAAAAACTGGGAAGTCACTAGGTGCTGGTGGCTCACACCTATAATCCTAGCTACTCAGAAGGCTGGGATCTGAGGATCACAGTTCAAAACAAACCTGGGGCCGGGCGCTGGTGGCTCACGCCTGTAATCCTAGCTACTCAGGAGGCTGAGATCTGAGGATTGTGGTTCAAAGCCAGCTCGGGCAGGAGAGACCATGAGACTCCTATCTCCAATAAACCACCAGAAAACCGGAAGTGGCGCTGTAGCTCAAGTGGTAGAGCGCTCGCCTTGAGCTGAAGAGCTGAGGGATAGCGCCCAGGCCCAGAGTTCAAGCCCCATGACCGACCAAAAACAAAAAAACAAAAACAAAAACAAGCCTGGGAAAAGAAAGTCTGTGAGACTCTTACCTCCACTATAAACTACCAAAAAAAAAAAAAAAAGAAAAGCCAGAAGTGGAGCTGTGGCTCAAGTGGTAGAGTGCACACAAAACCACATTTCCAGATCTCGCTTAGAACTGGATATGAGCATCTACATTTGACTGATGAGACAGGAATGTCCTGAACTTCAAATCTTTTTGATGGGACTTTTTTTTCGGGGGGGGGGGGAGGGGTGTCTGGTCGTGGGGCCTGAACTCGGCCTGAGAGCTGTCCCTCAGCTCTTCAGCTCAAGGCTAGCTCTCTACCACTTGAGCACAGTGCCACTTCTTTTTTTTTTTTTTTTGCTTATGTGGTGTTGAAGAATCGAACCCAGGGCCTCATGTATGCAAGGCAGCGCACTACCACTGAGCCACCTTCCCAGCCCTGATATTTGATGGGACTTTAACTAGCTAAACAGTGGATTCTCACATGTTCCTTTCCTACTTCTATCCTTTCTGCTGCCTGGAATGTAAAGGAGGTGAATTATACTCTAGCACATTATATTGTGAGGTCACCATGATATAGAAGCCGTGAAGTGAAGTGAAAAAGACAGAAACTAATGCAGAGAATCACTATGCCATTCCCTGGGCTGCCTATAAGATACCTATTGAGGTAGAAATAAATTGAGGTAGAAATAAGCTACAAAAAAAAAAAAAGAAGAAGAAGAAGAAAAGGAGAAAGCCTCACTCAGCCCCTCCCTACTTTATTCTGTACACTGCTGTCACCTACACTTTGTCATATCACTATTGCTCCACATGACACAGTGTTCATTAAAAGCTTTTGTAATCCAGCCCTAATCCACTTTCCAAACTGGTCATTTCTCTCATTAAACAGAAAAAGGGCTTTAGTGACAGAAACCTCATGTTTCTCATTTCTATATCCTATTGTTCATGTCTGACACATAAATGTTTATGAATTGAACCAAATCTTCCTGTTCCTGGACTGTAGTCTGGCCTCAAATGAATCTACATCATGTGTTTACATCTCTGCCCTAGCTCATGTTCTTCCCTTTACCTGGTAAATTCCCTTCCAGCTTAGTTCAAATACCTCCTTTGTGAATCCCTGATTGTCTAACAATGATTTGCCATTTCTGAACTTCAAGCATATACTTGGAGACATTATCTTCCTGTGTTGCAGTTATCTGTGTATGTCCCCATTTCCTTCCTATCTCTGAAAAAAAGCCAACTTACTGATGGCAAGGACAGGCCTGTGACACTTACTGGAGCTGCCCAAGCCCTGACCGCACAGTATCTTCTGAGTAACAGATTCTAGACATTTTTCATTTTGAATGTTGTTAAACTGTGAAATACAGAAATACTAACATGAAAAATCTCAAGGGCAAATGCATATACCCTTAAGCAGAAAATATATGATGTGAGTTTGTTATATATTAACTCCCCCCCCCCACATGTGTACACATATTTAGAAGAGGAAATGTGGGCATTTAGGTTTGGGATGAGAGTGTAAAGAGTTAAAAGAACATGTTTTGTATGACTGTATGTTCTGCATTGTTTGTATCTCTCCCAATGAAAAGTACTTAGGGTCAGGCGCTGGTGGCCTGTAATCCTAGCTACTCAGGAGGCTGAGATCTGAGGATCGAGGTTCAAAGCCAGCCCAGGCAGGACAGTCAGTGAAACTCTTATCTCCAATAAACCCCTAGAAAACCAGAAGTGGTGCTGTAGCTCAAGTGGCAGAATGCTCACCTTGAGCTGAAGAGCTGGGGGACAGCGCTCAGGCCCAGAGTTCAAGCCCCATGACTGACAAAATAAAAAGAAAGAAAGAAAGAAAAGTACTTAGGTTATAGAAATAATTTTTAATTAAAATGTTAAATAAAGGAACAAGATGTGTATCAATACAAGGCAATGTGTGGGAGGTGTTAAATGAGTGGTACTACCAGAAGTAAAAGAGCCGTGGTGGGAAGAAAGAAAAGACCTTGTGATTATGCAGTCAGGGAAGTTTGTGGACAAAGTCAAACACATTACATCTTGAAAGTTTTTGTTGTGTTGTTTTTGCTAGTATCTGGGCTTGAACTCACTCACTGGGCTGGATCTCACTCCATTTTCTGGCTTAGAGTTGGCACTGTGCAGTTTGAGCCATGCCTCCAGCCTAGCTTCTTGCTGGAGATGGAATTCACATGAAATTTTGTGCCTAGGCTGGCCTCAAATCAGGATCCTTAGATCTCAGCCTCCTGAATAGCTTGGATAGCAGGTGTGAAATATAAGTGCCTAGCTTTGAAATGTGTGTGTGCATGCCCATGCATGCACGCGCACATAGGTGTCCTAGGGCTTGAACTCAGGGACTGGCTGCTGTCCCTGAGCTTTTTTGCTCAAGACTAGTGCTGTACCACTTGAGCTACAGCTCCACTTCTGGATTTTGGTGGTTAATTGGAGATGAGACTCTCATAGACTTTCCTGCCTTAGTTGACTTCAAACTGCTATCCTCAGATCTCCTGACTAGGTAGGATTATCTATCCACTCAGATATTTGGGAAAAATAGACTAACCTGGCTAAAGAGAAGAGGAAGATAAATGAAGAGGAAGTGTAGGACTGATTTGTAAAAAAAAGAAACCCACAGACTGATAACATCTATAAAGTGTCTGAGTAGGGGGAACCTGTATACACTTCACGGATGCAGCAGAACTAGAATAGGGTCCTGAAGATGAAAGAGTACTGTCTTGACCAGATCATCTGGAGTCTGTTTAGGATCCTAGGTGGGAAGAGGAAGTGGATGGAGTAGAAGAGAGCAGTAGTGGAAAAGAAATGGGCAAGGGCCAGATACTAGTGGCTCATGCCTAGAATCCTAGCAACTCAAGAGGCTAAGATCTGAGGCCAGCCTGAGCAGGAAAGTCTGTGAGTCCCAAGACTGGCACAAAAATAAACCAATGGCAAGAGTATTTCAGACAATATCCACCTGCATAAGGAGGCCCAAGCATACCTGGACCCAGGAGGGACCAAGGCAGGGGCCATTCCAATTTTTTTTTTTTCCTCAGTCATGGGGCCTAAACTCTGGGCCTGGGCACTGTCCCTCAGCTCTTCAGCTCCAAGCTAGCCCTCTACCACTTGAGTCATAGTACCACTTCTGGGTTTTTGGTTTTTTGCTTATGTGGTGCCAAGGAATGGAACCTAGAGCCTCATGCATGCAGGGCAAGCACTCCACCACTGAGCCACCTTCCCAGCCAGCAGGAGCCATTTCTTTGTATCAAAGGACCCTGAAAGAGAAAGATGTGCTTCTGGGAACAGCAGCAGAGCCAGCTTTACCCAGGCTAATGGCACAATGTAATGGGAGGCCCACTCCTAGAACCCTCAGACGTATTCCACTTCAGTCAGCACTATATTCATTCACTTAGTTTACTCATGAAGTTCACATATTTATTAGATGCCAGACACTAAGCTGTATACCTTGTTGCTGGGGATCAAAATAGGTCTAACTGTCTTGTTCTGGGGTACAAAGAATGGAATCCAGGGCCTCAGCACCTAAGCACAAGCTCTACTTACTGAACTACAGCCCAGATCCTCTGTTAAGTATGTTTGTGCACTCAACTACCTTAAAAGTTACCTCCCTCCCCCACTCTTCTTCTATGGCTGCTCTAAGAAAGTATTGTTCCAATGTAAGATCTGGCAAAAACAGGTATCCTCTTCCCCCTATCTGTAATTTAGAACCAAAGCAGTGCTGTTTATACTCACAACTCAAAGAATCTCTGTAGTTCAGAGGCCCAAGCTAGGCCCTTCAACCCTTAAAAGTCCTTGTTTCAACACTATCCTAGGATAGCTCTGAACAATATGCTGCTTTGTTGCTCATTTGTATGTTGCTGGGGATTAAACTCAGGACCTTCCATATGTGAGGCTTTCATGTGCTCTATCACCAAACTATACCTTCAGTGTTCCAAACAATGTATGGGATGGAGGGTTGGAGGTAGAGGGTAGGCAAACAGGCTCATTTCCAAACCTCTTGAGTGGTCTGGCCTGACTGGCTTGTGAGAAAGGGTGGTAGAAAATTTGTTTGGGGGGCTGGGAAGGTGGCTCAGTGGTAGAGTGCTTGCCTTGCATGCATGAGACCCTGGGTTTGATTCCTCAGCATCAGATAAGCAGAAAAAGCCAGAAGTGGTGCTGTGGCTCAAGTGGTAGAGAACTAGCCTTGAGCTGAAGGACAGTGCCCAGGCCCAGAGTTCAAGCCCATGACCAAAAAAGAAAAAAAAAAAAAAAGAAAGAAAATTTGTTTAGGTAGACTGATCACCACTAAACAGAGAATCAGTTTTGCTTTAAGTGTCCTTTTCTACCCACCAGCTCAGGAGTCATATGATTATCTGCACTATAGCACAGCTACTCTTCTTCAGCTTACATCTAAGTGACACAACAAGTAGATACCTTTGGGATTTGTCAATAAATGGTCTTAGCTCAACTTCCTCACTTCCAGATCCAGTGGTAAAGTACTCACCTTGAGCAGAATAGCTGAGGGACAGCGCTCAGGCCCAGAGTTCAAGCCCCATGACAGACAAAAAAAATAAGTCTCCTCCAGATCCTCACTGGCCATTAGTGGCTTTGTTCCCCTTACCCTATTCAGGGATTCCATTTCCTCTGTCCTAACCTTCTTCACCTTTCTCAAGAATTCAGGGTCATTTTTACCCACCCTGGCAGTCAGGGCCAGGAAATCCAATTACAAAGAAAAACCTGCAAAGGAAGGAAGGCATCTGGCTTCTATCACTCCCTAGTGACTATTAGCTACTAGTTATAAGAGAACTGAACTCTGGTCCTTCTACCTCCCTTTCAAACTGGAAAGAAGCTTCCTAGCATTAGGATAGCTTGCCTCTGAACACCATTCCCTACAATAAGCAGCAGCAAAGGAAGGATGTACTCTTATTCTCCAACTTCTACTTCCTAGCATGCATTAGACATCCCAAAGGATTCCAGAGCACCCCAGAACTGGATCCCCAGCATAGAAGGCAACTGATTAAAGAGTAATATAGGTTGAATCTGATCCATATACATTAGTATGCATGTGTACATTTATGCTAATAAAATTATTTTTATGATTTTGTCAGTCACAGGGCTTGAACTCAGGGTCTGGCCACTGTACCTGTGCTCTTCTGGTTCAAGGGTAGTGCTCTATCACTTAAGCCTCAGTTCCACTTCTGATTTTCTGGTTGTTAAAAGTCTCATGGACTTTCTTGCCTGGGCTGGCTTGGAACCTGTGGTCCTCAGATCTCAGCCTCCTGAGTAGCTAAGGTTACAGGCATGAGCCACCAGTGCTTGGCTAATAAAATTATTTTAAAATCTATCCTCAGAGTCCCTCCCCCTTCAGTGGGTTTGCTCCCTTTTAAATATATAAAAACACAGAAGATAACATGTGCCCCCTTTCTGTTCTAAGCACTTGGACCTGCAGTGCTGAGTGTAGTGATGAGGCTCCCAAGAACCTTCAGACCTTGCCCCTCAGGTCTGAGAAACTCACACATACTCACTGTCATCATTCCACCCAGGCCAATCCAAGCCTTTCCACCTTTTCCAGGCTCATTTTGGAAGCTCCTTGCCCATATCATCCTGAAATGTACTGTACCCTGAATCTATGCCCTCTGCTAAGTGATGGCTGATGAGTTCTTCATGTTCTGAAGGATGGAGCTGCTTTTTGTGCACTTTCTCAGGTTCAGCCTCCTTCTTGATCCATGTCCCCCCAAAGCTGGCAGGTTTAAGCAACTGCCACAAGAGGGCTCCCCTCTACCTCATTCTTAAGGGGGGCAGAAAGGAACAGGTCAGATCTTCCCAAGTTGTTCAGTCAGGAGACTTCTCTGTCTCAAACACAGTGGCTTGTAGTCAGCTAAAATGATCCATTATTACTGTCTTATAAAAAATACAGTGCTGGGATTTATATATTTATTAACACACAAAGCACTTGGGAAAGGTGCTGTTAATAGCAATCAGTCATCAAGTAGAACCTTGAAGAAGCCTTGAAGGAGGAAAAGTATCACATGATGTTGAGGGGAAGTGGATAATGCTTGAAGCTACAGACTGATACAGGGGTGTCTGACTGGAGTAGTTTGAAGGCCAAATGTGGGCAAGAAGCACTTAAAAGTCCTTAAAGTAAATAACATTAATAATAGGTCACGGGTTAAAAAGGCAACAGAGGGGCTAACTGAATACATATCATAGACTTCACATTGGTACTTGGGACTCAAATTTATTACATGCCTAGTTTCTGTCCTCTTCCCACCACAGTGGGTTGAGACCTCTTTACTAAAAGTTTAAGAGAGTAGTGAGAACAGGAGGGCTGCTTGGCTCACCCAGCTTAAGGATAGCACCTTTAGAAGTGCAGGGACAGGAATAGGCAGGGGTGGGAAAAGGATGGGATAATGGAGGTTTTATGAAAAAAAGACCATTCCCTAAGATATTTGTGCAATCTCTGGATGAAGGATGGCTTCCTGACAAAGGGGAACCATTTCCCAGAAGTAGAGTTGTGCAGGGCCATAGACTGTAAAAGAATCAAGTTCATTACACTACCTAGATGCTTATCCTTCGTGCTTATTACTGCCAAAGTCCAGACCTACACAGGAGGGGACTCCAACTGATGCATCAGGGGACTGTATTTCAAACTAGAATCACTTGATGATGGGGACAGGAAGGCCTGAGAATAGAGGAAATGTGAAGTTTTCCAATCACTGTCTACCAACAGGTGATAAATACAGCTGAATTCATGGTTTAGCCCTTCATAACTAGTAGAGCAAGGCCACAGAGCTCTCATACTCTGGTGCCTAATTAATTTGGATGCCCTGTGGAGTAGGATGGGAGGATATAAGCAGTCTTCCCAGCAGGCCCAAAGTCCTCTGTCACTTTCCATCCACCCTTCAGGTGTTCCCATTGCCCCTGTGCCAGAAGAAGCAGTCTAGAAAGAGGGACCAGAAGCAAGACTACCTTCACCAGGAACCCACTTCCACACAGCTGCTGCACATCAAGGATGAAGGTCTGCTCCAAAGCTGCATAAAACATGTTTAATTTCCAACCAGGGTCACAGTCATTGCGTTATCCCACATTTTGAGCAAGGATAGAGAAGGTGAATTATTAAACATATACAGTCTATATCCAGAGGAAGAAAAAGGAGAAAAACCACTTCAGAACTGCATTTAGCACTATAACACCACAAACAAACCTGGGGGAGGGGAAGGGGAATCCCAGGAAGAAAGCTGGAAAGAGAGATAAAGCATAAATTTAAACCCACCTGAAGAAAGCCAGGAAGGGAGTGGATAGAATAGGAATAAACACCCTGTTCCAAAACAGCTGAAGGTGAATGGCAATACAGAATCACCCTGCCCAAAAGGCCTCCGAGCCAGGGACACTACCAAGAGCATTTACCACCCCCTGCTGGACAGATCTGGAGCAGCACAATACAACCCCCAAGGCAGCTTCCTTGCACCTGCAGCCCCAAATTGGTCCTGGCAGCCCCCCAAAATAGAGAGAATGGGTGAGGCCTGAAGCAAGGAAAGCCTATTTTGAACTGGCATCTATCTAACTTAGGGAGGGTCTCAGAAGGAACAGGGCAGGAAAAGAGGCAAAATCTTCACCAACAACGAAGTGGGGTGGAGAATCAGAGAAGGAAAAAAATAGGCAACAGCAGTGAATGAATAAAGGCAGCAAAGGAAAAGATTCAGAGGAAAAGAGGCAACAGGCAAGACATGGAAAATCAGGAGAGCAAAAAAAAAAAAAAATGGAGGGAAGCATCTGTAGAATCAGAGGAATGAATCCATTGTAAAATAAAATACAACCTCCAGTACCCACACACACACACATACTATACACACATATACTCTACACACACATACTATACACACACATACTACACACACACACACACACACACACACACACACACACACACACACACACACACACACACACACACAGGCCTAGAGAGCAGGACACCTGCACATACCTATATCTTAATAACACATCACAAAGTAACTGGCACTGAGGGAGATACCCCTGAAATCTTTCACAGTCCATCTGGAGTGGGGTCAGGGGGTAAGAATCTGCCTGTTTATAGACAAGGGTGACAGGAAGCCTGACCCCATGGAGTAGGGCTTGGGACAGTCCTTCTGGGGGTCTCTCAGTCATGCTGAGGGCCCTGGGCCCTGACTTTAGCAGATAGGTTACAGGCAGCTGTCTTGGAGCTCAGGGCACAGCCAGCATACAAACAGGAGCCTACAAACAGCCACAGCTTCCCAGAAACTGTGAGTCAGGCCCTAGGCCAGGACCTCAAGTACAAGTGCCCCGTATACAGATACTGTAACAGCAGCTTCTGAACAATACAGGATAGTGAGGGGAGGAGTCTCAAGACCACTGCATCCCACCAACACCAACAAGCACTTAGGATCCCATTATCCTCCACTCTAATCCCCAGATTCATTAATGGGAATGGGTAAAAAAGACCAGGAAAGCTGTTGGACTAGAGAAGAGAAGACAGCAAGGATAGTCTGCAGGCCTGGAAACAATTTAAAAAAAAAAAAAAACAACCTCCATTGGTTAGCTTGTCCTGGTCTAGAAAAAGAGAATCAGAGTAGAGGGTTTGATATTGAGGTCTGCTACGTCACCCCCACTCCGTGGCTTCTCATTAAACCACCCACTCAGCCCTGATCAGGCCAGCAGAACTACTAGGGCAAGAAAACTTCTAACAAAGGATAAAATCACCCAGCCCTTAAGATCAGAAGATAAGCGGAAAGGGGAGAGGGTAGAAACAGGCCTGTCCATGCTTCACCTCCTAATAACAAGAGAATGAAAATGGAAAACCTGAGGCCTTCCCCATGATACCACATCCCACCCATCCACACCCTGGGTTCAAAACATACAACAGTCTTGCTATCCCCACCTCCCCTACTTGAACTCCTGAAGAACAGATCTAAGGATGGTAGAGATCAGGTGAACACTCTGGGCTTGAGTGGGTTCCTCTCTCCTAACAAGCAGAGCAGAATGGTATGCTTTGCAAACAGTCATGTAGAGATAAATGCCACCCCCTGATGACTGTGTAGAACCCATCATCTGTCCTATCATTCAGAAACAACTACCCATAGAAAGGAAAAAATGAGTCTCAGACTGGGGCAATCCAGCATCCCACCTTCCTTACAGTTCACCAACATGGAAGGGATAGATGACCGGCTCCAGTGGGCAGTGTCCTGGCTGTAAGCCCTGAGCTGTGCTCCCCCCAACCTTTCCCCTGGCCCCACATATATATCTCTCTATACATGTATATACAGGTGCACACATGCACGCACACACAGAGAGGCCCGTGCAATTTCCATGTAGAATAAGGAGAGGGTGTTGAAGGAAAGGAAGATGGAGTAGGAAAGGGGCCTGGGGGAGGGGAGACAGGGAAGGGACTCAGATGCCAAGAGCACAGCAACCAGTGCCAAACAATGCAAACAGAGAGAATACCCCATTCTACTTCCCAAAACCCAAAGGGTAAGAAGAGAGGGGCACCCCATGAAACCATAACAACCTCATTTTTGTTTTAAATCCAGTAAATTGGAATGATTCATCATCAGGACAGCAATTGGGTCATGTCAGTGGATAGGGCAGAAAGGAGAGGAGGGGAGGAAGGGGAGGCAAGGCTCTTACTGGGCATGCGGACATGATACCCAAGGCCTTAGCCATACTTGCAATGGGAAGGAAGGGGTGGGAAGGGCTGGGGTGGGGACACAACAGGTATGTCAGGGTGGGTGGGGCAGTTGGACAGGACTGCCTGGCTCTCACTTCTTGTTTTTGAGCTGATTGGCCAGCCAGTCCAGGCCTTCATACAGCCCATCCCCGCTGGTGGCACAGGTCGCCTGAATGTACCAGTTGCGGTGACGCAGCGAATGCAGGCCAAGCTTGTCTGTGATCTCAGCAGCATTCATAGCATTCGGCAGGTCCTGGGGTATGAGGGAGACACACAAAAGCACCTCAGGATCTTTCAAAGGCTTCTAGAGCACCCATCTACCAAAAAGACATGTACCAGGACCTTCTCCCTTCCTTCCTCTTAGGAAACCCAGACCAAGATCTGAAGGGGCTACTTTGTACTCTGTCATCTTAGAACTCCAGATCTTTCATATTATCCCATTGAAGAGCTGGAAACCAAGGAAAGGGATAGTTGAGAAACAGGTAATTCAGACAGGCTAAAGGATCAAGTCTGTCTGACAGCCAAAGTAAGGGCAGTTCCAATAAAGTACACAACAGGGGAAATCAAAGAAAGCAGAGGTGATGTACCTATTACACCAATGTGTTACTAAGTGAAGATGGGTGGGAGACAGTAAGAGGGGCACAAAGAAGGCCATGTTCATGCTTCCTACATTTCCACATTGAGAGCAGTTACAGGACTTCCCATACCATAGGCCCAATAGCCCATGGTTTCCACAGCAAGGTTGCCGGCTCTCAAATTCAGGGATGGGGAGAGATCTTACCTGTTTGTTTGCAAAGACAAGGAGCACAGCATCCCGCAGCTCATCCTCTGCCAGCATCCTCATCAGCTCTTCCCGAGCCTCATTTACTCGCTCCCGATCATTGCTATCAACCACAAATATCAAGCCTGGGGAGGCAGAGCATGGGCTGCACAGAGATGACAGATGTTCCCCTCCCCCATCACCAAAAAACAACACCCTCCTCACACCCTCCAAATACATGCTCTCTTTTTTCCTCATCTTTACCACCTGGAGCCACAGCAAAGTAAAGGTTGGCTGCCTATAACCAAATAAGACAGCCACCCTCTACTCATATCCAATCAACACATAACAGCCCTGGGAATTTTATCTGCCATACCTTGGGTGTTCTGGAAGTAGTGTCTCCAGAGGGGTCGAATCTTGTCCTGGCCACCTACATCCCACACTGTGAAGCTGATATTCTTATATTCCACGGTCTCCACATTAAACCCTTGGAGGAAAACAAATAAATAAATAAATGACCACTTGGCTTCAAACACCAGACCTACAATGCCCCAACTAGTTTGGACCTATTTCCTCCCAGCCTTGGTCATGATACCAATCATGAAAAGCTGAGACTGCCCCACGCCTGATGATATTTGACCAAGTAGCCAGAAGGCCATAAAGCAAACCTATAAAGAGAAGTCAAAGCAGATGAGGAAGCCCCAACCAGGAAACTCAGCCACTGGGGTAATGTGAATCAACCTTCCCAACTTGTTCATTCAGTCTTTGGCTCTCTATCTAACCAGTTCTACTCATGTACCTTGACCACCACAGTCTGCCTAGGCTAAGATGTGCTGATAGGCAACATAAAAAATGAGAAAGAAGCTACAATCCTGGAACTCCAAATACAGAACTGATGACAATGAACCAGTGTCCCCATCTATGCAGCAAATATTCTCCCTCTTGTAAGCAAGTCTTAACCAGGATTGGCCACTGAAGATCTAAACCAAAGCAAGTTCAGGCCTCTGGCAGGAACATCAAAGCCCTTTACTTGGCTTTCCAAAGAACACAGAGAACAAACCAACTCTAGTGCCTGAGGGCAACTGTTGGGGTGGGGGGAACTTCCCTCATGAGGGAGGGCTGTAGTAGGTAGGCAAATTCCAGCTCTAACACCTGCTAGTAAGCTAGTAAGTGATCCTTTTGCAGGGGAGGCAGGGGGGGGGCAGAGCGGGGAGGGACACAAAATACATGGGACTTGCCTAGGGAGAAGAGGCCAGGTGGGGGATCTAGGAGTAAGCTGATGCCCTGCCTAGCCTACAGCACGAAAGACCACACACAAGCTTACCAATGGTAGGGATGGTGGTAACGATCTCCCCCAGTTTCAGTTTGTACAGGATGGTGGTCTTTCCTGCAGCATCCAAGCCCACCATTAGGATGCGCATCTCCTTCTTCCCAATCAGGCTCTTAAGAAGATTTCCAAAGATATTGCCCATGATTACAGCAGCTGCTTTCTGAGGATAGTGGGGCCCAAGTGGAGGTCAGTGGAAGTCTGGTTAAAAACAGACTTAAAACCAGGTCTCTGGTCTGAAAGACTTGATCCTAGGCAAAAGAAAGGCAAAACTCATTACCACCATTTGTTTGTCAGAACTTCATGTACACTGAATTTGCTGAAGTCATGGCTGGAGTTCATTACTACAAACTGAGAGCCTGAAGGGACTGTGAATCTCACACCACATCTGAAACTGGGAGCAGAGACAAACCAGTGAACACTCAGGATCCTTGTTCTGCGACAAATCTACTATGACTTTGGGAAAGTTAACTTTATTTTCCCAGGGGAGGGGGATTCACTCTGGTGTTTTTTTTTTTAATCCCTTCAGTTCTGACATTTTATACTATACCCCAAGGCACTGCAAGATCATTTATGTGCTTCCCTCCCCCAATCTTACCCTGAGACTTCTGAAAAGGGTGAGAGAGGAGGGAGTGGAATGAGGAGTGGCTCTCTGTGACTCCTGACAAAGTTCAGACTTGCCAGTTTCCCAAGGTCTACACTTTGTTCTAATCAAGAGACTGCTTCTTCCTTGCCTGTAATTCTCCAATTCCATCTTCCTTCATACCAACCTAAACGATGAAGAAATAAGCAGCATTCCTAAAATAGGTTGATCCTTTATTCTCTCTCAACCACAAATATCCCAGGTAGTCATACCATTCCCTGACTCTTCCTTAACCCCTTCAGCCTATTCTCCACATAGTGGCCAGTGATTTTTTTTTTCAACCAAAACCAGGCCATTCAAAATCCTCTGGTGGATTTATAGTGCCATTTTGACAAAATCCAAGCTCTCTTTTACCAGATCTCCTATTTTCCATTCCAATTCTCCAATATTTTCTTCCCTCAAGGTTCTTATACTTCTCACCTGAAACAGTCCTCTACCAAGAAACCTTCATAGACTATTCCCTTATATCCTTCAGGTATCTGTTCCAATGTCATCTAGCTAAGACACCTTCCCTAACAACCTGTGTAACACACACCACCACCTTTATCCCACTTTTCTTCAGAATATTTATCACCATGGGACACATAGCATGATTGCTGGCTGTATTTTTTGGGGGGCGGGGTTGGTCGTGGGGCTTGAACTCTGGGCCTGGCTGCTGTCCCTCAGCTCTTTAGCTCAAGACTATTGCTCTACAACTGAGCCGCAGCGCCACTTCCGGTTTTCTGGTGGTTTGTTGGAGATAAGTGTCTCTGGGGCTTTCCTGCCCAGGCTGGTTTTGAACTATGATCCTCAAAACAAGGATCCTGAGTGTTCACTGGTTTGTCTCTGCTCCCAGTTTCAGCCTCCTGAGTAGCTAGGATTTACAGGCATGAGCCACCAGCGCCCAGCTTGCTGGCTGTATTTTTATTTCTCCTACTGTGTCAGTGTTGGGGTTTTTTTTGCTTCATTTTCTTCCACTGTTGTGTCCCTAATACCTCAAACAGTGGCCTATAGCATAGCTGAATAACTAAAGTAACTCCTAAGGTCTCTACTGACTTCACTGGCAGTGTAAGACTTCACTAGATAGTGGTGGTGGCCCACACTGTAATACTAGCTACTCAGGAGGCTGAGATCTGAGGATCGAGGTTCAAAGCCAACCTGAGCAGGAAAGTCTGTAAGACCCTATGTCCAATTAACCACTAGAAAATCGGAAGTGGAGCTGTGGCTAAAGTGGTAGAGTGCTAATCTTGGGCAAATAAACTCAGGGACAGCGCCCAGGCCCTGGATCAGCACTCGAAAGAAAGAGAAAGAAAGAAAGAAAGAAAGAAAGAAAGAAAGAAAGAAAGAAAGAAAGAAAGAAAGAAAGAAAGAAAGAAAGAAAGAAAGAAAGAAAGAAAGAAAGAAAGAAAGAAAGAAAGAAAGAAAGAAAGAAAGAAAGAAAGAAAGAAAGAAAGAAAGAAAGAAAGAAAGAAAGAAAGAAAACACCCATCTGCTCCTGGCCATTGTCACCAACAGACAAAATTACAGGTTCATCTATTCATCTCTCCTCTCCTTTCTCTGTGGCACAATCTATGAAACAATCATGAAATGGGAGTTCAGAACCACCCATGCCAGCCAGATCTCCATGCCTGCAGGAGGCATGCGTCAGTGAGCAGCTTATTCAGCAATCACCATATGTCAGCTGCTGGCAATTTCTATAGAGGCTGGAACTCACACACACACACACACACACACACACACACACACACACACACACACACAGACACACACAGACACACAGACACACACAGACACACAGACACACACACACACACGAGAAGAAACAGGTCAAGACAGAATGCACACAAACCAAGAATGTGAAAGGTAGATGGTAAAGAATCCTACTTAGAAGCTAAAGCATGGAGGTTTGGTGGGAGGTCAGTGGTTTGGGTTTTTTTCAAAAATTTCTTCAGGCTTGTTTGTTTCTTATTATGTTTTATTTTTCCTACTTAATTTGCAGCAAATTCCAGACAAGTGCTAAGAAGCCAGATCAACAGTCCTTGGAGACCAAAGTACTAGTTTGTCCAGGAAACACAAACAATGAGTGCTTATGAAGTGTTTCATCTTCAAAGGCTTCCCCAGACATCTACTAATGAACCAGGCGTGGTGCTTCCAAGGTTCTCTAGATGAACCATGCCCCTGACCCACGGGGCTCACATTCCAGGGAAAGGGCCTGGCTGCACCTTAGGGCTAAACTTCATCCAAGTCACCCACTAACCATCCTTCTTCCCTTCCAGCCACAACCCACTCAGGCATATGGGCTTCTAAAAACCCAAGACAGAAGGGAGACTCTGTCTAGCTAGTAAGATTAGATGACATCAACCCTGGCTATCTGTGGTAGTCAGACTTCTGGCTCTGCCATCCTCATTTCCAGAAATGTAAACCTTCCCCAAGTCTTTCGGAGATAAAACAAAGATGATACTTTGCTTTAAAGATCTGGTATTACTAGGCTTTGGGCCAGATTCAAACTGAATTTATAGCACACATTTCTTCATGACTGCAACTAGTGCTCATGGAAATGATTTAAGAATTCTATAATGAGCCAGGAGCTAGTGGCTCATGCCTGTAATCTTAGCTACTCAGGAGGCTAAAATCTGAAGGATCAAGATTAGAGGCCAGCCCAGGCAGCAAAGTCCTCTAGACTCCATCTCCAAAATAACCCCAGCAAAAAGCAAAAGCAAGGCTAGAGGTAGGGCTCAAGTAGTAAAGTGTCAATCTAGCAAGCTCAAGGATCTGAGTTCAAAATCCTAGTACAACAAAAACAAAGGAGACTACTACTACAGAGTTTGAAAAACATGAGGAATCAATATCCCTTCACAGCATTTGACACTATTTTTTTATTTACTTCTCTGCTAAACTGTCATCCTGGATAAAGTAAATTATTGCTTCAAAATCTGACCTTAGTAAGTTGAGAGAATGGGTGAGGCTGGGAAAGATGGGATGTGAGACTTTTTTTTGGGGGGGGGGGTCGGTTATGGGGCCTGAATTCTGGGCCTGGGTGCTGTCCCTCAGCTCTTCAGCTCAAGGCTAGCACTCTACCACTTGAGCCACAGAACCACTTCCGGCTTTTTTCTTTTTGCTTATATGGTGCTGAGGAATCGAACCCAGGGCCTCAGGCTTGCAAGGCAAGCGCTCTACCACTGAGCCACCTTCCCAGCCCCAAGGCTGGGAAAGATGGAAGAAATGGAAGAGGTGACACTGATCAAGATGCACTGTAGGTGAGCACTGATGGCTCAGTCTGTAATCTAGCTACTCAGGAGGGTGAGATCTGAGAATCCAGGTTCCAAGCCAGCCCAGGCAGGGAAGTCTGTAAGGCTGTCATCCCCAACTAATCACCAAAAAGCAGCAAGTGGAGCTGTGGCCCAATTAGTAGAGCACTAGTCTTGAGCAAAGAATCTCAGAAACATCACCCAGGCTATGAGTTCAAGGTCCAGCACCAACACACACTTACTTACACACACACACACACACACACAAAGATGCACTGCATTCATAACCTGACTTATGAAATTAAAACCTCTTTGTACAACTACTTAATTAAAAAAATTAGCTGGGCGCTGGTGGCTCATGCCTATAATCCTAGCTACTCAGGAAGTTGAGATCTGAGGATTTTGATTCAAAGCCAGCCTGAGCAGGAAAGGCTGTGAGATTCTTATCTCCAATTAACCACCAGAAAACCAGAAGTGGTGCTGTAGCTCAAGTGGTAGAGCACTAACCTTGAGCTGAAGAGCTGAGGGGCAGCGCCCAGGCCCAGTTCAAGTCCCATGACCAGGGAAAAAAAATTTTTTTTAGTCAGATGCCAGTGGCTCACACCTATAATTCTAACTACTCAGGAAGCTGATGATCACAGTTCGAAGACAGCCCAGGCAGGAAAATCTGAGAGACTCTTATCTCTAATTAACCACCAGAAAACCAGAAGTGGATCTGTGGCTCAAAATGGAAGAGCGCTAACTTTGAGCATAAAAGCTCAGGGACAGTGCCATGACCTAAGTCTGAGCCCCACAACCGATTAAATTGAATTTTTAAAAGTTTTTAAAGGAAAAGAAAAATCTGACCTTAGTATTAGACCAATTCTATTTCCTGGCAAATGATAGTAAGGCCCTTGAATGATGTGAGCCTCGTAGTAATAAATTGTGGATTTGTATGATCAGTGGACGGGATTTGGTGAAAATTATCCTTGCCATTTAATATATAATGGATCTGATGAGTTTCTGATTAAATACCACGTCTCCCTAGACCAGTCAAAGGCCTTGAAATTAATAGCTACCATGACTCTAAGTATAATCAATAGTTTGACTTAAATCAGCATTCCAAAGGGGATGCTGGCTTTCTAGTCTTGACTTTCTCTATCCCTATTTACCAGATAGTATACTGTCTTACTACTGGGAGAGTGGCAGCTTTTAGCTTTGTGCTATAAACATAAAATCTTTGGCTAGGGGTTGGGAAGGTGGCTCAGTGGTAGAGTGCTTGCCTCGCATGCATGAGGACCTGGGTTCGATTCCTCAGCACCACATAAACAGAAAAAACTGGAAGTGGTGCTGTGGCTCAAGTGGTAGAGTGCTAGCCTTGAACTGAAGAGCTGAGGAACAGTGCCCAGGCCCAGAGTTCAAGCCCCATGACTGCCCCCCCCCAAAAAAAATCCTTTTTTGACTATACAGCCAACTCTAGAATGCATTCCTAAAAATCAACAGTAAGTTGAATAACAAACAAGCAAACCACAGTCTATTTGCCTATGTATGATATTGCTTAGTTATTCTTTTTTTTTTGTGGGGGGGTCCGATTGTGGGGCCTGAACTCTGGGCCTGGGTGCTGTCCCTCAGCTCTTCAGCTCAAGGCTAGCACTCTACCACTTGAGCCACAGCGCCACTTCTGGCTTTTTTCTTTTTGCTTATGTGGTGCTGAGGAATCGAACCCAGGGCCTCATGCATGCAAGGCAAGCGCTCTACCACTGAGCCACCTTCCCAGCCCCTATAGTTATTCTTTACCAAAGATGGTACTCCTGTGTTGATAGGGCAAAATGCCAGGGTTCTATGGGTTGTTAGAAGAGTGACTTAAGATGGGAAATGGAATATAGTAATATCTCTTAGCAAAGAGGACATCTCAACATTTCATTTTATAGTCAAATTTTTATTATCAGAAGCATTAACCAGTAAGAGCTCCAAAGCCATTCTCCAATACAATTCAATCTAGCACATTGGCTGACTGAAATTTTATATGAGAAGGTGGGCCCTAGTGGCTGACACCTGTAACCCTAGCTACTCAGAAGGCTAAGATCTGAGGATCATGGTAAAGCCAGTCAGTCTGGGAAGAAAAAATTTGAGAGATTCTTACTTACAATTAATGAGCAAAATATCAGAAGTGGCTGGGTGCTGGTAGTTCACCCTTGTAATCTTGCTACTCAGGAAGCTGAGATATGAGGATCACAGTTTAAAGCCAATCCAGGCAGGAAAGTCCATTAGATTCTTTTTTTTTGGCCAGTCCTGAGGCTTGAACTCAGGGCCTGGGCACAGTCCCTGAGCTTCTTTTGCTCAAGGCTAGCACTCCATCACTTGAGCCACAGCACCACTTCCAGTTTCTTCTGTTTATGTGGTACTGAGGAATCAAACCCAGGGCTTCATGAATGCTAGGCAAGCATTCTGCTAAGCCACACTCCCAGTCCCATGAGACTCTTATCTCCAATAAACTACTCAGAAAAAGCCAGAAGTGGCACTGTGGCTCAAGTGGTGGAGCACTAACCTTGAACACAAAGAGGCTCAGAGACAGCACCTCGGACCTGAGTTCAAGTCCCAGGACCAGCAAAAAAAAGTCAGAAGTCAGATTCAAGGAGTACAACACCAGCAGTGATAGAAAAATTCTAACAAGAGCATGATGTCTGGAGTTCAAAGATGCATGCCAGACATGCATATATATACAAACACACACACACACACATTCTCTCTCTCTCTCTCTCTCTCTCTCTCTCTCTCTCTCTCTCTCTCTCTCTCTCAAATGAGATGTCCTTAAATGAGAACCACTCACCAAGCATTTCCCTACTCAGGGGAGGCTGCTGCAGTTGGCTGATCAGCCATCTTGGCTTGTATGTGTTTTGCAGAAATGTGCCTGACTCAATGCCTTTCTGACAATCACACCTCGGTCTACCATATACATGTCTCCCACTGGATTGCAATGCCAGATCAGGGTAATGTACCATGACATCCCTGGGGAACTCCTGGCTCGATCCCCTCCTCTTCACAGAGTCCAGGAGAAAAACAGTCTCAAAAATGCTCTGCTGCTCTGCAGGGTACAGTGTAATAGCAGCTGTGGTCCCAGATAATTTTCAAATTGAGATATCATTAATAGATATTCTATTTTTAACAATATTAACCAAAAGACCAAGACAATTTAAGGGGGGGAAAAGCAGGATTTGCCTATATTTAGTCTCCTTGGTGCAGTGGCTTGTGACATATGTAAACACTTCAGTTTTTGTCTCAAAAGCACTGAAAGAGGGCTGGAAGCCAGGTGGTACAGCATTTGCCCAGCAATTATATGGCCCTGAATTTAAAAAGAAGGGGGGGGGGCTGGGAAGGTGGCTCAGTGGTAGAACGCTTGCCTTGCATGCCAGAGGCCCTGGGTTCGATTCCTCAGCACCACATAAGCAAAAAGAAAAAAGTCAGAAGTGGTGCTGTGGCTCAAGTGGTAGAGTGCTAGCCTTGAGCTGAAGAGCTGAGGGACAGAGCCCAGGCCCAGAGTTCAGGCCCCATGACCGAACCCCCCCCCAAAACAAAAGGTACTGAAATAGGAATACAAAAACTGCTAAATTGGTATCTCAGCAACTTCTATTGGACTCAAAGATCACCCAAAGCCATGAAACCACTTGGGAAACCAGCGTCCATCCACTCATCAAACATTACATATACTAAACTAGGAATACAGAGTGGAAGATCACTTCTGCTTCATAAAACTCAGTGTAATTGGAGAGAGAGAGACAGACAGAGAAAGAGAAGAGAAAGAGAGAGAGAGAAGAAAGAGAGAGAGAGAACGTGAGAGAGCTGTAAGCAAAAACAACACTTGGTAGGTACAGTAATACTGATGAGAAATCCTAAATTCTTAATTAGAACTGGAAACAGAGAGGGGGCAGTGAAACATCAAAATAGTAGAGCCAGGTGCCAATGCCTCATGCCTGTAATCCTAGCTACTCAGGAGGCTGAGCTCTGAGAATAGAGGTTTGAAGCCAGCCCAGGCAGGAAAATCATGAGACTCTTTATCTCTAATTAACCACCAAAAAGGCAGAAGTAGAGGTATTGCTCAAGTGGTAAAGTGCCAGCCTTGGACATAAAAGCTCAGGGACAGTGCCCAGGCCCTAAGTTCAAGCCCCAGGATCAGGACTAAAACAACAACAAAAACCCAAGTGGGTGCCAGTGGCTCATGCCTATAATCATAGCTACTCAGGAGGCTGAGATCTGAGGATCACAGTTCAAAGCCAGCCCGGGCAAAAGGCCATGAAACGCTTAGCTCCAATATATCACTCAGAAAACCAGAAGTGGTGCTGTGGCTCAAGTGGTAGAGCGCTCACTTTGAGCTGAAGAGCTGAGGGATAGTGCCCAGGCCCAGAGTTCAAGCCCCAGGACAGAAGAAGAAGAAGAAAAGAAGAAGAAAAGGAGGAGGAGGAGGAGGAGGAGGAGGAGGAGGAGGAGGAGGAGGAGGAGGAGGAGGAGGAGGAGGAGGAGGAGGAGGAGGAAAGAAAGAAGAAAGAAGAAGAAGGAAGAAGAAAGAAGAAAGAAGAAGGAAGAAGGAAGAAGGAGGAAGGAAGAAGAAAGAAGAAGAAAGAAGGAAGAAGAAAGAAGAAAGAAGAAGAAGAAGAAGAAGAAGAAGAAGAAGAAGAAGAAGAAGAAGAGAAGAAGAAGAAGAAAGAAAGAAAGAAAGAAAGAAAGAAAGAAAGAAAGAAAGAAAGAAAGAAAGAAAGAAAGAAAACATACACACACACTTTTTTTTTTGAAATGTTAAGGTATAAAGCCCTGGAGACAAGTGTGAGCTGAAACCCTAAAAGGAACCTAAGATGAAAGAACTCAATGACGGGCTGCAACCATTACTCTCTCCTTTCTTCTAACAGAACCCCTATTTTGTTCAGATGCTGGGGGGAGGGACAGACTTTAAGATGTACTTTAGTCAAGATGGCTTCAGGGAATGAAAAGAGCTCAGCCTGAGAGAGGTAAGCAGTACACTGACCTTACCATGAGCAGGTCATGACAATCACACATTAATTCTACCCAGTAAGATGGAAGTAGTCTGGTAGGAGTGTGTAAAATTGTTTTCTTCATTCTTAAAATGGAACATATAAAATGGTCCAATCTTCAGATGTTGTAGAAAGTTGAGATACTACAGTACCCTTGAAACCATAGAAGATCCACATAAAAACTCTAGTCATTGGGAGGCTGAGGCACGGTTGTTGAGTAGGAAGGTAGCCTAGGCTAGTGTTCAAGACCAGCCAGGAGACTACACAAGACTCTACCTCAAACAAAATAAGAACCTCAGTCAAAGCAGAAAGGTTCCTAAAATGATAAGCTAGTGGATTAAAAAAATATATTTACACTTTTTTTTTTTTGGTACAGGTCCTGCACACTGTCTCTGACTTCTTTCTTTATTGACTAAGGCTAGCACTCTACCACTTGAGCCATAGCTCCATTTTCAGCCTTTTTGTGATTAGTTGGAGATAAGAGTTCTCATAGACTTTCTTGCTAGGACTGGTTTTAAACCACAATCCTCATGTCCCAGCCTCTTGAGTAACTAGTATTACACTGGTGCCTGGCTATACCTCCTTTCCCTTCACCACCACCACCCTAGTTTCCCCTCCCATCCTTACACTCAAGTTACATAGGTCATTTTCATTTAGTGTATACTGAATAGCATGACTCCATTTGTTTAGCCTCCCTCCCTCTCTCTCTATACTTCCCTTTAAAAAAAATGCCAGGTGTCATAAGTAGAGGAAGAAGTGGAGCTGTGGCTCAAGTAGCAGAGTGGTAGCTTTGAGCAAAAAGTGCTTAGGGACAGAAGAAGGAAGGAAGGAAGGAAGGAGAGAAAGAAGAGACAGAAAGAAAGAAGATAAAAAGAAAAAGAAGAGAGAGGAGGGAGGGAGGGAGGGAGGAAGGGAGGAAAGGAGGAAAGAAAGAAGGGAGGGAGAGAGGAAGGGAGGGAAGAGAAGAAAGAAAGAAAGAAAGAAAGAAAGAAAGAAAGAAAGAAAGAAAGAAAGAAAGAAAGAAAGCAAAAAAGAAAGAAAGAAGGGAGGGAGGGAGAGAAGGAGGGAGGGAGAGAGAAAGAAAGCAAGCTTAGTGCTGATGGCTAGTCAGGAAGTTGATACCTGAGGACTGCAGTTCAAAGCAAGCTCTGCAGAGGCAGGAAAGTATGGGAGGATTCATCTCCAATTAACCAGTGAAGTGCCAAACTAGAGAAATGGTTCAAGTGGTAGAGCACCAGCCATGAGCAAGAAAGCTGAGCAAGAAGAGCGTGAAGCCCTGAGTCTAAGCCCTGGACTAAAGTATATGTGCACACAGGTGCATGTACACACATACACACGCACAATCTAACTAGAACTAGGACCCATTTAACTCAAATAGTGTTTATATTCAGTAGAGTTTATGCCAATTTGTTATAGTTGGAAACAAAGGTAAAAAGAGTCCTACAGAAGACCCCAGTACATGAAAACCTGAAGGGAGGCCACAACTCAAAAATGAAGGACCTTGAGACCCTGTTGAAGGGGTCTAGCTTTGCCCATAGATAACCCTCAGCAAGTGTGTCAGGGCAGAGAATGCCTAAGTCTCATTCAGAATACATGACCAAGTCAGATAAAAGTGCCTAGATAAAAACTAGACTACTTTGTTTCTTTGGAACATTCGGTGGCATTACCTTCTTGACCAAAGCTTTGCGGCTGCCTTTCCCTTAGAATCTGATCAGCTTACAACTACTCCCTCTCCATATATTTTATGGCTGCTAATCTCTATTTCCATGATACCCAGAACATAAAACTCTTCCAGTTACAAATTTGCTGAAACTCCATCAGTGACTCTGGGTCAATAGGCTAAGGCCTCAATAACCTTTGCTTCTAGTATGGTTTCACAGTTTAAGTCATGATGGAACTGACAGTGAACAGCTCAAACAGGAAGCCAGGTTTGGATAAAGCAAGCTACTGCCAACAGCATAAGGATACAAATGAAGGAACTTCCTACCTTAGGGAATAAGGCCTATCTATGATCTCAAACATATTTCTACTCTAGGACTTGGAACAGTATCATTTACTCATTTGGCTTTTGCTTTTTTTTTTTTGGTCAGGTCATGGGGCCTGAACTCTGGGCCTGGGTGCTGTCCCTCAGCTTTTCAGCTCAAGGCGAGTGCTCTACCACTTGAGCCACAGCGCCACTTCTGGCCTTTTTTTTCTGCTTATGTGGTGCTGAGGAATCGAACCCAGGGCCTCATGCATGCAAGGCAAGCGCTCTACCACTGAGCCACCTTCCCAGCCCCCTGTCTTTTGCTTTCAAAGGCTAAACTTCCCAAACTGCTTCTAACCCAGCTTAGGTGGAAATACTGATCCCAATAACCATTGAATGAATGGCTGGACAGGGACTAGGGCAGTTAGAGCTGTTAGATCAGTCAAATGCCTGTGTCTCTTAGCAGTTTCTGTGTATGACATGAAGTTTGAAAAGGATGTGATATCTATCTTCCACTAGACTGAACTTTTACCTGCAAGGCCTATGCTGTTTCATGCCCCAGCATCTAGCACCATGAATGAATTGCAACTAGTGACTAACTTATTTGCTGAGAATAGTTTCCCCTAATGATGGCAAAAAGCTATGAGCTCAGGATAGAGTCGTCTTTAGGTGACTCGATTTGACAAAATGGAGATATGGTTTCCATGTTCTCAGATCTTGGGTTTCTTAGATAAGATGCAGAGCCTGGGAAGAGGAAATCATGTGAGAGCTTCTGATCCCCTCTCTACAACCACTAGAGCAACCCCAATGCTCCAAAGGAAGTATTTCATCTATTAGACTTCAGTAAATTTTACTAAAGTTTGAATGATGTTTGGGTTTTGTTTTTCTTTGGTGCCAGTCCTTATGCTTGAACTCAGGGCTTGGGTGCTGTTCCTGAGCTGCTTTTGCTCTAGGCAAGCACTCTACCAATCGTTATAGCTCTACTTCCAACTTTTTTGTTTTCTTCTCTCTTTTTTTTTTTTTTTTGCCAGTCCGGGAACTTGAACTCTGGGCCCCAAAGCTGTCCCTGAGCTTCTTTTGCTCAAGGCTAGCGCTCTACCATTTGAGCCACAGTGCCACTTTTGGCTTTTT